>NC_064560.1:43761725-44406647 GCF_937001465.1 Orcinus orca | reverse complement strand
CATGTAAAGCATAGGAACAGAGGCAGAACGTCCACAATGATGCACTTGGCCAAAAAGGACGTATGCGTTTTTTCCTGAATATATTCAGGAAAAAACGCATACGTCCTTTTTGGCCAACCAAGCAAGCTTGCAAAGGAAATCTGCACTACAATGAAGTCTCACTGCCCCCCGGTCAAAAGGGCCATCTGAAAAAAGTGTAAAATCCAGAAAGGCAGCACAGGCCATGGAGAACTGGGAGCCTTGTTATGCTGATGGGCGGGATGTAAATTGCCAACAGCCACTCTGGAGAAGTGTATGGTATTTCCTGAAACATCTAAAAAACAAAGCAACAGAGCCTAGGGCACTTCCACTTATGGTCCTATAGCTTAGGGAAATTAAAATCAAAAAGACACAGCCACCCCAAAGTTTGGGACGGCTCTGTTTACAAGAACCTCGTTTACGGTACAAGTTCAATATCGCAGAAATCGAAAAATGGATAAAGAAGCTGTGGAACTTACGTACAATGCAATATCACTCAGCAATGAAATCTATGTCATCAGGCCCGTAGCAGCATAATGAGTGGATTCAGGTATGATGATTCTAAGTGAAATAAGTCACACAGAAAAAGAAACATCATAAGATATCACTACTACGCGGAATGTAAACTTGGCTACACAGGAACTGAATTACAAAACAGAACAGGGTCTCAAATGTAGAAAACCAACTTATGCTTGCTTAAGGGGAAAGGTGAGTTGGGGTGCTGCATAAAACCAGAGATTGAAATTAGCACAGATACCGTTTCATAAGCCAAATATGTAATAGGCAAAAGCTACTCCTTGCTCAACGAAGTGGACTCAACACCCCATATTAAACGCCTAAGAATATACCTGACTACTAAGAATCTTAAAACCTATGGATTTATATGTCTCTGAAAGAGAATCAAGTGCGTGTACAGCAGCATAAACGCAGCAGTGATAGGATTGGTGAGGTTCGGTGAGCAAATGCAGACCCTTTGAAGTCATATTGCATGGTACCCATTCCATGGGTCTCAACTTTCCAGGTTTAAGGGATTCTTCCCTCAGCTAAAACATGCATGTGGAACCCAGAGTATGATCCGTGTGATCGGGAAACGTGTTCAAATGTGTCTCAGTTTTCATCCCCTGGTACTCGGGTGCAACATTCCAGATGCTTTACTAACACTCTCCCCACTTGGAGAGTCAGTGCCTTTAACCTCCTGTTTGGCCCAGTTTGCAATTTCTGCGGAAAATGAACAGGAATAGGGAGAACCAATGAGAGACTAGCTGGAGGTGTCTGGACGGGCAAATTTAACTCTCATTTCCCACCAGGAAGAGGAATTAACCAAAGGCTCAGCGTGCCATGCCGGAACCACACTAGGGCCTGAAGCATCCTGCGGTGTTGCGGCCAGCTCACAAGAAAGCGAGTTGAAGAAAGGAGCTAGGGGCACTGTAATTCACAAACCTGCAGAGTTATAAATGACAGCTATTGTCCAAAAATATATTGAAGTGAGGCTGCCAAGAGGACTTGAAAGCGGGGCAGAATTGCAGGAAACCGATTTCAGGAGGTAGACTGGAATTGCATGTAAAGCATAGGAAAAGAGGCAGAACGTCCACAATGATGCACTTGGACAAAAAGGGCGTACGCGTTTTCTCCTGAATATATTCAGGAAAAAACGCATACGCCCTTTTTGGCCAACCAAGCAAGCTTGCAAAGGAAATCTGCATTACAATGAAGTCTCACTGCCCCCCGGTCAAAAGGGCCATCTGAAAAAAGTGTAAAATCCAGAAAGGCAGGACAGGCCATGGAGAACTGGGAGTCTTGTTATGCTGATGGGCGGGATGTAAATTGCCAACAGCCACTCTGGAGAAGTGTATGGTGTTTCCTGAAACATCTAAAAAACAAAGCAACACAGCCTAGGGCACTTCCACTTATGGTCCTATAGCTTAGGGAAATTAAAATAAAAAAGACAGAGCCACCCCAAAGTTTAGGCTAGCTGTTTTTACAAGAACCTCCTTTACGGTACAAGTTCAATATTGCAGAAAGCGAAAAATGGATAAAGACGTCGTGGTACTTACGTACAATGCAATATCATTCAGCAATGAAATCTATGTCATCAGGCTCATAGCAGCATAATGAGTGGATTCAGGTACGATGATTCTAAGTGAAATAAGTCACACAGAAAAAGAAACATCATAAGATATCACTACTACACGGAATGTAAACTTGGCTACCCAGGAACGGAATTACAAAACAGAACAGGGTCTCAAATGTAGAAAACCAACGTATGCATGCTTAAGGGGAAAGGTGAGTTGGGGTGCTGCATAAAACCAGAGATTGAAATTAGCACAGATACCGTTCCATAAGCCAAATATGTAATAGGCAAAAGCTACTCCTTGCTCAACGAAGTGGACTCAACACCCCATATTAAACGCCTAAGAATATACCTGACTAGTAAGAATCTTAAAACCTATGGATTTCTATGTCTCCGAAAGAGAATCAAGCGTGTGTACAGCGGCATAAACGCAGCAGTGATAGGATTGGTGAGGTTCGGTGAGCAAATGCAGACCCTTTGAAGTCATATTGCATGGTACCCATTCCATGGTTCTCAACTCTCCAGGTTTAAGGGATTCTTCCTTCAGCTAAAACATGCATGTGGAACCCAGAGTATGATCCGTGTGATCGGGAAACTTATTGAAATGTGTCTCAGTTTTTATCCCCTGGTACTCGGGTGCAATATTCCAGATGCTTTACTAACACTCTCCCCACTTGGAGAGTCAGTACCTTTAACCTCCTGTTTGGCCCAGTTTGCAATTTCTGCGGAAAATGAACAGGAATAGGGAGAATCAATGAGAGACTAGCTGGAGGTGTCTGGACGGGCAAATTTAACTCTCATTTCCCACCAGGAAGAGGAATTAAACAAAGGCTCAGCGTGCCGTGCCGGAACCACACTAGGGCCTGAAGCAATCCTGCGGTGTTGCGGCCAGCTCACAAGAAAGCGAGTTGAAGAAAGGAGCTCAGGGGCACTGTAATTCACAAACCTGCAGAGTTATAAATGACAGCTATCATCCAAAAATATATTGTAGTAAGGCTACCAAAGGACTTGAAAACGGGCAGAATTGCAGGAAACCGATTTCAGGAGGTAGACTGGAATTGCATGTAAAGCATAGGAAAAGAGGCAGAATGTCCACAATGATGCACTTGGCGAAAAAGGGCGTATGCGTTTATTGCTGAATATATTCAGGAAAAAACGCATACGCCCTTTTTGGCCACCCAAGCAAGCTTGCAAAGGAAATCTGTGCTACAATGTAGTCTCACTGCCCCCCGGTCAAAAGGGCCATCTGAAAAAATGTAAAATCCAGAAAGGCAGGAGAGGCCATGGAGAACTGGGAGCCTTGTTATGCTGATGGGCGGGATGTAAATTGCCAACAGCCACTCTGGAGAAGTGTATGGTGTTTCCTGAAACATCTAAAAAACAAAGCAACAGAGCCTAGGGCACTTTCACTTATGGTCCTATAGCTTAGGGAAATTAAAATAAAAAAGACACAGCCACCCAAAAGTTTGGGACGGCTCTGTTTACAAGAACTTCATTTACTGTATAAGTTCAATATTGCAGAAAGCGAAAAATGGATAAAGAAGTTGTGGTACTTACGTACAATGCAATATCACTCAGCAATGAAATCTATGTCATCAGGCCCGTAGCAGCATAATGAGTGGACTCAGGTACGATGATTCTAAGTGAAATAAGTCACACAGAAAAAGAAACATCATAAGATATCACTACTACACGGAATGTAAACTTGGCTACACAGGAACTGAATTACAAAACAGAACAGTGTCTCAAATGTAGAAAACCAACTTATGCTTGCTTAAGGGGAAAGGTGAGTTGGGGTGCCTCATAAAACCAGAGATTGAAATTAGCACAGATACCGTTCCATAAGCCAAATATGTAATAGACAAGAGCTACTCCTTGCTCAATGAAGTGGACACAACACCCCATATTAAACGCCTAAGAATATACCTGACTAGTAAGAATCTTAAAACCTATGGATTTATATGTCTCCGAAAGAGAATCAAGCGTGTGTACAGCAGCATAAACGCAGCAGTGATAGGATTGGTGAGGTTCGGTGAGCAAATGCAGACCCTTTGAAGTCATATTGCATGGTACCCATTCCATGGGTCTCAACTCTCCAGGTTTAAGTATTCTTCCTTCAGCTAAAACATGCATGTGGAACCCAGAGTATGATCAACCGTGTGATCGGGAAACGTGTTCAAATCTCTCCCAGTGTTCGTCCCCTGGTACTCGGGTGCAAATTTCCAGATGCTTTACTAACACTCTCCCCACTTGGAGAGTCAGTGCCTTTAACCTCCTGTTTGGCCCAGTTTGCAATTTCTGTGGAAAATGAACAGGAATAGGGAGAACCAATGAGAGACTACCTGGAGGTGTCTGGACGGGCAAATTTATGTCTCATTTCCCACCAGGAAGAGCAATTAAACAAAGGCTCAGCATGCCGTGCCGGAACCACTCTAGGGACTGCAGCAATCCTGCGGTGTTGTGGCCAGCTCACAAGAAAGTCAGTTGAAGAAAGGAGCTCAGGGGTAAAGTAATTCACAAACCTGCAGAGTTATAAATGACAGCTATCGTCCAAAAATATATTGAAGTAACGCTGCCAAGAGGACTTGAAAGCGGGGCAGAATTGCAGGAAACCGATTTCAGGAGGTAGACTGGATTTGCATGTAAAGCATAGGAAAAGAGGCAGAACGTCCACAATGATGCACTTGGCCAAAAAGGGCGTATGCGTTTTTTCCTGAATATATTCAGGTAAAAACGCATACGCCCTTTTTTGTCAACAAAGCAAGCTTGCAAAGGAAATCTTCACTACAATGAAGTCTCACTGCCCCCCGGTCAAAAGGGCCATCTGAAAAAAGTGTAAAATCCAGAAAGGCAGGACAGGCCATGGAGAACTGGGAGCCTTGTTATGCTGATGGGCGGGATGTAAATTGCCAACAGCCACTCTGGAGAAGTGTATGGTGTTTCCTGAAACATCCAAAAAGCAAAGCAACAGAGCCTAGGACACTTCCACTTATGGTCCTATAGCTTAGGGAAATTAAAATAAAAAAGACAGAGCCACCCCAAAGTTTAGGCTAGCTGTTTTTACAAGAACCTCCTTTACGGTACAAGTTCAATATTGCAGAAAGCGAAAAATGGATAAAGACGTCGTGGTACTTACGTACAATGCAATATCATTCAGCAATGAAATCTATGTCATCAGGCTCATAGCAGCATAATGAGTGGATTCAGGTACGATGATTCTAAGTGAAATAAGTCACACAGAAAAAGAAACATCATAAGATATCACTACTACACGGAATGTAAACTTGGCTACCCAGGAACGGAATTACAAAACAGAACAGGGTCTCAAATGTAGAAAACCAACGTATGCATGCTTAAGGGGAAAGGTGAGTTGGGGTGCTGCATAAAACCAGAGATTGAAATTAGCACAGATACCGTTCCATAAGCCAAATATGTAATAGGCAAAAGCTACTCCTTGCTCAACGAAGTGGACTCAACACCCCATATTAAACGCCTAAGAATATACCTGACTAGTAAGAATCTTAAAACCTATGGATTTCTATGTCTCCGAAAGAGAATCAAGCGTGTGTACAGCGGCATAAACGCAGCAGTGATAGGATTGGTGAGGTTCGGTGAGCAAATGCAGACCCTTTGAAGTCATATTGCATGGTACCCATTCCATGGTTCTCAACTCTCCAGGTTTAAGGGATTCTTCCTTCAGCTAAAACATGCATGTGGAACCCAGAGTATGATCCGTGTGATCGGGAAACTTATTGAAATGTGTCTCAGTTTTTATCCCCTGGTACTCGGGTGCAATATTCCAGATGCTTTACTAACACTCTCCCCACTTGGAGAGTCAGTACCTTTAACCTCCTGTTTGGCCCAGTTTGCAATTTCTGCGGAAAATGAACAGGAATAGGGAGAATCAATGAGAGACTAGCTGGAGGTGTCTGGACGGGCAAATTTAACTCTCATTTCCCACCAGGAAGAGGAATTAAACAAAGGCTCAGCGTGCCGTGCCGGAACCACACTAGGGCCTGAAGCAATCCTGCGGTGTTGCGGCCAGCTCACAAGAAAGCGAGTTGAAGAAAGGAGCTCAGGGGCACTGTAATTCACAAACCTGCAGAGTTATAAATGACAGCTATCATCCAAAAATATATTGTAGTAAGGCTACCAAAGGACTTGAAAGCGGGCAGAATTGCAGGAAACCGATTTCAGGAGGTAGACTGGAATTGCATGTAAAGCATAGGAAAAGAGGCAGAATGTCCACAATGATGCACTTGGCGAAAAAGGGCGTATGCGTTTATTGCTGAATATATTCAGGAAAAAACGCATACGCCCTTTTTGGCCACCCAAGCAAGCTTGCAAAGGAAATCTGTGCTACAATGTAGTCTCATTGCCCCCCGGTCAAAAGGGCCATCTGAAAAAATGTAAAATCCAGAAAGGCAGGAGAGGCCATGGAGAACTGGGAGCCTTGTTATGCTGATGGGCGGGATGTAAATTGCCAACAGCCACTCTGGAGAAGTGTATGGTGTTTCCTGAAACATCTAAAAAACAAAGCAACAGAGCCTAGGGCACTTTCACTTATGGTCCTATAGCTTAGGGAAATTAAAATAAAAAAGACACAGCCACCCAAAAGTTTGGGACGGCTCTGTTTACAAGAACTTCATTTACTGTATAAGTTCAATATTGCAGAAAGCGAAAAATGGATAAAGAAGTTGTGGTACTTACGTACAATGCAATATCACTCAGCAATGAAATCTATGTCATCAGGCCCGTAGCAGCATAATGAGTGGACTCAGGTACGATGATTCTAAGTGAAATAAGTCACACAGAAAAAGAAACATCATAAGATATCACTACTACACGGAATGTAAACTTGGCTACACAGGAACTGAATTACAAAACAGAACAGTGTCTCAAATGTAGAAAACCAACTTATGCTTGCTTAAGGGGAAAGGTGAGTTGGGGTGCCTCATAAAACCAGAGATTGAAATTAACACAGATACCGTTCCATAAGCCAAATATGTAATAGACAAGAGCTACTCCTTGCTCAATGAAGTGGACACAACACCCCATATTAAACGCCTAAGAATATACCTGACTAGTAAGAATCTTAAAACCTATGGATTTATATGTCTCCGAAAGAGAATCAAGCGTGTGTACAGCAGCATAAACGCAGCAGTGATAGGATTGGTGAGGTTCGGTGAGCAAATGCAGACCCTTTGAAGTCATATTGCATGGTACCCATTCCATGGGTCTCAACTCTCCAGGTTTAAGTATTCTTCCTTCAGCTAAAACATGCATGTGGAACCCAGAGTATGATCAACCGTGTGATCGGGAAACGTGTTCAAATCTCTCCCAGTGTTCGTCCCCTGGTACTCGGGTGCAAATTTCCAGATGCTTTACTAACACTCTCCCCACTTGGAGAGTCAGTGCCTTTAACCTCCTGTTTGGCCCAGTTTGCAATTTCTGTGGAAAATGAACAGGAATAGGGAGAACCAATGAGAGACTACCTGGAGGTGTCTGGACGGGCAAATTTATGTCTCATTTCCCACCAGGAAGAGCAATTAAACAAAGGCTCAGCATGCCGTGCCGGAACCACTCTAGGGACTGCAGCAATCCTGCGGTGTTGTGGCCAGCTCACAAGAAAGCGAGTTGAATAAAGGAGCTCAGGGACACTGTAATTCACAAACCTGCAGAGTTATAAATGACAGCTATCGTCCAAAAATATATTGAAGTAAGGCTGCCAAGAGGACTTGAAAGCGGGGCAGAATTGCAGGAAACCGATTTCAGGAGGTAGACTGGAATTGCATGTAAAGCATAGGAAAAGAGGCAGAAGGTCCTCAAGGATGCACTTGGCCAAAAAGGGTGTATGCGTTTTTTCCTGAATATATTCAGGAAAATACGCATACGCCCTTTTGGCAAACCAAGCAAGCTTGCAAAGGAAATCTGCACTACAATGAAGTCTCACTGCCCCCCGGTCAAAAGGGCCATCTGAACAAAGTGTAAAATCCAGAAAGGCAGGACAGGCCATGGAGAACTGGGAGCCTTGTTATGCTGATGGGCGGGATGTAAATTGCCAACAGCCACTCTGGAGAAGTGTATGGTGTTTCCTGAAACATCCAAAAAACAAAGCAACAGAGCCTAGGGCACTTCCACTTATGGTCCTATACCTTAGTGAAATTAAAATGAAAGAGACACAGCAACTCCAAAGTTTGGGACGGCTCTGTTTACAAGAACCTCGTTTACGGTACAAGTTCAATATCACAGAACGTGAAAAATGGATAAAGACGTTGTGGTACTTACGTACAATGCAATATCACTCAGCAATGAAATCTATGTCATCAGGCCCGTAGCAGCATAATGAGTGGATTCAGGTACGATGATTCTAAGTGAAATAAGTCACACACAAAAAGAAACATCATAAGATATCACTACTACACGGAATGTAAACTTGGCTACACAGGAACTGAATTACTAAACAGAACAGGGTCTCAAATGTAGAAAACCAACTTATGCTTGCTTCAGGGGAAACGTGAGTTGGGGTGCTGCATAAAACCAGAGATTGAAATTAGCACAGATACCGTTTCATAAGCCAAATATATTATAGACAAGAGCTACTCCTTGCTCAACAAAGTGGACTCAACACCCATATTAAACGCCTAAGAATATACCTGACTAGTAAGATTCTTAAAACCTATGGATTTATATGTCTCCGAAAGAGAATCAAGCATGTGTACAGCGGCATAAACACAGCAGTGATAGGATTGGTGAGGATAGGTGATCAAATGCAGACCCTTTGAAGTCATATTGCATGGTAACCATTCCATGGGTCTCAACTCTCCAAGTTTAAGGGATTCTTCCTTCAGCTAAAACATGCATGTGGAACCCAGAGTATGATCCACCGTGTGATCGGGAAACGTGTTCAAATGTGTCTCAGTTTTCGTCCCCTGGTACTCGGGTGCAACGTTCCTAGACGCTTTACTAACACTCTCCCCACTTGGAGAGTCAGTGCCTTTAACCTCCTGTTTGGCCCAGTTTGCAATTTCTACGGAAGATGAACAGGAATAGGGAGAGCCAATGAGAGACTAGCTGGAGGTGTCTGGACGGGCAAATTTAACTCTCATTTCCCACCAGGAAGAGGAATTAACCAAAGGCACAGCGTGCCGTGCCGGAACCACACTAGGCCCTGAAGCAATCCTGCAGTGTTGTGGCCAGCTCACAAGAAAGCGAGTTGAAGAAAGGAGCTCAGGGGCACTGTAATTCACATACATTCAGAGTTATAAATGACAGCTATCGTCCAAAAATATATAGAAGTAAGGCTGCCAAGAGGACTTGAAAGCAGGGCAGAATTGCAGGAAACCAATTTCAGGAGGTAGACTGGAATTGCATGTAAAGCATAGGAAAAGAGGCAGAACGTCCACAATGATGCACTGGGCCACAAAGGGCGTATGCGTTTTTTCCTCAGGAAAAAACGCATACGCCCTTTTTGGCCAACCAAGCAAGCTTGCAAAGGAAATCTGCACTACAATGAAGTCTCACTGCCCCCCGGTCAAAAGGGCCATCTGAAAAAAGTGTAAAATCCAGAAAGGCATGACAGGCCATGGAGAACTTGGAGCCTTGTTATGCTGATGGGTGGGATGTGAATTGCCAACAGCCACTCTGGAGAAGTGTATGGTGTTTCCTGAAACATCTAAAAAACAAAGCAACAGAGCCTAGGGCACTTCCACTTATGGTCCTATAGCTTAGGGAAATTAAAATCCAAAAGACACAGCCACCCCAAAGTTTGGGCCGGCTCTGTTTACAAGAACCTCATTTACGGTACAAGTTCAATATCACAGAAAGTGAAAAATGGATAAAGACGTTGTGGTACTTACGTACAATGCAATATCACTCAGCAATGAAATCTATGTCATCAGGCCCGTAACAGCATAATGAGTGGAATCAGGTACGATGATTCTAAGTGAAATAAGTCACACACAAAAAGAAACATCATAAGATATCACTACTACACGGAATGTAAACTTGGCTACACAGGAACTGAATTACTAAACAGAACAGGGTCTCAAATGTAGAAAACCAACTTATGCTTGCTTCAGGGGAAACGTGAGTTGGGGTGCTGCATAAAACCAGAGATTGAAATTAGCACAGATACCGTTTCATAAGCCAAATATATTATAGACAAGAGCTACTCCTTGCTCAACAAAGTGGACTCAACACCCATATTAAACGCCTAAGAATATACCTGACTAGTAAGATTCTTAAAACCTATGGATTTATATGTCTCCGAAAGAGAATCAAGCATGTGTACAGCGGCATAAACACAGCAGTGATAGGATTGGTGAGGATAGGTGATCAAATGCAGACCCTTTGAAGTCATATTGCATGGTAACCATTCCATGGGTCTCAACTCTCCAAGTTTAAGGGATTCTTCCTTCAGCTAAAACATGCATGTGGAACCCAGAGTATGATCCACCGTGTGATCGGGAAACGTGTTCAAATGTGTCTCAGTTTTCGTCCCCTGGTACTCGGGTGCAACGTTCCTAGACGCTTTACTAACACTCTCCCCACTTGGAGAGTCAGTGCCTTTAACCTCCTGTTTGGCCCAGTTTGCAATTTCTACGGAAGATGAACAGGAATAGGGAGAGCCAATGAGAGACTAGCTGGAGGTGTCTGGACGGGCAAATTTAACTCTCATTTCCCACCAGGAATAGGAATTAACCAAAGGCACAGCGTGCCATGCCGGAACCACACTAGGCCCTGAAGCAATCCTGCAGTGTTGTGGCCAGCTCACAAGAAAGCGAGTTGAAGAAAGGAGCTCAGGGGCACTGTAATTCACATACATTCAGAGTTATAAATGACAGCTATCGTCCAAAAATATATAGAAGTAAGGCTGCCAAGAGGACTTGAAAGCAGGGCAGAATTGCAGGAAACCAATTTCAGGAGGTAGACTGGAATTGCATGTAAAGCATAGGAAAAGAGGCAGAACGTCCACAATGATGCACTGGGCCACAAAGGGCGTATGCGTTTTTTCCTCAGGAAAAAACGCATACGCCCTTTTTGGCCAACCAAGCAAGCTTGCAAAGGAAATCTGCACTACAATGAAGTCTCACTGCCCCCCGGTCAAAAGGGCCATCTGAAAAAAGTGTAAAATCCAGAAAGGCATGACAGGCCATGGAGAACTTGGAGCCTTGTTATGCTGATGGGTGGGATGTGAATTGCCAACAGCCACTCTGGAGAAGTGTATGGTGTTTCCTGAAACATCCAAAAAACAAAGCAACAGAGCCTAGGGCACTTCCACTTATGGTCCTATAGCTTAGGGAAATTAAAATCCAAAAGACACAGCCACCCCAAAGTTTGGGCCGGCTCTGTTTACAAGAACCTCATTTACGGTACAAGTTCAATATCACAGAAAGTGAAAAATGGATAAAGACGTTGTGGTACTTACGTACAATGCAATATCACTCAGCAATGAAATCTATGTCATCAGGCCCGTAACAGCATAATGAGTGGAATCAGGTACGATGATTCTAAGTGAAATAAGTCACACACAAAAAGAAACATCATAAGATATCACTACTACACGGAATGTAAACTTGGCTACACAGGAACTGAATTACTAAACAGAACAGGGTCTCAAATGTAGAAAACCAACTTATGCTTGCTTCAGGGGAAACGTGAGTTGGGGTGCTGCATAAAACCAGAGATTGAAATTAGCACAGATACCGTTTCATAAGCCAAATATATTATAGACAAGAGCTACTCCTTGCTCAACAAAGTGGACTCAACACCCATATTAAACGCCTAAGAATATACCTGACTAGTAAGATTCTTAAAACCTATGGATTTATATGTCTCCGAAAGAGAATCAAGCATGTGTACAGCGGCATAAACACAGCAGTGATAGGATTGGTGAGGATAGGTGATCAAATGCAGACCCTTTGAAGTCATATTGCATGGTACCCATTCCATGGGTCTCAACTCTCCAAGTTTAAGGGATTCTTCCTTCAGCTAAAACATGCATGTGGAACCCAGAGTATGATCCACCGTGTGATCGGGAAACGTGTTCAAATGTGTCTCAGTTTTTGTCCCCTAGTACTCGGGTGCAACGTTCCTAGACGCTTTACTAACACTCTCCCCACTTGGAGAGTCAGTGCCTTTAACCTCCTGTTTGGCCCAGTTTGCAATTTCTACGGAAGATGAACAGGAATAGGGAGAGCCAATGAGAGACTAGCTGGAGGTGTCTGGACGGGCAAATTTAACTCTCATTTCCCACCAGGAAGAGGAATTAACCAAAGGCTCAGCGTGCCGTGCCGGAACCACACTAGGCCCTGAAGCAATCCTGCAGTGTTGTGGCCAGCTCACAAGAAAGCGAGTTGAAGAAAGGAGCTCAGGGGCACTGTAATTCACATACATTCAGAGTTATAAATGACAGCTATCGTCCAAAAATATATAGAAGTAAGGCTGCCAAGAGGACTTGAAAGCAGGGCAGAATTGCAGGAAACCAATTTCAGGAGGTAGACTGGAATTGCATGTAAAGCATAGGAAAAGAGGCAGAACGTCCACAATGATGCACTGGGCCACAAAGGGCGTATGCGTTTTTTCCTCAGGAAAAAACGCATACGCCCTTTTTGGCCAACCAAGCAAGCTTGCAAAGGAAATCTGCACTACAATGAAGTCTCACTGCTCCCCGGTCAAAAGGGCCATCTGAAAAAAGTGTAAAATCCAGAAAGGCATGACAGGCCATGGAGAACTGGGAGCCTTGTTATGCTGATGGGCGGGATGTGAATTGCCAACAGCCACTCTGGAGAAGTGTATGGTGTTTCCCGAAACATCCAAAAAACAAAGCAACAGAGCCTAGGGCACTTCCACTTATGGTCCTATAGCTTAGGGAAATTAAATAAAAAAGACACAGCCACCCCAAAGTTTGGGCCGGCTCTGTTTACAAGAACCTCATTTACGGTACAAGTTCAATATCACAGAAAGTGAAAAATGGATAAAGACGTTGTGGTACTTACGTACAATGCAATATCACTGAGCAATGAAATCTATGTAATCATGCCCGTAACAGCATAATGAGTGGAATCAGGTATGATGATTCTAAGTGAAATAAGTCACACACAAAAAGAAACATCATAAGATATCACTAATACACGGAATGTAAACTTGGGTACACAGGAACTGAATTACAAAACAGAACAGGGTCTCAAATGTAGAAAACCAACTTATGCTGGCTTAAGGGGAAAGGTGAGTTGGGGTGCTGCATAAAACCAGAGGTTGAAATTAGCACAGATACCGTTCCATAAGCCAAATATGTAATAGAAAAGAGCTACGCCTTGCTCAACGAATTGGACTCAACACCCCATATTAAACGCCTAAGAATATACCTGACTAGTAAGAATCTTAAAACCTATGGATTTACATGTCTCCGAAAAAGAATCAAGCGTGTGTATAGCGGCATAAACGCAGCAGTGATAGGATTGGTGAGGTTCGGTGAGCAAATGCAGACCCTTTGAAGACATATTGCATGGGACCCATTCCATGGGTCTCAACTCTCCAGGTTTAAGGGATTCTTCCTTCAGCTAAAACATGCATGTGGAACCCAGAGTATGGTCCAGCATGTGATCGGGAAAGGTGTTCAAATGTGTCTCAGTTTTCGTCCCCTGGTACTCGGGTGCAACATTCCAGACGCTTTACTAACACTCTCCCCACTTGGAGAGTCAGTGCATTTAACCTCCTGTTTGGCCCAGTTTGCAATTTCTGCGGAAAATTATCAGGAATAGGGAGAACCAATGAGAGACTAGCTGGAGGTGTCTGGACGGGCAAATTTAACTCTCATTTCCCACCAGGAAGAGGAATTAACCAAAGGCTCAGTGTGCCACGCCGGAACCACACTAGAGTCTGAAGCAATCCTGCGGTGTTGCGGCCAGCTCACAAGAAAGCGAGTTGAAGAAAGGAGCTCAGGGGCACTGCAATTCACAAACCTGCAGAGTTATAAATGACAGCTATCGTCCAAAAATATATTGAAGTAAGGCTGCCAAGAGGACTTGAAAGCGGGGCAGAATTGCAGGAAACCGATTTCAGGAGGTAGACTGGAATTGCATGTAAAGCATAGGAAAAGAGGCAGAACGTCCACAATGATGCACTTGGCCAAAAAGCTCGTATGCGTTTTTTCCTGAATATATTCAGGAAAAAACTCATACGTCCTTTTTGGCCAACCAAGCAAGCTTGCAAAGAAATCTGCACTAAAATGAAGTCTCACTGCCCCGCGGTCAAAAGGGCCATCTGAAAAAAGTGTAAAATCCAGAAAGTCAGGACAGGCCATGGAGAACTGGGAGCCTTGTTATGCTGATGGGCGGGATGTAAATTGATAACAGCCACTCTGGAGAAGTGTATGGTGTTTCCCGAAACATCCAAAAAACAAAGCAATAGAGCCTAGGACACTTCCACTAATGGTCCTATAGATTAGGGAAATTAAAATCAAAAAGACACAGCCACCCCAAAGTTTGGGACGGCTCTGTTTACAAGAACATCGTTTACGGTACAAGTTCACTATCACAGAAAGCGAACAATGGATAAAGAAGTTGTGGTACTTACGTACAATGCAATATCACTCAGCAATGAAATCTATGTCATCAGGCCCGTAGCAGCATAATGAGTGGATTCAGGTACGATGATTCTAAGTGAAATAAGTCACACAGAAAAAGAAACATCATAAGATATCACTAATACACGGAATGTAAACTTGGCTACACAGGCACTGAATTACAAAACAGAACAGTGTCTCAAATGTAGAACACCAACTTATGCTTGCTTAAGGGGAAAGGTGAGTTGGGGTGCTGCATAAAACCAGAGATTGAAATTAAAACAGATACCGTTCCATAAGCCAAATATGTAATAGACAAGAGCTACTCCTTGCTCAACGAGGTGGACTCAACACCCCATATTAAACGCCTAAGAATATACCTGACTAGTAACAATGTTAAAACCTATGGCGTTATATGTCTCCGAAAGAGAATCAAGCGTGTGTACAGCGGCATAAACGCAGCAGTGATAGGATTGGTGAGGTTCGGTGAGCAAATGCAGACCCTTTGAAGTCATATTGCATGGTACCCATTCCATGGGTCTCAACTCTCCAGGTTTAAGGGATTCTTCCTTCAGCTAAAACATGCATGTGGAACCCAGAGTATGATCCACCGTGTGATCGGGAAATGTGTTCAAATGTGTCTCAGTTTTCGTCCCCTGGTACTCGGGTGCAACATTCCAGACACTTTACTAACACTCTCCCCACTTGGAGAGTCAGTGCCTTTCACCTCCTGTTTGGCCGAGTTTGCAATTTCTGCAGAAAATGAATAGGAATAGGGAGAAGCAATGAGAGACTAGCTGGAGGTGTCTGGACGGGTAAATTTAACTCTCATTTCCCACCAGGAAGAGGAATTGACGAAAGGCTCAGCGTGCCATGCCAGAACCACACTAGGGCCTGAAGCAATCCTGCGGTGTTGCGGCCAGCTCACAAGAAAGCGTGTTGAAGAAAGGAGCTCAGGGGCACTGTCATTCACAAACATGCAGAGTTATAAATGACAGCTATCGTCCGAAAATATATTGAAGTAAGGCTGCCAAGAGGACATGAAAGTGGTGCAGAATTGCAGGAAACCGATTTCAGGAGGTAGACTGGAATTTCATTTAAAGCATAGGAAAAGAGGGAGAACGTCCACAATGATGCACTTGGCCAAAAAGGGCGTATGCGTTTTTCCCTGAATATATTCAAGAAAAAACGCATACGCCCTTTTTGGCCAACAAAGCAAGCTTGCAGAGAAAACTGCACTACAATGAAGTCTCACTTCCCCCCGGTCAAAAGGGCCTTCTGAAAAAAGTGTAAAATCCAGAAAGGCAGGACAGGCCATGGAGAACTGGGAGCCTTGTTATGCTGATGGGCGGGATGTAAACTGCCAACAGCCACTCTGAAGAAGTGTATGGTGTTTCCTGAAACATCTAAAAAACAAAGCAACAGAGCCTAGGGCACTTCCACTTATGGTCCTATAGCTTAGGGAAATTAAAATCAAAAAGACACAGCCACCCCAATGTTTGGAACGGCTCTGTTTACAAGAACCTCGTTTATGGTACAAGTTCAATATCCAGAAAGCGAAAAATGGATAAAGAAGTTGTGGTACTTAAGTACAATGCAATGTCACTCAGCAATGAAATCTATGTCATCAGGCCCGTAGCAGCATAATGAGTGGATTCAGGTACGATGATTCTAAGTGAAATCAGTCACACAGAAAAAGAAACATCATAAGATATCACTACTACACGGAATGTAAACTTGGCTACACAGGAACTGAATTACAAAACAGAACAGGGTGTCAAATGTAGAAAACCAACTTATGCTTGCTTAAGTGGAAAGGTGAGTTGGGGCGCTGCATAAAACCAGAGATTGAAATTAGCACAGGTACCGTTCCATAAGCCAAATATGTAATAGACAAGAGCTACTCCTTGTTCAACGAAGTGGACTCAACACCCCATATTAAATGCCTAAGAATATACCTGACTAGTAAGAATCTTAAAACCTATGGATTTATATGTCTCCAAAAGAGAATCAAACGTGTGTACAGCGGCATAAACGCAGCAGTGATAGGATTGGTGAGGTTCGGTGAGCAAATGCAGACCCTTTGAAGTCATATTGCCTGGTACCCATTCCATGGGTCTCAACTCTCCAGGTTTAAGGGATTCTTCCTTCAGCTAAAACATGCATGTGGAACCCAGAGTATGATCCACCGTGTGATCGGGAAACGTGTTCAAATGTGTCTCAGTTTTCGTCCCCTGGTACTCGGGTGCAACATTCCAGACGCTTTACTAACACTCTCCCCACTTGGAGAGTCACTGCCTTTAACCTCCTGTTTGGCCCAGTTTGCAATTTCTGTGGAAAATGAATAGGAATAGGGAGAACCAATGAGAGACTAGCTGGAGGTCTCTGGACGGGCAAATTTAACTCTCATTTCCCACCAGGAAGAGGAATTAAAGTAAGGCTCAGCGTGCCATGCAGGAAACACACTAGGGCCTGAAGCAATCCTGCAGTGTTGTGGCCAGCTCACAAGAAAGCGAGTTGAAGAAAGGAGCTCAGGGGCACTGTAATTCACAAACCTGCAGAGTTATAAATGACAGCTATCGTCCAAAAATATATTGAACTAAGGCTGCCAAGAGGACTTGAAAGCGGGGCAGAATTGCAGGAAACCGATTTCAGGAGGTAGACTGGACTTGCACGTAAAGCATAGGATAAGAGGCAGAACGTCCACAATGATGCACTTGGCCAAAAAGTGCGTATGCGTTTTTTCCTGAATATATTCAGGAAAAAACACATACGCCTTTTTGGCCAACAAAGCAAGCTTGCAAAGGAAATCTGCACTACAATGAAGTCTCACTGCCCCCCGGTCAAAAGGGCCATATGAAAAAAGTGTAATATCCAGAAAGGCAGGACAGGCCATGGAGAACTGGGAGCCTTGTTATGCTGATGGGCGGGATGTAAATTGCCAACAGCCACTCTGGAGAAGTGTATGGTGTTTCCTAAAACATCTAAAAAACAAAGCAACAGAGCCTAGGGCACTTCCACTTATGGTCCTATAGCTTAGGGAAATTACAATCAAAAAGACACAGCCACCCCAAAGATTGGGACGGCTCTGTTTACAAGAACCTCGTTTATGGTACAAGTTCAATATCACAGAAAGCGAAAAATGGATAAAGAAGTTGTCGTACTTACGTAAAATGCAATATCACTCAGCAATGAAATCTATGTCATCAGGCCCATAGCAGCATAATGAGTGGATTCAGGTACGATGATTCTAAATGAAGTAAGTCACACAGAAAAAGAAACATCATAAGATATCACTAATACACGGAATGTAAACTTGGCTACACAGGAACTGAATTACAAAACAGAACAGGGTCTCAAATGTAGAAAACCAACTTATGCTTGCTTAACGGGAAAGGTGAGTTGGGGTGCTGCATAAAACCAGAGATTGAAATGAGCACAGATACCGTTCCATAAGCCAAATATGTAATAGACAAGAGCTACTCTTTGCTCAACGATGTGGACTCAACACCCCATATTAAACGCCTAAGAATATATCTGACTAGTAAGAATCTTAAAACCTATGGATTTATATGTCTCCGAAAGAGAATCAAACGTGTGTACAATGGCATAAACGCAGCAGTGATAGGATTATTGAGGTTCGGTGAGAAAATGCAGACCCTTTGAAGTCATATTGCATGGTACCCATTCCATGGGTCTCAACTCTCCAGGTTTAAGAGATTCTTCCTTCAGCTAAAACATGAATGTGGAACCCAGAGTATGATCCACCGTGTGATCGGGAAACGTGTTCAAATGTGTCTCAGTTTTTGTCCCCTGTTACTCAGGTACAACATTCCAGACGTTTTACTAACACTTTCCCCACATGGAGAGTCACTGCCTTTAACCTCCTGTTTGGCCCAGTTTGCAATTTCTGCGGAAGATGAACATGAATAGGGAGAACCAATGAGAGAATAGCTGGAGGTGTCTGGATGGGCAAATTTAACTCTCATTTCCCACCAGAAATAGGAATTAACCAAAGGCTCAGCATGCCATGCCGGAAACACACTAGGGCCTGAAGAAATACTGCAGTTTTGCGGCCAGCTCACAAGAAAGCGAGTTGAAGAAAGGAGCTCAGGGGCACTGTAATTCACAAACCTGCAGAGTTATAAATGATAGCTATCGTCCAAAAATATATTGAAGTAAGGCTGCCAAGAGGACTTGAAAGCGGGGCAGAATTGCAGGAAACCGATTTCAGGAGGTAGACTGGAATTGCATGTAAAGCATAGGAAAAGAGGCAGAAGGTCCACAATGATGCACTTAGCCAAAAAGGGCGTATGCGTTTTTTCCTGAATATATTCAGGAAAAAACGCATACGCCCTTTTTGGCCAACCAAGCAAGCTTGCAAAGGAAATCTGCACTACAATGAAGTCTCACTGCCCCCCGGTCAAAAGGGCCATCTGAAAAAAGTGTAAAATCCAGAAAGGCAGGACAGGCCATGGAGAGCTGGGAGCCTTGTTATGCTGATGGGCGGGATGTAAATTGCCAACAGCCACTCTGGAGAAGTGTATGGTGTTTCCTGAAACATCTAGAAAACAAAGCAACAGAGCCTAGGGCACTTCCACTTATGGTCCTATAGCTTAGGGAAATTAAAATCAAAAAGACACAGCCACCCCAAAGTTTGGGCCGGCTCTGTTTACAAGAACCTGATTTATGGTACAAGTTCAATATCGCAGAAAGTGTAAAATGGATAAAGAAGTTGTGGTACTTACGTACAATGCAATATCACTCAGCAATGAAATCTATGTCATCAGGCTCGTAGCAGCATAATGAGTGGATTCAGGTACGATGATTCTAAGTGAAATAAGTCACACAGAAAAAGAAACATCATGAGATATCACTAATACACGGAATGTAAACTTGGCTACACAGGAACTGAATTACAAAACAGAACAGGGTCTCAAATGTAGAAAAGCAACTTATGCTTGCTTAAGGGGAAAGGTGAGTTGGGGTGCTGCATAAAACCAGAGATTGAAATTAGCACACATACCGTTCCATAAGCCAAATATGTAATAGACAAGAGCTACTCCTTGCTCAACGAAGTGGACTCAACACCCCATATTAAACGCCTAAGAATATACCTGACTAGTAAGAATCTTAAAACCTATGGATTTATATTTCTCCGAAAAAGAATCAAGCATGTGTACAGCAGCATAAACACAGCAGTGATAGGATTGGTGAGGTTCGGTGAGCAAATGCAGACCCTTTGAATTCATATTGCATAGGACACATTCCATGGGTCTCAACTCTCCAGGTTTAAGGGATTCTTCCCTCAGCTAAAACATGCATGTGGAACCCAGAGTATGATCCACCGTGTGATCGGGAAATGTGTTCAAATGTGTCTCAGTTTTCGTCCCCTGGTACTCGGGTGCAACATTCCAGACGCTTTACTAACACTCTCCCCACTTGGAGAGTCAGTGCCTATAACCTCCTGTTTGGCCCAATTTGCAATTTCTGCGGAAAATGAACAGGAATAGAGAGAACCAATGAGAGACTAGCTGGAGGTGTCTGGACGGGCAAATTTAACTCTCATTTCCCACCAGGAAGAGGAATTAACCAAAGGCTCAGCGTGCCGTGCCGGAACCACACTAGGGCCTGAAGCAATCCTGCAGTGTTGTGGCCAGCTCAGAAGAAAGTGAGTTGAAGAAAGGAGCTCAGGGGCACTGTCATTCACAAACCTGCAGAGTTATAAATGACAGCTATCGTCCAGAAATATATTGAAGTAAGGCTGCCAAGAGGACTTGAAAGCGGGGCAGAATTGCAGGAAACCGATTTCAGGAGGTAGACTGGAATTGCATGTAAAGCATAGGAAAAGAGGCAGAACGTACAAAATGAAGCACTTGGCCAAAAAGGGCGTATGCGTGTTTTCCTGAATATATTCAGGAAAAAACGCATACGCCCTTTTTGGCCAACCAAGCAAGCTTGCAAAGGAAATCTGCACTACAATGAAGTCTCACTGCCCCCCGGTCAAAAGGGCCATCTGAAAAAAGTGTAAAATCCAGAAAGGCAGGACAGGCCATGGAGAACTGGGAGCCTTGTTATGCTGATGGGCGACATGTAAATTGCCAACAGCCACTCTGGAGAAGTGTATGGTGTTTCCTGAAACATCCAAAAAACAAAGCAACAGAGCCTAGGGCAGTTCCACTTATGGTCCTATAGCTTAGGGAAATTAAAATCAAAAAGACACAGCCACCACAAAGTTTGGGCCGGCTCTGTTTACAAGAACCTCGTTTATGGTACAAGTTCAATATCGCAGAAAGTGAAAAATGGATAAAGAAGTTGTGCTACTTACGTACAATGCAATATCACTAAGCATGAAATCTATGTCATCAGGCCCGTAGCAGCATAATGAGTGGATTCAGGTATGATGATTCTAAGTGAAATAAGTCACACAGAAAAAGAAACATCATAAGATATCACTAATACACGGAATGTAAACTTGGCTACACACGAACTGAATTACAAAACAGAACACGGTCTCAAATGTAGAATACCAACTTATGCTTGCTTAAGGGGAAAGGTGAGTTGGGGTGCTGCATAAAACCAGAGATTGAAATTAGCACAGATACCATTCCATAAGCCAAATATGTAATAGACAAGAGCTACTCCTTGCTCAATGAAGTGGACTCAACACCCCATATTAAACGCCTAAGAATATACCTGACTAGTAAGAATCTTAAAACCTATGGATTTATATGTCTCCGAAAGAGAATCAAGCGTGTGTACAGTGGCATAAACGCAGCAGTGATAGGATTGGTGAGGTTCGGTGAGCAAATGCAGACCCTTTGAAGTCATATAGCATGGTACCCATTCCATGGGTCTCAACTCTCCAGGTTTAAGGGATTCTTCCTTCAGCTAAAACATGCATGTGGAACCCAGAGTATGATCCAACATGTGATCAGGAAACGTGTTCAAATGTGTCTCAGTTTTCGTTCCCTGGTACTCGGGTGCAACATTTCAGATGCTTTACTAACACTCTCCCCACTTGGAGAGTCAGTGCCTTTAACCTCCTGTTTGGCCCAGTTTGCAATTTCTGCGGAAGATGAACAGGAATAGGGAGAACCAATTAGAGACTAGATGGAGGTGTCTGGACGGGCAAATGTAACTCTCATTTCCCACCAGGAAGAAGAATTAACCAAAGGCTCAGCGTGCCATGCCGGAACCACACTAGGGCCTGAAGCAATCCTGCAGTGTTGCGGCCAGCTCACAAGAAAGCGAGTTGAAGAAAGGAGCTCAGGGGACTGTAATTCACAAACCTGCAGAGTTATAAATGACAGCTATCGTCCAAAAATATATTGAAGTAAGGCTGCCAAGAGGACTTGAAAGTGGGGCAGAATTGCAGGAAACCAATTTCAGGAGGTAGACTGGAATTGCATGTACAGCATAGGAAAAGAGGCAAAACGTCCACAATGATGCACTTGGCCAAGAAGGGCATATGCGTTTTTTCCTGTATATATTCAGGAAAAAATGCATACGCCCTTTTTGGCCAACCAAGCAAGCTTGCAAAGGAAATCTGCCCAACAATGAAGTCTCACTGCCTCCCGGTCAAAAGGGCCATCTGAAAAATGTGTAAAATCCAGAAAGGCAGGACAGGCCATGGAGAACTGGGAGCCTTGTTATGCTGATGGGCGGGATGTAAATTGCCAACAGCCACTCTGGAGAAGTGTATGGTGTTTCCTGAAACATCTAGAAAACAAAGCAACAGAGCCTAGGGCACTTCCACTTATGGTCCTATAGCTTAGGGAAATTAAAATCAAAAAGACACAGCCACCCCAAAGTTTGGACCAACTCTGTTTACAAGAACCTCATTTACGGTACAAGTTCAATATCGCAGAAATGAAAAAATGGATAAAGACGTTGTGCTACTTACGTACAATGCAATATCACTCAGCAATGAAATCTATGTCATCAGGCCTGTAGCAGCATAATGAGTGGATTCAGGTACGATGATTCTAAGTGAAATAAGTCACACAGAAAAAGAAACATCATGAGATATCACTAATACACGGAATGTAAACTTGGCTACACAGGAACTGAATTACAAAACAGAACAGGGTCTCAAATGTAGAAAAGCAACTTATGCTTGCTTAAGGGGAAAGGTGTGTTGGGGTGCTGCATAAAACCAGAGATTGAAATTAGCACACATACCGTTCCATAAGCCAAATATGTAATAGACAAGAGCTACTCCTTGCTCAACGAAGTGGACTCAACACCCCATATTAAACGCCTAAGAATATACCTGACTAGTAAGAATCTTAAAACCTATGGATTTATATTTCTCCGAAAAAGAATCAAGCATGTGTACAGCAGCATAAACACAGCAGTGATAGGATTGGTGAGGTTCGGTGAGCAAATGCAGACCCTTTGAATTCATATTGCATAGGACACATTCCATGGGTCTCAACTCTCCAGGTTTAAGGGATTCTTCCCTCAGCTAAAACATGCATGTGGAACCCAGAGTATGATCCACCGTGTGATCGGGAAATGTGTTCAAATGTGTCTCAGTTTTCGTCCCCTGGTACTCGGGTGCAACATTCCAGACGCTTTACTAACACTCTCCCCACTTGGAGAGTCAGTGCCTATAACCTCCTGTTTGGCCCAATTTGCAATTTCTGCGGAAAATGAACAGGAATAGAGAGAACCAATGAGAGACTAGCTGGAGGTGTCTGGACGGGCAAATTTAACTCTCATTTCCCACCAGGAAGAGGAATTAACCAAAGGCTCAGCGTGCCGTGCCGGAACCAAACTAGGGCCTGAAGCAATCCTGCAGTGTTGTGGCCAGCTCAGAAGAAAGTGAGTTGAAGAAAGGAGCTCAGGGGCACTGTCATTCACAAACCTGCAGAGTTATAAATGACAGCTATCGTCCAGAAATATATTGAAGTAAGGCTGCCAAGAGGACTTGAAAGCGGGGCAGAATTGCAGGAAACCGATTTCAGGAGGTAGACTGGAATTGCATGTAAAGCATAGGAAAACAGGCAGAACTTACAAAATGAAGCACTTGGCCAAAAAGGGCGTATGCGTGTTTTCCTGAATATATTCAGGAAAAAACGCATACGCCCTTTTTGGCCAACCAAGCAAGCTTGCAAAGGAAATCTGCACTACAATGAAGTCTCACTGCCCCCCGGTCAAAAGGGCCATCTGAAAAAAGTGTAAAATCCAGAAAGGCAGGACAGGCCATGGAGAACTGGGAGCCTTGTTATGCTGATGGGCGACATGTAAATTGCCAACAGCCACTCTGGAGAAGTGTATGGTGTTTCCTGAAACATCCAAAAAACAAAGCAACAGAGCCTAGGGCAGTTCCACTTATGGTCCTATAGCTTAGGGAAATTAAAATCAAAAAGACACAGCCACCACAAAGTTTGGGCCGGCTCTGTTTACAAGAACCTCGTTTATGGTACAAGTTCAATATCGCAGAAAGTGAAAAATGGATAAAGAAGTTGTGCTACTTACGTACAATGCAATATCACTAAGCAATGAAATCTATGTCATCAGGCCCGTAGCAGCATAATGAGTGGATTCAGGTATGATGATTCTAAGTGAAATAAGTCACACAGAAAAAGAAACATCATAAGATATCACTAATACACGGAATGTAAACTTGGCTACACACGAACTGAATTACAAAACAGAACACGGTCTCAAATGTAGAATACCAACTTATGCTTGCTTAAGGGGAAAGGTGAGTTGGGGTGCTGCATAAAACCAGAGATTGAAATTAGCACAGATACCATTCCATAAGCCAAATATGTAATAGACAAGAGCTAATCCTTGCTCAATGAAGTGGACTCAACACCCCATATTAAACGCCTAAGAATATACCTGACTAGTAAGAATCTTAAAACCTATGGATTTATATGTCTCCGAAAGAGAATCAAGCGTGTGTACAGTGGCATAAACGCAGCAGTGATAGGATTGGTGAGGTTCGGTGAGCAAATGCAGACCCTTTGAAGTCATATAGCATGGTACCCATTCCATGGGTCTCAACTCTCCAGGTTTAAGGGATTCTTCCTTC
The DNA here is from genome assembly GCF_937001465.1 of Orcinus orca. Classification (NCBI taxonomy): domain Eukaryota; kingdom Metazoa; phylum Chordata; class Mammalia; order Artiodactyla; family Delphinidae; genus Orcinus; species Orcinus orca. The sequence goes on along the minus strand of NC_064560.1, from coordinate 44,381,942 downwards.
AGCTAAAACATGCATGTGGAACCCAGAGTATGATCCAACATGTGATCAGGAAACGTGTTCAAATGTGTCTCAGTTTTCGTTCCCTGGTACTCGGGTGCAACATTTCAGATGCTTTACTAACACTCTCCCCACTTGGAGAGTCAGTGCCTTTAACCTCCTGTTTGGCCCAGTTTGCAATTTCTGCGGAAGATGAACAGGAATAGGGAGAACCAATTAGAGACTAGATGGAGGTGTCTGGACGGGCAAATTTAACTCTCATTTCCCACCAGGAAGAAGAATTAACCAAAGGCTCAGCGTGCCATGCCGGAACCACACTAGGGCCTGAAGCAATCCTGCAGTGTTGCGGCCAGCTCACAAGAAAGCGAGTTGAAGAAAGGAGCTCAGGGGACTGTAATTCACAAACCTGCAGAGTTATAAATGACAGCTATCGTCCAAAAATATATTGAAGTAAGGCTGCCAAGAGGACTTGAAAGTGGGGCAGAATTGCAGGAAACCAATTTCAGGAGGTAGACTGGAATTGCATGTACAGCATAGGAAAAGAGGCAAAACGTCCACAATGATGCACTTGGCCAAGAAGGGCATATGCGTTTTTTCCTGTATATATTCAGGAAAAAATGCATACGCCCTTTTTGGCCAACCAAGCAAGCTTGCAAAGGAAATCTGCCCAACAATGAAGTCTCACTGCCTCCCGGTCAAAAGGGCCATCTGAAAAATGTGTAAAATCCAGAAAGGCAGGACAGGCCATGGAGAACTGGGAGCCTTGTTATGCTGATGGGCGGGATGTAAATTGCCAACAGCCACTCTGGAGAAGTGTATGGTGTTTCCTGAAACATCTAAAAAACAAAGCAACAGATCCTAGGGCACTTCCACTTATGGTCCTATAGCTTAGGGAAATTAAAATCAAAAAGACACAGCCACCCCAAAGTTTGGACCAACTCTGTTTACAAGAACCTCATTTACGGTACAAGTTCAATATCGCAGAAATGAAAAAATGGATAAAGACGTTGTGCTACTTACGTACAATGCAATATCACTCAGCAATGAAATCTATGTCATCAGGCCTGTAGCAGCATAATGAGTGGATTCAGGTACGATGATTCTAAGTGAAATAAGTCACACAGAAAAAGAAACATCAAAAGGTATCACTAGTACACGGAATGTAAACTTGGCTACACAGGAACTGAATTACAAAACAGAACAGGGTCTCAAATGTAGAAAACCAACTTATGCTTGCTTAAGGGGAAAGGTGAGTTGGGGTGCTGCATAAAACCAGAGATTGAAATTAGCACAGATACCGTTTCTTAAGCCAAATATGTAATAGACAAGAGCTACTCCTTGCTCAACGAAGTGGACGCAACACCCCATATTAAACGCCTAAGAATATACCTGACTAGTAAGAATCTTAAAACCTATGGATTTATACGTCTCCGAAAGAGAATCAAGCGTGTGTACAGTGGCATAAACGCAGCAGTGATAGGATTGGTGAGGTTCGGTGAGCAAATGCAGACCCTTTGAAGTCATATTGCATGCTACCCATTCCATGGGTCTCAACTCTCCAGGTTTAATGGATTCTTGCTTCAGCTAAAACATGCATGTGGAACCCAGAGTATGATCCACCGTGTGATCGGGAAATGTTTTCAAATGTGTCCAGTTTTCAGCCCCTGGTTCTCGGGTGCAACATTCCAGACGCTTCACTAACACTCTCCCCACTTGGAGAGTCAGTGCCTTTAACATCCTGTTTGGCCCAGTTTGCAATTTCTGCGGAAGATGAACAGGAATAGGGAGAACCCATGAGAGACTAGCTGGAGGTGTCTGGACGGGCAAATTTAACTCTAATTTCTGACCAGTAAGAGGAATTAACCAAAGGCTCAGCATGCCATGCCGGAACCACACTGGGGCCTGAAGCAATCCTGCGGTGTTCGGAGAGCTCACAAGAAAGCGAGTTGAACAAAGGAGCTCAGGGGCACTGTCATTCACAAACTTGCAGAGTTATAAATGCCAACTATCATCCAAAAATATATTGAAGTAAGGCTGCCAAGAGGACTTGAAAGCGGGGCAGAATTGCAGGAAACCAATTTCAGGAGATAGACTGGAATTGCATTTAAAGAATAGGAAAAGAGGCAGAACGTCCACAATGATGCACTTGGCCAAAATGTGTATGCGTTTATCCTCAATATATTCAGGAAAAAACGCATATGCCCTTTTTGGCCAACCAAGCAAGCTTGCAAAGGAAATCTGCACTACAATGAAGTCTCACTGCCCCCCGGTCAAAAGGGCCATCTGAAAAAATTGTAAAATCCAGAAAGGCAGGACAGGCCATGGAGAACTGGGAGCCTTGTTATGCTGATGGGCGGGATGTAAATTGCCAACAGCCACTCTGGAGAAGTGTATGGTGTTTCCTGAAACATCCAAAAAACAAAGCAACAGAGCCTAGGGCACTTCCACTTATGGTCCTATAGCTTAGGGAAATTAAAATCAAAAAGACACAGCCACCCCAAAGTTTGGGATGGCTCTGTTTACAAGAACCTCGTTTACGGTACAAGTTCAATATCACAGAAATTGAAAAATGGATAAAGAAGTTGTGGCTCTTACGTACAATGCAATATCTCTCAGCAATGAAATCTATATCATCAGGCCCGTAGCAGCATAATGAGGGGATTCATGTACGATGTTTCTAAGTGAAATAAGTCACACAGAAAAAGAAACATCATAAGATACCATTACTACACGGAATGTAAACTTGGCTACACAGGAACTCAATTACAAAACAGAACAGGGTCTCAAATGTAGAAAACCAACTTATGCTTGCTTAAGGGGAAAGGTGAGTTGGGGTGTTGTATAAAACCAGAGATTGAAATTAGCACAGATACTGTTCCATAAGCCAAATATGTAATAGACAAGAGCTAATCCTTGCTCAACGAAGTGGACTCAACACCCCGTATCAAACGCCTAACAATATATCTGACTAGTAAGAATCTTAAAACCTATGGATTTATATGTCTCCGAAAGAGAATCAAACGTGTGTACAGCGGCATAAACGCAGCAGTGATAGGATTGGTGAGGTTCAGTGAGCAAATGCAGACCCTTTGAAGTCATATTGCATGGTACCCATTCCATGGGTCTCAACTCTCCAGGTTTAAGGGATTCTTCCTTCAGCTAAAACATGCATGTGGAACCCAGAGTATGATCCACCGTGTGATCGGGAAACGTGTTCAAATGTGTCTCAGTTTTCGTCCCCTGGTACTCGGGTGCAACATTCCAGACGCTTTACTAACACTCTCCCCACTTGGAGAGTCAGTGCCTTTAACCTCCTGTTTGGCCCAGTTTGCAATTTCTGCAGAAAAAGAACAGGAATAGGGAGAACCAATGAGAGACTAGCTGGAGGTGTCTGGACGGGCAAATTTAACTCTCATTTCCCACCAGGAAGAGGAATTAATCAAACGCTCAGCACGCTATGCCTGAACCACACTAGGGCCTGAAGCAGTCCTGCGGTGCTGCGGCCAGCTCACAAGAAAGCGAGTTGAAGGAAGGAGCTCAGGGGCACTGTAATTCACAAACCTGCAGAGTTATAAATGACAGCTATCGTCCAAAAATATATTGAAGTAAGGCTGCCAAGAGGAGTTGAAAGTGGGGCAGAATTGCAGGAACCCGATTTCAGGAGGTAGACTGGAATTGCATGTAAAGCATAGGAAAAGATGCAGAACGTCCACGATGATGCACTTGGCCAAAAAGGGCGTATGCGTTTTTTCCTGAATATATTCAGGAAAAAACTCATACGCCGTTTTTTGCCAACCAAGCAAGCTTGCAAAGGAAATCTGCACTACAATGAAGTCTCACTGCCCCCCGGTCAAAAGGGCCATATGAAAAAAGTGTAAAATCCAGAAAGGCAGGACAGGCCATGGAGAACTGGGAGCCTTGTTATGCTGATGGGCGGGATGTAAAGTGCCAACAGCCACTCTGGAGAAGTGTATGGTGTTTCCTGAAACATCTACAAAACAAAGCAACAGAGCATAGGGCACTTCCACTTATGGTCCTATAGCTTAGGGAAATTAAAATAAAAAAGACACAGCCACCCCAAAGTTTGGGACTGCTCTGTTTACAAGAACCTCCTTTACGGTACAAGTTCAATATCACAGAAAACGAAAAATGGATAAAGAAGTTGTGTTAATTACATACAATGCAATATCACTCAGCAATGAAATCTATGTCATCAGGCCCATAGCAACATAATGAGTGGATTCAGGTACGATGATTCTAAGTGAAATAAGTCACACAGAAAAAGAAACATCATAAGATATCACTACTACACGGAATGTAAGCCTGGCTACACAGGAACTGAATTACAAAACAGAACAGGGTCTCAAATGTAGAAAACCAACTTATGCTTGCTTAAGGGGAAATGTGAGTTGGGGTGCTGCATAAAAGCAGAGATTGAAATTAGCACAGATACCGTTCCATCAGCCAAATATGTAATAGACAAGAGCTTCTCCTTGCTCAACGAAGTGGCCACAACACCCCATATTAAACGCCTAACAATATATCTGACTAGTAAGAATCTTAAAACCTATGGATTTATATGTCTCCGAAAGAGAATCAAGCATGTGTACAGTGGCATAAACGCAGCAGTGATAGGATTGGTGAGGTTCAGTGAGCAAATGCAGACCCTTTGAAGTCATATTGCATGGTACCCATTCCATGGGTCTCAACTCTCCAGGTTTAAGGGATTCTTCCTTCAGCTAAAACATGCATGTGGAACCAAGAGTATGATCCAAAGTGTGATCGGAACACGTGTTCAAATGTGTCTCAGTTTTCATCCCCTGGTACTCGGGTGCAACATTCCAGACGCTTTACTAACACTCTCCCCACTTGGAGAGTCAGTGCCTTTAACCTCCTGTTTGGCCCAGTTTGCAATTTCTGCGGAAAATGAACAAGAATAGGGAGAACCAATGAGAGACTAGATGGAGGTGTCTGGACGGGCAAATTTAACTCTCATTTCCCACCAGGAAGAGGAATTAACCAAACGCTCAGCGTGCTATGCCGGAACCACACTTGGGCCTGAAGCAATCTTGCGGTATTGCGGCCAGCTCACAAGAAAGCGAGTTGAAGAAAGGAGCTCAGGGGCACTGTAATTCACAACCTGCAGAGTTATAAATGACAGCTATCGTCCAAAAATATATTCAAGTAAGGCTGCCAAGAGGACTTGAAAGTGGGGCAGAATTGCAGGAAACCGATTTCTGGAGGTAGACTGGAATTGCATGTAAAGCATAGGAAAAGAGGCAGAACGTCCACAATGATGAACTTGGCCAAAAAGGGCGTATGCGTTTTTTCCCGAATATATTCAGGAAAAAATGCATACACACTTTTTGGCCAACCAAGCAAGCCTGCAAAGGAAATCTGCACTACAATGAAGTCTCACTGCGCCCCAGTCAAAAGGGCCATCTGAAAAAAGTGTAAAATCCAGAAAGGTAGGACAGGCCATGGAGAACTGGGAGCCTTGTTATGCTGATGGGCGGGATGTAAATTGCCAACAGCCATTCTGGAGAAGTGTATGGTGTTTCCTGAAACATCTAAAAAACAAAGCAACAGATCCTATGACACTTCCACTTATGGTCCTATGGCTTAGGGAAATTAAAATAAAAAAGACACAGCTACCCCAAAGTTAGGGACAGCTCTGTTTACAAGAACCCTGTTTACGGTACAAGTTCAATAGCGCGGAAAGCGAAAAATGGATGAAGAGTTTGTGGTACTTACGTACAATGCAATATCACTCAGCAATGAAATCTATGTCATCAGGCCCGTAGCAGCATAATGAGTGGATTCAGGTACGATGATTCTAAGGGAAATAAGTCACACAGAAAAAGAAACATCATAAGATATCACTAATACACGGAATGTACATTTGGCTACACAGGAACTGAATTACAAAACAGAACAGGGTCTCAAATGTAGAAAACCAACTTATGCTTGCTTAAGGGGAAAGGTGATCTGGGGTGCTGCATAAAACCAAAGATTGAAATTAGCACAGATACCGTTCCATAAGCCAAAAATGTAATAGACAAGAGCTACTCCTTGCTCAACGAAGTGGACTCAACACTCCATATTAAACACCTAAGAATATACCTGACTAGTAAGAATCTAAAACCTATTGATTTATATGTCTCCGAAAGAGAATCAAGGATGTGTACAGCGGCATAAACACAGCAGTGATAGGATTTGTGAGGTTCGGTGAGCAAATGCAGACCCTTTGAAGTCATATTGCATGGTACCCATTCCATGGGTCTCAACTCTCCAGGTTTAAGGGATTCTTCCTTCAGGTAAAACATGCATGAGGAACCCAGAGTATGATCCACCGTGTGATCGGAATACGTGGTTAATGTGTCTCAGTTTTCATTCCCTGGTACTCGGGTGCAACATTCCAGATGCTTTACTAACACACTCCCCACTTGGAGAGTTAGTGCCTTTAACCTCCTGTTTGGCTCAGTTCGCAGTTTCTGCGGAAGATGAACAGCAATAGGGAGAACCAATGAGAGACTAGCTGGAGGTGTCTGGATGGGCAAATTTAACTCTCATTTCCCACCCGGAAGAGGAATTAACCAACGGCTCAGCATGCCGTTCTGGAACCACACTAGGGCCTGAAGCAATCATGCGGTGTTGCGGCCAGCTCACAAGAAAGCTAGTTGAAGAAAGGAGCTCAGGGGCACTGTAATTCACAAACCTGCAGAGTTATAAATGACAGCTATCGTCCAAAAATATATTGAAGTGAGGTTGCCAAGAGGACTCGAAAGCGGGGCAGAATTGCAGGAAACCGATTTCAGGAGGTAGACTGGAATTGCAATTAAACCATAGGAAAAGAGGCAGAACGTCCAAAATGATGCACTTGGCCAAAAAGTGTATTTGCGTTTTTTCCTGAATATATTCAGGAAAAAACGCATAAGCACTTTTTGGCCAACCAAGCAAGCTTGCAAATGAAATCTGCACTTCAATGAAGTCTCACGTTCCCCCGGTCAAAAGGGCCATCTGAAAAAAGTGTAAAATCCAGAAAGGCAGGACAGGCCATGGAGAACTGGGAGCCTTGCTATGCTGATGGGCAGGATGTAATTTGCCAACAGCCACTCTGGAGAAGTGTATGGTGTTTCCTGAAACATCTAAAAAACAAAGCAACAGAGCCTAGGGCATTTCCACTTATGGTCCTATAGCTTAGGGAAATTGAAATCAAAAACACACAGCCACCCCAAAGTTTGGGACGGCTCTGTTTACAAGAACCTCGTTTACAGTATAAGTTCAATATCTCAGAAAGCAAAAAATGGATAAAGAAGTTGTGGTACTTACGTACAATGCAATATCACTCAGCAATGAAATCTATGTCATCAGGCCCGTAGCAGCATAATGAGTGGATTCAGATATGATGATTCTAAGTGAAATAAGTCACAGAGAAAAAGAAACATCATAAGATATCACTAATACATGGAATGTAAACTTGGCTACACAGGAACTAAATTACAAAACAGAACAGGGTACCAAATGTAGAAAAACAACTTATGCTTGCTTAAGGGGAAAGGTGAGTTGGGGTGCTGCATAAAACTAGAGATTAAAATTAGCACAGATACCATTCCATAAGCCAAATATGTAATAGACAAGAGCTACTCCTTGCTCAACGAAGTGGACACAACACCTCATATTAAACGCCTAAGAATATACCTGACTAGTAAGAATCTTAAAACCTATGGATTTATATGTCTCCAAAAGAGAATCAAGTGTGTGTACAGCGGCATAAACGCAGCAGTGATAGTATTGGTGAGGTTCGGTGAGCAAATGCAGACCATGTGAAGTCGTATTGCATGGTCCCATTCCATGGGTCTCAACTCTCCAGGTTTAAGGGATTCTTCCTTCAGCTAAAACATGCTTGTGGAACCCAGAGTATGACCCACCGTGTGATCGGGAAACGTGTTCAAATGTGTCTCAGTTTTTGTCCCCTGGTACTCGGGTGCAACATTGCAGACGCTTTACTAACACTCTCCCCACTTGGAGAGTCAGTGCCTTTAACCTCCTGTTTGGAACAGTTTGCCATTTCTGCGGAAGATGAACAGAAATAGGGAGAACCAATGAGAGACTAGCTGAAGGTGTCTGGATGGGCAAATTTAACTCTCATTTGCCACCAAGAAGAGGAATTAACCAAAGACTCAGCATGCCATGCGAGAACCACACTAGGGCCTGAAGCAATCCTGCGGTGTTGCGGCCAGCTCACAAGAAAGCGAGTTGAAGAAAGGAGCTCAGGGACACTGTAATTCACAAACCTGCAGAGTTATAAATGACAGCTATCATCCAAAAATATGTTGAAGTGAGGCTGCCAAGAGGACTCAAAAGCGGGGCAGAATTGCAGGAAACCGATTTCAGGAGGTAGACTGGAATTGCACGTAAAGCATAGGAAAAGAGGCAGAACGTCCACAATGATGCACTTGGACAAAAAGGGCATTTGCGTTTTTTCCTGAATATATTCAGGAAAAAACGCACATGCGCTTTTTGGCCAACCAAGCAAGCTTGCAAATGAAATCTGCACTACAATGAAGTCTCACTGCCCCACGGTCAAAAGGGCCATCTGAAAAAAGTGTAAAATCCAGAAAGGCAGGACAGGCCATGGAGAACTGGGAGCCTTGTTATGCTGATGGGCGGGATGTAAATTGCCAACAGCCACTCTGGAGAAGTGTATGGTGTTTCCTGAAACATCCAAAAAACAAAGCAACAGAGCCTAGGGCACTTCCACTTATGGTCCTATAGCTTAGGGAAATTAAAATCAAAAAGACACAGCCACCCCAAAGTTTCGGCCGGCTCTGTTTACAAGAACCTCATTTACGGTACAAGTTCAATGTCACAGAAAGGGAAAAATGGATAAAGAAGTTGTGGTATTTACGTATAATGCAATATCACTCAGCAATGAAATCTATGTCATCAGGCCCATAGCAGCATAATGAGTGGATTCAGGTACGATGATTCTAAGTGAAATAAGTCACACATAAAAAGAAACATCATAAGGTATCACTAATACACGGAATGTAAACTTGGCTACACAGGAACTGAATTACAAAACAGAACAGGGTCTCAAATGTAGAAAACCAACTTATGCATGCTTAAGGGGAAAGGTGAGTTGGGGTGCTGCATAAAACCAGAGATTGAAATTAGCACAGACCGTTCCATAAGCCAAATATGTAATAGACAAGAACTACTCCTGCTCAACGAAGTGGACACAACACCACATATTAAACGCCTAAGAATATACCTGACTAGTAAGAATCTTAAAACCTATGGATTTATATGTCTCCAAAAGAGAATCAAGCGTGTGTACAGCGGTATAAACGCAGCAGTGATAGGATTGGTGAGGTTCAGTGAGCAAATGCAGACCCTTTGAAGTCATATTGCATGGTACCCATTCCATGGGTCTCAACTCTTCAGGTTTAAGGGATTCTTCCTTCAGCTAAAATATGCATGTGCAACCCAAAGTATGATCCACCGTGTGATCGGGAAACATGTTCAAATGTGTCTCAGTTTTCGTCCTCTGGTACTTGGGTGCAACATTCCAGATGCTTTACTAACACTCTGCCCACTTGGAGAGTCAGTGCCTTTAACCTCCTGTTTGGCCCAGTTTGCAATTTCTGCGGAAGATGAACAGGAATAGGTAGAACCAATGAGAGACTAGCTGGAGGTGTCTGGACGGGCAAATTTAACTCTCATTTCCCACCAGGAAGAGGAATTAACCAAAGGCAGAGACTGCCGTGCCGGAACCACACTAGGGCCTGAAGCAATCATGCGGTGTTGCGGCCAGCTCACAAGAAAGCGAGTTGAAGAAAGGAGCTCAGGGGCACTGTAATTCACAAACCTGCAGAGTTATAAATGTCAGCTATCGTCCAAAAATAAATTGAAGTGAGGCTGCCAAGAGGAGTTGAAAGCGGGGCAAAATTGCAGGAAACCGATTTCAGGAAGGAGACTGGAATTGCATTTAAAGCATAGGAAAAGAGGCAGAACGTCCACAATGATGCACTTGGCAAAAAAGGGCGTATGCGTTTTTTCCTGAATATATTCAGGAAAAAACGCATACGCACTTTTTGGCCAACCAAGCAGGCTTGCAAAGGAAATCTGCACTACAATGAAGTCTCACTTCCCCCCGGTCAAAAGGGCCATCTGAAAAAAGTGTAAAATCCAGAAAGGCAGGACAGGCCATGGAGAACTGGGAGCCTTGTTATGCTGATCGGAGGGATGTAATTTGCCAGCACCCACTCTGGTGAAGTGTATGGTGTTTCCTGAAACACCTAAAAAACAAAGCAACAGAGCCTACGGCATTTCCACATATGGTCCTATAGCTTAGGGAAATTAAAATCAAAAAGACACAGCCACCCCAAATTTTGGGATGGCTCTGTTTACAAGAACCTCAAATACGGTACAAGTTCAATATCATAGAAAGCGAAAAATGGATAAAGAAGTTGTGGTACTTACGTACAATGTAATATCACTCAGCAATGAAATCTATGTCATCAGGCCCGTAGCAGCAAAATGAGTGGATTCAGGTACGATGATTCTATGTAAAATAAGACACAGAGAAAAATAAACATCATAAGATATCACTAATACACGGAATGTAAACTTGGCTACACAGGAACTGAATTACAAAACAGAACAGGGTCTGAAATGTAGAAAACCAAGTTATGCTTGCTTAAGGGGAAAGGTGAGTTGGGGTGCTGCATAAAACCAGAGATTGAAATTAGCACAGATACCGTTCCATAAGCCAAATATATAATAGACAAGAGCTACTCCTTGCTCAACGAAGTGGACTCAACACCACATATTAAACGCCTAAGAATATACCTGACTAGTAAGAATCTTAAAACCTATGGATTTATATGTCTCCGAAAGAGAATAAAGCGTGTGTAGAGTGGTATAAACGCAGCAGTGATAGGACTGGTGAGGTTCAGTGAGCAAATGCAGACCCTTTGAAGTCATATTGCATGGTACCCATTCCATGGGTCTCAACTCTTCAGGTTTAAGGGATTCTTCCTTCAGCTAAATCATGCATGTGGAACCCAAAGTATGATCCACCATGTGATCGGGAAACATGTTCAAATGTGTCTCAGTTTTTGTCCTCTGGTACTTGGGTGCAACATTTCAGATGCTTTACTAACACTCTGCCCACTTGGAGAGTCAGGGCCTTTAACCTCCTGTTTGGCCCAGTTTGCAATTTCTGCGGAAGATGAACAGGAATAGGGATAACCAATGAGAGACTAGCTGCAGGTGTCTGGACGGGCAAATTTAACTCTCATTTCCAACCGGGAAGAGGAATTAACCAAAGGCAGAGACTGCCGTGCCAGAACCACACTAGGCCCTGAAGCAATCCTGTGGTGTTGCGGCCAGCTCACAAGAAGCGAGTTGAAGAAAGGAGTTCAGGCACACTGTAATTCACAAACCTGCAGAGTTATAAATGACAGCTATCATCCAAAAATATATTGAAGTAAGGCAGCCAAGAGGACTTGAAAGTGGGGCAGAATTGCAGGAAACTGATTTCAGGAGGTAGACTGGAATTGCATTTAAAGCATAGAAAAAGAGGCAGAACGTCCACAATGATGCACTTGGCCAAAAAGGGCGTATGCGTCTTTTTCGGAATATATTCAGTAAAAACGCATAGGTCCTTTTTGGCCAATCAAGCAAGCTTGCAAAGGAAATCTGCACTACAATGAAGTCTCACTTCCCCCAGTTCAAAAGGGCCATCTGAAAAAAGTGTAAAATCCAGAAAGGCAGGACAGGCCATGGAGAACTGGGAGCCTTGTTATGCTGATGGGCGGGATGTAAATTGCCAACAGCCATTCTGGAGAAGTGTATGGTGTTTCCTGAAACATCTAAAAAACAAAGCAACAGAGCCTATGACACTTCCACTTATGGTCCTATGGCTTAGGGAAATTAAAATAAAAAAGACACAGCTACCCCAAAGTTAGGGACGGCTCCGTTTACAAGAACCCTGTTTACGGTACAAGTTCAATAGCGCGGAAAGCGAAAAATGGATGAAGAGTTTGTGGTACTTACGTACAATGCAATATCACTCAGCAATGAAATCTACGTCATCAGGCCCGTAGCAGCATAATGAGTGGATTCAGGTACGATGATTGTAAGTGAAATAAGTCACACAGAAAAAGAAACATCATAAGATATCACTAATACACGGAATGTAAACTTGGCTACACAGGAACTGAATTACAAAACAGAACAGGGTCTCAAATGTAGAAAACCAACTTATGCTTGCTTAAGGGGAAAGGTGAGTTGGGGTGATGCATAAAAGCAGAGATTGAAATGAGCACAGATACCATTCCATAAGCCAAATATGTAATAGACAAGAGCTACTCCTTGCTCAACGAAGTGGACACAACACCTCATATTAAACGCCTAAGAATATACCTGACTAGTAAGAATCTTAAAACCTATGGATTTATATGTCTCCAAAAGAGAAAGAAGCGTGTGTACAGCGGCATAAACGCAGCAGTGATAGGATTGGTGAGCTTCGGTGAGCAAACGTAGACCCTTTGAAGTCATATTGCATGGTACCCATTCCATGGGTCTCAACTCTCCAGGTTTAAGGGATTCTTCCTTCAGCTAAAACATGCATGTGGAACCCAGAGTATGATCCACCGTGTGATCGGGAAACATGTTCAAATGTGTCTCAGTTTTTGTCCCCTGGTACTCGGGTGCAACATTCCATACACTTTACTAACACTCTCCCCACTTGGAGAGTCAGTGCCTTTAACCTCCTGTTTGGCCCAGTTTGCAAATTCTGCGGAAGATGAAGAGGAATAGGGAGAACCAATGAGAGACTAGCCGGAGGTGTCTGGATGGGCAAATTTAACTCTCATTTCCCACCAGGTAGAGGAATTAACAAAAGGCTCAGCGTGCCGTGCTGGAACCACACTAGGGCCTGAAGCAATCCTGCGGTGTTGCGGCCAGCTCACAAGAAATCGAGTTGAAGAAAGGAGCTCAGGGGCACTGTAATTCACAATCCTGCAGAGTTAAAAATGACAGCTATCGTCCAAAAATATATTGAAGTAAGGCTGCCAAAAGGACTTGAATGTTGGGCAGAATTGCAGGAAACCGATTTCAGGAGGTAGACTGGAATTGCATTTAAAGCATAGGAAAAGAGGCAGAACGTCCACAATGATGCACTTTGCCAAAAAGGGTGTATGCGTTTTTTCCTGAATATATTCAGGAAAAAACGCATACGCCCTTTTTGGCCAACCAAGCAAGCTTGCAAAGGAAATCTGCACTACAATGAAGTCTCACTTCCCCCGGTCAAAAGGGACATCTCAAAAAAGTGTAAAATCCAGAAAGGCAGGACAGGCCATGGAGCACTGGGAGCCTTGTTATGCTGATGGGAGTGATGTAATTTGCCAACACCCACTCTGGAGAAGTTTATGGTGTTTCCTGAAACATCTAAAAAACAAAGCAACAGAGCCTAGGGCATTTCCACTTATGGTCCTATAGCTTAGGGAAATTAAAATCAAAAAGACACAGCCACCCCAAACTTTGCGACGGCTCTGTTTACAAGAACCTCGTTTACGGTACAAGTTCAATATCGCAGAAAGAAAAAAATGGATAAAGAAGTTGTGGTACTTACGTACAATGCAATATCACTCAGCAATGAAATCTATTTCATCAGACCCATAGCAGCATAATGAGTGGATTCAGGTACGATGATTCTAAGTGAAATAAGTCACACAGAAAAAAAAACATCATAAGATATCACTAATACACGGAATGTACACTTGGCTACACAGGAACTGAATTACAAAACAGAACAGGGTCTCAAATGTAGAAAACCAACTTATGCTTGCTTAAGGGGAAAGGTGAGTTGGGGTGCTGCATAAAACCAAAGATTGAAATTAGCACAGATACCGTTCCATAAGCCAAAAATGTAATAGACAAGAGCTACTCCTTGCTCAACGAAGTGGACTCAACACTCCATATTAAACACCTAAGAATATACCTGACTAGTAAGAATCTAAAACCTATGGATTTATATGTCTCCGAAAGAGAATCAAGGATGTGTACAGCGGCATAAACACAGCAGTGATAGGATTTGTGAGGTTCGGTGAGCAAATGCAGACCCTTAGAAGTCATATTGCATGGTACCCATTCCATGGGTCTCAACTCTCCAGGTTTAAGGGATTCTTCCTTCAGCTAAAACATGCATGAGGAACCCAGAGTATGATCCACCATGTGATCGGAATACGTGTTTAATGTGTCTCAGTTTTCATTCCCTGGTACTCGGGTGCAACATTCCAGACGCTTTACTAACACACTCCCCACTTGGAGAGTTAGTGCCTTTAACCTCCTGTTTGGCTCAGTTCGCAGTTTCTGCGGAAGATGAACAGCAATAGGGAGAACCAATGAGAGACTAGCTGGAGGTGTCTGGATGGGCAAATTTAACTCTCATTTCCCACCCGGAAGAGGAATTAACCAACGGCTCAGCATGCCGTGCTGGAACCACACTAGGGCCTGAAGCAATCATGCGGTGTTGCGGCCAGCTCACAAGACAGCTAGTTGAAGAAAGGAGCTCAGGGGCACTGTAATTCACAAACCTGCAGAGTTATAAATGACAGCTATCGTCCAAAAATATATTGAAGTGAGGCTGCCAAGTGGACTCAAAAGCGGGGCAGAATTGCAGGAAACCGATTTCAGGAGGTAGACTGGAATTGCACGTAAAGCGTAGGAAAAGAGGCAGAACGTCCACAATGATGCACTTGGACAAAAAGGGCATTTGCGTTTTTTCCTGAATATATTCAGGAAAAAACGCACATGCGCTTTTTGGCCAACCAAGCAAGCTTGCAAATGAAATCTGCACTACAATGAAGTCTCACTGCCCCCCGGTCAAAAGGGCCATCTGAAAAAAGTGTAAAATCCAGAAAGGCAGGACAGGCCATGGAGAACTGGGAGCCTTGTTATGCTGATGGGAGGGATGTAATTTGCCAACACCCACTCTGGTGAAGTGTATGGTGTTTCCTGAAACACCTAAAAAACAAAGCAACAGAGCCTACGGCATTTCCACATATGGTCCTATAGCTTAGGGAAATTAAAATCAAAAAGACACAGCCACCCCAAATTTTTGGATGGCTCTGTTTACAAGAACCTCAAATACGGTACAAGTTCAATATCATAGAAAGCGAAAAATGGATAAAGAAGTTGTGGTACTTACGTACAATGCAATATCACTCAGCAATGAAATCTATGTCATCAGGCCCGTAGCAGCAAAATGAGTGGATTCAGGTACGATGATTCTAAGTAAAATAAGTCACAGAGAAAAATAAACATCATAAGATATCACTAATACACGGAATGTAAACTTGGCTACACAGGAACTGAATTACAAAACAGAACAGGGTCTGAAATGTAGAAAACCAAGTTATGCTTGCTTAAGGGGAAAGGTGAGTTGGGGTGCTGCATAAAACCAGAGATTGAAATTAGCACAGATACCGTTCCATAAGCCAAATATATAATAGACAAGAGCTACTCCTTGCTCAACGAAGTGGACTCAACACCACATATTAAACGCCTAAGAATATACCTGACTAGTAAGAATCTTAAAACCTATGGATTTATATGTCTCCGAAAGAGAATAAAGTGTGTGTAAAGTGGTATAAACGCAGCAGTGATAGGACTGGTGAGGTTCAGTGAGCAAATGCAGACCCTTTGAAGTCATATTGCATGGTACCCATTCCATGGGTCTCAACTCTTCAGGTTTAAGGGATTCTTCCTTCAGCTAAATCATGCAGTGGAACCCAAAGTATGATCCACCATGTGATCGGGAAACATGTTCAAATGTGTCTCAGTTTTTGTCCTCTGGTACTTGGGTGCAACATTCCAGATGCTTTACTAACACTCTGCCCACTTGGAGAGTCAGTGCCTTTAACCTCCTGTTTGGCCCAGTTTGCAATTTCTGCGGAAGATGAAGAGGAATAGGGATAACCAATGAGAGACTAGCTGCAGGTGTCTGGACGGGCAAATTTAACTCTCATTTCCAACCGGGAAGAGGAATTAACCAAAGGCAGAGACTGCCGTGCCAGAACCACACTAGGCCCTGAAGCAATCCTGTGGTGTTGCGGCCAGCTCACAAGAAAGCGAGTTGAAGAAAGGAGCTCAGGGACACTGTAATTCACAAACCTGCAGAGTTATAAATGACAGCTATCGTCCAAAAATATATTGAAGTAAGGCTGCCAAGAGGACTTGAAAGCGGGGCAGAATTGCAGGAAACCGATTTCAGGAGGTAGAATGGAATTGCTTTTAAAGCATTGGAAAAGAGGCAGAACGTCCACAATGATGCACTTGGCCAAAAAGGGCGTATGCGTTTTTTTCGGAATATATTCAGGAAAAACGCATAGGTCCTTTTTGGCCAATCAAGCAAGCTTGCAAAGGAAATCTGCACTACAATGAAGTCTCACTTCCCCCAGTTCAAAAGGGCCATCTGAAAAAAGTGTAAAATCCAGAAAGGCAGGACAGGCCATGGAGAACTGGGAGCCTTGTTATGCTGATGGGCGGGATGTAAATTGCCAACAGCCATTCTGGAGAAGTGTATGGTGTTTCCTGAAACATCTAAAAAACAAAGCAACAGAGCCTATGACACTTCCACTTATGGTCCTATGGCTTAGGGAAATTAAAATAAAAAAGACACAGCTACCCCAAAGTTAGGGACAGCTCTGTTTACAAGAACCCTGTTTACGGTACAAGTTCAATAGCGCGGAAAGCGAAAAATGGATGAAGAGTTTGTGGTACTTACGTACAATGCAATATCACTCAGCAATGAAATCTATGTCATCAGGCCCGTAGCAGCATAATGAGTGGATTCAGGTACGATGATTCTAAGTGAAATAAGTCACACAGAAAAAGAAACATCATAAGATATCACTAATACACGGAATGTAAACTTGGCTACACAGGAACTGAATTACAAAACAGAACAGGGTCTCAAATGTAGAAAACCAACTTATGCTTGCTTAAGGGGAAAGGTGAGTTGTGGTGATGCATAAAACCAGAGATTGAAATGAGCACAGATACCGTTCCATAAGCCAAATATGTAATAGACAAGAGCTACTCCTTGCTCAACGAAGTGGACACAACACCTCATATTAAACGCCTAAGAATATACCTGACTAGTAAGAATCTTAAAACCTATGGATTTATATGTCTCCAAAAGAGAAAGAAGCGTGTGTACAGCGGCATAAACGCAGCAGTGATAGGATTGGTGAGCTTCGGTGAGCAAACGTAGACCCTTTGAAGTCATATTGCATGGTACCCATTCCATGGGTCTCAACTCTCCAGGTTTAAGGGATTCTTCCTTCAGCTAAAACATGCATGTGGAACCCAGAGTATGATCCACCATGTGATCGGGAAACATGTTCAAATGTGTCTCAGTTTTTGTCCCCTGGTACTCGGGTGCAACATTCCATACACTTTACTAACACTCTCCCCACTTGGAGAGTCAGTGCCTTTAACCTCCTGTTTGGCCCAGTTTGCAAATTCTGCGGAAGATGAAGAGGAATAGGGAGAACCAATGAGAGACTAGCCGGAGGTGTCTGTATGGGCAAATTTAACTCTCATTTCCCACCAGGTAGAGGAATTAACAAAAGTCTCAGCGTGCCGTGCTGGAACCACACTAGGGCCTGAAGCAATCCTGCGGTGTTGCGGCCAGCTCACAAGAAATCGAGTTGAAGAAAGGAGCTCAGGGGCACTGTAATTCACAATCCTGCAGAGTTAAAAATGACAGCTATCGTCCAAAAATATATTGAAGTAAGGCTGCCAAAAGGACTTGAATGTTGGGCAGAATTGCAGGAAACCGATTTCAGGAGGTAGACTGGAATTGCATTTAAAGCATAGGAAAAGAGGCAGAACGTCCACAATGATGCACTTTGCCAAAAAGGGTGTATGCGTTTTTTCCTGAATATATTCAGGAAAAAACGCAAACGCCCTTTTTGACCAACCAAGCAAGCTTGCAAAGGAAATCTGCACTACAATGAAGTCTCACTTCCCCCGGTCAAAAGGGCCATCTCAAAAAAGTGTAAAATCCAGAAAGGCAGGACAGGCCATGGAGCACTGGGAGCCTTGTTATGCTGATGGGAGTGATGTAATTTGCCAACACCCACTCTGGAGAAGTTTATGGTGTTTCCTGAAACATCTAAAAAACAAAGCAACAGAGCCTAGGGCATTTCCACTTATGGTCCTATAGCTTAGGGAAATTAAAATCAAAAAGACACAGCCACCCCAAACTTTGCGACGGCTCTGTTTACAAGAACCTCGTTTACGGTACAAGTTCAATATCGCAGAAAGAAAAAAATGGATAAAGAAGTTGTGGTACTTACGTACAATGCAATATCACTCAGCAATGAAATCTATTTCATCAGACCCATAGCAGCATAATGAGTGGATTCAGGTACGATGATTCTAAGTGAAATAAGTCACACAGAAAAAAAAACATCATAAGATATCACTAATACACGGAATGTACACTTGGCTACACAGGAACTGAATTACAAAACAGAACAGGGTCTCAAATGTAGAAAACCAACTTATGCTTGCTTAAGGGGAAAGGTGAGTTGGGGTGCTGCATAAAACCAAAGATTGAAATTAGCACAGATACCGTTCCATAAGCCAAAAATGTAATAGACAAGAGCTACTCCTTGCTCAACGAAGTGGACTCAACACTCCATATTAAACACCTAAGAATATACCTGACTAGTAAGAATCTAAAACCTATGGATTTATATGTCTCCGAAAGAGAATCAAGGATGTGTACAGCGGCATAAACACAGCAGTGATAGGATTTGTGAGGTTTGGTGAGCAAATGCAGACCCTTAGAAGTCATATTGCATGGTACCCATTCCATGGGTCTCAACTCTCCAGGTTTAAGGGATTCTTCCTTCAGCTAAAACATGCATGAGGAACCCAGAGTATGATCCACCGTGTGATCGGAATACGTGTTTAATGTGTCTCAGTTTTCATTCCCTGGTACTCGGGTGCAACATTCCAGACGCTTTACTAACACACTCCCCACTTGGAGAGTTAGTGCCTTTAACCTCCTGTTTGGCTCAGTTCGCAGTTTCTGCGGAAGATGAACAGCAATAGGGAGAACCAATGAGAGACTAGCTGGAGGTGTCTGGATGGGCAAATTTAACTCTCATTTCCCACCCGGAAGAGGAATTAACCAACGGCTCAGCATGCCGTGCTGGAACCACACTAGGGCCTGAAGCAATCATGCGGTGTTGCGGCCAGCTCACAAGACAGCTAGTTGAAGAAAGGAGCTCAGGGGCACTGTAATTCACAAACCTGCAGAGTTATAAATGACAGCTATCGTCCAAAAATATATTGAAGTGAGGCTGCCAAGAGGACTCAAAAGCGGGGCAGAATTGCAGGAAACCGATTTCAGGAGGTAGACTGGAATTGCACGTAAAGCGTAGGAAAAGAGGCAGAACGTCCACAATGATGCACTTGGACAAAAAGGGCATTTGCGTTTTTTCCTGAATATATTCAGGAAAAAACGCACATGCGCTTTTTGGCCAACCAAGCAAGCTTGCAAATGAAATCTGCACTACAATGAAGTCTCACTGCCCCCCGGTCAAAAGGGCCATCTGAAAAAAGTGTAAAATCCAGAAAGGCAGGACAGGCCATGGAGAACTGGGAGCCTTGTTATGCTGATGGGAGGGATGTAATTTGCCAACACCCACTCTGGTGAAGTGTATGGTGTTTCCTGAAACACCTAAAAAACAAAGCAACAGAGCCTACGGCATTTCCACATATGGTCCTATAGCTTAGGGAAATTAAAATCAAAAAGACACAGCCACCCCAAATTTTTGGATGGCTCTGTTTACAAGAACCTCAAATACGGTACAAGTTCAATATCATAGAAAGCGAAAAATGGATAAAGAAGTTGTGGTACTTACGTACAATGCAATATCACTCAGCAATGAAATCTATGTCATCAGGCCCGTAGCAGCAAAATGAGTGGATTCAGGTACGATGATTCTAAGTAAAATAAGTCACAGAGAAAAATAAACATCATAAGATATCACTAATACACGGAATGTAAACTTGGCTACACAGGAACTGAATTACAAAACAGAACAGGGTCTGAAATGTAGAAAACCAAGTTATGCTTGCTTAAGGGGAAAGGTGAGTTGGGGTGCTGCATAAAACCAGAGATTGAAATTAGCACAGATACCGTTCCATAAGCCAAATATATAATAGACAAGAGCTACTCCTTGCTCAACGAAGTGGACTCAACACCACATATTAAACGCCTAAGAATATACCTGACTAGTAAGAATCTTAAAACCTATGGATTTATATGTCTCCGAAAGAGAATAAAGTGTGTGTACAGTGGTATAAACGCAGCAGTGATAGGACTGGTGAGGTTCAGTGAGCAAATGCAGACCCTTTGAAGTCATATTGCATGGTACCCATTCCATGGGTCTCAACTCTTCAGGTTTAAGGGATTCTTCCTTCAGCTAAATCATGCAGTGGAACCCAAAGTATGATCCACCATGTGATCGGGAAACATGTTCAAATGTGTCTCAGTTTTTGTCCTCTGGTACTTGGGTGCAACATTCCAGATGCTTTACTAACACTCTGCCCACTTGGAGAGTCAGTGCCTTTAACCTCCTGTTTGGCCCAGTTTGCAATTTCTGCGGAAGATGAAGAGGAATAGGGATAACCAATGAGAGACTAGCTGCAGGTGTCTGGACGGGCAAATTTAACTCTCATTTCCAACCGGGAAGAGGAATTAACCAAAGGCAGAGACTGCCGTGCCAGAACCACACTAGGCCCTGAAGCAATCCTGTGGTGTTGCGGCCAGCTCACAAGAAAGCGAGTTGAAGAAAGGAGCTCAGGGACACTGTAATTCACAAACCTGCAGAGTTATAAATGACAGCTATCGTCCAAAAATATATTGAAGTAAGGCTGCCAAGAGGACTTGAAAGCGGGGCAGAATTGCAGGAAACCGATTTCAGGAGGTAGAATGGAATTGCTTTTAAAGCATTGGAAAAGAGGCAGAACGTCCACAATGATGCACTTGGCCAAAAAGGGCGTATGCGTTTTTTTCGGAATATATTCAGGAAAAACGCATAGGTCCTTTTTGGCCAATCAAGCAAGCTTGCAAAGGAAATCTGCACTACAATGAAGTCTCACTTCCCCCAGTTCAAAAGGGCCATCTGAAAAAAGTGTAAAATCCAGAAAGGCAGGACAGGCCATGGAGAACTGGGAGCCTTGTTATGCTGATGGGCGGGATGTAAATTGCCAACAGCCATTCTGGAGAAGTGTATGGTGTTTCCTGAAACATCTAAAAAACAAAGCAACAGAGCCTATGACACTTCCACTTATGGTCCTATGGCTTAGGGAAATTAAAATAAAAAAGACACAGCTACCCCAAAGTTAGGGACAGCTCTGTTTACAAGAACCCTGTTTACGGTACAAGTTCAATAGCGCGGAAAGCGAAAAATGGATGAAGAGTTTGTGGTACTTACGTACAATGCAATATCACTCAGCAATGAAATCTATGTCATCAGGCCCGTAGCAGCATAATGAGTGGATTCAGGTACGATGATTCTAAGTGAAATAAGTCACACAGAAAAAGAAACATCATAAGATATCACTAATACACGGAATGTAAACTTGGCTACACAGGAACTGAATTACAAAACAGAACAGGGTCTCAAATGTAGAAAACCAACTTATGCTTGCTTAAGGGGAAAGGTGAGTTGTGGTGATGCATAAAACCAGAGATTGAAATGAGCACAGATACCGTTCCATAAGCCAAATATGTAATAGACAAGAGCTACTCCTTGCTCAACGAAGTGGACACAACACCTCATATTAAACGCCTAAGAATATACCTGACTAGTAAGAATCTTAAAACCTATGGATTTATATGTCTCCAAAAGAGAAAGAAGCGTGTGTACAGCGGCATAAACGCAGCAGTGATAGGATTGGTGAGCTTCGGTGAGCAAACGTAGACCCTTTGAAGTCATATTGCATGGTACCCATTCCATGGGTCTCAACTCTCCAGGTTTAAGGGATTCTTCCTTCAGCTAAAACATGCATGTGGAACCCAGAGTATGATCCACCATGTGATCGGGAAACATGTTCAAATGTGTCTCAGTTTTTGTCCCCTGGTACTCGGGTGCAACATTCCATACACTTTACTAACACTCTCCCCACTTGGAGAGTCAGTGCCTTTAACCTCCTGTTTGGCCCAGTTTGCAAATTCTGCGGAAGATGAAGAGGAATAGGGAGAACCAATGAGAGACTAGCCGGAGGTGTCTGTATGGGCAAATTTAACTCTCATTTCCCACCAGGTAGAGGAATTAACAAAAGTCTCAGCGTGCCGTGCTGGAACCACACTAGGGCCTGAAGCAATCCTGCGGTGTTGCGGCCAGCTCACAAGAAATCGAGTTGAAGATAGGAGCTCAGGGGCACTGTAATTCACAATCCTGCAGAGTTAAAAATGACAGCTATCGTCCAAAAATATATTGAAGTAAGGCTGCCAAAAGGACTTGAATGTTGGGCAGAATTGCAGGAAACCGATTTCAGGAGGTAGACTGGAATTGCATTTAAAGCATAGGAAAAGAGGCAGAACGTCCACAATGATGCACTTTGCCAAAAAGGGTGTATGCGTTTTTTCCTGAATATATTCAGGAAAAAACGCAAACGCCCTTTTTGACCAACCAAGCAAGCTTGCAAAGGAAATCTGCACTACAATGAAGTCTCACTTCCCCCGGTCAAAAGGGCCATCTCAAAAAAGTGTAAAATCCAGAAAGGCAGGACAGGCCATGGAGCACTGGGAGCCTTGTTATGCTGATGGGAGTGATGTAATTTGCCAACACCCACTCTGGAGAAGTTTATGGTGTTTCCTGAAACATCTAAAAAACAAAGCAACAGAGCCTAGGGCATTTCCACTTATGGTCCTATAGCTTAGGGAAATTAAAATCAAAAAGACACAGCCACCCCAAACTTTGCGACGGCTCTGTTTACAAGAACCTCGTATACGGTACAAGTTCAATATCGCAGAAAGAAAAAAATGGATAAAGAAGTTGTGGTACTTACGTACAATGCAATATCACACAGCAATGAAATCTATTTCATCAGGCACATAGCAGCATAATGAGTGGATTCAGGTACGATGATTCTAAGTGAAATAAGTCACACAGAAATGTAAATTGCCAACAGCCATTCTGGAGAAGTGTATGGTGTTTCCTGAAACATCTAAAAAACAAAGCAACAGAGCCTATGACACTTCCACTTATGGTCCTATGGCTTAGGGAAATTAAAATAAAAAAGACACAGCTACCCCAAAGTTAGGGACAGCTCTGTATACAAGAACCCTGTTTACGGTACAAGTTCAAAAGCGCGGAAAGCGAAAAATGGATGAAGAGTTTGTGGTACTTACGTACAATGCAATATCACTCAGCAATGAAATCTATGTCATCAGGCCCGTAGCAGCATAATGAGTGGATTCAGGTACGATGATTCTAAGTGAAATAAGTCACACAGAAAAAGAAACATCATAAGATATCACTAATACACGGAATGTAAACTTGGCTACACAGGAACTGAATTACAAAACAGAACAGGGTCTCAAATGTAGAAAACCAACTTATGCTTGCTTAAGGGGAAAGGTGAGTTGGGGTGATGCATAAAACCAGAGATTGAAATGAGCACAGATACCGTTCCATAAGCCAAATATGTAATAGACAAGAGCTACTCCTTGCTCAACGAAGTGGACACAACACCTCATATTAAACGCCTAAGAATATACCTGACTAGTAAGAATCTTAAAACCTATGGATTTATATGTCTCCAAAAGAGAAAGAAGCATGTGTACAGCAGCATAAACGCAGCAGTGATAGGATTGGTGAGCTTCGGTGAGCAAACGTAGACCCTTTGAAGTCATATTGAATGGTACCCATTCCATGGGTCTCAACTCTCCAGGTTTAAGGGATTCTTCCTTCAGCTAAAACATGCATGTGGAACCCTGAGTATGATCCACCGTGTGATCGGGAAACATGTTCAAATGTGTCTCAGTTTTTGTCCCCTGGTACTCGGGTGCAACATTCCATACACTTTACTAACACTCTCCCCACTTGGAGAGTCAGTGCCTTTAACCTCCTGTTTGGCCCAGTTTGCAAATTCTGCGGAAGATGAAGAGGAATAGGGAGAACCAATGAGAGACTAGCTGGAGGTGTCTGGATGGGCAAATTTAACTCTCATTTCCCACCCGGAAGAGAAATTAACCAACGGCTCAGCATGCCGTGCTGGAACCACACTAGGGCCTGAAGCAATCATGCGGTGTTGCGGCCAGCACACAAGACAGCTAGTTGAAGAAAGGAGCTCAGGGGCACTGTAATTCACAAACCTGCAGAGTTATAAATGACAGCTATCGTCCAAAAATATATTGAAGTGAGGCTGCCAAGAGGACTCAAAAGCGGGGCAGAATTGCAGGAAACCGATTTCAGGAGGTAGACTGGAATTGCACGTAAAGCATAGGAAAAGAGGCAGAACGTCCACAATGATGCACTTGGCAAAAAAGGGCGTATGCGTTTTTTCCTGAATATATTCAGGAAAAAACGCATACGCACTTTTTGGCCAACCAAGCAAGCTTGCAAATGAAATCTGCACTACAATGAAGTCTCACTTCCCCCCGGTCAAAAGGGCCATCTGAAAAAAGTGTAAAATCCAGAAAGGCAGGACAGGCCATGGAGAACTGGGAGCCTTGTTATGCTGATGGGAGGGATGTAATTTGCCAACACCCACTCTGGTGAAGTGTATGGTGTTTCCTGAAACACCTAAAAAACAAAGCAACAGAGCCTACGGCATTTCCACATATGGTCCTATAGCTTAGGGAAATTAAAATCAAAAAGACACAGCCACCCCAAATTTTGGGATGGCTCTGTTTACAAGAACCTCAAATACGGTACAAGTTCAATATCATAGAAAGCGAAAAATGGATAAAGAAGTTGTGGTACTTACGTACAATGCAATATCACTCAGCAATGAAATCTATGTCATCAGGCCCGTAGCAGCAAAATGAGTGGATTCAGGTACGATGATTCTAAGTAAAATAAGTCACAGAGAAAAATAAACATCATAAGATATCACTAATACACGGAATGTAAACTTGGCTACACAGGAACTGAATTACAAAACAGAACAGGGTCTGAAATGTAGAAAACCAAGTTATGCTTGCTTAAGGGGAAAGGTGAGTTGGGGTGCTGCATAAAACCAGAGATTGAAATTAGCACAGATACCGTTCCATAAGCCAAATATATAATAGACAAGAGCTACTCCTTGCTCAACGAAGTGGACTCAACACCACATATTAAACGCCTAAGAATATACCTGACTAGTAAGAATCTTAAAACCTATGGATTTATATGTCTCCGAAAGAGAATAAAGTGTGTGTACAGTGGTATAAACGCAGCAGTGATAGGACTGGTGAGGTTCAGTGAGCAAATGCAGACCCTTTGAAGTCATATTGCATGGTACCCATTCCATGGGTCTCAACTCTTCAGGTTTAAGGGATTCTTCCTTCAGCTAAATCATGCAGTGGAACCCAAAGTATGATCCACCATGTGATCGGGAAACATGTTCAAATGTGTCTCAGTTTTTGTCCTCTGGTACTTGGGTGCAACATTCCAGATGCTTTACTAACACTCTGCCCACTTGGAGAGTCAGTGCCTTTAACCTCCTGTTTGGCCCAGTTTGCAATTTCTGCGGAAGATGAAGAGGAATAGGGATAACCAATGAGAGACTAGCTGCAGGTGTCTGGACGGGCAAATTTAACTCTCATTTCCAACCGGGAAGAGGAATTAACCAAAGGCAGAGACTGCCGTGCCAGAACCACACTAGGCCCTGAAGCAATCCTGTGGTGTTGCGGCCAGCTCACAAGAAAGCGAGTTGAAGAAAGGAGCTCAGGGACACTGTAATTCACAAACCTGCAGAGTTATAAATGACAGCTATCGTCCAAAAATATATTGAAGTAAGGCTGCCAAGAGGACTTGAAAGCGGGGCAGAATTGCAGGAAACTGATTTCAGGAGGTAGAATGGAATTGCTTTTAAAGCATTGGAAAAGAGGCAGAACGTCCACAATGATGCACTTGGCCAAAAAGGGCGTATGCGTTTTTTTCGGAATATATTCAGGAAAAACGCATAGGTCCTTTTTGGCCAATCAAGCAAGCTTGCAAAGGAAATCTGCACTACAATGAAGTCTCACTTCCCCCAGTTCAAAAGGGCCATCTGAAAAAAGTGTAAAATCCAGAAAGGCAGGACAGGCCATGGAGAACTGGGAGCCTTGTTATGCTGATGGGCGGGATGTAAATTGCCAACAGCCATTCTGGAGAAGTGTATGGTGTTTCCTGAAACATCTAAAAAACAAAGCAACAGAGCCTATGACACTTCCACTTATGGTCCTATGGCTTAGGGAAATTAAAATAAAAAAGACACAGCTACCCCAAAGTTAGGGACAGCTCTGTTTACAAGAACCCTGTTTACGGTACAAGTTCAATAGCGCGGAAAGCGAAAAATGGATGAAGAGTTTGTGGTACTTACGTACAATGCAATATCACTCAGCAATGAAATCTATGTCATCAGGCCCGTAGCAGCATAATGAGTGGATTCAGGTACGATGATTCTAAGTGAAATAAGTCACACAGAAAAAGAAACATCATAAGATATCACTAATACACGGAATGTAAACTTGGCTACACAGGAACTGAATTACAAAACAGAACAGGGTCTCAAATGTAGAAAACCAACTTATGCTTGCTTAAGGGGAAAGGTGAGTTGGGGTGATGCATAAAACCAGAGATTGAAATGAGCACAGATACCGTTCCATAAGCCAAATATGTAATAGACAAGAGCTACTCCTTGCTCAACGAAGTGGACACAACACCTCATATTAAACGCCTAAGAATATACCTGACTAGTAAGAATCTTAAAACCTATGGATTTATATGTCTCCAAAAGAGAAAGAAGCGTGTGTACAGCGGCATAAACGCAGCAGTGATAGGATTGGTGAGCTTCGGTGAGCAAACGTAGACCCTTTGAAGTCATATTGCATGGTACCCATTCCATGGGTCTCAACTCTCCAGGTTTAAGGGATTCTTCCTTCAGCTAAAACATGCATGTGGAACCCAGAGTATGATCCACCATGTGATCGGGAAACATGTTCAAATGTGTCTCAGTTTTTGTCCCCTGGTACTCGGGTGCAACATTCCATACACTTTACTAACACTCTCCCCACTTGGAGAGTCAGTGCCTTTAACCTCCTGTTTGGCCCAGTTTGCAAATTCTGCGGAAGATGAAGAGGAATAGGGAGAACCAATGAGAGACTAGCCGGAGGTGTCTGTATGGGCAAATTTAACTCTCATTTCCCACCAGGTAGAGGAATTAACAAAAGTCTCAGCGTGCCGTGCTGGAACCACACTAGGGCCTGAAGCAATCCTGCGGTGTTGCGGCCAGCTCACAAGAAATCGAGTTGAAGAAAGGAGCTCAGGGGCACTGTAATTCACAAACCTGCAGAGTTAAAAATGACAGCTATCGTCCAAAAATATATTGAAGTAAGGCTGCCAAAAGGACTTGAATGTTGGGCAGAATTGCAGGAAACCGATTTCAGGAGGTAGACTGGAATTGCATTTAAAGCATAGGAAAAGAGGCAGAACGTCCACAATGATGCACTTTGCCAAAAAGGGTGTATGCGTTTTTTCCTGAATATATTCAGGAAAAAACGCATACGCCCTTTTTGACCAACCAAGCAAGCTTGCAAAGGAAATCTGCACTACAATGAAGTCTCACTTCCCCCGGTCAAAAGGGCCATCTCAAAAAAGTGTAAAATCCAGAAAGGCAGGACAGGCCATGGAGCACTGGGGGCCTTGTTGTGCTGATGGGATTGATGTAATTTGCCAACACCCACTCTGGAGAAGTTTATGGTGTTTCCTGAAACATCTAAAAAACAAAGCAACAGAGCCTAGGGCATTTCCACTTATGGTCCTATAGCTTAGGGAAATTAAAATCAAAAAGACACAGCCACCCCAAACTTTGCGACGGCTCTGTTTACAAGAACCTCGTATACGGTACAAGTTCAATATCGCAGAAAGAAAAAAATGGATAAAGAAGTTGTGGTACTTACGTACAATGCAATATCACTCAGCAATGAAATCTATTTCATCAGGCACATAGCAGCATAATGAGTGGATTCAGGTACGATGATTCTAAGTGAAATAAGTCACACAGAAATGTAAATTGCCAACAGCCATTCTGGAGAAGTGTATGGTGTTTCCTGAAACATCTAAAAAACAAAGCAACAGAGCCTATGACACTTCCACTTATGGAAGTGTCATAAGATATCACTAATACACGGAATGTACACTTGGCTACACAGGAACTGAATTACAAAACAGAACAGGGTCTGAAATGTAGAAAACCAAGTTATGCTTGCTTAAGGGGAAAGGTGAGTTGGGGTGCTGCATAAAACCAGAGATTGAAATTAGCACAGATACCGTTCCATAAGCCAAATATATAATAGACAAGAGCTACTCCTTGCTCAACGAAGTGGACTCAACACCACATATTAAACGCCTAAGAATATACCTGACTAGTAAGAATCTTACAACCTATGGATTTATATGTCTCCGAAAGAGAATAAAGCGTGTGTACAGTGGTATAAACGCAGCAGTGATAGGACTGGTGAGGTTCAGTGAGCAAATGCAGATCCTTTGAAGTCATATTGCATGGTACCCATTCCATGGGTCTCAACTCTTCAGGTTTAAGGGATTCTTCCTTCAGCTAAATCATGCATGTGGAACCCAAAGTATGATCCACCATGTGATCGGGAAACATGTTAAAATGTGTCTCAGTTTTTGTCCTCTGGTACTTGGGTGCAACATTTCAGATGCTTTACTAACACTCTGCCCACTTGGAGAGTCAGTGCCTTTAACCTCCTGTTTGGCCCAGTTTGCAATTTCTGCGGAAGATGAAGAGGAATAGGGATAACCAATGAGAGACTAGCTGCAGGTGTCTGGACGGGCAAATTTAACTCTCATTTCCAACCGGGAAGAGGAATTAACCAAAGGCAGAGACTGCCGTGCCAGAACCACACTAGGCCCTGAAGCAATCCTGTGGTGTTGCGGCCAGCTCACAAGAAAGCGAGTGGAAGAAAGGAGCTCAGGGACACTGTAATTCACAAACATGCAGAGTTATAAATGACAGCTATCGTCCAAAAATATATTGAAGTAAGGCTGCCAAGAGGACTTGAAAGCGGGGCAGAATTGCAGGAAACCGATTTCAGGAGGTAGAATGGAATTGCTTTTAAAGCATAGGAAAAGAGGCAGAACGTCCACAATGATGCACTTGGCCAAAAAGGGCGTATGCACTTTATCCTGAATATATTCAGGAAAAACGCATACGCACTTTTTGGCCAACCAAGCAAGCTTGCAAAGGAAATCTGCACTACAATGAAGTCTCACTTCTCCCTGGTCAAAAGGGCCATCTGAAAAATGTGTAAAATCCAGAAAGGCAGGACAGGCCATGGAGTACTGGGAGCCTTGTCATGTTGATAAGCGGGATGTAAATTGCCAACAGCCACTCTGGAGAAGTGTATGTTGTTTCCTGAAACATCTAAAAAACAAAGAAACAGAGCCTACGGCACTTCCACATATGGTCCTATAGCTTAGGGAAATTAAAATCAAAAAGACACAGCCACCCCAATGTTTGGGACGCCTCTGTTTACAGGAACCTCGAATACGGTACAAGTTCAATATCGCAGAAAGCGAAAAATGGATAAAGAAGTTGTGGTAATTACATACAATGCAATATCACTCAGCAATGAAATCCATGTCATCAGGCCCGTAGCAGCATAATGAGTGGATTCAGGTACGATGATTCTAAGTGAAATAAGTCACACAGGAAAAAGAAACATCATAAGATATCACTAATACACGGAATGTAAACTTGGCTACACAGGAACTGAATTACAAAACAGAACAGGGTCTGAAATGTAGAAAACCAAATTATGCTTGCTTAAGGGGAAAGGTGAGTTGGGGTGCTGCATAAAACCAGAGATTGAAATTAGCACAGATACCGTTCCATAAGCCAAATATGTAATAGACAAGAGCTACTCCTTGCTCAACGAAGTGGACTCAACACCCCATATTAAACGCCTAAGAATATACCTGACTAGTAAGAATCTTAAAACCTATGGATTTATATGTCTCCGAAAGAGAATCAAGCAAGTGTACAGTGGTATAAACGCAGCAGTCATAGGATTGGTGAGGTTCGGTGAGCAAATGCAGACCCTTAGAAGTCATATTGCATGGTACCCATTCCATGGGTCTCAACTCTTCAGGTTTAAGGGATTCTTCCTTCAGCTAAAACATGCATGTGGAACCCAAATTATGATCCACCATGTGATCGGGAAACGTTTTCAAATGTGTCTCAGTTTTTGTCCTCTGATACTTGGGTGCAACATTTCAGATGCTTTACTAACACTCTGCCCACTTGGAGAGTCAGTGCCTTTAACCTCTTGTTTGGCCCAGTTGCAATTTCTGCGGAAGATGAACAGGAATACGGAGAACCAATGAGAGACTAGCTGGAGGTGTCTGGACGGGCAAATTTAACTTTCATTTCCCACCAGGAAGAGGAATTAACCAAAGGCTCAGCCTGCCGTGCCGGAACCACACTAGGTCCTGAAGCAATCCTGCGGTGTTGCGGCCAGCTCACAAGAAGCGAGTTGAAGAAAGGAGTTCAGGCACACTGTAATTCACAAACCTGCAGAGTTATAAATGACAGCTATCATCCAAAAATATATTGAAGTAAGGCAGCCAAGAGGATTTGAAAGTGGGGCAGAATTGCAGGAAACTGATTTCAGGAGGTAGACTGGAATTGCATTTAAAGCATAGAAAAAGAGGCAGAACGTCCACAATGATGCACTTGGCCAAAAAGGGCGTATGCGTTTTTTTCGGAATATATTCAGTAAAAACGCATAGGTCCTTTTTGGCCAATCAAGCAAGCTCGCAAAGGAAATCTGCACTACAATGAAGTCTCACTTCCATCCGGTCAAAAGGGCCATCTGAAAAAAGTGTAAAATCCAGAAAGGCAGGACAGGCCATGGAGAACTGGGAGCCTTGTTATGCTGATGGGCGGGATGTAAATTGCCAACAGCCATTCTGGAGAAGTGTATGGTGTTTCCTGAAACATCTAAAAAACAAAGCAACAGAGCCTATGACACTTCCATTTATGGTCCTATGGCTTAGGGAAATTAAAATAAAAAAGACACAGCTACCCCAAAGTTAGGGACAGCTCTGTTTACAAGAACCCTGTTTACGGTACAAGTTCAATAGCGCAGAAAGCGAAAAATGGATGAAGAGTTTGTGGTACTTACGTACAATGCAATATCACTCAGCAATGAAATCTATGTCATCAGGCCCGTAGCAGCATAATGAGTGGATTCAGGTACGATGATTCTAAGTGAAATAAGTCACACAGAAAAAGAAACATCATAAGATATCACTAATACACGGAATGTAAACTTGGCTACACAGGAACTGAATTACAAAACAGAACAGGGTCTCAAATGTAGAAAACCAACTTATGCTTGCTTAAGGGGAAAGGTGAGTTGGGGTGATGCATAAAACCAGAGATTGAAATGAGCACAGATACCGTTCCATAAGCCAAATATGTAATAGACAAGAGCTACTCCTTGCTCAACGAAGTGGACACAACACCTCATATTAAACGCCTAAGAATATACCTGACTAGTAAGAATCTTAAAACCTATGGATTTATATGTCTCCAAAAGAGAAAGAAGCGTGTGTACAGTGGCATAAACGCAGCAGTGATAGGATTGGTGAGCTTCGGTGAGCAAACGTAGACCCTTTGAAGTCATATTGCATGGTACCCATTCCATGGGTCTCAACTCTCCAGGTTTAAGGGATTCTTCCTTCAGCTAAAACATGCATGTGGAACCCAGAGTATGATCCACTGTGTGATCGGGAAACATGTTCAAATGTGTCTCAGTTTTTGTCCCCTGGTACTCGGGTGCAACATTCCATACACTTTACTAACACTCTCCCCACTTGGAGAGTCAGTGCCTTTAACCTCCTGTTTGGCCCAGTTTGCAAATTCTGCGGAAGATGAAGAGGAATAGGGAGAACCAATGAGAGACTAGCTGGAGGTGTCTGGATGGGCAAATTTAACTCTCATTTCCCACCAGGTAGAGGAATTAACAAAAGGCTCAGCGTGCCGTGCTGGAACCACACTAGGTCCTGAAGCAATCCTGCGGTGTTGCGGCCAGCTCACAAGAAATCGAGTTGAAGAAAGGAGCTCAGGGGCACTGTAATTCACAATCCTGCAGAGTTAAAAATGATAGCTATCGTCCAAAAATATATTGAAGTAAGGCAGCCAAGAGGACTTGAAAGTGGGGCAGAATTGCAGGAAACCGATTTCAGGAGGTAGACTGGAATTGCATGTAAAGCATAGGAAAAGAGGCAGAACGTCCACAATGATGCACTTTGCCAAAAAGGGTGTATGCGTTTTTTCCTGAATATATTCAGGAAAAAACGCATACGCCCTTTTTGGCCAACCAAGCAAGCTTACAAAGGAAATCTGCACTACAATGAAGTCTCACTTCCCCCGGTCAAAAGGGCCATCTCAAAAAAGTGTAAAATCCAGAAAGGCAGGACAGGCCATGGAGCACTGGGAGCCTTGTTATGCTGATGGGAGTGATGTAATTTGCCAACACCCACTCTGGAGAAGTTTATGGTGTTTCCTGAAACATCTAAAAAACAAAGCAACAGAGCCTAGGGCATTTCCACTTATGGTCCTATAGCTTAGGGAAATTAAAATCAAAAAGACACAGCCACCCAAAACTTTGCGACGGCTCTGTTTACAAGAACCTCGTTTACGGTACAAGTTCAATATCGCAGAAAGAAAAAAATGGATAAAGAAGTTGTGGTACTTACGTACAATGCAATATCACTCAGCAATGAAATCTATTTCATCAGGCCCATAGCAGCATAATGAGTGGATTCAGGTACGATGATTCTAAGTGAAATAAGTCACACAGAAAAAGAAACATCATAAGATATCACTAATACACGGAATGTACACTTGGCTACACAGGAACTGAATTACAGAACAGGGTCTCAAATGTAGAAAACCAACTTATGCTTGCTTAAGGGGAAAGGTGAGTTGGGGTGCTGCATAAAACCAAAGATTGAAATTAGCACAGATACCGTTCCATAAGCCAAAAATATAATAGACAAGAGCTACTCCTTGCTCAACGAAGTGGACTCAACACTCCATATTAAACACCTAAGAATATACCTGACTAGTAAGAATCTTAAAACCTATGGATTTATTTGTCTCTGAAAGAGAATCAAGCATGTGTACAGCGGCATAAACACAGCAGTGATAGGATTTGTGAGGTTCGGTGAGCAAATGCAGACCCTGTGAAGTCATATTGCATGGTACCCATTCCATGGGTCTCAACTCTCCAGGTTTAAGGGATTCTTCCTTCAGCTAAAACATGCATGAGGAACCCAGAGTATGATCCACCGTGTGATCGGAATACGTGTTTAATGTGTCTCAGTTTTCATTCCCTGGTACTCGGGTGCAACATTCCAGACGCTTTACTAACACACTCCCCACTTGGAGAGTTAGTGCCTTTAACCTCCTGTTTGGCTCAGTTCGCAGTTTCTGCGGAAGATGAACAGCAATAGGGAGAACCAATGAGAGACTAGCTGGAGGTGTCTGGATGGGCAAATTTAACTCTCATTTCCCACCCGGAAGAGGAATTAACCAACGGCTCAGCATGCCGTGCTGGAACCACACTAGGGCCTGAAGCAATCATGCGGTGTTGCGGCCAGCTCACAAGAAAGCTAGTAGAAGAAAGGAGCTCAGGGGCACTGTAATTCACAAACCTGCAGAGTTATAAATGACAGCTATCGTCCAAAAATATATTGAAGTGAGGCTGCCAAGAGGACTCGAAAGCGGGGCAGAATTGCAGGAAACCGATTTCAGGAGGTAGACTGGAATTGCAATTAAACCATAGGAAAAGAGGCAGAACGTCCAAAATGATGCACTTGGCCAAAAAGTGTATTTGCGTTTTTTCCTGAATATATTCAGGAAAAAACGCATAAGCCCTTTTTGGCCAACAAAGCAAGCTTGCAAAGGAAATCTGCACTACAATGAAGTCTCACTTCCCCCCGGTCAAAAGGGCCATCTGAAAAAAGTGTAAAATCCAGAAAGGCAGGACAGGCCATGGAGAACTGGGAGCCTTGTTATGCTGATGGGCAGGATGTAATTTGCCAACAGCCACTCTGGAGAAGTGTATGGTGTTTCCTGAAACATCTAAAAAACAAAGCAACAGAGCCTAGGGCACTTCCACTTATGGTCCTATAGCTTAGGGAAATTGAAATCAAAAACACACAGCCACCCCAAAGTTTGGGACGGCTCTGTTTACAAGAACCTCGTTTACAGTACAAGTTCAATATCACAGAAAGCGAAAAATGGATAAAGAAGTTGTGGTACTTACGTACAATGCAATATCACTCAGCAATGAAATCTATGTCATCAGGCACGTAGCAGCATAATGAGTGGACTCAGGTACGATGATTGTAAGTGAAATAAGTCACACAGAAAAAGAAACATCATAAGATATCACTAATACACGGAATGAAAACTTGGCTACACAGGAACTGAATTACAAAACAGAACAGGGTCTCAAATGTAGAAAACCAACTTATGCTTGCTTAAGGGGAAAGGTGAGTTGGGGTGCTGCATAAAACTAGAGATTAAAATTAGCACAGATACCATTCCATAAGCCAAATATGTAATAGACAAGAGCTACTCCTTGCTCAACGAAGTGGACACAACACCTCATATTAAACGCCTAAGAATATACCTGACTAGTAAGAATCTTAAAACCTATGGATTTATATGTCTCCAAAAGAGAATCAAGTGTGTGTACAGCGGCATAAACGCAGCAGTGATAGTATTGGTGAGGTTCGGTGAGCAAATGCAGACCATGTGAAGTCGTATTGCATGGTCCCATTCCATGGGTCTCAACTCTCCAGGTTTAAGGGATTCTTCCTTCAGCTAAAACATGCTTGTGGAACCCAGAGTATGACCCACCGTGTGATCGGGAAACGTGTTCAAATGTGTCTCAGTTTTTGTCACCTGGTACTCGGGTGCAACATTCCAGACGCTTTACTAACACTCTCCCCACTTGGAGAGTCAGTGCCTTTAACCTCCTGTTTGGAACAGTTTGCCATTTCTGCGGAAGATGAACAGAAATAGGGAGAACCAATGAGAGACTAGCTGAAG
The DNA here is from genome assembly GCF_937001465.1 of Orcinus orca. Taxonomy (NCBI): domain Eukaryota; kingdom Metazoa; phylum Chordata; class Mammalia; order Artiodactyla; family Delphinidae; genus Orcinus; species Orcinus orca. The sequence continues at coordinate 44,346,557 of NC_064560.1, read as the reverse complement.
GTGTCTGGATGGGCAAATTTAACTCTCATTTGCCACCAAGAAGAGGAATTAACCAAAGGCTCAGCATGCCATGCCAGAACCACACTAGGGCCTGAAGCAATCCTGCCGTGTTGCGGCCAGCTCACAAGAAAGCGAGTTGAAGAAAGGAGCTCAGGGACACTGTAATTCACAAACCTGCAGAGTTATAAATGACAGCTATCATCCAAAAATATATTGAAGTGAGGCTGCCAAGAGGACTCAAAAGCGGGGCAGAATTGCGGGAAACCGATTTCAGGAGGTAGACTGGAATTGCACGTAAAGCATAGGAAAAGAGGCAGAACGTCCACAATGATGCACTTGGACAAAAAGGGCATTTGCGTTTTTTCCTGAATATATTCAGGAAAAAACGCACACGCGCTTTTTGGCCAACCAAGCAAGCTTGCAAATGAAATCTGCACTACAATGAAGTCTCACTGCCCCCCGGTCAAAAGGGCCATCTGAAAAAAGTGTAAAATCCAGAAAGGCAGGACAGGCCATGGAGAACTGGGAGCCTTGTTATGCTGATGGGCGGGATGTAAATTGCCAACAGCCACTCTGGAGAAGTGTATGGTGTTTCCTGAAACATCCAAAAAACAAAGCAACAGAGCTTAGGGCACTTCCACTTATGGTCCTATAGCTTAGGGAAATTAAAATAAAAAAGACACAGCTACCCCAAAGTTTGGGACGGCTCTGTTTACAAGAACGCTGTTTACGGTACAAGTTCAATATCGCGGAAAGCGAAAAATGGATAAAGAGTTTGTGGTACTTACATACAATGCAATATCACTCAGCAATGAAATCTATGTCATCAGGCCCATAGCAGCAAAATGAGTGGATTCAGGTACGATGATTCTAAGTGAAATAAGTCACACAGAAAAAGAAACATCATAAGATATCTCTAATACACGGAATGTAAACTTGGCTACACAGGAACTGAATTACAAAACAGAACAGGGTCTCAAATGTAGAAAACCAACTCATGCTTGCTTAAGGGGAAAGGTGAGTTGGGGTGCTGCAGAAAACCAGAGATGGAAATTAGCACAGATACCATTCCATAAGCCAAATATGTAATAGACAAGAGCTACTCCTTGCTCAACGAAGTGGACACAACACCCCATATTAAACGCCTAAGAATATACCTGACTAGTAAGAATCTTAAAACCTATGGATTTATATGTCTCCGAAAGAGAATCAAGCGTGTGTACAGCGGTATAAACGCAGCAGTGATAGGATTTGTGAGGTTCAGTGAGCAAATGCAGACCCTTTGAAGTCATATTGCATGGTACCCATTCCATGGATCTCAAATCTTCAGGTTTAAGGGATTCTTCCTTCAGCTAAAACATGCATGTGGAACACAGAGTATGATCCACCGTGTGATCGGGAAACATGTTCAAATGTGTCTCAGTTTTCGTCCTCTGGTACTTGTGTGCAACATTCCAGATACTTTACTAACACTATGCCCATTTGGAGAGTCAGTGCCTTTAACCTCCTGTTTGGCCCAGTTTGCAATTTCTGCGGAAGATGAACAGGAATAGGGAGAACCAATGAGAGACTAGCTGCAGGTGTCTGGACGGGCAAATTTAACTCTCATTTCCCACCAGGAAGAGGAATTAACCAAAGGCAGAGACTGCTGTGCCGGAACAACACTAGGGCCTGAAGCAATCCTGCGGTGTTGTGGCCAGCTCACAAGAAAACGAGTTGAAGAATGGAGCTCAGGGGCACTGTAATTCACAAACCTGTAGAGTTATAAATGTCAGCTATCGTCCAAAAATATATTGAAATGAGCCTGCCAAGAGGAGTTGAAAGCAGGGCAAAATTGCAGGAAACCGATTTCAGGAAGGAGACTGGAATTGCATTTAAAGCATAGGAAAAGAGGCAGAACGTCCACAATGATGCACTTAGCCAAAAAGGGCGTATGTGTTTTTTCCTGAATATATTCAGGAAAAAACGCATACGCACTTTTTGGCCAACCAAGCAAGCTTGCAAGGAAATCTGCACTACAATGAAGTCTCACTTCTCCTGGTCAAAAGGGCCATCTGAAAAAAGTGTAAAATCCAGAAAGGCAGGACAGGCCATGGAGCACTGGGAGCCTTGTTATGCTGATGGGAGGGATGTAATTTGCCAACACCCACTCTGGTGAAGTGTATGGTGTTTCCTGAAACACCTAAAAAACAAAGCAAAAGAGCCTACGGCATTTCCACATATGGTCCTATAGCTTAGGGAAATTAAAATCAAAAAGACACAGCCACCCCAAAGTTTGGGATGGCTCTGTTTACAAGAACCTCAAATACGGTACAAGTTCAATATCACAGAAAGCACAAAATGGATAAAGAAGTTGTGGTACTTACGTACAATGCAATATCACTCAGCAATGAAATCTATGTCATCAGGCCCGTAGCAGCAAAATGAGTGGATTCAGGTACGATGATTTAAGTAAAATAAGTCACAGAGAAAAAGAAACATCATAAGATATCACTAATACACGGAATGTAAACTTGGCTACACAGGAACTGAATTACAAAACAGAACAGGGTCTCAAATGTAGAAAACCAACTTATGCTTGCTTAAGGGGAAAGGTGAGTTGGGGTGCTGCATAAAACCAGAGATTGAAATGAGCACAGATACCGTTCCATAAGCCAAATATATAATAGACAAGAGCTACTCCTTGCTCAACGAAGTGGACACAACACCACATATTAAACGCCTAAGAATATACCTGACTAGTAAGAATCTTAAAACCTATGGATTTATATGTCTCCGAAAGAGAATCAAGCATGTGTACAGCGGTATAAACGCAGAAGTGATAGGATTGGTGAGGTTCGGTGAGCAAATGCAGACCCTTTGAAGTCATATTGCATGGTACCCATTCCATGGGTCTCAACTCTTCAGGTTTAAGGGATTCTTCCTTCAGCTAAATCATGCATGTGGAACCCAAAGTATGATCCACCATGTGATCGGGAAACATGTTCAAATGTGTCTCAGTTTTTGTCCTCTGGTACTTCGGTGCAACATTTCAGATGCTTTACTAACACTCTGCCCACTTGGAGAGTCAGTGCCTTTAACCTCTTGTTTGGCCCAGTTGCAATTTCTGAGGAAGATGAACAGGAATACGGAGAACCAATGAGAGACTAGCTGGAGGTGTCTGGATGGGCAAATTTAACTCTCATTTCCCACCAGGAAGAGGAATTAACCAAAGGCTCAGCCTGCCGTGCCGGAACCACACTAGGTCCTGAAGCAATCCTGCGGTGTTGCGGCCAGCTCACAAGAAGCGAGTTGAAGAAAGGAGCTCAGGGGCACTGTAATTCACAAACCTGCAGAGTTATAAATGACAGCTATCGTCCAAAAATATATTGAAGTAAGGCAGCCAAGAGGACTTGAAAGTGGGGCAGAATTGCAGGAAACTGATTTCAGGAGGTAGACTGGAATTGCATTTAAAGCATAGAAAAAGAGGCAGAACATCCACAATGATGCACTTGGCCAAAAAGTGCGTATGCGTTTTTTCCGGAATATATTCAGTAAAAACGCATAGGCACTTTTTGGCCAATTAAGCACGCTTGCAAAGGAAATCTGCACTACAATGAAGTCTCACTTCCCCCTGGTAAAAAGGGCCATCTGAAAAAAGTGTAAAATCCAGAAAGGCAGGACAGGCCATGGAGAACTGGGTGCCTTGTTATGCTGATGGGCGGGATGTAAATTGCCAACAGCCACTCTGGAGAAGTGTATGGTGTTTCCTGAAACATCTAAAAAACAAAGCAACAGAGCCTAGGGCACTTCCACTTATGGTCCTATAGCTTAGGGAAATTAAAATCAAAAAGACACAGCTACCCCAAAGTTAAGGACAGCTCTGTTTAGAAGAACCCTGTTTACGGTACAAGTTCAATAGCGCGGAAAGCGAAAAATGGATAAAGAGTTTGTTGTACTTACGTACAATGCAATATCACTCAGCAGTGAAATCTATGTCATCAGGCCCGTAGCAGCATAATGAGTGGATTCAGGTACGATGATTCTAAGTGAAATAAGTCACACAGAAAAAGAAACATCATAAGATATCACTAATACACGGAATGTAAACTTGGCTACACAGGAACTGAATTACAAAACAGAACAGTGTCTCAAATGTAGAAAACCAACTTATGCTTGCTTAAGGGGAAAGGTGAGTTGGGGTGCTGCATAAAACCAGAGATTGAAATTAGCACAGATATTGTTCCATAAGCCAAATATGTAATAGACAAGAGCTACTCCTTGCTCAACGAAGTGGACACAACACCTCATATTAAACGCCTAAGAATATACCTGACTAGTAAGAATCTTAAAACCTATGGATTTATATGTCTCCGAAAGAGAAAGAAGCGTGTGTACAGCGGCATAAACGCAGCAGTGATAGGATTGGTGAGCTTCGGTGAGCAAACGTAGACCCTTTGAAGTCATATTGCATGGTACCCATTCCATGGGTCTCAACTCTCCAGGTTTAAGGGATTCTTCCTTCAGCTAAAACATGCATGTGGAACCCAGAGTATGATCCACTGTGTGATCAGGTAACGTGTTCAAACGTGTCTCAGTTTTCGTTCCCTGGTACTCGGGTGCAACATTCCAGACGCTTTACTAACACTCTCCCCACTTGGAGAGTCAGTGCCTTTAACCTCCTGTTTGGCCCAGTTTGCAATTTCTGCGTAAGATAAACAGGAATAGGGAGAACCAATGAGAGACTAGCTGGAGGTGTCTGGACGGGCAAATTTAACTCTCATTTCCCACCAGGAAGAGGAATTAACCAAAGGCTCAGCGTGCCGTGCCGGAAACACACTAGGGGCTGAAGCAATCTTGCGGTGTTCCGACCACCTCACAAGAAAGAGAGTTGAAGAAAGGAGCTCAGGGGCACTGTAATTCACAAACCTGCAGAGTTATAAATGACAGCTATCGTCCAAAAATATATTGAAGTAAGGCTGCCAAGAGTTGTTGAATGTGGGGCAGAATTGCAGGAAACCGACTTCAGGAGGTAGACAGCAGTTGCATTTAAAGAATAGGAAAAGTGGCAGAACGTCCACAATGATGCACTTGGCCAAAAAGGGCGTATACGTTTTTTCCTGAATATATTCAGGAAAAACGCATACGCACTTTTTGGCCAACCAAGCAAGCTTGCAAAGGAAATCTGCACTACAATGAAGTCTCACTGCCCCCCGGTCAAAAGGGCCATCTGAAAAAAGTGTAAAATCCAGAAGGCAGGACAGGCCATGGAGAACTGGGAGCCTTGTTATGCTGATGGGCGGGATGTAAATTGCCAACAGCTACTCTGGAGAAGTGTATGGTGTTTCCTGAAACATGTAAAAAACAAAGCAACAGAGCCTAGGGCACTTCCACTTATGGTCCTAAAACTTAGGGAAATTAAAATCAAAAAGACACAGCCACCCCAAAGTTTGGGACGGCTCTGTTTACAAGAACCTCGTTTACGGTACAAGTTCAATATTGCAGAAAGCGAAAAATGGATAAAGAAGTTGTGGTACTTACTTACAATGCAATATCACTCAGCAATGAAATCTATATCATCAGGCCCATAGCAGCATAATGAGTGGATTCAGGTACGATGATGCTAAGTGAAATAAGTCACACAGAAAAAGAAACATCATAAGATATCACTACTACACGGAATGTAAACTTGGCTACACAGGAACTGAATTACAAGACAGAACAGGGCCTCAAACGTCGAAAACCAACTTATGCTTGCTTAAGGGGAAAGGTGAGTTGGGGTGCTGCATAAAACCAGAGATTGAAATTAGCACAGATACCGTTCCATAATCCAAATATGTAATAGACAAGAGCTACTCCTTGCTCATCGAAGTGGACACAACATCCCATATTAAACACCTAAGAATATACCTGACTAGTAAGAATCTTAACACCTATGGATTTATATGTCTCCGAAAGAGAATCAAGCATGTGTACAGCGGCATAAACGCAGCAGTGATAGGATTGATGAGGTTCGGTGAGCAAATGCACACCCTTTGAAGTCATATTGCATGGTACCCATTCCATGGGTCTCAACTCTCCAGGTTTAAGGGATTCTTCCTTCAGCTAAAACATGCATGTGGAACCCAGAGTATGATCCACCATGTGATCTGGAAACGTGTTCAAATGTGTCTCAGTTTTCGTCCCCTTGTACTCGGGTGTAACATTCCAGACGCTTTACTAACACTTTCCCCACTTGGGGAGTCAGTGCCTTTAACCTTCTGTTTGGCCCAGTTTGCAATTTCTGCGGAAAATGAAGAGGAATAGGGAGAACCAATGAGAGACTAGCTGGAGGTGTCTGGACGGGCAAATTTAACTCTCATTTCCCACCAGGAAGAGGAATTAACCAAAGGCTCAGCGTGCCGTGCCGGAACCACACTAGGGCCTGAAGCAATCCTGCGTTGTTGCGGCCAGCTCACCCAAAGCGAGTTGAAGAAAGGAGCTCAGGGACACTGTCATTCACAAAGCTGCAGAGTTATAAATGACAGCTATGGTCCAAAAATATATTGAAGTAAGGCTGCCAAGAGGACTTGAAAGCGGGGCAGAATTGCAGGAAACCGATTTCAGAAGGTACACGGGAGTCCCTCTTAAAGCATAGGAGAAAAGACAGAACTTGGAAAATAATGCACTTGGCAAAAAAGTGCATATTTGTTTTCTCCAGAGCTCTCATAACTGAGGGGAGGAGATTCCCTGCAGGCTCCAACTGCCACCAGAGGGCTCACATTGCCAAGGCAACGTGAACAAGCCAGGCAGGAGTTACCTCACAGCAGAGGTCCCACCTCACATAAGGGTGAGAAACCCAGCCAACATCAGACTCTCACCAGAGGGCCCACATCACCAAGGGAATGGGAACCAGGCAGGAGTGTCTTCACACCAGTGGGGCCACATCATCGAAAGGTGAGGTACTCAGCACATGTGCCCTCAAACCAGAGGACCCACATCACCAAGGGCCTCGGAGTGATGCAGGCAGGAGTAGCCTCACAACACTGGGCCCATAGAATAAAAAAGTGAGGAATCCAGCAGTTGGAACTTCCCAGCAGGCGGCCCAGAGCACCGAGGCTATGGGATCCAGGCCACAGTGAACTCACAGAAGAGGGCCCATGTCATGAAACTGAGCAACCCAGCCATTGGGACCTCAGAGCATGAGGCCCACATCCCCATGGGGATGGAAATCTGGTAGGTGTGTCCTTGCACCACTGAGAACGTATCAGAAAATTTTGGGAGACCAGCAGTTAGGGCCTGACGCCAGAGGACCCTCATCACCAAGGGAAGGAGGCTCCCAGCAGGCTCCAACTGCCACCAGAGGGCTGATGTCGCCAAGTCAATGTGTGCCAACCAGGTACGAATGACCTCACAGCAGAGGGCCCACCTCAGAGAAGTGTGAGGAACTCAGTCAGGATCAGACTCGCACCAGAGGGCCCACATCACCAAGGGGATGGGAACCAGGCAGGAGTGTCCCCACACCAGTGGGACAACATCATCGTAAGGTGAGGATTCCAGCACATGTAGCCTCAAACCAGAGGAACCACATCACCAAGGGGTTCAGAATTAGGCTGGCAGGACCGGCCTCACAACACAGGGTCCATAGAATATAAAAGTTGAGGAATCCAGCAGTTGGAACCTCCCAGCAAGTGACCCAGAGCACCGAGGCTATGGAATCCAGGCTGCAGTGAACTCACCGCAGAGGGCCCACATCATGAACCTGTGAGCAGCCCAGCCGTTGGGACCTCAGAACAGAAGGCCCACATCCCCATTGGGATGGGAACCTGGCAGGAGTGGCCTCGCACCACTTAGCACATATCAGAAAATGTTAGGAGCCCAGCAGTTAGGGCCTGACGCTAGGGGGCCCTCATAACTGAGGGGAGGAGACTCCCAGCAGGTTCCAACTGCCAACAGAGGACCCACGTCTACAAGGTGGCATGCGCCAGCCAGGCAGTAGTGACCTCACAACAGAGGGCCTATCTCACAGAAGGGTGAGGAACCGAGGCAGGATGAGACTCTCGCCAGAGGGCTCACAACACCAAGGGGATGGGAACCAGTCAGGACTGTCCTCCCACCAGTGGGGCCACATCATCGAAAGGTGAGGAACCCAGCACATGCGGCCTCATATCAGAGAACATACATCACAAAGGGGATGGGAGTGAGGCAGGTAGGAGTAGCCTAAAAACAGAGGGCCCAAAGAATAAAAAAGGTGAGGAATCCAGCATTTGGAACCTCCCAGCAGGCGGCCGAGAGCACAGAAGCTATGGGATGCAGGCAGCAGTGAACTAACACCAGAGAGCCCACATCATGAAATTGTGATCAACCCAGCCGTTGGAACCTCAGAGCAGAAGGCCCACTTCCCCATGGAGATGGGAACCTAAGAGGAGTGCCCGAGCATCACTGGGCTCACTAAGAAAATTTGGGGAGCCCAGCAGTTAGGGCCTGACGTCAGAGGGCCCTCATCACAGAGGTGAGGAGGCTCCCAGCAGGGTCCAAGTGCCACCAGAGGGCTCATGTCCACAAGGCGAGGTGAGCAAGCCAGGCAGGAGTGACCTCACAGCAGACGGCCCACCTCACAGATGGGTGAGGAACCCAGCCAGGATCAGACTCTCAACAGAGGGCCCACATCACCAAGGGGATGTGAACCAGGCAGGAGTCTCCTAAGACCATGGTCCCACATCATCGAAAGGTGAGGAACCCAGCACATGTGGCCTCAAACCAGAGGACACACATCACGAAGGGGCTGGGAGTGAGGCAGGCAGGAGGATCCTCACAACAGAGGGCCCAAAAATTTAAAAAAGTGAGGAATCCAGCAGTTGGAACCTCCCAGCAGGCGGCCAAGAGCACAGAGGCTATGGGATCCTGGCCTCTGTGAACTAACACCAGAGAGCCCACATCATGAAAATGTGAACAACCCAGCCGTTGGGACCTCAGAGCAGAAGGTCCACATCCCCATGGAGATGGGATCCTAAGAGGAGTGCCAAAGCATCACTGGGCACACTAAGAAAAGTTGGTGAGCCCAGCAGTTAAGGCCTGACCCAAGAGGGCCCTCATCACCGGGGGGAGCAGATTCCCAGCACGCTCCAACTGCCACCACACGGCTGACTTCACCAAGGCAATGTGTGCCAGCTATGCAGGAGTGACCTATCAGCAGAGGGTCTCCCTCACAGGTGGGTGAGGAACACAGCCAGGAACAGACTCTCACCAGGGTGTCCACATAACCATGTGGATGAGAACCAGGCAGGAGTGTCCTCACACTAGTGGGGCCACATCATCGAAAGGTGAGGAACCCAGCAAAGGTGGCCACAAACCAGAGGACCCACATCACCAAGGGGTTGAGAGTGAGGTAGGTGTCTGGACGGGCATATTTAACACTCATTTCCCACCAGGAAGAGGAATTAACCAAAGGCTCAGCGTGCCCTGCCAGAAGCAGATTAGGGCCTGAAGCAGTCTTGCGGGTTTGCGGCCAGCTCACAAGAAAGCGAGTTGAAGAAAGGAGCTCAGGGGCACTGTAATTCACAAACCTCCAGAGTTATACATGACAGCTATCGTCCAAAAATATATTGAAGTAAGGCTGCGAAGAGGACTTGAAAGCGGGGCACAATTGCAGGAAACCGATTTCAGGAGGTAGACTGGATTTGCATTTAAAGCATAGGAAAAGAGGCAGAACATCGACAATGATGCACTTGGCAAAAAAGGGCGTATGAGTTTGTTCCTGAATATATTCAGGAAAAAACACATACGCCCTTTTTGGCAAACCAAGCAAGCTTGCAATGGAAATCCAAACTACTATGAAGTGTCACTTCCCCCCGGTCTAAAGGGCCATCTGAGAAAAGTGTAAAATCCAGAAAGGCAAGACAGGCCATGGGGAAAAAGGAGCCTTGTTATGCTGATGGACGGGATGTAAATTGCCAAGAGCCACTCTGGAGAAGTGTATGGTGTTTCCTGATACATCTGAAAAACAAAGCAACAGAGTCTAGGGCATTTCCACTTATGGTCCTATAGCTTAGGGAAATTAAAATCAAAAAGACACAGCCACCCAAAAATTTGGGACGGCTCTGTTTACAGGAACCTCTTCTACAGTACAAGATAAATATCCCAGAGAACAAATAATTGATAAAGAAGTTGCGGTACTTACGTACAACAGAATACCACTCAGCAATGAAATCTGCGTCACCAGGCCTGTACCAGCATAATGAGTGGATTGAGGCACGATGATTCTAAGTGAAATAAGTCACACAGAAACAGAAACATCATAAGGTATCACTAATGCACGGAATGTAAACTTGGCTACACATGAACTGAATTACAAAACAGAACAGGGTCTCAAGTTTAGAAAACCAACTTATGCTTGCTTAAGGGGAAAGGTGAGTTGGGGTGCTGCATAAATCCAGAGTTTGAAATTAGCACAGATACCATTCCATAAGCCAAACATGTAATAGACAAGACCTACCCCTTGCTCAACGAAATGGACTCAACAATGAGGTATCACCTCACACCTGTTAGAATGGGCATCATCTGAAAATCTACAGACAACAAATGCTGGAAAGGGTGTGGAGAAAAGGAAGCCTCTTCCAGTATTGTTGGGAATATAAATTGATACAGTCACTATGGAGAACAATATGGAGTTTCTTAAGAAACTAATAATAGAATTACCATATGATACAGCAATCCCAGTACTGGACATATACCCAGACAGAACCATAAGTCAAAAAGAGACATTTACCGCAATGTTCATTGCATCACTATTTACAATATCGAGGTAATGGAAGCAACCTAAATGCCCACAGACAGACGAATGCATAAAGATGTGGTACATATATAAAATGGAATATTACTAAGCCATGAAAGGAATGAAATTGGGTCATTTGTAGAGACGTTGATGGATCTAGAGCCTGTCATACAGAGTGAAATAAGTCAGAAAGAGAAAAACAAATCTTGTATATTCATGCATATATGTGGAACCTAGAAAAACTGTACAGATTAACCATTTTGCAAGGCATAAATAGAGCAACAGATGTAGACAACAATCGTATGGACAACAAGGGGGGAAAGCTCTTGGGGGGGTGGTGGTGGGAGGAGTTTAGAGATTGGGATTGGCATGTAAACATTTATATGTATAAAATAGATAACCAATAAGAACCTGCTGTATAAAAATATAAAATAAAATTCAAAATTAAAAAGAAATAAAATTAAAAAATAAAACAGAAAAAACAATTATTCCCTTCACATACATATATTTATATGAATAAATTATTTCCATGCTTATATCTGTAAATACAAAAAAGAGGAATAAAATCTACCTTGAACCAAAAACGAAAAAGAGAAAAAAAAAACAGAACCCACCAGTTACTCAGAGGAAAACCGTATCAAGGCACTTGCTCCAGTTGTAAACAATTCTGAAGTTGGTCAGTGGTGGGGAATCGTCTCCCATTCAGCCAGCAGCCCCCACACAACAAGCGTCCTCATTGCAAAGCTGGGGCACCGTGCCGAGGCATCTGTGAGTAAACGTGAGCTGAGCCCCAGGCCAGTTGCTGCTGAACTGTTCCCACCCTTCCCAGGTAAAACACCTGAATATATACAAGGACTTGAAAGCCTAGAGGAAGGGCCATGGAGCCACACGAGTGACAGCATGCCAGCTGACTTGGTGCCTGCAGGCCAGCCAGGATGGTCCTGGCCCTGGGTGCTCTTCTGGAAGATTTCCATTTCCCTGCCTGAGATACCCGTCCTGTCCCTGCCCCCACTGCTTTTTTCCTTCCTCACCTCTGCCCAGGGAGAAATTCCAGCAGCAGGTATGGGTGACACATCCTCTTCTTTAGCAGGTGGCAGCCTGGCAACTGCTGCAGAAAGTCCAGCAGAGCCCCACTCACACTGGGCCACCCACAAAGCCGTGGCCTCTCACTCCCTCCCACCAGCCCAGCCCCGAGACTGCTGACAGGGCAGAGAAAATGGCGTCAGGCACAGCTGCAGGGGCTCTTGCTGCCTGGAGTGGTATTTATATTGATCTCAACCCAGGCACACCTGGGGAGGGCTGGCCGGCACGGTAAGGCTGCCCAGGTCAGCCAATCATCACCCCTCAGGGGCTCACAGTTGCAGAAAATGGAACTTGCTGAACCGGCCAGGTCCAAGGAACACGTGTGGGCTCCTGAGAGTCAGGATAGACAAGGGGCTGCAGCTTTGGCTTGTTTTCTAATCATTTTATCTGGCCCATGAGTGGGAGACAACTTCAAGAAAACCCTCTCCTAATGAGAGGAACCCAGGAGTCAGGGAGAGGAGGGGGTGGGTGGTGGTTGGAGACAGAGGCCTGGTGCCCTGGGTGCAGTGGAAGTCTCTGGAAGACCAGGTGGAGGGAGGCCACACAGAGTGATGCCCAGGGTCACAGACCTGTCGGAGCTGCTGTTTGTTAGTTCAAATCCTGCTCTGAGGTGCTCTGTGTCAGCTCTGAGCGACAGGTGAGCTGGGGGTGCTCTTCAATTAGGGCTATGTGCACGGTTCCTGTGTGCCCAGCCCTGCCACGGTACCTGCAAGGGTAGCTCTGTATCCTGGGAGGGGCCTGACCATGAGAGCCCCGTGGGCTGGTTTGGGGGTGGGGTACCTGCCCAGGAGAGCTCCATATCCTGGGATTGGCCTGACCACGAGAGCCCCATGGGCTGCTGGGGACCTGGTAAAGAATGTCAGGACAGTCAGTGAGGCCACCGAGGATATACCTCCAGTTGCTCCTGATTCCTACACCCTGCTGGTCATTCTACCAACCACCAGGACATGGTATTCTGTATTAGTCTTCAAAGATGCCTTCTTTTGTATTCCATTAGTCCCAGAGTCACAAGAAATTTTGGCTTGTGAGTGGCAGGACTCAACATACAACTAAAACAATACTTCCGGGCCGTCTTGCCCCAAGGGTTCAAAAATTCCCACACCATCTTTGGGGAAAGCTTAGCTAAAGACAGAAAAGTTCTACCTCTGGAAAAGGAAACCCTCCTTCAATATGCAGATGACATTCTGATCGCCAGCCCTACTAAGGAGGCCTCTGAACTACCAAGCCAATAAAGGATAGAAGTTGTCCAAGAAAAAGCTCAAATATCACAGACTGCGGTGACCTGCCTGGGCTTCATTCTCACACAAGGTCAGAGAAGCCCATCCCAGGAAAGGGAAGAAACCATTTGCAGCCTTACCCCTTTCTAAAACTAGAAGACAGCTTAGGGGTTCCTGGGGAGGCCAGGGTTTGCTGGCTTCTGGATCCCTAACTACAGTCTACTAGCTGGGCCTCTATATGAAACACTGAAAGGAAAAGATGATGATCCTTTTGAACAGAATCCAGAAGTGGCCTTTCAAGAATGGAAAGAGCAGTCAATTCAGACCCTTGCCCTGGAACTCCCTAATTGAGCGAAACCCTTTGACCTTTACATTCCCAGTGAAAGGTGAATCGCCATTGGAGAATTAGTGCAAAAACTGGGACCACTCGAAATGGAACAACGCAAGAATGCCATCCAGGTAGGATAAACTACAGTCACCAAGGGGCTTGGCCCACTGCCACATCTGGCCAAGATACTGGCAGTATCTAAAAACCTGGAAATCAGCAGCCCAAAAGGCCACCTCCCTCCTAAGGGAAAAGGACCCCACGTGGTGATCCTAATCACCAACCATGCCCTGAAGTTGCAGGGTTCGCTCCGTGGGCACACCGACCTCGAGTGAGGAGGCCCTCCAACTCCAACATCCAGAGAGATAACCGGGGGCAACAGGGCACCATGACGACTCGTGTGAACATCACTTGACCTGGAGTTTCTCTCATAAAACAACAGTAGTGTGTCCCGAAGGAGTAGACTACTGCTTGCAGGACTTACTGCACCCAGAGGGGAGCTAATAATCTTGGCGGGGGAACCATATATCACACTGTCACCATAGAAAAGCCTACAGACACCGTGATGATGGTGGCCAATAAGACCGGCTGGACTCCTGTTTACTTCAAAAGGCTGTTGACTCAGTGGCCATCATGGTCCTTGATCACCACTGACCCTGGACTGTCTGGGAGTTGAGCGGGCAGGGCTCTGACACCTGGTGCTGTTTTTACGTTAATTCAGGGGCCTAATTGAAGAAAGAGCAGACTACTGGTCAGAGCATCTAGGCTGGCAGAAACGGTCAGCCTAATGTGGCCGAACAAATGTGGGGTGGGGTGAAATCGGCCCCCACAGCGTCTCTGCACATCTCTTTCCTGGACCCTTAAAGGTCATTAGAATCTATAACACTTCCAATGCTGGTGCTCAGGCGGACGAGCAGGGAGGCAGGGGTCCTGGGGCCAATTAATGTCACCTGGAGGCTGCTGGGGAGAAGTTCTGACCCTCGTCCCCTGGTATGAGGGCTCCCAACTCAGCACTCAGCAGTTACAGAAGAAGGGTCTGCACCCTCAGCACTCCAAGAATGAGGAACGGGACAAAAGGCAGAGGAGGGGTTTGTCCCCAGCAAAGCCCATTAAAAATCCCTGGGAGATAAAAATAGAATCTGGGCAATAAAGCCAAGTCTGACCTTTTTTATCCTTTGTGCTTTGTCTAATTTCACGTGCTCCTAGGGTCCCGCATGCAGAGGTTCCACACCCGGCACTTCAGACCAGATTTCCTAGTGCAGAATGGCTGGGTCGACACCTCAGCTCCTGGGGCCCAGTGCAGACTCTGAGATATAGAGCCTGAGCTGCAGCCAACCCGGCCCTCGAGAGCTCCGCCCCCTCCCTCCCACTGACTCTCACAGGATCTCTACACAGCAGCCCAGCCCACAGCCCACGGGGTAGTGCATGCTCTCACCCCTCCATTCTCTGATCAAAATATAAAGTTTCCTTTGCTTGTGAACCAAACTCAGTCTCGATCTGTTGGCCCCAATGACACTGGGCAGGGGGACACTTGTTGGGGTCCACTCTGGAGGATCAGTAACAGAAATTGAGACTATTGTAACTTCAATGAACAGATGTGTGAGCCAAACTGTACTTAACATAGAACAGTTTATAAGGCTCGGGTAAAATAAGATGTTTCTAACACTTCCATTTGATATTTCCATCACTTTATTATAAGCAAGTTCAGTGAAAAGGTTTGTCTTATTTGTCAGGTCAATATTAGAGAAATGAAGTGATTTCTTTCCAAGGATGTACATCTAATAATCTTGGTTAAAGTTTCAATCTTGTTTTAAATGCTTTTCCATTGAAAATGATACCTCTCTTTCAGCTCCCCCATTTCTGAGAAGTATAAAATCTTATAATTTATTATTACCAAAGGGGAAAGGTGGGAGGAGGGATAAATTAACAGTTTGGAATTAACACATACACACTGCTATGTATAAAATAGATCATCAACAAGGAACTACTGTATAGCACAGGGAACTACACTCAATATTTTGCAATAACCTATAAGGGGAAATAATCGGAAAAAGAATAGATATTTTTATTGACATCATCTATCAATGACAGTTAAAGTGTAACCTAAGGGAAGCCGGTGGTGAGTGCTTCTGACCCTGAAGACTTCAATCATCTAAAGTTTGGACTCTGCCTACTTCCCAAGGCCCTTAATGAACATATGTGTAGCCGTAGCTTAAAAAATTCCCCAGTTTGGGTTTCGGGGAGACACTGATTTTGAAAAAGCCCTGGTGTTCTCCTTACATGAATGGGACTCTTCCTACTGCTAAAACATGTCTGTCTCACCCAGAGGATGGTATACCGTCTGATCGGGAAGAGTTTGGAAAAGGCATCTCATCTCCTCATCTCCTGGTGCTCGGGTTCACCCGTCCAGCGTCTTTACTAACAGTCTCCCCACTTGGAGATGTCAGCACTGTCAACATCCTGTTGTGTACAGTTTGGAATTTGTCTAGAGGATGAAGCAGAAGGATGAGGAACAATGAGAGACAAGTCCTAGGTGTTCAGACAGGCACATGTCACTCTAATTTCCAATCAGGAAGATGAATTGACCAAAGGCTAGGGTTGCCCATGGAAACAGTATAGGGCTTGAGGAAATCCCACTGCTTTGTGGCCAGTTCCCATAAACACAAGTTGAACAATGGAACTCAGGGGCAGTAAAATTCACGAAACTGCAGAGTTGAAAATATCTATCACTGAAAAATGTCTTGAGGAAAGTCAGAGAAAAGGATTGGTAAGCAAGGGAGAATGGCAGGAAAGGGATTTGAGGAGGTAGAAAGGACTCGCCATTAAGCACAAGAAAAGGGGTTGAACATTGCCAACATTGCAGTTGACCAAAAAGGCTGTATGCGTTTTTTTCTGTATATATTCAAGAAAAGAGCATACACTTTTTTAGCCAACCAAACAGGTGGGCACTGGAAATCAATACTACAACAGATATCACTTTGCATCAGTCAGAAGAGCCATCCTCATAAAGTGTAAACACCAGAAATGCAGGACAGGGCAAGGAGAAGAGGGAGCCCTGTGAGGCTTATAGTGGAAATGTATATTGCCAACGGCCATTCTGGAGAAGTGTATTGTGTTTACTAAAGCATCTAAAAAATGAGCTACAGAGCATAGGGCACTTGCACTCATGGGCGTATATCTTGGGAAAAACAAAAATCGAGAGGACACACGCACCCCAATGTTTACTGCCTCTCTGTTTAAAAGATCCTCGACTAGGATATAACTTCAATGTCTCTGGAGGGAAAAAATGGATAGAGATGTGATACTTATGTAGAGTGGAATATTACTCAGCCTGGAAATCAATGAAATATGGCCAGTTGTAACAACTCCGGAGGATTACGTATGATCATTCTAAGTGACATAATTCAAAAAGAAAAAGACACATATCATAAGATATCACTTAAAGGTGGAATCCAAAATGGCTACACATGAAATAAATTACAAAACAAAAACATAGTCAAATATGTAGAAAACACGCGTAAGGCTGGTAAACGGGAAAGGTGGGGAGGGATGAGGCATCATCCAGGAGGTTGAAATTAGCAAAGATACCATTCCAAATACCAAACTGATAATCAACAAGGCCTACACGGTAGCTAAAAGAACTGCACTCAGCACACTCAAGTCACCGGAAAAGAATATCTATGACTGGTAAGAATCTGAAAAAGAATTTATTGATGTCTCTCTGTACGTGAATCAAGTGGATGTACAGCAGCAAGAAACAGAGCTTTGAAAATCAGCTGTAACCAATATAGTAATAAATTGAAAAAAATAAACGACAGAGAGACAGAGAAAACCTCTTACAACTTTTCCTCAGGGACGGTGATGCAACATGGATTGAACACATCTAGACCCACAGCAGGATGAGACATAAGGCTGGAAACTGTTCACGCTAAGAGAAATGTGAGGTTGGGTGAGGAAATGCACACCCTTTAAAGTAATACTACCTGGTACCCATTCAATGGGTCCCAAATCTGCAGGTTCAAGGAATCTTCCTACAGCTAAAACATGCATGGAAAACCCAGAGGACTGTACACCATGTGATCGGGAGATGTGTCTAAAATGCACCTCATTTATCCTCTCCTGGTGCTCCTGTTCATCATTCCAGCCACGTTACTTAGAATCTCCCCACTTAGAGAATCAGCACATTTAAACTTCTGTTTCACACATTTTGCAAATTGTGAGGAGGATGAACGGGAAGAGGGGGAACCAATGAGAGAATAGTTGTAGGGGTTTGGACGGGCACATGTCACTCTAATTTCCCATTAAGAATAAGAATTAAAAAAAGGTTCAGCCCGCCTCGCCGGAGCCAAAATAGGGCCTGAAGCAATCCTGCGGCTTTGAGGCCAGCTCACAAAAGAGCAACTTAAAAAATGGAGCTCAGGGTCACTGCAATTCACAAACCTGCAGAGTTATAAATGAAAACTAACGTCCAAAAATACGTTGAGGTAAGGCAAAGAAGAGGATCTGAATGCAAGACAGAATTGCAAGAAACAGATTCCAAGAGATAGATTGGACTCGTCTTTAAAGCACATGAAAAGTGGCAGAATTTCGACAATGATGCAGTTGGCCCAAAAGGGAGTATGCGTTTTTTCCTGAATATATCCAGGAAAAAACGCATACGCGCTTTTTGGCCAACCAAGCAAGCTTGCAAAGGAAATCTGCACTACAATGAAGTCTCACTGCCCCCGGGTCAAAAGGGCCATCTGAAAAAAGTGTAAAATCCAGAAAGGCAGGACAGGCCATGGAGAACTGGGAGCCTTGTTATGCTGATGGGCGGGATGTAAATTGCCAACAGCCACTCTGGAGAAATGTATGGTGTTTCCTGAAACATCCAAAAAACAAAGCAACAGAGCCTAGGGCAATTCCACTTATGGTCCTATAGCTTAGGGAAATTAAAATCAAAAAGACACAGCCACCCCAAAGTTTGGGAAGGCACTGTTTACAAGAACCTCATTTACGGTACAAGTTCAATATCACAGAAAGCGAAAAATGGATAAAGAAGTTGTGGTACTTATGTACAATGCAATATCACTCAGCAATGAAATCTATGTCATCAGGCCCGGAGCAGCATAAAGAGTGCATTCAGGTACGGTGATTCTAAGTGAAATAAGTCACACAGAAAAAGAAACATCATAAGATATCACTAATACACGGAATGTAAACTTGGCTACACAGGAACTGAATTACAAAACAGAACAGGGTGTCAAATGTAGAAAACCAACTTATGCTTGCTTAAGGGGAAAGGTGAGTTGGGGTGCTGCATAAAACCAGAGATTGAAATTAGCACAGATACCGTTCCATAAGCCAAATATGTAATAGACAAGAGCTACTCCTTGCTCAACGAAGTGGACTCAAAACCCCATATTACACGCCTAAGAATATACCTGACTAGTAAGAATCTTAAAACCTATGGATTTATATGTCTCTGAAAGAGAATCAAGCGTGTGTACAGCGGCAAAAACGCAGCAGTGATAGGATTGGTGAGTTTCGGTGAGCAAATGCAGACCCTTTGAAGAAATATTGCATGGTACACATTCCATGGGTCTCAACTCTCCAGGTTTAAGGGATTCTTCCTTCAGCTAAAACATGCATGTGGAACCCAGAGTATGATCCACCGTGTGATCGGGAAACGTGTTCAAATGTGTCTCAGTTTTCGTCCCCTGCTACTCGGGTGCAACATTCCAGACGCTTTACTAACACTCTCCCCAATTGGAGAGTCAGTGCCTCTAACCTCCTGTTTGGCCCAGTTTGCAATTTCTGCGTAAGGTGAAGAGGAATAGGGAGAACCAATGAGAGACTAGCTGGAGGTGTCTGGACGGGCAAATTTAACTCTCATTTCCCACCAGGAAGAGGAATTAACCAAAGGCTCAGCGTGCCAGGCCGGAACCACACTAGGGCCTGAAGCAATCCTGCAGTGTTGCGGCCAGCTCACAAGAAAGCGAGTTGAAGAAAGGAGCTCAGGGGCACTGTAATTCACAAACCTGCAGAGTTATAAATGACAGCTATCGTCCAAAAATATATTGAAGTAAGGCTGCCAAGAGGACTTCAAAGCGGGACAGAGTTGCAGGAAACCGATTTCAGGAGGTAGACTGGAATTGCATGTAAAGCATAGGAAAAGAGGCAGAACGTCCACAATGATGCACTTGGCCAAAAAGGTAGTATGAGTTTTTTCCTAAATATATTCAGGAAAACACGCATACGCACTTTTTGGCCAACCAAGCCAGCTTGCAAAGGAAATCTGCACTAAAATGAAGTCTAAGTGACCCCCGTTCAAAAGGGCCATCTGAAAAAATTGTAAAATCCAGAAAGGCAGGACAGGCTATGGAGAAGTGGGAGCCTTGTTATGCTGATGGGCGGGATGTAATTTGCCAACAGCCACTCTGGAGAAGTGTATGGTGTTTCCTGAAACATCTAAAAAACAAAGCAACAGAGCCTACGGCACTTCCACTTATGGTCTTATAGATCAGGGAAATTAAAATCAAAAAGACACAGCCACCCTAAAGTTTGGGACGGCTCTGTTTACAAGAACCTCGTTTAAGGTACAAGTTCAATATCACAGAAAGCGAAAAATGGATAAAGAAGTTGTGGTACTTACGTACAATGCAATATCACTCAGCAATGAAATCTATGTCATCAGGCCCGTAGCAGCATAATGAGTGGATTCAGGTACGATGATTCTAAGTGAAATAAGTCACACAGAAAAAGAAACATCATAAGATATCTCTAATACACGGAATGTAAACTTGGCTACACAGGAACTGAATTACAAAACAGAACAGGGTCTCAAATGTAGAAAACCAACTTATGCATGCTTAAGGGGAAAGGTGAGTTGGGGTGCTGCATAAAACCAGAGATTTAAATTAGCACAGATACCGTTAGATAAGCGAAATATGTAATAACAAGAGCTACTCCTTGCTCAACGAAGTGGACCTAACACTCCATATTAAACGCCTAAGATTATACCTGACTAGTAAGAATCTTAAAACCTATGCATTTATATGTCTCAGAAAGAGAATCAAGCGTGTGTACAGTGGCATAAACGCAGCAGTGATAGGATTGGTGAGGTTTGGTGAGCAAATGCAGACCCTTTGAAGTCATATTGCATGGTACCCATTCCATGGGTCTCAACTCTGCAGGTTTAAGGGATTCTTCCTTCAGCTAAAACATGCATGTGGAACCCAGAGTACGATCCACCGTGTGATCGGGAAATGTGTTCAAATGTTTCTCAGTTTTCGTCCCCTGGTACTCGGGTGCAACATTCCAAACGCTTTACTAACACTCTCCCCACTTGGAGAGTCAGTGCCTTTAACCTCCTGTTTGGCCCAGTTTGCAATTTCTGCGGAAAATGAACAGGAATAGGGAGAAGCAATGAGAGACTAGCTGGGGGTGTCTGGACGGGCAAATTTAACTCTCATTTCCCACCAGGAAGAGGAATTAACCAAAGGCTCAGCGTGCCGTGCCGGAACCACACTAGGGCCTGAAGCAATCCTGTGGTGTTGCGGCCAGCTCAAAAGAAAGCGAGTTGAAGAAAGGAGCTCAGGGGCACTGTCATTCACAAACCTGCAGAGTTATAACTGACAGCTATCGTCCAAAAATATATTGAAGTAAGGCTGCCAAGAGGACTTGAAATTGGGGCAGAATTGCAGAAAACTGATTTCAGCAGGTAGACTGGAATTGCATGTGAAGCATAGGAAAAGAGGCAGAACGTCCACAATGATGCACTTGGCCAAAAACGGCGTATGCGTTTTATCCTGAATATATTCAGGAAAAAACGCATACGCCCTTTTTGGCCAACCAAGCAAGCTTGCAAAGGTAATCTGCACTAAAATAAAGTCTCAGTTACCCCCGGTGAAAAGGGATATCTGAAAAAAGTGTAAAATCCAGAAAGGCAGGACAGGCTATGGAGAAGTGGGAGCCTTGTTATGATGATGGGTGGGATGTAATTTGCCAACAGCCACTCTGGAGAAGTGTATGGTGTTTCCTGAAACATCTAAAAAACAAAGCAACAGAGCCTAGGACACTTCCACTTATGGTCCTATAGCTTAGGGAAATTAAAATCAAAAAGACACAGCCACTCCAAAGTTGGGACGGCTCTGTTTACAAGAACCTCGTTTACTGTACAAGTTCAATATCACAGAGAGCGAAAAATGGATAAAGAAGTTGTGGTACTTACGTACAATGCAATATCACTCAGCAATGAAATCTATGTCATCATGCCTATAGCAGCATAATGAGTGGATTCAGGTACGATGATTCTAAGTGAAATAAGTCACACAGAAAAAGAAACATCATAAGATATCACTAATACACGGAATGTAAACTTGGCTACACAGGAACTGAATTACAAAACAGAACAGGGTCTCAAATGTAGAAAACCAACTTATGCTTGCTTAAGGGGAAAGGTGAGTTGGGGTGCTGCATAAAACCAGAGATTGAAATTAGCACAGATACCGTTCCATAAGCCAAATATGTAATAGACAAGAGCTACTCCTTGCTCAACGAAGTGGACTCAACACCCCAAATTAAACGCCTAAGAATATACCTGACTAGTAAGAATCTTAAAACCTATGGATTTATATGTCTCCGAAAGAGAATCAAGTGTGTGTACAGCGGATTAAACGCAGCAGTGATAGGATTGGTGAGGTTCGGTGAGCAAATGCAGACCCTTTGAAGTCATGTTGCATGGTACCCATTCCATGGGTCTCAACTCTCCAGGTTTAAGGGATTCTTCCTTCAGCTAAAACATGCATGTGGAACCCAGAGTATGATCCACCGTGTGATCGGGAAACGTGTTCAAATGTGTCTCAGTTTTCGTCCCCTGGTACTTGCGTGCAGCATTCCAGACGCTTTACTAACACTCTCCCCACTTGGAGAGTCAGTGCCTTTAACCTCCTGTTTGGCCCAGTTTGCAATTTCTGCGGAAAATGAACAGGAATAGGGAGAACCAATGAGAGACTAGCTGAAGGTGTCTGGACGGGCAAATTTAACTCTCATTTCCCACCAGGAAGAGGAATTAACCAAAGGCTCAGCGTGCCATTCGGGAACCACACTAGGGGCTGAAGCAATCCTGTGGTGTTGCGGCCTGCTCACAAGAAAGCGAGGTGAAGGAAGGAGCTCAGGGGCACTGTAATTCACAAACCTGCAGAGTTATAAAGGACAGCTATCGTCCAAAAATATATTGAAGTAAGGCTGCCAAGAGGACTTGAAAGTGGGGCAGAATTGCAGGAAACCGATTTCAGGAGGTAGACTGGAATTGCATATAAAGCATAGGAAAAGAGGCAGAACGCCCACAATGATGCACTTGGCCAAAAAGGGCGTATGCGTTTTTTCCTGAATATATTCAGGAAAAAACGCATACGCACTTTTTGGCCAACCAAGCAAGCTTGCAAAGGAAATCTGCACTACAATGAAGTCTCACTGCGTCCCGGTCAAAAGGGCAATCTGAAAAAGTGTAAAATCCAGAAAGGCAGGACAGGCCATGGAGAACTGGGAGCCTTGTTATGCTGATGGGCGGGATGTAAATTGCCAACAGCCACTCTGGAGAAGTGTATGGTGTTTCCTGAAACATCCAAAAAGAAAGCAACAGAGCCTAGGGCACTTCCACTTATGGTCCTATAGCTTAGGGAAATTAAAATCAAAAAGACACAGCCACCCCAAAGTTTGGGATGGCTCTGTTTACAAGAACCTCGTTTACGGTACAAGTTCAATGTCGCAGAAAGCGAAAAATGGATAAAGAAGTTGTGGTACTTACGTACAATGCAATATCACTCAGCAATGAAATCTATGTCATCAGGCCCGTAGCAGCATAATGAGTGGATTCAGGTACGATGATTCTAAGTGAAATAAGTCACACAGAAAAAGAAACATCATAAGATATCACTACTACACGGAATATAAACGTGGCTACACAGGAACTGAATTACAAAACAGAAAAGGGTCTCAAATGTAGAAAACCAACTTATGCTTGCTTAAGGGGAAAGGTGAGTTGGGGTGCTGCATAAAACCAGAGATTGAAATTAGCACAGATACAATTCCATAAGCCAAATATGTAATAGACAAGAGCTACTCCTTGCTCAACGAAGTGCACTCAACACCCCATATTAAACGCCTAAGAATATAACAGACTAGTAAGAATCTTAAAACCTATGGAGTTATATGTCTCCGAAAGAGAATCAAACGTGTGTACAGTGGCATAAACGCAGCAGAGATAGGATTGGTGAGGTTCGGTGAGCAAATGCAGACCCTTTGAAGTCATATTGCCTGGTACCCATTCCATGGGTCTCAACTCTCCAGGTTTAAGGGATTCTTCCTTCAGCTAAAACATGCATGTGGAACCCAGAGTATGATCCACCGTGTGATCGGGAAACGTGTTCAAATGTGTCTCAGTTTTCGTCCCCTGGTACTCGGGTGCAACATTCCAGACGCTTTACTAACACTCCCCACTTGGAGAGTCAGGGCCTTTAACCTCCTCTTTGGCCCAGTTTGCAATTTCTGTGGAAGATGAACAGGAATAGGGAGAACACATGAGCGACTAGCTGGAGGTGTCTGGACGGGCAAATTTAACTCTCATTTCCCACCAGGAAGAGGAATTAAAAAAACGCTCAGTGTGCCATGCCAGAACCACACTAGGGCTTGAAGCAATCCTGTGGTGTTGCGGCCACTTCACAAGAAAGCGAGTTGAAGGAAGGAGCTCAGGGACACTGTAATTCACAGACCTGCAGAGTTATAAATGACAGCTATCGTCCAAAAATATATTGAAGTAAGGCTGCCAAGAGGACTTGAAAGCGGGGCAGAATTGCAGGAAACCGATTTCAGGAGGTAGACTGGAATTGCATGTAAAGTATAGGAAAACAGGCAGAACGTCCACAATGATGCACTTGGCCAAAAAGGGCGTATGTGTTTTTTCCTGAATATATTCAGGAGAAAACGCATACGAACTTTTTGCCAACCAAGCAAGCTTGCAAAGGAAATCTGCATTACAATGAAGTCTCACTGCCCCCCGGTCAAAAGGGCCATCTGAAAAAAGTGTAAAATCCAGAAAGGCAGGACAGGCCATGGAGAACTGGGAGCCTTGTCATGCTGATGGGCGGGACGTAAATTGCCAACAGCCACTCTGGAGAAGTGTATGGTGTTTCCTGAAACATCTACAAAACAAAGCAACAGAGCATAGGGCACTTCCACTTATGGTCCTATAGCTTAGGGAAATTAAAATCAAAACGACACAGCCACCCCAAAGTTTGGGATGGCTCTGTTTACAAGAACCTCGTTTACGGTACAAGTTCAATATCACAAAAAACGAAAAATGGATAAAGATGTTCTGTTACTTACGTACAATGCAATATCACTCAGCAATGAAATCTATGTCATCAGGCCCATAGCAACATAATGAGTGGATTCAGGTACGATGATTCTAAGTGAAATAAGTCACACAGAAAAAGAAACATCATAAGATATCACTACTACACGGAATGTAAACTTGGCTACACAGGAACTGAATTACAAAACAGAACAGGGTCTCAAATGTAGAACAACAGCTTATGCTTGCTTAAGGGGAAAGGTGAGTTGGGGTGCTGCATAAAACCAGAGATTGAAATTAGCACATATACTGTTCCATAAGCCAAATATATAATAGACAAGAGCTACTCCTTGCTCAAAGAAGTGGACTCAACACCACATATTAAACGCGTAACAATATACCTGACTAGAAAGAATCTTAAAACCTATGGATTTATATGTCTCCGAAAGAGAATCAAGCGTGTGTACAGCGGCATAAACGCAGCAGTGATAAGATTGGTGACGTTCGGTGAGCAAATGCAGACCCTTTGAAGTCATATTGCCTGGTACCTATTCCATGGGTCTCAACTCTCCAGGTTTAAGGGATACTTCCTTCAGCTAAAACATGCATGTGGAACCCAGAGTATGATCCACCGTGTGATTGGGAAACGTGTTCAAATGTGTCTCAGTTTTCGTCCCCTGGTACTCGGGTGCAACATTCCAGACGCTTTACTAACACTCTCCCCACTTGGAGAGTCAGTTCCTTTAACCTCCTGTTTGGCCCAGTTTGCAATTTCTGCGGAAAATGAACAGGAATAGGGAGAACCAATGAGAGACTAGCTGGAGGTGTCTGGACGGGCAAATTTAACTCTCATTTCCCACCAGGAAGAGGAATTAACCAAAGGCTCAGCGTGTCATGCCAGAAACACACTAGGGACTGAAGCAATCCTGTGGTGTTGCGGCCAGCTCACAAGAAAGCGAGTTGAAGGAAGGAGCTCAGGGGCACTGTAATTCACAAACCTGCAGAGTTATAAATGACAGCTATCGTCCAAAAATATATTGAAGTAAGGCTGCCAAGAGGACTTGAAAGTGGGGCAGAATTGCAGGAAACCGATTTCAGGAGGTAGAGTGGAATTCCATGTAAAGCATAGGAAAACAGGCAGATCGTCCACAATGATGCACTTGGCCAAGAAGGGTGTATGCGTTTTTTCCCGAATATATTCAGGAAAAAACGCATACGCCCTTTTTGGCCAACCATGCAAGCTTGCAAAGGAAATCTGCACTACAGTGAAGTCTCACTGCCCCCCGGTCAAAAGGGCCATCTAAAAAAAGTGTAAAACCAGAAAGGCAGGACAGGCCATGGAGAACAGGGAGCCTTGTTATGCTGATGGGCGGGATGTAAATTGCCAACAGTCACTCTGGAGAAGTGTATGGTGTTTCCTGAAACATCTAAAAAACAAAGCAACAGAGCCTAGGGCACTTCCACTTATGGTCCTATAGCTTAGGGAAATTAAAATCAAAAAGACATAGCCACCCCAAAGTTTGGGCCGGCTGTGTTTACAAGAACCTCGTTTACGGTACAAGTTCAATATCGCAGAAAGCGAAAAATGCATAAAGAAGTTGTGGTACTTACGTACAATGCAATATCACTCAGCAATGAAATCTATGTCATCAGGCCCGTAGCAGCATAATGAGTGGATTCAGGTACGAAGATTCTAAGTGAAATAAGTCATAGATAAAAACAAATATCATAAGATATCACTAATACACGGAATGTAAACTTGGCTACACAGGAACTGAATTACAAAACAGAACAGGGTCCCAAATGAAGAAAACCAACTTATGCTTGCTTAAGGGGAAAGGTGAGTTAGGGTCCTGCATAAAACCAGAGATTTAAATTAGCACAGATACCATTCCATAAACCAAATATGTAATAGACAAGAGCTACTCCTTGCTCAATGAAGAGGACACTACACCCCATATTAAACGCCTAAGAATATACCTGACTAGTAAGAATCTTAATACCTATGGATTTCTATGTCTCCGAAAGAGAATCAAGCGTGTGTACAGCAGCATAAACACAGCAGTGATAGGATTGGTGAGGTTCGGTGAGCAAATGCAGACCCTTTGAAGTCATATTGCATGGTACCCATTCCATGGGTCTCCACTCTCCAGGTTTATGTATTCTTCCTTCAGCTAAAACATGCATGTGGAACCCAGAGTATGATCCACCATGTGATCGGGAAACGTGTTCAAATGTGTCTCAGTTTTCGTCCCCTGGTACTCGGGTGCAACATTCCAGACGCTGTACTTACACTCTCCTCACTTGGAGAATCCGTGCCTTTAACCTCCTGTTTGGCCCAGTTTGCAATTTCTGCATAGGATGAACAGGAATAGGGAGAACCAATGAGAGACTAGCTGGAGGTGTCTGGACGGGCAAATTTAACTCTCATTTCCCACCAGGAAGAGGAATTAACCAAAGGCTCAGTGGGCCATGCCGGAACCACACTAGGGCCTGAAGCAATCCTGCGGTGTTGTGGAGAGCTCACAGAAAGCGAGTGGAAGAAAGGAGCTCAGGGGCACTGTCATTCACAAACCTGCAGAGTTATAAATGACAGCTATGGTCCAAAAATATATTGAAGTAAGACTGCCAAGAGGACTTGAAAGCGGGGCAGAATTGCAGGAAACCGATTTCAGTGGGTACACGTGAGTCGGTCTTAAAGCATAGGAAAAGAGACAGAACTTGGAAAATAATGCACTTGGCAAAAAAGGGCATATGTGTTTTATCCAGAGCTCTCATAACTGAGGGGAGGAGATTCCCAGCAGGCTCCAACTGCCACCTGAGGGCTCACGTTGCCAAGGCAACGTGAGCAAGCCAGGCAGGAGTTACCTTACAGCAGAGGTCCCACCTCACAGAAGGGTGAGAAACCCAGCCAACATCAGACTCTCACCAGAGGGCCCACATCACCAAGGGGATGGGAACCAGGCAGGAGTGTCTTCACACCAGTGGGGCCACATCATCGAAAGGTGAGGTACTCAGCACATGTGTCCTCAAACCAGAGGACCCACATCCCCAAGGGCCTCGGAGTGAGGCAGGCAGGAGTAGCCTCACAACACTGGGCCCATAGAATAAAAAAGTGAGGAATCCAGCAGTTGGAACCTCCCAGCAGGTGGCCCAGAGCACCGAGGCTATGGGATCCAGGCCACAGTGAACTCACAGAAGAGGGCCCATGTCATGAAACTGAGCAACCCAGCCATTGGGACCTCAGAGCAGGAGGCCCCCATCCCCATGGGGATGGAAATCTGGTAGGAGTGTCCTCGCACCACTGAGAACGTATCAGAAAATTTTGGGTGACCAGCAGTTAAGGCCTGACGCCAGAGGACCCTCATCACCAAGGGAAGGAGGCTCCCAGCAAGCTCCAACTGCCACCAGAGGGCTGACGTCGCCAAGGCGATGTGTGCCAACCAGGCACAAATGACCTCACAGCAGATGGCCCACCTCAGAGAAGTGTGACGAACCCAGTCAGGATCAGACTCGCACCAGAGGGCCCACATCACCAAGGGGATGGGAACCAGGCAGGAGTGTCCCCACACCAGTGGGACAACATCATCGAAAGGTGAGGATCCCAGCACATGTAGCCTCAAACCAGAGGAACCACATCACCAAGGGGTTCAGAATTAAGCTGGCAGGACTGGCCTCACAACACTGGGCCCATAGAATAAAAAAGTGAGGAATCCAGCAGTTGGAACCTCCCAGCAGGTGGCCCAGAGCACCGAGGCTATGGGATCCAGGCCACAGTGAACTCACAGAAGAGGGCCCACATCATGAACCTGTGAGCAGCCCAGCCGTTGGGACCTCAGAACAGAAGGCCCACATCCCCATTGGGATGGGAACCTGGCAGAAGTGGCTTCGCACCTCTTAGCACATATCAGAAAATGTTAGGAGCCCAGCAGTTAGGGCCTGACGCCAGGGGGCCCTCATAACTGAGGGGAGGAGACTCCCAGCAAGTTCCAACTGCCAACAGAGGGCCCACGTCTACAAGGTGGCATGCGCCAGCCAGGCAGTAGTGACCTCACAGCAGAGGGCTTATCTCACAGAAGGGTGAGGAACCGAGGCAGGATGAGACTCTCGCCAGAGGGCTCACAACACCAAGGGGATGGGAACCAGTCAGGACTGTCCTCCCACCAGTGGGGCCACATCATCGAAAGGTGAGGAACCCAGCACATGCGGCCTCATATCAGAGGACATACATCACAAAGGGGATGGGAGTGAGGCAGGTAGGAGTAGCCTAAAAACAGAGGGCCCAAAGAATAAAAAAGGTGAGGAATCCAGCATTTGGAACCTCCCAGCAGGCGGCCGAGAGCACAGAAGCTATGGGATGCAGGCAGGAGTGAACTAACACCAGAGAGCCCACATCATGAAACTGTGAGCAACCCAGGCGTTGGGACCTCGAAGCAGAAAACCCACATCCCCATGGGGATGGGAACCTGACAGGAGTGTCCTGGCATCACTGGGCTCACATCAGAAAACGTGGGGAGCCCAGCAGTTAGGGAATGATGATAGAGGGCCATCATTACCAAGGGCAGGAGGCTCCCAGCAGGTTCCATGTGCCAACAGAGGGCCCACGTCGCCAAGGTGATGTGTGCAAGTCAGGCAGGATTGACCTCAAAGCAGACGGCCTACCTCACAGAAGAGTGAGGAACCCAGGCAGGATAAGACTGTCACCAGAAGGCCCACATCACCAAGGGGATGGGAACCAGGCAGGAGTGTCCTCACACCAGTGGGGCCACATCATTGAAAGTTGCGGAACCCAGCACATGTGGCCTCAAACCAGAGGACCCACATCACGAAGGGGTTGCGAGTGAGACAGGCAGGAGGAGTATCACAACACAGGACCCATAGAATACAAAAGTTGAGGAATCGAGCAGTTGGAACCTCCCAGCAGGCGGCCCAGAGCACAGAGGCTATGGCATGCAGGCCAGAGTGAACTAACAGCACAGAGCCCACATCATGAAACTGTGAACAACCCAGCCGTTGGGACCTCAGAGCAGAAGGCCCACATCCCAATGGGGATGTGAACCTGGCTGGAGTGTCCTCGAACCACTGGGCGCACATCACAAAATGTGGGGAGCCCAGCAGTTAGGACCTGATGCCAGAGGGCCCTCATCACCGAGGGGAGGAGGCTCCCAGCAGGCTCCAAGTGCCACCAGAGCGCTCATGTCCACAAGGCGAGGTGAGCAAGCCAGGTAGGAGTGACCTCACAGCAGACGGCCCACCTCACAGAAGGGTGAGGAACCCAGCCAGGATCAGACTCTCAACAGAGGGCCCACGTCACCAAGGGGATGTGAACCAGGCAGGAGTCTCCTAAGACTATTGGTCCCACATCATCGAAAGGTGAGGAACCCAGCACATGTGGCCTCAAACCAGAGGACACACATCACGAAGGGGCTGGGAGTGAGGCAGGCAGGAGGATCCTCACAACAGAGGGCCTAAAAAATTAAAAAAGTGAGGAATCCAGCAGTTGGAACCTCCCAGCAGGCGGCCAAGAGCACAGAGGCTATGAGATCCAGGCCACAGTGAACTAACACCAGAGAGCCCACATCATGAAATTCTGATCAACCCAGCCGTTGGAACCTCAGAGCAGAAGGCCCACTTCCCCATGGAGATGGGAACCTAAGAGGAGTGCCCGAGCATCACTGGGCTCACTAAGAAAATTTGGGGAGCCCAGCAGTTAGGGCCTGACGTCAGAGGGCCCTCATCACAGAGGTGAGGAGGCTCCCAGCAGGGTCCAAGTGCCACCAGAGGGCTCATGTCAACAAGGTGAGGTGAGCAAGCCAGGCAAGAGTTACCTGATAGTAGAGGGCCCACCTCACAGATGGGTGAGGAACCCAGCCAGGATCAGACTCTCACCAGAGGACCCACATCACAAAGGGGATGGGAACCAGTCAGGATTATCCTCACACCAGTGGGGCCTCATTATCTTAAGGTGAGGAACCCAGCACATGTGTCCTCAAACCACAGGACCCACATCACCAAGGGCCTTGGAGTGAGGCAGGCAGGAGTAGCCTCACAACACAGGGCACATAATATAAAAAACGTGAGGATTTCAGCATTTAGACCTTCCAGCAGGCGGCTCAGAACACCGAGGCTATGGGATCCAGGCCGCAGTGAACTCACAGCAGAGGGCCCACATCATAAAACTGTGAGCAACCCAGGCGTTGGGACCTCAGCACAGAAGGCCCACATCCCCATGGGAATGGGAACCTGGCAGGAGTGTCCTCGCACCACTGGGCGCACATCAGAAAATGTGGGGAGCCCACCATTTAGGGCCTGACGCCAGAGGGCCGTCATCACCGAGGAGAGGAGGCACCCTGCATGCTCCAACTGCCACCAGATGGCTCACGTCTCCAAGATGACGTGTACCAGCCAGGCAGGAGTGACCTCACAGCAGAGGGCCTACCTCACAGAACGTTGAGGAACCCAGCCAGGATTAGACTCTCGCCAGAGGGCCCACCTCACCAAGGGGATGGGAACCAGGCAGGAGTGTCCTCACACGAGTGGGGCCACATCATCGAAAGGTGAGGAACGCAGCACATCTGACCTCAAGCAATAGGACAGTCATCACCAAGGGGCTGGCAGTGAGGCAGGCAGGAGGAGCCTCACAACAGAGGGCACATAGAATAAAAAAGTTGAGGAATCCAGCAGTTGGAACCTCCCAGCAGGCAGCTCAGAGCACCGATGATAAGGGATCCTTGCCGGAGTGAACTCACAGCAGAGGACCCACATCATGGTACTGTTTGCAAGCCAGCCGTTTTGACCTCAGAGCAGAAGGCCCATATCCCCATGGGGATGGGAACCTGGCAAGAGTGTCCTCACTCACTTGGCGCACATCAGAAAATGTGGGGAGCCCAGCAGTTATGGCCTAAGGCAAGAGGGCCCTCATCACCGAGGGGAGGAGGATCCCAGCACACTCCAACTGCCACCAGAGGGCCCACGTCGCCAAGGTGACGTGTGCCAGACAGGCATGATTGACCTCACAGCAGGGGGCCCACCTCACAGAAGGGTGAGGAACCCAGCCAAGATCAGACTCTCACCTGAGGGCTCACATCAGCAAGGGGATGGGAACCAGTCAGGACTGTCTTCCCTCCAGTGGGGCCACATCATCGAAAGGTGCGGAACCCAGCACATGTGGCCTCAAATCAGAGGACACATATCACAAAGGGAATGGGAGTGAGGCAGGCAGGAGTAGCCTAAAAACAGAGGGCCCAAAGAATAAAAAAGGTGAGGAATCCAGCAGTTGGAACCTCCCAGCAGGCGACCAAGAGCACAGAAGTTATGGGATGCAGGCAGGAGTGAACTAACAGCAGAGAGCCCACATCATGAAACTGTGAGCAACACAGGCGTTGGGACCTCAGAGCAGAAGGCCCACATCCCAATGGGGATGTGAACCTGGCTGGAGTGTCCTCGAACCACTGGGCGCACATCACAAAATGTGGGGAGCCCAGCAGTTAGGGACTGACGCCAGAGGGCCCTCATGACCGAGGGGAGGAGGCTCCCAGCAGGCTCCAAGTGCCACCAGAGGGCTCATGTCCACAAGGCGAGGTGAGCAAGCCAGGCAGGAGTGACCTCACAGCAGACGGCCCACCTCACAGATGGGTGAGGAACCCAGCCAGGATCAGACTCTCAACAGAGGGCCCACATCACCAAGGGGATGTGAACCAGGCAGGAGTCTCCTAAGACCATGGTCCCACATCATCGAAAGGTGAGGAACCCAGCACATGTGGCCTCAAACCAGAGGACACACATCACGAAGGGGCTGGGAGTGAGGCAGGCAGGAGGATCCTCACAACAGAGGGCCCAAAAAATTAAAAAAGTGAGGAATCCAGCAGTTGGAACCTCCCAGCAGGCGGCCAAGAGCACAGAGGCTATGGGATCCTGGCCTCTGTGAACTAACACCAGAGAGCCCACATCATGAAAATGTGAACAACCCAGCCGTTGGGACCTCCAAGCAGAAGGCCCACATCCCCATGGAGATGGGATCCTAAGAGGAGTGCCCAAGCATCATTGGGCTCACTAAGAAAAGTTGGTGAGGCCAGCAGTTAGGGCCTGACCCAAGAGGGCCCTCATCACTGGTGGGAGGAGATTCCCAGCACGCTCCAACTGCCACCACACGGCTGACTTCACCAAGGCAATGTGTACCAGCCATGCAGGAGTGACCTATCAGCAGAGGGTCTCCCTCACAGAAGGGTGAGGAACACAGCCAGGAACAGACTCTCACCAGGGGGTCCACATAACCACGTGGATGAGAACCAGGCAGGAGTGTCCTCACACTAGTGGGGCCACATCATCGAAAGGTGAGGACGCCAGCAAAGGTGGCCACAAACCAGAGGACCCACATCACCAAGGGTTTGAGAGTGAGGTAGGTGTCTGGACGGGTATATTTAACACTCATTTCCCACCAGGAAGAGGAATTAACCAAAGGCTCAGCGTGCCCTGCCAGAAGCAGATTAGGGCCTGAAGCAGTCTTGCGGGTTTGCGGCCAGCTGACAAGAAAGCGAGTTGAAGAAAGGAGCTCAGGGGCACTGTCATTCACAAACATGCAGAGTTATAAATGACAGCTATCGTCCAAAAATATATTGAAGTAAGGCTGCCAAGAGGACTTGAAAGTGGGGCAGAATTGCAGGAAACCGATTTCAGGAGGTAGACTGGAATTGCATATAAAGCATAGGAAAAGAGGCAGAACGTCCACAATGATGCACTTGGCCAAACAGGGCGTATGCGTTTTTTCCTGAATATATTCAGGAAAAAACGCATACGCCCTGTTTGGACAACCAAGCAAGCTTGCAAAGGAAATCTGCACTACAATGAAGTCTCACTGCCCCCCGGTCAAAAGGGCCATCTGAAAAAAGTGTAAAATCCAGAAAGACAGGACAGGCCATGGAGAACTGGGAGCCTTGTTATGCTGATGGGCGGGATGTAAATTCTCAACAGCCACTCTGGAGAAGTGTATGGTGTTTCCTGAAACATCTACAAAACAAAGCAACAGAGCCTAGGGCACTTCCACTTATGGTCCTATAGCTTAGGGAAATTAAAATAAAAAAGACACAGCCACCCCAAAGTTTGGGACGGCTCTGTTTACAAGAACCTCGTTTACGGTACAAGTTCAATTCGCAGAAAGCGAAAAATGGATAAAGAAGTTGTGGTACTTACGTACAATGCAATATCACTCAGCAATGAAATCTATGTCATCAGGTCTGTAACAGCATAATGAGTGAATTCAGGTACGATGATTCTAAGTGAAATAAGTGACACATAATAAGAAACATCATAAGATATCTCTAATAAACGGAATGTAAACTTGGCTACACAGGAACTGAATTACAAAACAGAACAGGGTCTCAAATGTAGAAAACCAACTTATGCTTGCTTAAGGGGAAAGGTGAGTTGGGGTGCTGCATAAAACCAGAGATTGAAATGAGCACAGATGCCGTTCCATAAGCCAAATATGTAATAGACAAGAGCTACTCCTGGCTCAACGAAGTGGACTCAACTCCCCATATTAAACGCCTAAGTATACACCTGACTAGTAAGAATCTTACAACCTACGGATTTCTATGTCTCCGAAAGAGAATCAAGCGTGTGTACAGCGGCATAAACGCAGCAGTGATAGGATTGGAGGATCAGTGAGCAAATGCAGACCCTTTGAAGTCATATTGCATGGTACCCATTCCATGGGTCTCAATTCTCCAGGTTTAAGGGATTCTTCCTTCAGCTAAAACATGCATGTGGAACCCAGAGTGTGATCCACCATGTGATCGGGAAATGTGTTCAAATGTGTCTCAGTTTTTGTCCTCTGGTACTTGGGTGCAACATTTCAGATGCTTTACTAACACTCCGCCCACTTGGAGAGTCAGTGCCTTTAACCTCCTGTTTGGCCCAGTTGCAATTTCTGCGGAAGATGAACAAGAATAGGGAGAACCAATGAGAGACTAGCTGGAGGTGTCTGGACGGGCAAATTTAACTCTCATTTCCCACCAGGAAGAGGAATTAACCAAAGGCTTAGCATGCCGTGCCAGAACCACACTAGGGCCTGAAGCAATCCTGCGGTGTTGCGGCCATCTCACAAGAAAACGAGTTGAAGAAAGGAGCTCAGGGACACTGTAATTCACAAACCTGCAGAGTTATAAATGACAGCTATCGTCCAAAAATATATTGAAGTAAGGCTGCCAAGAGGACTTGAAAGTGGGGCAGAATTGCAGAAAACTGATTTCAGGAGGTAGACTGGAATTGCATTTAAAGCATAGAAAAAGAGGCAGAACGTCCACAATGATGCACTTGGCCAAAAAGGGCGTATGCGTTTTTTCCTGAATATATTCAAGAAAAAACGCATACGCCCTTCTTGGCCAATCAAGCAAGCTTGAAAAGAAAATCTGCACTACAATGAAGTCTCACTTCCCCCCGGTCAAAAGGACCATCTGAAAAAAGTGTAAAATCCAGAAAGGCAGGATAGGCCATGGAGAACTGGGAGCCTTGTTATGCTGATTAGCGGGATGTAAATTGCCAACAGCCACTCTGGAGAAGTGTGTGGTGTTTCCTGAAACATCTAAAAAACAAAGCAACAGAGCCTAGGGCACTTCCACTTATGGTCCTATAGCTTAGGGAAATTAAAATCAAAAAGACACAGCCACCCCAAAGTTTGGGACGGCTCTGTTTACAAGAACCTCATTTACGGTACAAGTTCAATGTCACAGAAAGCGAAAAATGGATAAAGAAGTTGTGGTATTTACGTATAATGCAATATCACTCAGCAATGAAATCTATGTCATCAGGCCTGTAGCAGCATAATGAGTGGATTCAGGTACGATGATTCTAAGTGAAATAAGTCACAGAGAAAATGAAATATCATAAGGTATCACTAATACATGGAATGTAAACTTGGCTCCAAAGGAACTGAATTACAAAACAGAACAGGTTCTCAAATGTAGAAAACCAACTTATGCATGCTTAAGGGGAAAGGTGAGTTGGGGTACTGCATAAAACCAGAGATTGAAATTAGCACTGATACCACTCCATAAGCCAAATATGTAATAGACAAGAACTACTCCTGCTCAACGAAGTGGACACAACACCACATATTAAACGCCTAAGAATATACCTGACTAGTAAGAATCTTAAAACCTATGGATTTATATGTCTCCAAAAGAGAATCAAGCGTGTGTACAGCGGTATAAACGCAACAGTGATAGGATTGGTGAGGTTCAGTGAGCAAATGCAGACCCTTTGAAGTCATATTGCATGGTACCCATTCCATGGGTCTCAACTCTTCAGGTTTAAGGGATTCTTCCTTCAGCTAAAACATGCATGTGCAACCCAAAGTATGATCCACCGTGTGATCGGGAAACATGTTCAAATGTGTCTCAGTTTTCGTCCTCTGGTACTTGGGTGCAACATTCCAGATGCTTTACTAACACTCTGCCCACTTGGAGAGTCAGTGCCTTTAACCTCCTGTTTGGCCCAGTTTGCAATTTCTGCGGAAGATGAACAGGAATAGGTAGAACCAATGAGAGACTAGCTGGAGGTGTCTGGACGGGCAAATTTAACTCTCATTTCCCACCAGGAAGAGGAATTAACCAAAGGCAGAGACTGCCGTGCCGGAACCACACTAGGGCCTGAAGCAATCCTGCGGTGTTGCGGCCAGCTCACAAGAAAGCGAGTTGAAGAAAGGAGCTCAGGGGCACTGTAATTCACAAACCTGCAGAGTTATAAATGTCAGCTATCGTCCAAAAATAAATTGAAGTGAGGCTGCCAAGAGGAGTTGAAAGCGGGGCAAAATTGCAGGAAACCAATTTCAGGAAGGAGACTGGAATTGCATTTAAAGCATAGGAAAAGAGGCAGAACGTCCACAATGATGCACTTGGCCAAAAAGGGCGTATGCGTTTTTTCCTGAATATATTCAGGAAAAAACGCATACGCCCTTTTTGGCCAACCAAGCAGTCTTGCAAAGGAAATCTGCACTACAATGAAGTCTCACTTCCCCCCGGTCAAAAGGGCCATCTGAAAAAAGTGTAAAATCCAGAAAGGCAGGACAGGCCATGGAGAACTGGCAGCCTTGTTATGCTGATGGGAGGGATGTAATTTGCCAACAGCCACTCTGGTGAAGTGTATGGTGTTTCCTGAAACACCTAAAAAACAAAGCAACAGAGCCTACGGCATTTCCACATATGGTCCTATAGCTTAGGGAAATTAAAATCAAAAAGACACAGCCACTCCAAAGTTGGGACGGCTCTGTTTACAAGAACCTCGTTTACTGTACAAGTTCAATATCACAGAGAGCGAAAAATGGATAAAGAAGTTGTGGTACTTACGTACAATGCAATATCACTCAGCAATGAAATCTATGTCATCATGCCTATAGCAGCATAATGAGTGGATTCAGGTACGATGATTCTAAGTGAAATAAGTCACACAGAAAAAGAAACATCATAAGATATCACTAATACACGGAATGTAAACTTGGCTACACAGGAACTGAATTACAAAACAGAACAGGGTCTCAAATGTAGAAAACCAACTTATGCTTGCTTAAGGGGAAAGGTGAGTTGGGGTGCTGCATAAAACCAGAGATTGAAATTAGCACAGATACCGTTCCATAAGCCAAATATGTAATAGACAAGAGCTACTCCTTGCTCAACGAAGTGGACTCAACACCCCAAATTAAACGCCTAAGAATATACCTGACTAGTAAGAATCTTAAAACCTATGGATTTATATGTCTCCGAAAGAGAATCAAGTGTGTGTACAGCGGATTAAACGCAGCAGTGATAGGATTGGTGAGGTTCGGTGAGCAAATGCAGACCCTTTGAAGTCATGTTGCATGGTACCCATTCCATGGGTCTCAACTCTCCAGGTTTAAGGGATTCTTCCTTCAGCTAAAACATGCATGTGGAACCCAGAGTATGATCCACCGTGTGATCGGGAAACGTGTTCAAATGTGTCTCAGTTTTCGTCCCCTGGTACTTGCGTGCAGCATTCCAGACGCTTTACTAACACTCTCCCCACTTGGAGAGTCAGTGCCTTTAACCTCCTGTTTGGCCCAGTTTGCAATTTCTGCGGAAAATGAACAGGAATAGGGAGAACCAATGAGAGACTAGCTGAAGGTGTCTGGACGGGCAAATTTAACTCTCATTTCCCACCAGGAAGAGGAATTAACCAAAGGCTCAGCGTGCCATTCGGGAACCACACTAGGGGCTGAAGCAATCCTGTGGTGTTGCGGCCTGCTCACAAGAAAGCGAGGTGAAGGAAGGAGCTCAGGGGCACTGTAATTCACAAACCTGCAGAGTTATAAAGGACAGCTATCGTCCAAAAATATATTGAAGTAAGGCTGCCAAGAGGACTTGAAAGTGGGGCAGAATTGCAGGAAACCGATTTCAGGAGGTAGACTGGAATTGCATATAAAGCATAGGAAAAGAGGCAGAACGCCCACAATGATGCACTTGGCCAAAAAGGGCGTATGCGTTTTTTCCTGAATATATTCAGGAAAAAACGCATACGCACTTTTTGGCCAACCAAGCAAGCTTGCAAAGGAAATCTGCACTACAATGAAGTCTCACTGCGTCCCGGTCAAAAGGGCAATCTGAAAAAAGTGTAAAATCCAGAAAGGCAGGACAGGCCATGGAGAACTGGGAGCCTTGTTATGCTGATGGGCGGGATGTAAATTGCCAACAGCCACTCTGGAGAAGTGTATGGTGTTTCCTGAAACATCCAAAAAGAAAGCAACAGAGCCTAGGGCACTTCCACTTATGGTCCTATAGCTTAGGGAAATTAAAATCAAAAAGACACAGCCACCCCAAAGTTTGGGATGGCTCTGTTTACAAGAACCTCGTTTACGGTACAAGTTCAATGTCGCAGAAAGCGAAAAATGGATAAAGAAGTTGTGGTACTTACGTACAATGCAATATCACTCAGCAATGAAATCTATGTCATCAGGCCCGTAGCAGCATAATGAGTGGATTCAGGTACGATGATTCTAAGTGAAATAAGTCACACAGAAAAAGAAACATCATAAGATATCACTACTACACGGAATATAAACGTGGCTACACAGGAACTGAATTACAAAACAGAAAAGGGTCTCAAATGTAGAAAACCAACTTATGCTTGCTTAAGGGGAAAGGTGAGTTGGGGTGCTGCATAAAACCAGAGATTGAAATTAGCACAGATACAATTCCATAAGCCAAATATGTAATAGACAAGAGCTACTCCTTGCTCAACGAAGTGCACTCAACACCCCATATTAAACGCCTAAGAATATAACAGACTAGTAAGAATCTTAAAACCTATGGAGTTATATGTCTCCGAAAGAGAATCAAACGTGTGTACAGTGGCATAAACGCAGCAGAGATAGGATTGGTGAGGTTCGGTGAGCAAATGCAGACCCTTTGAAGTCATATTGCCTGGTACCCATTCCATGGGTCTCAACTCTCCAGGTTTAAGGGATTCTTCCTTCAGCTAAAACATGCATGTGGAACCCAGAGTATGATCCACCGTGTGATCGGGAAACGTGTTCAAATGTGTCTCAGTTTTCGTCCCCTGGTACTCGGGTGCAACATTCCAGACGCTTTACTAACACTCCCCACTTGGAGAGTCAGGGCCTTTAACCTCCTCTTTGGCCCAGTTTGCAATTTCTGTGGAAGATGAACAGGAATAGGGAGAACACATGAGCGACTAGCTGGAGGTGTCTGGACGGGCAAATTTAACTCTCATTTCCCACCAGGAAGAGGAATTAAAAAAACGCTCAGTGTGCCATGCCAGAACCACACTAGGGCTTGAAGCAATCCTGTGGTGTTGCGGCCACTTCACAAGAAAGCGAGTTGAAGGAAGGAGCTCAGGGACACTGTAATTCACAGACCTGCAGAGTTATAAATGACAGCTATCGTCCAAAAATATATTGAAGTAAGGCTGCCAAGAGGACTTGAAAGCGGGGCAGAATTGCAGGAAACCGATTTCAGGAGGTAGACTGGAATTGCATGTAAAGTATAGGAAAACAGGCAGAACGTCCACAATGATGCACTTGGCCAAAAAGGGCGTATGTGTTTTTTCCTGAATATATTCAGGAGAAAACGCATACGAACTTTTTGGCCAACCAAGCAAGCTTGCAAAGGAAATCTGCATTACAATGAAGTCTCACTGCCCCCCGGTCAAAAGGGCCATCTGAAAAAAGTGTAAAATCCAGAAAGGCAGGACAGGCCATGGAGAACTGGGAGCCTTGTCATGCTGATGGGCGGGACGTAAATTGCCAACAGCCACTCTGGAGAAGTGTATGGTGTTTCCTGAAACATCTACAAAACAAAGCAACAGAGCATAGGGCACTTCCACTTATGGTCCTATAGCTTAGGGAAATTAAAATCAAAACGACACAGCCACCCCAAAGTTTGGGATGGCTCTGTTTACAAGAACCTCGTTTACGGTACAAGTTCAATATCACAAAAAACGAAAAATGGATAAAGATGTTCTGTTACTTACGTACAATGCAATATCACTCAGCAATGAAATCTATGTCATCAGGCCCATAGCAACATAATGAGTGGATTCAGGTACGATGATTCTAAGTGAAATAAGTCACACAGAAAAAGAAACATCATAAGATATCACTACTACACGGAATGTAAACTTGGCTACACAGGAACTGAATTACAAAACAGAACAGGGTCTCAAATGTAGAACAACAGCTTATGCTTGCTTAAGGGGAAAGGTGAGTTGGGGTGCTGCATAAAACCAGAGATTGAAATTAGCACATATACTGTTCCATAAGCCAAATATATAATAGACAAGAGCTACTCCTTGCTCAAAGAAGTGGACTCAACACCACATATTAAACGCGTAACAATATACCTGACTAGAAAGAATCTTAAAACCTATGGATTTATATGTCTCCGAAAGAGAATCAAGCGTGTGTACAGCGGCATAAACGCAGCAGTGATAAGATTGGTGACGTTCGGTGAGCAAATGCAGACCCTTTGAAGTCATATTGCCTGGTACCTATTCCATGGGTCTCAACTCTCCAGGTTTAAGGGATACTTCCTTCAGCTAAAACATGCATGTGGAACCCAGAGTATGATCCACCGTGTGATTGGGAAACGTGTTCAAATGTGTCTCAGTTTTCGTCCCCTGGTACTCGGGTGCAACATTCCAGACGCTTTACTAACACTCTCCCCACTTGGAGAGTCAGTTCCTTTAACCTCCTGTTTGGCCCAGTTTGCAATTTCTGCGGAAAATGAACAGGAATAGGGAGAACCAATGAGAGACTAGCTGGAGGTGTCTGGACGGGCAAATTTAACTCTCATTTCCCACCAGGAAGAGGAATTAACCAAAGGCTCAGCGTGTCATGCCAGAAACACACTAGGGACTGAAGCAATCCTGTGGTGTTGCGGCCAGCTCACAAGAAAGCGAGTTGAAGGAAGGAGCTCAGGGGCACTGTAATTCACAAACCTGCAGAGTTATAAATGACAGCTATCGTCCAAAAATATATTGAAGTAAGGCTGCCAAGAGGACTTGAAAGTGGGGCAGAATTGCAGGAAACCGATTTCAGGAGGTAGAGTGGAATTGCATGTAAAGCATAGGAAAACAGGCAGAACGTCCACAATGATGCACTTGGCCAAGAAGGGTGTATGCGTTTTTTCCCGAATATATTCAGGAAAAAACGCATACGCCCTTTTTGGCCAACCATGCAAGCTTGCAAAGGAAATCTGCACTACAGTGAAGTCTCACTGCCCCCCGGTCAAAAGGGCCATCTAAAAAAAGTGTAAAACCAGAAAGGCAGGACAGGCCATGGAGAACAGGGAGCCTTGTTATGCTGATGGGCGGGATGTAAATTGCCAACAGTCACTCTGGAGAAGTGTATGGTGTTTCCTGAAACATCTAAAAAACAAAGCAACAGAGCCTAGGGCACTTCCACTTATGGTCCTATAGCTTAGGGAAATTAAAATCAAAAAGACATAGCCACCCCAAAGTTTGGGCCGGCTGTGTTTACAAGAACCTCGTTTACGGTACAAGTTCAATATCGCAGAAAGCGAAAAATGCATAAAGAAGTTGTGGTACTTACGTACAATGCAATATCACTCAGCAATGAAATCTATGTCATCAGGCCCGTAGCAGCATAATGAGTGGATTCAGGTACGAAGATTCTAAGTGAAATAAGTCATAGAGAAAAACAAATATCATAAGATATCACTAATACACGGAATGTAAACTTGGCTACACAGGAACTGAATTACAAAACAGAACAGGGTCCCAAATGAAGAAAACCAACTTATGCTTGCTTAAGGGGAAAGGTGAGTTAGGGTCCTGCATAAAACCAGAGAGTTAAATTAGCACAGATACCATTCCATAAACCAAATATGTAATAGACAAGAGCTACTCCTTGCTCAATGAAGAGGACACTACACCCCATATTAAACGCCTAAGAATATACCTGACTAGTAAGAATCTTAATACCTATGGATTTCTATGTCTCCGAAAGAGAATCAAGCGTGTGTACAGCAGCATAAACACAGCAGTGATAGGATTGGTGAGGTTCGGTGAGCAAATGCAGACCCTTTGAAGTCATATTGCATGGTACCCATTCCATGGGTCTCCACTCTCCAGGTTTATGTATTCTTCCTTCAGCTAAAACATGCATGTGGAACCCAGAGTATGATCCACCATGTGATCGGGAAACGTGTTCAAATGTGTCTCAGTTTTCGTCCCCTGGTACTCGGGTGCAACATTCCAGACGCTGTACTTACACTCTCCTCACTTGGAGAATCCGTGCCTTTAACCTCCTGTTTGGCCCAGTTTGCAATTTCTGCATAGGATGAACAGGAATAGGGAGAACCAATGAGAGACTAGCTGGAGGTGTCTGGACGGGCAAATTTAACTCTCATTTCCCACCAGGAAGAGGAATTAACCAAAGGCTCAGTGTGCCATGCCGGAACCACACTAGGGCCTGAAGCAATCCTGCGGTGTTGTGGAGAGCTCACAGAAAGCGAGTGGAAGAAAGGAGCTCAGGGGCACTGTCATTCACAAACCTGCAGAGTTATAAATGACAGCTATGGTCCAAAAATATATTGAAGTAAGACTGCCAAGAGGACTTGAAAGCGGGGCAGAATTGCAGGAAACCGATTTCAGTGGGTACACGTGAGTCGGTCTTAAAGCATAGGAAAAGAGACAGAACTTGGAAAATAATGCACTTGGCAAAAAAGGGCATATGTGTTTTATCCAGAGCTCTCATAACTGAGGGGAGGAGATTCCCAGCAGGCTCCAACTGCCACCTGAGGGCTCACGTTGCCAAGGCAACGTGAGCAAGCCAGGCAGGAGTTACCTTACAGCAGAGGTCCCACCTCACAGAAGGGTGAGAAACCCAGCCAACATCAGACTCTCACCAGAGGGCCCACATCACCAAGGGGATGGGAACCAGGCAGGAGTGTCTTCACACCAGTGGGGCCACATCATCGAAAGGTGAGGTACTCAGCACATGTGTCCTCAAACCAGAGGACCCACATCCCCAAGGGCCTCGGAGTGAGGCAGGCAGGAGTAGCCTCACAACACTGGGCCCATAGAATAAAAAAGTGAGGAATCCAGCAGTTGGAACCTCCCAGCAGGTGGCCCAGAGCACCGAGGCTATGGGATCCAGGCCACAGTGAACTCACAGAAGAGGGCCCATGTCATGAAACTGAGCAACCCAGCCATTGGGACCTCAGAGCAGGAGGCCCCCATCCCCATGGGGATGGAAATCTGGTAGGAGTGTCCTCGCACCACTGAGAACGTATCAGAAAATTTTGGGCGACCAGCAGTTAAGGCCTGACGCCAGAGGACCCTCATCACCAAGGGAAGGAGGCTCCCAGCAAGCTCCAACTGCCACCAGAGGGCTGACGTCGCCAAGGCGATGTGTGCCAACCAGGCACAAATGACCTCACAGCAGATGGCCCACCTCAGAGAAGTGTGACGAACCCAGTCAGGATCAGACTCGCACCAGAGGGCCCACATCACCAAGGGGATGGGAACCAGGCAGGAGTGTCCCCACACCAGTGGGACAACATCATCGAAAGGTGAGGATCCCAGCACATGTAGCCTCAAACCAGAGGAACCACATCACCAAGGGGTTCAGAATTAAGCTGGCAGGACCGGCCTCACAACACTGGGCCCATAGAATAAAAAAGTGAGGAATCCAGCAGTTGGAACCTCCCAGCAGGTGGCCCAGAGCACCGAGGCTATGGGATCCAGGCCACAGTGAACTCACAGAAGAGGGCCCACATCATGAACCTGTGAGCAGCCCAGCCGTTGGGACCTCAGAACAGAAGGCCCACATCCCCATTGGGATGGGAACCTGGCAGAAGTGGCTTCGCACCTCTTAGCACATATCAGAAAATGTTAGGAGCCCAGCAGTTAGGGCCTGACGCCAGGGGGCCCTCATAACTGAGGGGAGGAGACT
Source organism: Orcinus orca (assembly GCF_937001465.1). Classification (NCBI taxonomy): domain Eukaryota; kingdom Metazoa; phylum Chordata; class Mammalia; order Artiodactyla; family Delphinidae; genus Orcinus; species Orcinus orca. The sequence continues at coordinate 44,302,418 of NC_064560.1, read as the reverse complement.
CCCAGCAAGTTCCAACTGCCAACAGAGGGCCCACGTCTACAAGGTGGCATGCGCCAGCCAGGCAGTAGTGACCTCACAGCAGAGGGCTTATCTCACAGAAGGGTGAGGAACCGAGGCAGGATGAGACTCTCGCCAGAGGGCTCACAACACCAAGGGGATGGGAACCAGTCAGGACTGTCCTCCCACCAGTGGGGCCACATCATCGAAAGGTGAGGAACCCAGCACATGCGGCCTCATATCAGAGGACATACATCACAAAGGGGATGGGAGTGAGGCAGGTAGGAGTAGCCTAAAAACAGAGGGCCCAAAGAATAAAAAAGGTGAGGAATCCAGCATTTGGAACCTCCCAGCAGGCGGCCGAGAGCACAGAAGCTATGGGATGCAGGCAGGAGTGAACTAACACCAGAGAGCCCACATCATGAAACTGTGAGCAACCCAGGCGTTGGGACCTCGAAGCAGAAAACCCACATCCCCATGGGGATGGGAACCTGACAGGAGTGTCCTGGCATCACTGGGCTCACATCAGAAAACGTGGGGAGCCCAGCAGTTAGGGAATGATGATAGAGGGCCATCATTACCAAGGGCAGGAGGCTCCCAGCAGGTTCCATGTGCCAACAGAGGGCCCACGTCGCCAAGGTGATGTGTGCAAGTCAGGCAGGATTGACCTCAAAGCAGACGGCCTACCTCACAGAAGAGTGAGGAACCCAGGCAGGATAAGACTGTCACCAGAAGGCCCACATCACCAAGGGGATGGGAACCAGGCAGGAGTGTCCTCACACCAGTGGGGCCACATCATTGAAAGTTGCGGAACCCAGCACATGTGGCCTCAAACCAGAGGACCCACATCACGAAGGGGTTGCGAGTGAGACAGGCAGGAGGAGTATCACAACACAGGACCCATAGAATACAAAAGTTGAGGAATCGAGCAGTTGGAACCTCCCAGCAGGCGGCCCAGAGCACAGAGGCTATGGCATGCAGGCCAGAGTGAACTAACAGCACAGAGCCCACATCATGAAACTGTGAACAACCCAGCCGTTGGGACCTCAGAGCAGAAGGCCCACATCCCAATGGGGATGTGAACCTGGCTGGAGTGTCCTCGAACCACTGGGCGCACATCACAAAATGTGGGGAGCCCAGCAGTTAGGACCTGATGCCAGAGGGCCCTCATCACCGAGGGGAGGAGGCTCCCAGCAGGCTCCAAGTGCCACCAGAGGGCTCATGTCCACAAGGCGAGGTGAGCAAGCCAGGTAGGAGTGACCTCACAGCAGACGGCCCACCTCACAGAAGGGTGAGGAACCCAGCCAGGATCAGACTCTCAACAGAGGGCCCACGTCACCAAGGGGATGTGAACCAGGCAGGAGTCTCCTAAGACTATTGGTCCCACATCATCGAAAGGTGAGGAACCCAGCACATGTGGCCTCAAACCAGAGGACACACATCACGAAGGGGCTGGGAGTGAGGCAGGCAGGAGAATCCTCACAACAGAGGGCCTAAAAAATTAAAAAAGTGAGGAATCCAGCAGTTGGAACCTCCCAGCAGGCGGCCAAGAGCACAGAGGCTATGAGATCCAGGCCACAGTGAACTAACACCAGAGAGCCCACATCATGAAATTCTGATCAACCCAGCCGTTGGAACCTCAGAGCAGAAGGCCCACTTCCCCATGGAGATGGGAACCTAAGAGGAGTGCCCGAGCATCACTGGGCTCACTAAGAAAATTTGGGGAGCCCAGCAGTTAGGGCCTGACGTCAGAGGGCCCTCATCACAGAGGTGAGGAGGCTCCCAGCAGGGTCCAAGTGCCACCAGAGGGCTCATGTCAACAAGGTGAGGTGAGCAAGCCAGGCAAGAGTTACCTGATAGTAGAGGGCCCACCTCACAGATGGGTGAGGAACCCAGCCAGGATCAGACTCTCACCAGAGGACCCACATCACAAAGGGGATGGGAACCAGTCAGGATTATCCTCACACCAGTGGGGCCTCATTATCTTAAGGTGAGGAACCCAGCACATGTGTCCTCAAACCACAGGACCCACATCACCAAGGGCCTTGGAGTGAGGCAGGCAGGAGTAGCCTCACAACACAGGGCACATAATATAAAAAACGTGAGGATTTCAGCATTTAGACCTTCCAGCAGGCGGCTCAGAACACCGAGGCTATGGGATCCAGGCCGCAGTGAACTCACAGCAGAGGGCCCACATCATAAAACTGTGAGCAACCCAGGCGTTGGGACCTCAGCACAGAAGGCCCACATCCCCATGGGAATGGGAACCTGGCAGGAGTGTCCTCGCACCACTGGGCGCACATCAGAAAATGTGGGGAGCCCACCATTTAGGGCCTGACGCCAGAGGGCCGTCATCACCGAGGAGAGGAGGCACCCTGCATGCTCCAACTGCCACCAGATGGCTCACGTCTCCAAGATGACGTGTACCAGCCAGGCAGGAGTGACCTCACAGCAGAGGGCCTACCTCACAGAACGTTGAGGAACCCAGCCAGGATTAGACTCTCGCCAGAGGGCCCACCTCACCAAGGGGATGGGAACCAGGCAGGAGTGTCCTCACACGAGTGGGGCCACATCATCGAAAGGTGAGGAACGCAGCACATCTGACCTCAAGCAATAGGACAGTCATCACCAAGGGGCTGGCAGTGAGGCAGGCAGGAGGAGCCTCACAACAGAGGGCACATAGAATAAAAAAGTTGAGGAATCCAGCAGTTGGAACCTCCCAGCAGGCAGCTCAGAGCACCGATGATAAGGGATCCTTGCCGGAGTGAACTCACAGCAGAGGACCCACATCATGGTACTGTTTGCAAGCCAGCCGTTTTGACCTCAGAGCAGAAGGCCCATATCCCCATGGGGATGGGAACCTGGCAAGAGTGTCCTCACTCACTTGGCGCACATCAGAAAATGTGGGGAGCCCAGCAGTTATGGCCTAAGGCAAGAGGGCCCTCATCACCGAGGGGAGGAGGATCCCAGCACACTCCAACTGCCACCAGAGGGCCCACGTCGCCAAGGTGACGTGTGCCAGACAGGCATGATTGACCTCACAGCAGGGGGCCCACCTCACAGAAGGGTGAGGAACCCAGCCAAGATCAGACTCTCACCTGAGGGCTCACATCAGCAAGGGGATGGGAACCAGTCAGGACTGTCTTCCCTCCAGTGGGGCCACATCATCGAAAGGTGCGGAACCCAGCACATGTGGCCTCAAATCAGAGGACACATATCACAAAGGGAATGGGAGTGAGGCAGGCAGGAGTAGCCTAAAAACAGAGGGCCCAAAGAATAAAAAAGGTGAGGAATCCAGCAGTTGGAACCTCCCAGCAGGCGACCAAGAGCACAGAAGTTATGGGATGCAGGCAGGAGTGAACTAACAGCAGAGAGCCCACATCATGAAACTGTGAGCAACACAGGCGTTGGGACCTCAGAGCAGAAGGCCCACATCCCAATGGGGATGTGAACCTGGCTGGAGTGTCCTCGAACCACTGGGCGCACATCACAAAATGTGGGGAGCCCAGCAGTTAGGGACTGACGCCAGAGGGCCCTCATGACCGAGGGGAGGAGGCTCCCAGCAGGCTCCAAGTGCCACCAGAGGGCTCATGTCCACAAGGCGAGGTGAGCAAGCCAGGCAGGAGTGACCTCACAGCAGACGGCCCACCTCACAGATGGGTGAGGAACCCAGCCAGGATCAGACTCTCAACAGAGGGCCCACATCACCAAGGGGATGTGAACCAGGCAGGAGTCTCCTAAGACCATGGTCCCACATCATCGAAAGGTGAGGAACCCAGCACATGTGGCCTCAAACCAGAGGACACACATCACGAAGGGGCTGGGAGTGAGGCAGGCAGGAGGATCCTCACAACAGAGGGCCCAAAAAATTAAAAAAGTGAGGAATCCAGCAGTTGGAACCTCCCAGCAGGCGGCCAAGAGCACAGAGGCTATGGGATCCTGGCCTCTGTGAACTAACACCAGAGAGCCCACATCATGAAAATGTGAACAACCCAGCCGTTGGGACCTCCAAGCAGAAGGCCCACATCCCCATGGAGATGGGATCCTAAGAGGAGTGCCCAAGCATCATTGGGCTCACTAAGAAAAGTTGGTGAGGCCAGCAGTTAGGGCCTGACCCAAGAGGGCCCTCATCACTGGTGGGAGGAGATTCCCAGCACGCTCCAACTGCCACCACACGGCTGACTTCACCAAGGCAATGTGTACCAGCCATGCAGGAGTGACCTATCAGCAGAGGGTCTCCCTCACAGAAGGGTGAGGAACACAGCCAGGAACAGACTCTCACCAGGGGGTCCACATAACCACGTGGATGAGAACCAGGCAGGAGTGTCCTCACACTAGTGGGGCCACATCATCGAAAGGTGAGGACGCCAGCAAAGGTGGCCACAAACCAGAGGACCCACATCACCAAGGGTTTGAGAGTGAGGTAGGTGTCTGGACGGGTATATTTAACACTCATTTCCCACCAGGAAGAGGAATTAACCAAAGGCTCAGCGTGCCCTGCCAGAAGCAGATTAGGGCCTGAAGCAGTCTTGCGGGTTTGCGGCCAGCTGACAAGAAAGCGAGTTGAAGAAAGGAGCTCAGGGGCACTGTCATTCACAAACATGCAGAGTTATAAATGACAGCTATCGTCCAAAAATATATTGAAGTAAGGCTGCCAAGAGGACTTGAAAGTGGGGCAGAATTGCAGGAAACCGATTTCAGGAGGTAGACTGGAATTGCATATAAAGCATAGGAAAAGAGGCAGAACGTCCACAATGATGCACTTGGCCAAACAGGGCGTATGCGTTTTTTCCTGAATATATTCAGGAAAAAACGCATACGCCCTGTTTGGACAACCAAGCAAGCTTGCAAAGGAAATCTGCACTACAATGAAGTCTCACTGCCCCCCGGTCAAAAGGGCCATCTGAAAAAAGTGTAAAATCCAGAAAGACAGGACAGGCCATGGAGAACTGGGAGCCTTGTTATGCTGATGGGCGGGATGTAAATTCTCAACAGCCACTCTGGAGAAGTGTATGGTGTTTCCTGAAACATCTACAAAACAAAGCAACAGAGCCTAGGGCACTTCCACTTATGGTCCTATAGCTTAGGGAAATTAAAATAAAAAAGACACAGCCACCCCAAAGTTTGGGACGGCTCTGTTTACAAGAACCTCGTTTACGGTACAAGTTCAATTCGCAGAAAGCGAAAAATGGATAAAGAAGTTGTGGTACTTACGTACAATGCAATATCACTCAGCAATGAAATCTATGTCATCAGGTCTGTAACAGCATAATGAGTGAATTCAGGTACGATGATTCTAAGTGAAATAAGTGACACATAATAAGAAACATCATAAGATATCTCTAATAAACGGAATGTAAACTTGGCTACACAGGAACTGAATTACAAAACAGAACAGGGTCTCAAATGTAGAAAACCAACTTATGCTTGCTTAAGGGGAAAGGTGAGTTGGGGTGCTGCATAAAACCAGAGATTGAAATGAGCACAGATGCCGTTCCATAAGCCAAATATGTAATAGACAAGAGCTACTCCTGGCTCAACGAAGTGGACTCAACTCCCCATATTAAACGCCTAAGTATACACCTGACTAGTAAGAATCTTACAACCTACGGATTTCTATGTCTCCGAAAGAGAATCAAGCGTGTGTACAGCGGCATAAACGCAGCAGTGATAGGATTGGAGGATCAGTGAGCAAATGCAGACCCTTTGAAGTCATATTGCATGGTACCCATTCCATGGGTCTCAATTCTCCAGGTTTAAGGGATTCTTCCTTCAGCTAAAACATGCATGTGGAACCCAGAGTGTGATCCACCATGTGATCGGGAAATGTGTTCAAATGTGTCTCAGTTTTTGTCCTCTGGTACTTGGGTGCAACATTTCAGATGCTTTACTAACACTCCGCCCACTTGGAGAGTCAGTGCCTTTAACCTCCTGTTTGGCCAGTTGCAATTTCTGCGGAAGATGAACAAGAATAGGGAGAACCAATGAGAGACTAGCTGGAGGTGTCTGGACGGGCAAATTTAACTCTCATTTCCCACCAGGAAGAGGAATTAACCAAAGGCTTAGCATGCCGTGCCAGAACCACACTAGGGCCTGAAGCAATCCTGCGGTGTTGCGGCCATCTCACAAGAAAACGAGTTGAAGAAAGGAGCTCAGGGACACTGTAATTCACAAACCTGCAGAGTTATAAATGACAGCTATCGTCCAAAAATATATTGAAGTAAGGCTGCCAAGAGGACTTGAAAGTGGGGCAGAATTGCAGAAAACTGATTTCAGGAGGTAGACTGGAATTGCATTTAAAGCATAGAAAAAGAGGCAGAAAGTCCACAATGATGCACTTGGCCAAAAAGGGCGTATGCGTTTTTTTCCTGAATATATTCAAGAAAAAACGCATACGCCCTTCTTGGCCAATCAAGCAAGCTTGAAAAGAAAATCTGCACTACAATGAAGTCTCACTTCCCCCCGGTCAAAAGGACCATCTGAAAAAAGTGTAAAATCCAGAAAGGCAGGGCAGGCCATGGAGAACTGGGAGCCTTGTTATGCTGATGGGCGGGATGTAAATTGCCAACAGCCACTCTGGAGAAGTGTGTGGTGTTTCCTGAAACATCTAAAAAACAAAGCAACAGAGCCTAGGGCACTTCCACTTATGGTCCTATAGCTTAGGGAAATTAAAATCAAAAAGACACAGCCACCCCAAAGTTTGGGACGGCTCTGTTTACAAGAACCTCGTTTACGGTACAAGTTCAATGTCACAGAAAGCGAAAAATGGATAAAGAAGTTGTGGTATTTACGTATAATGCAATATCACTCAGCAATGAAATCTATGTCATCAGGCCTGTAGCAGCATAATGAGTGGATTCAGGTACGATGATTCTAAGTGAAATAAGTCACAGAGAAAATGAAATATCATAAGGTATCACTAATACATGGAATGTAAACTTGGCTCCAAAGGAACTGAATTACAAAACAGAACAGGTTCTCAAATGTAGAAAACCAACTTATGCATGCTTAAGGGGAAAGGTGAGTTGGGGTACTGCATAAAACCAGAGATTGAAATTAGCACAGATACCACTCCATAAGCCAAATATGTAATAGACAAGAACTACTCCTGCTCAACGAAGTGGACACAACACCACATATTAAACGCCTAAGAATATACCTGACTAGTAAGAATCTTAAAACCTATGGATTTATATGTCTCCAAAAGAGAATCAAGCGTGTGTACAGCGGTATAAACGCAACAGTGATAGGATTGGTGAGGTTCAGTGAGCAAATGCAGACCCTTTGAAGTCATATTGCATGGTACCCATTCCATGGGTCTCAACTCTTCAGGTTTAAGGGATTCTTCCTTCAGCTAAAACATGCATGTGCAACCCAAAGTATGATCCACCGTTTGATCGGGAAACATGTTCAAATGTGTCTCAGTTTTCGTCCTCTGGTACTTGGGTGCAACATTCCAGATGCTTTACTAACACTCTGCCCACTTGGAGAGTCAGTGCCTTTAACCTCCTGTTTGGCCCAGTTTGCAATTTCTGCGGAAGATGAACAGGAATAGGTAGAACCAATGAGAGACTAGCTGGAGGTGTCTGGACGGGCAAATTTAACTCTCATTTCCCACCAGGAAGAGGAATTAACCAAAGGCAGAGACTGCCGTGCCGGAACCACACTAGGGCCTGAAGCAATCCTGCGGTGTTGCGGCCAGCTGACAAGAAAGCGAGTTGAAGAAAGGAGCTCAGGGGCACTGTAATTCACAAACCTGCAGAGTTATAAATGTCAGCTATCGTCCAAAAATAAATTGAAGTGAGGCTGCCAAGAGGAGTTGAAAGCGGGGCAAAATTGCAGGAAACCAATTTCAGGAAGGAGACTGGAATTGCATTTAAAGCATAGGAAAAGAGGCAGAACGTCCACAATGATGCACTTGGCCAAAAAGGGCGTATGCGTTTTTTCCTGAATATATTCAGGAAAAAACGCATACGCTCTTTTTGGCCAACCAAGCAGTCTTGCAAAGGAAATCTGCACTACAATGAAGTCTCACTTCCCCCCGGTCAAAAGGGCCATCTGAAAAAAGTGTAAAATCCAGAAAGGCAGGACAGGCCATGGAGAACTGGCAGCCTTGTTATGCTGATGGGAGGGATGTAATTTGCCAACAGCCACTCTGGTGAAGTGTATGGTGTTTCCTGAAACACCTAAAAAACAAAGCAACAGAGCCTAGGGCACTTCCACTTATGGTCCTATAGCTTAGGGAAATTAAAATCAAAAAGACACAGCCACCCCAAATTTTGGGATGGCTCTGTATACAAGAAACTCAAAGACGGTACAAGTTCAATATCATAGAAAGCGAAAAATGGATAAAGAGTTTGTGGTACTTACGTACAATGCAATATCACTCAGCAATGAAATCTATGTCATCAGGCCCGTAGCAGCATAATGAGTGGATTCAGGTACGATGATTCTAAGTGAAATAAGTCACAGAGAAAAATAAACATCATAAGATATCACTAATACACGGAATGTAAACTTGGCTACACAGGAACTGAATTACAAAACAGAACAGGGTCTGAAATGTAGAAAACCAAGTTATGCTTGCTTAAGGGGAAAGGTGAGTTGGGGTGCTGCATAAAACCAGAGATTGAAATTAGCACAGATACCGTTCCATAAGCCAAATATATAATAGACAAGAGCTACTCCTTGCTCAACGAAGTGGACACAACACCACATATTAAACGCCTAAGAATATACCTGACTAGTAAGAATCTTAAAACCTATGGATTTATATGTCTCCGAAAGAGAATCAAGCGTGTGTACAGTGGTATAAACGCAGCAATGATAGGATTGGTGAGGTTCAGTGAGCAAATGCAGACCCTTTGAAGTCATATTGCATGGTACCCATTCCATGGGTCTCAACTCTCCAGGTTTAAGGGATTCTTCCTTCAGCTAAATCATGCATGTGGAACCCAAAGTATGATCCACCATGTGATCGGGAAACATGTTCAAATGTGTCTCAGTTTTTGTCCTCTGGTACTTGGGTGCAACATTTCAGATGCTTTACTAACACTCTGCCCACTTGGAGAGTCAGTGCCTTTAACCTCCTGTTTGGCCCAGTTTGCAATTTCTGCGGAAGATGAACAGGAATAGGGAGAACCAATGAGAGACTAGCTGCAGGTGTCTGGACGGGCAAATTTAACTCTCATTTCCCACCGGGAAGAGGAATTAACCAAAGGCAGAGACTGCCGTGCCAGAACCACACTAGGCCCTGAAGCAATCCTGTGGTGTTGCGGCCAGCTCACAAGAAAGCGAGTTGAAGAAAGGAGCTCAGGGACACTGTAATTCACAAACCTGCAGAGTTATAAATGACAGCTATCGTCCAAAAATATATTGAAGTAAGGCTGCCAAGAGTAGTTGAAAGCGGAACAGAATTACAGGAAAACGATTTCAGGAGGTAGACTGGAATTGCTTTTAAAGCATAGGAAAAGAGGCAGAACGTCCACAATGATGCACTTGGCCAAAAAGAGTGTATGCATTTTATCCTAAATATATTCAGGAAAAACGCATACGCACTTTTTGGCCAACCAAGCAAGCTTGCAAAGGAAATCTGCACTACAATGAAGTCTCACTTCCCCCTGGTCAAAAGGGCCATCTGAAAAATGTGTAAAATCCAGAAAGGCAGGACAGGCCATGGAGAACTGGGAGCCTTGTCATGTTGATAAGCGGGATGTAAATTGCCAACAGCCACTCTGGAGAAGTGTATGGTGTTTCCTGAAACATCTAAAAAACAAAGCAACAGAGCCTACGGCACTTCCACATATGGTCCTATAGCTTAGGGAAATTAAAATCAAAAAGACACAGCCACCCCAATGTTTGGGACGCCTCTGTTTACAGGAACCTCGAATACGGTACAAGTTCAATATCGCAGAAAGCGAAAAATGGATAAAGATGTTGTGGTAATTACGTACAATGCAATATCACTCAGCAATGAAATCCATGTCATCAGGCCCATAGCAGCATAATGAGTGGATTCAGGTACAATGATTCTAAGTGAAATAAGTCACACAGGAAAAAGAAACATCATAAGATATCACTACTACACGGAATGTAAACTTGGCTACACAGGAATTGAATTACAAAACAGAACAGGGTCTGAAATGTAGAAAACCAAATTATGCTTGCTTAAGGGGAAAGGTGAGTTGGGGTGCTGCATAAAACCAGAGATTGAAATTAGCACAGATACCGTTCCATAAGCCAAATATGTAATAGACAAGAGCTACTCCTTGCTCAACGAAGTGGACTCAACACCCCATATTAAACGCCTAAGAATATACCTGACTAGTAAGAATCTTAAAACCTATGGATTTATATGTCTCCGAAAGAGAATCAAGCATGTGTACAGTGGTATAAACGCAGCAGTCATAGTATTGGTGAGGTTCGGTGAGCAAATGCAGACCCTTAGAAGTCATATTGCATGGTACCCATTCCATGGGTCTCAACTCTTCAGGTTTAAGGGATTCTTCCTTCAGCTAAAACATGCATGTGGAACCCAAAGTATGATCCACCATGTGATCGGGAAACGTTTTCAAATGTGTCTCAGTTTTTGTCCTCTGGTACTTGGGTGCAACATTTCAGATGCTTTACTAACACTCTGCCCACTTGGAGAGTCAGTGCCTTTAACCTCTTGTTTGGCCCAGTTGCAATTTCTGCGGAAGATGAACAGGAATACGGAGAACCAATGAGAGACTAGCTGGAGGTGTCTGGACGGGCAAATTTAACTCTCATTTCCCACCAGGAAGAGGAATTAACCAAAGGCTCTGCATGCCATGCCGGAACCACACTAGGTCCTGAAGCAATCCTGCGGGGTTGCGGCCAGCTCACAAGAAGCGAGTTGAAGAAAGGAGTTCAGGCACAGTGTAATTCACAAAGCTGCAGAGTTATAAATGACAGCTATCATCCAAAAATATATTGAAGTAAGGCAGCCAAGAGGACTTGAAAGTGGGGCAGAATTGCAGGAAACTGATTTCAGGAGGTAGACTGGAATTGCATGTAAAGCATAGGAAAAGAGGCAGAACGTCCACAATGATGCACTTTGCCAAAGGGGCGTATGCGTTTTTTCCTGAATATATTCAGAAAAAAACTCATACGTCCTTTTTGGCCAACCAAGCAAGCTTGTGAAGGAAATCTGCACTACAATGAAGTCTCACTGCGCCCCGGTCAAAAGGGCCATCTGAAAAAAGTGTAAAATCCAGAGAGGCAGGACAGACCATGGAGAACTGGGAGCCTTGTTATGCTGATGGGCGGGATGTAAATTGCCAACAGCCACTCTGGAGAAGTGTATGGTGTTTCCTGAAACATCTAGAAAACAAAGCAACAGAGCCTAGGTCACTTCCACTTATGGTCCAATAGCTTAGGGAAATTAGAATCAAAAAGACACAGCCACCCCAAAGTTTGGGACGGCTCTGTTTACAAGATCCTCGTTTACGGTACAAGTTCAACATCACAGAAAGCGAAAAATGGATAAAGAAGTTGTGGTACTTAAGTACAATGCAATATCACTCAGCAATGAAATCTATGTCATCAGGCACGTAGCAGCATAATGAGTGGACTCAGGTACGATGATTGTATGTGAAATAAGTCACACAGAAAAAGAAACATCATAAGATATCACTAATACACAGAATGTAAAGTTGGCTACACAGTAACTGAATTACAAAACAGAACAGGGTCTCAAATGTAGAAAACCAACTTATGCTTGCTTAAGGGGAAAGGTGAGTTGGGGTGCTGCATAAAACCAGAGATTGAAAGGAGCACAGATACCGTTCCATAAGCCAAATATGTAATAGACAAGAGCTACTCCGTGCTCAACGAAGTGGACACAACACCACATATTAAACGCCTAAGAATATACCTGACTAGTAAGTATCTTAAAACCTATGGATTTCTATGTCTCCGAAAGAGCATCAAGCGTGTGTACAGCAGCATAAACGCAGCAGTGATAGGACGGGTGAGGTTCGGTGAGCAAATGCAGACCCTTTGAAGTCATATTGCATGGTACCCATTCCATGGGTCTCAACTCTCCAGGTTTAAGGGATTCTTCCTTCAGCTAAACATGCATGTGGAACCCAGAGTATGATCCACCGTGTGATCGGGAAACGTGTTCAAATGTGTCTCAGTTTTCGTCCCCTGGTACTCGGGTACAACATTCCAGACGCTTTACTAACACTCTCCCCACTTGGAGAGTCAGTGCCTTTAACCTCCTGTTTGGCCCAGTTTGCAATTTCTGCGTAAGATGAACAGGAATAGGGAGAACCAATGAGAGACTAGCTGGAGGTGTCTGGACGGGCAAATTTAACTCTCATTTCCCACCAGGAAGAGGAATTAACCAAAGGCTTAGCGTGCCGTGCCGGAACCACACTAGGGCCTGAAGCAATCCTGCGGTGTTGCGGCCATCTCACAAGAAAACGAGTTGAAGAAAGGAGCTCAGGGACACTGTAATTCACAAACCTGCAGAGTTATAAATGACAGCTATCGTCCAAAAATATATTGAAGTAAGGCTGCCAAGAGGACTTGAAGTTGGGGCAGAATTGCAGAAAACTGATTTCAGGAGGTAGACTGGAATTGCATTTAAAGCATAGAAAAAGAGGCAGAACATCCACAATGATGCACTTGGCCAAAAAGGGCGTATGCGTTTTTTCCTGAATATATTCAAGAAAAAACGCATACGCCGTTTTTGGCCAATCAAGCAAGCTTGCAAAGGAAATCTGCACTACAATGAAGTCTCACTTCCCCCAGTTAAAAAGGGCCATCTGAAAAAAGTGTAAAATCCAGAAAGGCAGGACAGGCCATGGAGAACTGGGAGCCTTGTTATGCTGATGGGCGGGATGTAAATTGCCAACAGCCATTCTGGAGAAGTGTATGGTGTTTCCTGAAACATCTAAAAAACAAAGCAACAGAGCCTATGACACTTCCACTTATGGTCCTATGGCTTAGGGAAATTAAAATAAAAAAGACACAGCTACCCCAAAGTTAGGGACAGCTCTGTTTACAAGAACCCTGTTTACGGTACAAGTTCAATAGCGCGGAAAGCGAAAAATGGATGAAGAGTTTGTGGTACTTACGTACAATGCAATATCACTCAGCAATGACATCTATGTCATCAGGCCCGTAGCAGCATAATGAGTGGATTCAGGTACGATGATTCTAAGTGAAATAAGTCACACAGAAAAAGAAACATCATAAGATATCACTAATACACGGAATGAAAACTTGGCTACACAGGAACTGAATTACAAAACAGAACAGGGTCTCAAATGTAGAAAACCAACTTATGCTTGCTTAAGGGGAAAGGTGAGTTGGGGTGCTGCATAAAACCAGAGATTGAAAGGAGCACAGATACCGTTCCATAAGCCAAATATGTAATAGACAAGAGCTACTACTTGCTCAATGAAGTGGACTCAACACCCCATATTAAACGCCTAAGAATATACCTGACTAGTAAGAATCTTAAAACCTATGGATTTATATGTCTCCGAAAGAGAATCAAGCGTGTGTACGGCGGCCTAAACGCAGCAGTGATAGGATTGGTGAGGTTCGGTGAGCAAATGCAGACCCTTTGAAGTCATATTGCATGGTACCCATTCCATGGGTCTCAACTCTCCAGGTTTAAGGGATTCTTCCTTCAGCTAAAACATGCATCTGGAAACCAGAGTATGATCCACTGTGTGATCGGGAAACGTGTTCAAATGTGTCTCAGTTTTCGTCCCCTGGTACTCGGGTGCAACATTCCAGACGCTTTACTAACACTCTCCCCACTTGGAGAGTCAGTGCCTTTAACCTCCTGTTTCGCCCAGTTTGCAATTTCTGCGTAAGATGGACAGGAATAGGGAGAAGCAATGAGAGACTAGCCGGAGGTGTCTGGACGGGCAAATTTAACTCTCATTTCCCACCAGGAAGAGGAATTAACCAAAGGCTCAATGTGCCATTCCGGAACCACACTAGAGCCTGTAGCAATCCTGCAGTGTTGCAGGAAGGTTACAAGAAAGCGAGTTGAAGAAAGGAGCTCAGGGGCACTGTAATTCACAAAACTTCAGAGTTATAAATGACAGCTATCGTCCAAAAATATATTGAAGTAAGGCTGCCAAGAGGACTTGAAAGCGGGGCAGAATTGCAGGAAACCAATTTCAGGAGGTAGACTGGAATTGCATGTAAAGCATAGGAAAAGAGGCAGAATGCCCACAATGATGCACTTGGCCAAAGGGGCGTATGCATTTTTTCCTGAATATATTCAGGAAAACACGCATACGCCCTTTTTGGCCAACCAAGCAAGCTTGCAAAGGAAATCTGCACTACAATGAAGTCTCACTGCCCCCCGTTCAAAAGGGCCATCTGAACAAAGTGTAAAATCCAGAAAGGCACGACAGGCCATGGAGAACTGGGAGCCTTTTGATGCTGATGGGTGGGATGTAAACTGCCAACAGCCACTCTGGGGAAGTGTATGGTGTTTCCTGAAACATCTAAAAAACAAAGCAACAGAGCCTAGGCCACTTCCACTTATCGTCCTATAGCTTACGGAAATTAAAATCAAAAAGACACAGCCACCCCAAAGTTTGGGACGGCTCTGTTTACAAGAACCTCGTTTACGGTACAAGTTCAATATCACAGAAAGCGAAAAATGGATAAAGAAGTTGTGGTACTTACGTACAATGCAAAATCACTCAGCAATGAAATCTATATCATCAGGTCCGTAGCAGCATAATGAGTGGATTCAGGTACGATGATTCTAAGTGAAATAAGTCACACAGAAAAAGAAACATCATAAGATATCACTACTACACGGAATGTAAACTTGGCTACACAGGAACTGAATTACAAAACAGAACAGGGTCTGAAATGTAGAAAACCAAATTATGCTTGCTTAAGGGGAAAGGTGAGTTGGGGTGCTGCATAAAACCAGAGATTGAAATGAGCACAGATACCGTTCCATAAGCCAAATATGTAATAGACAAGAGCTACTCCTTGGTCAACGAAGTGGACTCAACACCCCATATTAAACGCCTAAGAATATACCTGACTAGTAAGAATCTTAAAACCTATGGATTTATATGTCTCCGAAAGAGAATCAAGCATGTGTACAGTGGTATAAACGCAGCAGTCATAGGATCGGTGAGGTTCGGTGAGCAAATGCAGACCCTTAGAAGTCATATTGCATGGTACCCATTCCATGGGTCTCAACTCTTCAGGTTTAAGGGATACTTCCTTCATCTAAAACATGCATGTGGAACCCAAAGTATGATCCACCATGTGATCGGGAAACGTTTTCATATGTGTCTCAGTTTTTGTCCTCTGGTACTTGGGTGCAACATTTCAGATGCTTTACTAACACTCTGCCCACTTGGAGAGTCAGTGCCTTTAACCTCTTGTTTGGCCCAGTTGCAATTTCTGCGGAAGGTGAACAGGAATATGGAGAACCAATGAGAGACTAGCTGGAGGTGTCTGGACGGGCAAATTTAACTCTCATTTCCCACCAGGAAGAGGAATTAACCAAAGGCTCTGCCTGCCGTGCCGGAACCACACTAGGGCCTGAAGCAATCCTGCGGTGTTGTGGCCAGCTCACAAAAAAACGAGTTGAAGAAAGGAGCTAAGGGGCACTGTAATTCACAAACCTGCAGAGTTATAAATGTCAGCTATCGTCCAAAAATATATTGAAGTGAGGCTGCCAAGAGGAGTTGAAAGCGGGGCAAAATTGCAGGAAACCGATTTCAGGAAGGAGACTGGAATTGCATTTAAAGCATAGGAAAAGAGGCAGAACGTCCACAATGATGCACTTAGCCAAAAAGGGCGTATGTGTTTTTTCCTGAATATATTCAGGAAAAAACGCATACGCACTTTTTGGCCAACCAAGCAAGCTTGCAAAGGAAATCTGCACTACAATGAAGTCTCACTTCCCCCCGGTCAAAAGGGCCATCTGAAAAAAGTGTAAAATCCAGAAAGGCAGGACAGGCCATGGAGAACTGGGAGCCTTGTTATGCTGATGAGAGGGATGTAATTTGCCAACACCCACTCTGGTGAAGTGTATGGTGTTTCCTGAAACACCTAAAAAACAAAGCAACAGAGCCTACGGCATTTCCACATATGGTCCTATAGCTTAGGGAAATTAAAATCAAAAACACACAGCCACCCCAAATTTTGGGATGGCTCTGTTTACAAGAACCTCAAATACGGTACAAGTTCAATATCGCAGAAAGCGAAAAATGGATAAAGAAGTTGTGGTACTTACGTACAATGCAATATCACTCAGCAATGAAATCTATTTCATCAAGCCCGTAGCAGCAAAATGAGTGGATTCAGGTACGATGATTCTAAGTAAAATAAGTCACAGAGAAAAATAAACATCATAAGATATCACTAATACACGGAATGTAAACTTGGCTACACAGGAACTGAATTACAAAACAGAACAGGGTCTGAAATGTAGAAAAACAAGTTATGCTAGCTTAAGGGGAAAGGTGAGTTGGGGTGCTGCATAAAACCAGAGATTGAAATTAGCACAGATACCGTTCCATAAGCCAAATATATAATACACAAGAGCTACTCCTTGCTCAACGAAGTGGACACAACACCACATATTAAACGCCTAAGAATATACCTGACTAGTAAGAATCTTAAAACCTATGGATTTATATGTCTCCGAAAGAGAATCAAGCATGTGTACACCGGTATAAACGCAGCAGTGATAGGATTGGTGAGGTTCGGTGAGCAAATGCAGACCCTTTGAAGTCATATTGCATGGTACCCATTCCATGGGTCTCAACTCTTCAGGTTTAAGGGATTCTTCCTTCAGCTAAATCATGCATGTGGAACCCAAAGTATGATCCACCATGTGATCGGGAAACATGTTCAAATGTGTCTCAGTTTTTGTCCTCTGGTACTTGGGTGCAACATTTCAGATGCTTTACTTACACTCTGCCCACTTGGAGAGTCAGTGCCTTTAACCTCCTGTTTGGCCCAGTTGCAATTTCTGCGGAAGATGAACAGGAATAGGGAGAACCAATGAGAGACTAGCTGCAGGTGTCTGGACGGGCAAATTTAACTCTCATTTCCCACCAGGAAGAGGAATTAACCAAAGGCTTAGCGTGCCGTGCCGGAACCACACTAGGGCCTGAAGTAATCCTGCGGTGTTGCGGCCATCTCACAAGAAAACGAGTTGAAGAAAGGAGCTCAGGGACACTGTAATTCACAAACCTGCAGAGTTATAAATGACAGCTATCGTCCAAAAATATATTGAAGTAAGGCTGCCAAGAGGACTTGAAAGTGGGGCAGAATTGCAGAAAACTGATTTCAGGAGGTAGACTGGAATTGCATTTAAAGCATAGAAAAAGAGGCAGAACATCCACAATGATGCACTTGGCCAAAAAGGGCTTATGCGTTTTTTCCTGAATATATTCAAGAAAAAACGCATACGCCGTTTTTGGCCAATCAAGCAAGCTTGCAAAGGAAATCTGCACTACAATGAAGTCTCACTGCCCCCCGGTCAAAAGGGCCATCTGAAAAAATTGTAAAATCCAGAAAGGCAGGACAGGACATGGAGAACGGGGAGCCTTGTTATGCTGATGGGCGGGATGTAAATGGCCAACAGCCACTCTGGAGAAGTGTATGGTGTTTCCTGAAACATCTAAAAAACAAAGCAACAGAGCCTAGGGCACTTCCACTTATGGTCCTATAGCTTAGGGAAATTAAAATCAAAAAGACACAGCCACCCCAAAGTTTGGGCCGGCTCTGTTTACAAGAACCTCATTTACGGTACAAGTTCAATGTCACAGAAAGCGAAAAATGGATAAAGAAGTTGTGGTATTTACGTATAATGCAATATCACTCAGCAATGAAATCTATGTCATCAGGCCCGTAGCAGCATAATGAGTGGATTCAGGTACGATGATTCTAAGTGAAATAAGTCACACATAAAAAGAAACATCATAAGGTATCACTAATACACGGAATGTAAACTTGGCTACACAGGAACTGAATTACAAAACAGAACAGGGTCTCAAATGTAGAAAACCAACTTATGCATGCTTAAGGGGAAAGGTGAGTTGGGGTGCTGCATAAAATCAGAGATTGAAATTAGCACAGATACCATTCCATAAGCCAAATATGTAATAGACAAGAACTACTCCTGCTCAACGAAGTGGACACAACACCACATATTAAACGCCTAAGAATATACCTGACTAGTAAGAATCTTAAAACCTTTGGATTTATATGTCTCCGAAAGAGAATCAAGCGTGTGTACAGCGGCATAAACGCAGCAGTGTTGGAGTGGTGAGGTTCGGTGAGCAAATGCAGACCCTTTGAAGTCATATTGCATGGTACCGATTCCATGGGTCTCAACTCTCCAGGTTTAAGGGATTCTTCCTTCAGCTAAAACATGCATGTGGAACCCAGAGTATGATCCACCATGTGATCGGGAAATGTGTTCAAATATGTCTCAGTTTTCGTCCCCTGGTACTCGGGTGCAACATTCCAGACGCTTTACTAACACTCTCCCCACTTGGAGAGTCAGTGCCTTTAACCTCCTTTTTGGCCCAGTTTGCAATTTCTGCGGAAAATGAACAGGAATAGGGAGAACCAATGAGAGACTAGCTGGAGGTGTCTGGACGGGCAAATTTAACTCTCATTTCCCACCAGGAAGTGGAATTAACCAAAGGCTCAGCGTGCCATGCCTGAACAACACTAGGGCCTGAAGCAATCCTACGGTGTTGCGGCCAGCTCACAAGAAAGCGAGTTGAAGAAAGGAGCTCAGGGGCACGGTCATTCACAAACCTGCAGAGTTATAAATGACAGCTATCGTCCAAAAATATATTGAAGTAAGGCTGCCAAGAGGACTTGAAAGCGGGGCAGAATTGCAGGAAACCGATTTCAGGAGGTAGACTGGAATTGCATGTAAAACATAGGAAAAGAGGCAGAACGTCCACAATGATGCAGTTGGCCAAAAAGGGCGTAGGCGTTTTTTCCTGAATATATTCAGGAAAAAACGCATATGCCCTTTTTGGCCAACCAAGCAAGCTTGCAAAGGAAATCTGCACTACAATGAAGTCTCGCTGCCCCCCGGTCAAAAGGGCCATCTGAAAAAAGTGTAAAATCCAGAAAGGCAGGACAGGCCACGGAGAACTGGGAGCCTTGTCATGCTGATGGGCGGGATGTAAATTGCCAACAGCCACTCTGGAGAAGTGTATGGTGTTTCCTGAAATATCTAAAAAACAAAGCAACAGAGCCTAGGGCTCTTCCACTTATGGTCCTATAGCTTAGGGAAATTAAAATCAAAAAGACACAGCCACCCCAAAGTTTGGCACGGCTCTGTTTACAAGAACCTCGTTTATGGTACAAGTTCAATATCACAAAAAGCGAAAAATGGATAAAGAAGTTGTGGTACTTACGTACAATGCAATATCACTCAGCAATGAAATCTATGTCATCAGGCCCATAGCAGCATAATGAGTGGATTCAGGTACGATGATTCTAAGTGAAATAAGTCACACAGAAAAAGAAACATCATAAGATATCACTACTACACGGAATGTAAACTTGGCTACACAGGAACTGAATTACAAAACAGAACAGGGTCTCAAATGTAGAAAACAACTTATGCTTCCTTAAGGGGAAAGGTGAGTTGGGGTGCTGCATAAAACCAGAGATTGAAATTAGCACAGATACCGTTCCATAATCCAAATATGTAATAGACAAGAGCTACTCGTTGCTCAACGAAGTGGACTCAACACCCAATATTAAATTGCTAACAATATACCTGACTAGTAAGATTCTTAAAACCTATGGAATTATATGTCTCCGAAAGAGAATCAAGCGTCTGTAGAGCGGCATAAACGCAGCAGTGATAGGATTGGTGAAGTTCGGTGAGCAAATGCAGACCCTTTGAAGTCATATTGCATGGTACCCATTCCATGGGTCTCAACTCTGCAGGTTTAAGGGATTCTTCCTTCAGCTAAAACATGCATGTGGAACCCAGAGTATGATCCACCGTGTGATCGGGATATGTGTTCAAATGTGTCTCAGTTTTCGTCCCCTGGTACTTGGGTGCAACATTCCAGACACTTTACTAACACTCTCCCCACTTGGAGAGTCAGTGCCTTTAACCTCCTCTTTGGCCCAGTTTCCAAATTCTGTGGAAAATGAACAGTAATAGGTAGAACCAATGAGAGAGTAGCTGGAGGTATCTGGACGGGCAAATTTAACTCTCATTTCCCACCAGGAAGAGGAATTAACCAAAGGCTCTGCATGTCGTGCCGGAACCAGATTAGGGCCTGAAGCAATCCAGCGGTGTTGCGGCCAGCTCACAAGAAAGCGAGTTGAAGAAAGGAGCTCAGGGGCACTGTCATTCACAAAACTGCAGAGTTATAAATGACAGCTATCGTCCAAAAATATATTGAAGTAAGGCTGCCAAGAGGACTTGAAAGTGTGGCAGAATTGCAGGAAACTGATTTCAGGAGGTAGACTGGAATTGCATGTACAGCATAGGAAAAGAGGCAGAACGTCCACAATGATGCACTTGGCCAAGAAGGGCGTATGCGTTTTTTCCTGAATATATTCAGGAAAAAACGCATACGCCCTTTTTGGCCAACCAAGCAAGCTTGCAAAGGAAACCTGCCCAACTATGAAGTCTCACTGCCCCCCAGTCAAAAGGGCCATCTGAAAAAAGTGTAAAATCCAGAGAGGCAGGACAGGTCATGGAGAACTGGGAGCCTTGTTATGCTGATGGGCCGGATGTAAGTTGCCAACAGCCACTCTGGAGAAGTGTATGGTGTTTCCTGAAACATCGAAAAAACAAAGCAACAGAGCCTAGGGCACTTCCACTTATGGTCCTATAGCATAGGGAAATTAAAATCAAAAAGACACAGCCACCCCAAAGTTTGGGATGGCACTGTTTACAAGAACCTCGTTTACGGGATAAGTTCAATATCGCAGAAAGCGAAAAATGGATAAAGAATTTGTGGTACTTATGTACAATGCAATATCACTCAGCAATGAAATGTATGTCATCAGGCCCATAGCAGCATAATGAGTGGATTCAGGTACGATGATTCTAAGTGAAATAAGTCACACAGAAAAAGAAACATCATAAGATATGACTACTACACGGAATGTAAACTTGGCTACACTGGAACTGAATTACAAAACAGAACAGGGTCTCAAATGTAGAAAACCAACTTATTCTTGCTTAAGGGGAAAGGTGAGTTGGGGTGCTGCATAAAACCAGAGATTGAAATGAGCACAGATACCGTTCCATAAGCCAAATATGTAATAGACAAGAGCTACTCCTTGCTCAACGAAGTGGACACAACACGCCATATTAAACGCCTAAGAATATACCTGACTAGTAAGAATCTTAAAACTTATGCATTTATATGTCTCCGAAAGAGAATCAAACGTGTGTACAGTGGCATAAACGCAGCAGTGATAGGATTGGTGAGGTTCGGTGAGCAAATGCAGACCCTTTGGACTCATATTTCATGGTACCCATTCCATGGGTCTCAACTCTCCAGGTTTAAGGGATTCTTCCTTCAGCTAAAACATGCATGAGGAACCCAGAGTATGATCCACCGTGTGTTCGGGAAACGTGTTCAAATGTGTCTCAGTTTTCGTCCCCTGGTACTCGGGTGCAACATTCCAGAAGCTTTACTAACACTCTCCCCACTTGGAGAGTCAGTGCCTTTAACCTCCTGTTTGGCCCAGTTTGCAATTTCTGCGGAAAATGAACAGGAATATGGAGAACCAATGAGACACTAGAAGGAGGTGTCTGGACGGGCAAATTTAACTCTCATTTCCCACCAGGAAGAGGAATTAGCCAAAGGCTCAGCGTGCCGTGCCGGAATGACACTAGGGCCTGAAGCAATCCTGCGGTGTTGCGGCCAGCTAACAAGAAAGCGAGTTGAAGAAAGGAGCTCAGGGGCACTGTCATTCACAAACCTGCAGAGTTATAAATGACAGCTATCGTCGAAAAATATATTGAAGTAAGGCTGCCAAGAAGACTTGAAAACGGGGCAGAATTGCAGGAAACCTATTTCAGGAGGTAGACTGGAATTGCATGTAAAGCAGAGGAAAAGAGGCAGAACGTCGACAATGAGGCACTTGGCCAAAAAGGACGTATGCATTTTTCCCTGAATATATTCAGGAAAAAACGCATACGCACTCTTTGCGCAACCAAGCAAGCTTGCAAAGGAAATCTGCACTACAATGAAGTCTCACTGCCCCCAGGTCAAAAGGGCCATCGGAAAAAAGTGTAAAATACAGAAAGGCAGGACAAGCCATGGAGAACTGGGAGCCTTGTTATGCTGATGGGCGGAATGTAAATTGCCAACAGCCACTCTGGAGAAGTGTATGGTGTTTCCGGAAACATCTAAGAAACAAAGCAACAGAGCCTAGGGCACTTCCACTTATGGTCCTGCAGCTTACTGTAATTTAAATCAAAAAGACACAGCCACCCCAAAGTTTGGGACGGCTCTGTTTACAAGAACCTCGTTTACGGGACAAGTTCAATATCACAGAAAGCGAAAAATGTATAAAGAACTTGTGGTACTTACGTACAATGCAATATCACTCAGCAATGAAATCTATGTCATCAGGCACATAGCAGCATAATGAGTGGATTCAGGTACGATGATTCTAAGTGAAATAAGTCACACAGAAAAAGAAACATCATAAGATATCACTAATACACGGAATGTAAACTTGGCTACACAGGAACTGAATTACAAAACAGAACAGGGTCTCAAATGTAGAAAACCAACTTATGCTTGCTTAAGGGGAAAGGTGAGCTGGGGTGCTGCATAAAACCAGAGATTAAAATTAGCACACATACCGTTCCTAAGCCAAATATGTAATAGACAAGAGCTACTCCTTGCTCAACGAAGTGGACACAACACCTCATATTAAACGCCTAAGAATATACCTGACTAGTAAGAATCTTAAAACCTATGGATTTATATGTCTCCGAAAGAGAAAGAAGCGTGTGTACAGCGACAAAAACGCAGCAGTGATAGGATTGGTGAGCTTCGGTGAGCAAACGCAGATCCTTTGAAGTCATATTGCATGGTACCCATTCCATGGGTCTCAACTCTCCAGGTTTAAGGGATTCTTCCTTCAGCTAAAACATGCATGAGGAACCCAGAGTATGATCCACCGTGTGATCGGAATACGTGTTTAATGTGTCTCAGTTTTCATTCCCTGGTACTCGGGTGCAACATTCCAGACGCTTTACTAACACACTGCCCACTTGAAGAGTTAGTGCCTTTAACCTCCTGTTTGGCCCAGTTTGCAGTTTCTGCGGAAGATGAACAGCAATAGGGAGAACCAATGACAGACTAGCTGGAGGTGTCTGGACGGGCAAATTTAACTCTCATTTCCCACCCGGAAGAGGAATTAACCAACGGCTCAGCATGCCGTGCTGGAACCACACTAGGGCCTGAAGCAATCATGTGGTGTTGCGGCCAGCTCACAAGAAAGCTAGTTGAAGAAAGGAGCTCAGGGGCACTGTAATTCACAAACCTGCAGAGTTATAAATGACAGCTATCGTCCAAAAATATATTGAAGTGAGGCTGCCAAGAGGACTCGAAAGCGGGGCAGAATTGCAGGAAACCGATTTCAGGAGGTAGACTGGAATTGCAATTAAACCATAGGAAAAGAGGCAGAACGTCTACAATGATGCACTTGGCTAAAAAGGGCGTATGCGTTTTTTCCTGAATATATTCAGGAAAAAACGCATACGCCCTTTTTGTCCAACAAAGCAAGCTTGCAAAGGAAATCTGCACTACAATGAAGTATCACTGCACCCAGGTCAAAAGGGCCATCTGAAAAAAGTGTAAAATCCAGAAAGGCAGGACAGGCCATGGAGAACTGGGAGCCTTGTTATGCTGATGGGCGGGATGTAAATTGCCAACAGCCACTCTGGAGAAGTGTATGGTGTTTCCTGAAACATCCAAAAAACAAAGCAACAGAGCCTAGGGCACTTCCACTTATGGTCCTATAGCTTAGGGAAATTAAAATCAAAAAGACACAGCCACCCCAAAATTTGGGACGGCTCTGTTTACAAGAACCTCGTTTAGGGTACAACTTCAATATCACAGAAAGCGAAAAATGGATAAAGAAGTTGTGATACTTAAGAACAATGCAATATCACTCAGCAACGAAATCTATGTCATCAGGCCCATAGCAGCATAATGAATGGATTAAGGTACGATGATTCTAAGTGAAATAAGTCACAGAGAAAAGAAACATCATAAGATATCACTAATAAACGGAATGTAAACTTGGCTACACAGGAACTGAATTACAAAACAGAACAGGGTCTCAAATGTAGAAAACCAACTTATGCTTGCTTAAGGGGAAAGGTGAGTTGGGGTGCTGCATAAAACCAGAGATTGAAATTAGCACAGATACCGTTCCATAAGCCAAATATGTAATAGACAAGAGCTACTCCTTGCTCAACGAAGTGGACTCAACACCCCATATTAAATGCCTAAGAATATACCTGACTAGTAAGAATCTTAAAACCTATGGATTTATATGTCTCCAAAAGAGAATCAAGTGTGTGTACAGCAGCATAAACACAGCAGTGATAGGATTGGTGAGGTTCGCTGAGCAAATGCAGACCCTTTGAAGTCATATTGCATGGTACCCATTCCATGGGTCTCAACTCTCCAGGTTTAAGGGATTCTTCCTTCAGCTAAAACATGCATGTGGAACCCAGAGTATGATCCACCGTGTGATCGGGAAACGTGTTCAAATGTGTCTCAGTTTTCGTCCCCTGGTACTCGGGTGCAACATTCCAGACGCTTTACTAACACTCTCCCCACTTGGAGACTCAGTGCCTTTAAACTCCTGTTTGGCCCAGTTTTCAATTTCTGCGTAAGACGAAGAGGAATAGGGAGAACAAATGAGAGACTAGCTGGAGGTTTTTGGACGGGCAAATTTAACTCTCATTTTCCACCAGGAAGAGGAATTAACCAAAGGCTCAGCGTGCCATTCCGGAACCACACTAGGGCCTGAAGCAATGCTGCGGTGTTGCGGCCAGCTCACAAGAAAGCGAGTTGAAGAAAGGAGCTCAGGGGCACTGTAATTCACAAACCTGCAGAGTTATAAATGACAGCTATCGTCCAAAAATTTATTGAAGTAAGGCTGCCAAGAGGACTTGAAAGAGGGGCAGAATTGCAGGAAACCGATTTCAGGAGGTAGACTGGAATTGCATGTAAAGCATAGGAAAAGAGGCAGAACGTCCACAATGATGCACTTGGCCAAAAAGGGCGTATGTGTTTTTTCCTGAATATATTCAGGAAAAAACGCATACGCCCTTTTTGGCCAACCAAGCAAGCTTGCAAAGGAAATCTGCACTACAATGAAGTCTCACTGCCCCCCGGTCAAAAGGGCCATCTGAAAAAAGTGTAAAATCCAGAAAGGCAGGACAGGCCATGAAGAACTGGGAGCCTTGTTATGCTGATGGGCGGGATGTAAATTGCCAACAGCCACTCTGGAGAAGTGTATGGTGTTTCCTGAAACATCCAAAAAACAAAGCAACAGAGCCTAGGGCACTTCCACTTATGGTCCTATAGCTTAGGGAAATTAAAATCAAAAAGACACAGCCACCCCAAAGTTTGGGACGGCTCTGTTTACAAGAACCTCGTTTACGGTACAAGTTCAATATCACAGAAAGCGAAAAATGGATACAGACGTTTTGGTACTTACGTACAATGCAATATCACTCAGCAATGAAATCTATGTCATCAGGCCCGCAGCAGCATAATGAGTGGATTCAGGTACGATGATTCTAAGTGAAATAAGTCACACAGAAAAAGAAACATCATAAGATATCACTACTACACGGAATGTAAACTTGGTTACACAGGAACTGAATTACAAAACAGAACAGGGTCTCAAATGTAGAAAACCAACTTATGCTTGCTTAAGGGGAAAGGTGAGTTGGGGTGCTGCATAAAACCAGAGATTGAAATTAGCACAGATACCGTTCCCTAAGCCAAATATGTAATAGACAAGAGCTACTCCTTGCTCAACGAAGTGGACTCAACACCCCATATTAAACGCTTAAGAATATACCTGACTAGTAAGAATCTTAAAACCTATGGATTTATATGTCTCCAAAAGAGAATCAAGTGTGTGTACAGTGGCATAAACGCAGCAGTGATAGGATTGGTAAGGTTCGCTGAGCAAATGCAGACCCTTTGAAGTCATATTGCATGGTACCCATTCCATGGGTCTCAACTCTCCAGGTTTAAGGGATTCTTCCTTCAGCTAAAACATGCATGTGGAACCCAGAGTATGATCCACCATGTGATCGGGAAACGTGTTCAAATGTGTCTCTGTTTTCGTCCCCTGGTACTCGGGTGCAAAATTCCAGACGCTTTACTAACACTCTCCCCACTTGGAGACTCAGTGCCTTTAAACTCCTGTTTGGCCCTGTTTTCAATTTCTGCGTAAGATGAACAGGAATAGGGAGAACCAATGAGAGACTAGCTGGAGGTTTTTGGACGGGCAAATTTAACTCTCATTTTCCACCAGGAAGAGGAATTAACCAAAGGCTCAGCATGCCATTCCGGAACCACACTAGGGCCTGAAGCAATCCTGCGGTGTTGCGGCCAGCTCACAAGAAAGCGAGTTGAAGAAAGGAGCTCAGGGGCACTGTAATTCGCAAACCTGCAGAGTTATAAATGACAGCTATCGTCCAAAAATATATTGAAGTAAGGCTGCCAAGAGGACTTGAAAGCGGGGCAGAATTGCAGGAAACCGATTTCAGGAGGTAGACTGGAATTGCATGTAAAGCATAGGAAAAGAGGCAGGATGTCCACAATGATGCACTTGGCCAAAAAGGGCGTATACGTTTTTTCCTGAATATATTCAGGAAAAAACGCATACGCCCTTTTTGGCCAACCAAGCAAGCTTGCAAAGGAAATCTGCACTACAATGAAGTCTCACTGCCCATGGTCAAAAGGGCCATCTGAAAAAAGTGTAAAATCCATAAAGGCAGGACAGGCCATGAAGAACTGGGAGTCTTGTTATGCTGATGGGCGGGATGTAAATTGCCAACAGCCACTCTGGAGAAGTGTATGCTGTTTCCTGAAACATCCAAAAAACAAAGCAACACAGCCTAGGCCACTTCCACTTATGGTCCTATAGATTAGGGAAATTAAAATCAAAAAGACACAGCCACCCCAATGTTTGGGACGGCTCTGTTTACAAGAACCTCGTTTACGGTACAAGTTCAATATCACAGAAAGCAAAAAATGGATAAAAAAGTTGTGATACTTAAGAACAATGCAATATCACTCAGCAACGAAATCTATGTCATCAGGCCCATAGCAGCATAATGAATGGATTAAGGTACGATGATTCTAAGTGAAATAAGTCACAGAGAAAAAGAAACATCATAAGATATCACTAATACACGGAATGTAAACTTGGCTACACAGGAACTGAATTACAAAACAGAACAGGGTCTCAAATGTAGAAAACCAACTTATGCTTGCTTAAGGGGAAAGGTGAGTTGGGGTGCTGCATAACACCAGAGATTGAAATTAGCACAGATACCGTTCCATAAGCCAAATATGTAATAACAAGAGCTACTCCTTGCCCAACGAAGTGGACTCAACACCTCATATTAAACGCCTAATAATATACCTGACTAGTAAGAATCTTAAAACCTATGGATTTATATGTCACCGAAAGAGAATCAAGCGTGTTTACAGCGGCATAAACGCAGCAGTGATAGGATTGGTGATGTTCGGTGAGCAAATGCAGACCCTTTGAAGTCATATAGCATGGTACCCATTCCATGGGTCTCAACTCTCCAGGTTTAAGGGATTCTTCCTTCAGCTAAAACATGCATGTGGAACCCAGAGTATGATCCACCGTGTGATCGGGAAACGTGTTCAAATGTTTCTCAGTTTTCGTCCCCTGGTCCTCAGGTGCAACATTCCAGACGCTTTACTAACAATCTCCCCACTTGGAGAATCAGTGCCTTTAACCTCCTGTTTGGCCCAGTTTGCAATTTCTGCGTAAGATGAACAGGAATAGGGAGAACCAATGAGAGACTAGCTGGAGGTGTCTGGATGGGCAAATTTAACTCTCATTTCCCACCAGGAAGAGGAATTAACCAAAGGCTCAGCGTGCCATGCCAGAACCACACTAGGGCCTGAAGCAATCCTGCGGTGTTGTGGCCTGCTCACAAGAAACCGAGTTGAAGAAAGAAGCTCAGGGGCACTGTAATTCACAAACCTGCAGAGTCATAAATGACAGCTATTGTCCAAAAATATATTGAAGTAAGGCTGCCAAGAGGACTTGAAAGCGGGGCAGAATTGCAGGAAACCGATTTCAGGAGGTAGACAGGAATTGCATGTAAAGCATAGGAAAAGAGGCAGAACGTCCAGAATGATGTACTTTGCCAAAAATGGCGTATGCGTTTTTTCCTGAATATATTCAGGAAAAAACACATACGCACTTTTTGGCCAACCAAGCAAGCTTGCAAAGGAAATCTGCACTACAATGAAGTCTCACTGCCCCCCGGTCAAAAGGGCCATCTGAAAAAAGTGTAAAATCCAGAAAGGTAGGACAGGCCATGAAGAACTGGGAGCCTTGTTATGCTGATGGGTGGGATGTAAATTGCCAACAGCCACTCTGGAGAAGTGTATGGTGTTTCCTGAAACATCCAAAAAACAAACCAACAGAGCCTAGGGCACTTCCACTTATGGTCCTATAGCTTAGGGAAATTAAAATCAAAAAGACACAGCCACCCCAAAGTTTGGGACGGCTCTGTTTACAAGAACCTCGTTTACGGTACAAGTTCAATATCACAGAAAGCGAAAAATGGATACAGACGTTTTGGTACTTACGTACAATGCAATATCACTCAGCAATGAAATCTATGTCATCAGGCCCGTAGCAGCATAATGAGTGGATTAAGGTATGATGATTCTAAGTGAAATAAGTCACACAGAAAAAGAAACATCATAAAATATCACTACTAAACGGAATGTAAACTTGGCT
This sequence comes from Orcinus orca, assembly GCF_937001465.1. NCBI lineage: Eukaryota > Metazoa > Chordata > Mammalia > Artiodactyla > Delphinidae > Orcinus > Orcinus orca. The sequence goes on along the minus strand of NC_064560.1, from coordinate 44,273,372 downwards.
ACACAGGAACTGAATTACAAAACAGAACAGGGTCTCAAATGTAGAACACCAACTTATGCTTGCTTAAGGGGAAAGGTGAGTTGGGGTGCTGCATAAAACCAGAGACTGAAATTAGCACAGATACCGTTCCCTAAGCCAAATATGTAATAGACAAGAGCTACTCCTTGCTCAACGAAGTGGACTCAACACCCCATATTAAACGCTTAAGAATATACCTGACTAGTAAGAATCTTAAAACCTATGGATTTATATGTCTCCGAAAGAGAATCAAGCGTGTGTACAGTGGCATAAACGCAGCAGTGATAGGATTGGTGAGGTTCGGTGAGCAAATGCAGACCCTTTGAAGTCATATTGCATGGTACCCATTCCATGGGTCTCAACTCTCCAGGTTTAAGGGATTCTTCCTTCAGCTAAAACATACATGTGGAACCCAGAGTATGATCCACCGTGTGATCGGGAAACGTGTTCAAATGTGTCTCAGTTTTTCTCCCCTGGTACTCGGGTGCAAAATTCCAGACTCTTTACTAACACTCTCCCCACTTGGAGAGTCAGTGCCTTTAACCTCCTGTTTGGCCGAGTTTGCAATTTTTGCGGAAAATGAACAGGAATAGGGAGAACCCATGAGAGACTAGCTGGAGGTGTCTGGACGGGCAAATTTAACTCTCATTTCCCACCAGGAAGAGGAATTAACCAAAGGCTCAGTGTGCCATGCCGGAACCACACTAGGGCCTGAATCAATCCTGTGGTGTTGCGGCCGGCTCACAAGAAAGCGAGTTGAAGAAAGGAGCTCAGGGGCACTGTCATTCACAAACCTGCAGAGTTATAAATGACAGCTATCGTCCAAAAATATATTGAAGTAAGGCTGCCAAGAGGACTTGAAAGCGGGGCAGAATTGCAGGAAACCGATTTCAGGAGGTAGACTGGAATTGCATGCAAAGCATAGGAAAAGAGGCAGAACGTCCAAAATGATGCACTTGGCCAAAAAGCTCGTATGCGTTTTTTCCTGAATATATTCAGGAAAAAACACATACGTCCTTTTTGGCCAACCAAGCAAGCTTGCAAAGAAATCTGCACTAAAATGAAGTCTCATTGCCCCCCAGTCAAAAGGGCCATCTAAAAAAAGTGTAAAATCCAGAAAGGCAGGACAGGTCATGGAGACCTGGGAGCCTTGTTATGCTGATGGGCGGGATGTAAATTGCCAACAGCCACTCTGGAGAAGTGTATGGTGTTTCCTGAAACATCCAAAAAACAAAGCAACAGAGCCTAGGCCACTTCCACTTATGGTCCTATAGCTTAGGGAAATTAAAATCAAAAAGACACAGCCACCCCAAAGTTTGGGACAGCTCTGTTTACAAGAACCTCGTTTACGGTACAAGTTCAATATCACAGAAAGCGAAAAATGGATAAAGAAGTTGTGGTACTTACGTACAATGCAATATCACTCAGCAATGAAATCTATGTCATCAGGCCCGCAGCAGCATAATGAGTGGATTCAGGTACGATGATTCTAAGTGAAATAAGTCACACAGAAAAAGAAACATCATAAGATATCACTACTACACGGAATGTAAACTTGGTTACACAGGAACTGAATTACAAAACAGAACAGGGTCTCAAATGTAGAAAACCAACTTATGCTTGCTTAAGGGGAAAGGTGAGTTGGGGTGCTGCATAAAACCAGAGATTGAAATTAGCACAGATACCGTTCCCTAAGCCAAATATGTAATAGACAAGAGCTACTCCTTGCTCAACGAAGTGGACTCAACACCCCATATTAAACGCTTAAGAATATACCTGACTAGTAAGAATCTTAAAACCTATGGATTTATATGTCTCCAAAAGAGAATCAAGTGTGTGTACAGTGGCATAAACGCAGCAGTGATAGGATTGGTAAGGTTCGCTGAGCAAATGCAGACCCTTTGAAGTCATATTGCATGGTACCCATTCCATGGGTCTCAACTCTCCAGGTTTAAGGGATTCTTCCTTCAGCTAAAACATGCATGTGGAACCCAGAGTATGATCCACCATGTGATCGGGAAACGTGTTCAAATGTGTCTCTGTTTTCGTCCCCTGGTACTCGGGTGCAAAATTCCAGACGCTTTACTAACACTCTCCCCACTTGGAGACTCAGTGCCTTTAAACTCCTGTTTGGCCCAGTTTTCAATTTCTGCGTAAGATGAACAGGAATAGGGAGAACCAATGAGAGACTAGCTGGAGGTTTTTGGACGGGCAAATTTAACTCTCATTTTCCACCAGGAAGAGGAATTAACCAAAGGCTCAGCATGCCATTCCGGAACCACACTAGGGCCTGAAGCAATCCTGCGGTGTTGCGGCCAGCTCACAAGAAAGCGAGTTGAAGAAAGGAGCTCAGGGGCACTGTAATTCACAAACCTGCAGAGTTATAAATGACAGCTATCGTCCAAAAATATATTGAAGTAAGGCTGCCAAGAGGACATGAAAGCGGGGCAGAATTGCAGGAAACCGATTTCAGGAGGTAGACTGGAATTGCATGTAAAGCATAGGAAAAGAGGCAGGATGTCCACAATGATGCACTTGGCCAAAAAGGGCGTATGCGTTTTTTCCTGAATATATTCAGGAAAAAACGCATACGCCCTTTTTGGCCAACCAAGCAAGCTTGCAAAGGAAATCTGCACTACAATGAAGTCTCACTGCCCCTGGTCAAAAGGGCCATCTGAAAAAAGTGTAAAATCCAGAAACGCAGGACAGGCCATGAAGAACTGGGAGTCTTGTTATGCTGATGGGCGGGATGTAAATTGCCAACAGCCACTCTGGAGAAGTGTATGCTGTTTCCTGAAACATCCAAAAAACAAAGCAACAGAGCCTAGGCCACTTCCACTTATGGTCCTATAGCTTAGGGAAATTAAAATCAAAAAGACACAGCCACCCCAAAGTTTGGGACGGCTCTGTTTACAAGAACCTCGTTTACGGTACAAGTTCAATATCACAGAAAGCGAAAAATGGATACAGACGTTTTGGTACTTACGTACAATGCAATATCACTCAGCAATGAAATCTATGTCATCAGGCCCGTAGCAGCATAATGAGTGGATTCAGGTACGATGATTCTAAGTGAAATAAGTCACACAGAAAAAGAAACATCATAAGATATCACTAATACATGGAATGTAAACTTGGCTACACAGGAACTGAATTACAAAACAGAACAGGGTCTCAAATGTAGAACACCAACTTATGCTTGCTTAAGGGGAAAGGTGAGTTGGGGTGCTGCATAAAACCAGAGATTGAAATTAGCACAGATACCGCTCCATAAGCCAAATATGTAATAGACAAGAGCTACTCCTTGCTCAACGAAGTGGACTCAACACCCCATATTAAACGCTTAAGAATATACCTGACTAGTAAGAATCTTAAAACCTATGGATTTATATGTCTCCGAAAGAGAATCAAGCATGTGTACAGTGGAATAAACGCAGCAGTGATAGGATTGGTGATGTTCGGTGAGCAAATGCAGACCCTTTGAAGTCATATTGCATGGTACCCATTCCATGGGTCTCAACTCTCCAGGTTTAAGGGATTCTTCCTTCAGCTAAAACATGCATGTGGAACCCAGAGTATGATCCACCGTGTGATCGGGAAACGTTTTCAAATGTGTCTCAGTTTTTGTCCCCTGGTACTCGGGTGCAAAATTCCAGACTCTTTACTAACACTCTCCCCACTTGGAGAGTCAGTGCCTTTAACCTCCTGTTTGGCCGAGTTTGCAATTTTTGCGGAAAATGAACAGGAATAGGGAGAACCCATGAGAGACTAGCTGGAGGTGTCTGGACGGGCAAATTTAACTCTCATTTCCCACCAGGAAGAGGAATTAACCAAAGGCTCAGTGTGCCATGCCGGAACCACACTAGGGCCTGAATCAATCCTGTGGTGTTGCGGCCGGCTCACAAGAAAGCGAGTTGAAGAAAGGAGCTCAGGGGCACTGTCATTCACAAACCTGCAGAGTTATAAATGACAGCTATCGTCCAAAAATATATTGAAGTAAGGCTGCCAAGAGGACTTGAAAGCGGGGCAGAATTGCAGGAAACCGATTTCAGGAGGTAGACTGGAATTGCATGCAAAGCATAGGAAAAGAGGCAGAACGTCCAAAATGATGCACTTGGCCAAAAAGCTCGTATGCGTTTTTTCCTGAATATATTCAGGAAAAAACACATACGTCCTTTTTGGCCAACCAAGCAAGCTTGCAAAGAAATCTGCACTAAAATGAAGTCTCATTGCCCCCCAGTCAAAAGGGCCATCTAAAAAAAGTGTAAAATCCAGAAAGGCAGGACAGGTCATGGAGACCTGGGAGCCTTGTTATGCTGATGGGCGGGATGTAAATTGCCAACAGCCACTCTGGAGAAGTGTATGGTGTTTCCTGAAACATCCAAAAAACAAAGCAACAGAGCCTAGGCCACTTCCACTTATGGTCCTATAGCTTAGGGAAATTAAAATCAAAAAGACACAGCCACCCCAAAGTTTGGGACAGCTCTGTTTACAAGAACCTCGTTTACGGTACAAGTTCAATATCACAGAAAGCGAAAAATGGATAAAGAAGTTGTGGTACTTACGTACAATGCAATATCACTCAGCAATGAAATCTATGTCATCAGGCCCGCAGCAGCATAATGAGTGGATTCAGGTACGATGATTCTAAGTGAAATAAGTCACACAGAAAAAGAAACATCATAAGATATCACTACTACACGGAATGTAAACTTGGTTACACAGGAACTGAATTACAAAACAGAACAGGGTCTCAAATGTAGAAAACCAACTTATGCTTGCTTAAGGGGAAAGGTGAGTTGGGGTGCTGCATAAAACCAGAGATTGAAATTAGCACAGATACCGTTCCCTAAGCCAAATATGTAATAGACAAGAGCTACTCCTTGCTCAACGAAGTGGACTCAACACCCCATATTAAACGCTTAAGAATATACCTGACTAGTAAGAATCTTAAAACCTATGGATTTATATGTCTCCAAAAGAGAATCAAGTGTGTGTACAGTGGCATAAACGCAGCAGTGATAGGATTGGTAAGGTTCGCTGAGCAAATGCAGACCCTTTGAAGTCATATTGCATGGTACCCATTCCATGGGTCTCAACTCTCCAGGTTTAAGGGATTCTTCCTTCAGCTAAAACATGCATGTGGAACCCAGAGTATGATCCACCATGTGATCGGGAAACGTGTTCAAATGTGTCTCTGTTTTCGTCCCCTGGTACTCGGGTGCAAAATTCCAGACGCTTTACTAACACTCTCCCCACTTGGAGACTCAGTGCCTTTAAACTCCTGTTTGGCCCAGTTTTCAATTTCTGCGTAAGATGAACAGGAATAGGGAGAACCAATGAGAGACTAGCTGGAGGTTTTTGGACGGGCAAATTTAACTCTCATTTTCCACCAGGAAGAGGAATTAACCAAAGGCTCAGCATGCCATTCCGGAACCACACTAGGGCCTGAAGCAATCCTGCGGTGTTGCGGCCAGCTCACAAGAAAGCGAGTTGAAGAAAGGAGCTCAGGGGCACTGTAATTCACAAACCTGCAGAGTTATAAATGACAGCTATCGTCCAAAAATATATTGAAGTAAGGCTGCCAAGAGGACATGAAAGCGGGGCAGAATTGCAGGAAACCGATTTCAGGAGGTAGACTGGAATTGCATGTAAAGCATAGGAAAAGAGGCAGGATGTCCACAATGATGCACTTGGCCAAAAAGGGCGTATGCGTTTTTTCCTGAATATATTCAGGAAAAAACGCATACGCCCTTTTTGGCCAACCAAGCAAGCTTGCAAAGGAAATCTGCACTACAATGAAGTCTCACTGCCCCTGGTCAAAAGGGCCATCTGAAAAAAGTGTAAAATCCAGAAACGCAGGACAGGCCATGAAGAACTGGGAGTCTTGTTATGCTGATGGGCGGGATGTAAATTGCCAACAGCCACTCTGGAGAAGTGTATGCTGTTTCCTGAAACATCCAAAAAACAAAGCAACAGAGCCTAGGCCACTTCCACTTATGGTCCTATAGCTTAGGGAAATTAAAATCAAAAAGACACAGCCACCCCAAAGTTTGGGACGGCTCTGTTTACAAGAACCTCGTTTACGGTACAAGTTCAATATCACAGAAAGCGAAAAATGGATACAGACGTTTTGGTACTTACGTACAATGCAATATCACTCAGCAATGAAATCTATGTCATCAGGCCCGTAGCAGCATAATGAGTGGATTCAGGTACGATGATTCTAAGTGAAATAAGTCACACAGAAAAAGAAACATCATAAGATATCACTAATACATGGAATGTAAACTTGGCTACACAGGAACTGAATTACAAAACAGAACAGGGTCTCAAATGTAGAACACCAACTTATGCTTGCTTAAGGGGAAAGGTGAGTTGGGGTGCTGCATAAAACCAGAGATTGAAATTAGCACAGATACCGCTCCATAAGCCAAATATGTAATAGACAAGAGCTACTCCTTGCTCAACGAAGTGGACTCAACACCCCATATTAAACGCTTAAGAATATACCTGACTAGTAAGAATCTTAAAACCTATGGATTTATATGTCTCCGAAAGAGAATCAAGCATGTGTACAGTGGAATAAACGCAGCAGTGATAGGATTGGTGATGTTCGGTGAGCAAATGCAGACCCTTTGAAGTCATATTGCATGGTACCCATTCCATGGGTCTCAACTCTCCAGGTTTAAGGGATTCTTCCTTCAGCTAAAACATGCATGTGGAACCCAGAGTATGATCCACCGTGTGATCGGGAAACGTTTTCAAATGTGTCTCAGTTTTTGTCCCCTGGTACTCGGGTGCAAAATTCCAGACTCTTTACTAACACTCTCCCCACTTGGAGAGTCAGTGCCTTTAACCTCCTGTTTGGCCGAGTTTGCAATTTCTGCGGAAAATGAACAGGAATAGGGAGAACCCATGAGAGACAAGCTGGAGGTGTCTGGACGGGCAAATTTAACTCTCATTTCCCACCAGGAAGAGGAATTAACCAAAGGCTCAGCGTGCCATGCCGGAACCACACTAGGGCCTGAAGCTATCCTGTGGTGTTGCGGCCAGCTCACAAGAAAGCGTGTTGAAGAAAGGAGCTCAGGGGCACTGTCATTCACAAACCTGCAGAGTTATAAATGACAGCTATTGTCCAAAAATATATTGAAGTAAGGCTGCCAAGAGGACTTGAAAGCGGGGCAGAATTGCAGGACACCGATTTCAGGAGGTAGACTGGAATTGCATGTAAAGCATAGGAAAAGAGACAGAACGTCCACAATGATGCACTTGAGCAAAAAGGGCGTATACGTTTTTTCCTGTATATATTCAGGAAAAAACGCATACGCCCTTTTTGGCCAACCAAGCAAGCTTGCAAAGAAATCTGCACTAAAATGAAGTCTCACTGCCCCCCGGTCAAAAGGGCCATCTGAAAAAAGTGTAAAATCCAGAAAGGCAGGACAGGCCATGGAGAACTGGGAGCCTTGTTATGCTGATGGGCGGGATGTAAATTGCCAACAGCCACTCTGGAGAAGTGTATGCTGTTTCCTGAAACATCCAAAAAACAAAGCAACAGAGCCTAGGCCACTTCCACTTATGGTCCTATAGCTTAGGGAAATTAAAATCAAAAAGACACAGCCACCCCAAAGTTTGGGACAGCTCTGTTTACAAGAACCTCGTTTACGGTACAAGTTCAATATCACAGAAAGCGAAAAATGGATACAGACGTTTTGGTACTTACGTACAATGCAATATCACTCAGCAATGAAATCTATGTCATCAGGCCCGCAGCAGCATAATGAGTGGATTCAGGTACGATGATTCTAAGTGAAATAAGTCACACAGAAAAAGAAACATCATAAGATATCACTACTACACGGAATGTAAACTTGGTTACACAGGAACTGAATTACAAAACAGAACAGGGTCTCAAATGTAGAAAACCAACTTATGCTTGCTTAAGGGGAAAGGTGAGTTGGGGTGCTGCATAAAACCAGAGATTGAAATTAGCACAGATACCGTTCCCTAAGCCAAATATGTAATAGACAAGAGCTACTCCTTGCTCAATGAACTGGACTCAACACCCCATATTAAACGCTTAAGAATATACCTGACTAGTAAGAATCTTAAAACCTATGGATTTATATGTCTCCAAAAGAGAATCAAGTGTGTGTACAGTGGCATAAACGCAGCAGTGATAGGATTGGTAAGGTTCGCTGAGCAAATGCAGACCCTTTGAAGTCATATTGCATGGTACCCATTCCATGGGTCTCAACTCTCCAGGTTTAAGGGATTCTTCCTTCAGCTAAAACATGCATGTGGAACCCAGAGTATGATCCACCATGTGATCGGGAAACGTGTTCAAATGTGTCTCTGTTTTCGTCCCCTGGTACTCGGGTGCAAAATTCCAGATGCTTTACTAACACTCTCCCCACTTGGAGACTCAGTGCCTTTAAACTCCTGTTTGGCCCAGTTTTCAATTTCTGCGTAAGATGAACAGGAATAGGGAGAACCAATGAGAGATTAGCTGGAGGTTTTTGGACGGGCAAATTTAACTCTCATTTTCCACCAGGAAGAGGAATTAACCAAAGGCTCAGCATGCCATTCCGGAACCACACTAGGGCCTGAAGCAATCCTGCGGTGTTGCGGCCAGCTCACAAGAAAACGAGTTGAAGAAAGGAGCTCAGGGGCACTGTAATTCACAAACCTGCAGAGTTATAAATGACAGCTATCGTCCAAAAATATATTGAAGTAAGGCTGCCAAGAGGACATGAAAGCGGGGCAGAATTGCAGGAAACCGATTTCAGGAGGTAGACTGGAATTGCATGTAAAGCATAGGAAAAGAGGCAGGATGTCCACAATGATGCACTTGGCCAAAAAGGGCGTATGCGTTTTTTCCTGAATATATTCAGGAAAAAACGCATACGCCCTTTTTGGCCAACAAAGCAAGCTTGCAAAGGAAATCTGCACTACAATGAAGTCTCACTGCCCCTGGTCAAAAGGGCCATCTGAAAAAAGTGTAAAATCCAGAAAGGCAGGACAGGCCATGAAGAACTGGGAGTCTTGTTATGCTGATGGGCGGGATGTAAATTGCCAACAGCCACTCTGGAGAAGTGTATGCTGTTTCCTGAAACATCCAAAAAACAAAGCAACAGAGCCTAGGCCACTTCCACTTATGGTCCTATAGCTTAGGGAAATTAAAATCAAAAAGACACAGCCACCCCAAAGTTTGGGACGGCTCTGTTTACAAGAACCTCGTTTACGGTACAAGTTCAATATCACAGAAAGCGAAAAATGGATACAGACGTTTTGGTACTTACGTACAATGCAATATCACTCAGCAATGAAATCTATGTCATCAGGCCCGTAGCAGCATAATGAGTGGATTCAGGTACGATGATTCTAAGTGAAATAAGTCACACAGAAAAAGAAACATCATAAGATATCACTAATACATGGAATGTAAACTTGGCTACACAGGAACTGAATTACAAAACAGAACAGGGTCTCAAATGTAGAACACCAACTTATGCTTGCTTAAGGGGAAAGGTGAGTTGGGGTGCTGCATAAAACCAGAGATTGAAATTAGCACAGATACCGCTCCATAAGCCAAATATGTAATAGACAAGAGCTACTCCTTGCTCAACGAAGTGGACTCAACACCCCATATTAAACGCTTAAGAATATACCTGACTAGTAAGAATCTTAAAACCTATGGATTTATATGTCTCCGAAAGAGAATCAAGCGTGTGTACAGTGGAATAAACGCAGCAGTGATAGGATTGGTGATGTTCGGTGAGCAAATGCAGACCCTTTGAAGTCATATTGCATGGTACCCATTCCATGGGTCTCAACTCTCCAGGTTTAAGGGATTCTTCCTTCAGCTAAAACATGCATGTGGAACCCAGAGTATGATCCACCGTGTGATCGGGAAACGTGTTCAAATGTGTCTCAGTTTTTGTCCCCTGGTACTCGGGTGCAAAATTCCAGACTCTTTACTAACACTCTCCCCACTTGGAGAGTCAGTGCCTTTAACCTCCTGTTTGGCCGAGTTTGCAATTTCTGCGGAAAATGAACAGGAATAGGGAGAACCCATGAGAGACAAGCTGGAGGTGTCTGGACGGGCAAATTTAACTCTCATTTCCCACCAGGAAGAGGAATTAACCAAAGGCTCAGCGTGCCATGCCGGAACCACACTAGGGCCTGAAGCTATCCTGTGGTGTTGCGGCCAGCTCACAAGAAAGCGTGTTGAAGAAAGGAGCTCAGGGGCACTGTCATTCACAAACCTGCAGAGTTATAAATGACAGCTATTGTCCAAAAATATATTGAAGTAAGGCTGCCAAGAGGACTTGAAAGCGGGGCAGAATTGCAGGACACCGATTTCAGGAGGTAGACTGGAATTGCATGTAAAGCATAGGAAAAGAGGCAGAACGTCCACAATGATGCACTTGAGCAAAAAGGGCGTATACGTTTTTTCCTGTATATATTCAGGAAAAAACGCATACGCCCTATTTGGCCAACCAAGCAAGCTTGCAAAGAAATCTGCACTAAAATGAAGTCTCACTGCCCCCCGGTCAAAAGGGCCATCTGAAAAAAGTGTAAAATCCAGAAAGGCAGGACAGGCCATGGAGAACTGGGAGCCTTGTTATGCTGATGGGCGGGATGTAAATTGCCAACAGCCACTCTGGAGAAGTGTATGGTGTTTCCTGAAACATCCAAAAAACAAAGCAACAGAGCCTAGGCCACTTCCACTTATGGTCCTATAGCTTAGGGAAATTAAAATCAAAAAGACACAGCCACCCCAAAGTTTGGGACAGCTCTGTTTACAAGAACCTCGTTTACGGTACAAGTTCAATATCACAGAAAGCGAAAAATGGATACAGACGTTTTGGTACTTACGTACAATGCAATATCACTCAGCAATGAAATCTATGTCATCAGGCCCGCAGCAGCATAATGAGTGGATTCAGGTACGATGATTCTAAGTGAAATAAGTCACACAGAAAAAGAAACATCATAAGATATCACTACTACACGGAATGTAAACTTGGTTACACAGGAACTGAATTACAAAACAGAACCGGGTCTCAAATGTAGAAAACCAACTTATGCTTGCTTAAGGGGAAAGGTGAGTTGGGGTGCTGCATAAAACCAGAGATTGAAATGAGCACAGATACCGTTCCCTAAGCCAAATATGTAATAGACAAGAGCTACTCCTTGCTCAACGAAGTGGACTCAACACCCCATATTAAACGCTTAAGAATATACCTGACTAGTAAGAATCTTAAAACCTATGGATTTATATGTCTCCAAAAGAGAATCAAGTGTGTGTACAGTGGCATAAACGCAGCAGTGATAGGATTGGTAAGGTTCGCTGAGCAAATGCAGACCCTTTGAAGTCATATTGCATGGTACCCATTCCATGGGTCTCAACTCTCCAGGTTTAAGGGATTCTTCCTTCAGCTAAAACATGCATGTGGAACCCAGAGTATGATCCACCATGTGATCGGGAAACGTGTTCAAATGTGTCTCTGTTTTCGTCCCCTGGTACTCGGGTGCAAAATTCCAGACGCTTTACTAACACTCTCCCCACTTGGAGACTCAGTGCCTTTAAACTCCTGTTTGGCCCAGTTTTCAATTTCTGCGTAAGATGAACAGGAATAGGGAGAACCAATGAGAGACTAGCTGGAGGTTTTTGGACGGGCAAATTTAACTCTCATTTTCCACCAGGAAGAGGAATTAACCAAAGGCTCAGCATGCCATTCCGGAACCACACTAGGGCCTGAAGCAATCCTGCGGTGTTGCGGCCAGCTCACAAGAAAGCGAGTTGAAGAAAGGAGCTCAGGGGCACTGTAATTCACAAACCTGCAGAGTTATAAATGACAGCTATCGTCCAAAAATATATTGAAGTAAGGCTGCCAAGAGGACATGAAAGCGGGGCAGAATTGCAGGAAACCGATTTCAGGAGGTAGACTGGAATTGCATGTAAAGCATAGGAAAAGAGGCAGGATGTCCACAATGATGCACTTGGCCAAAAAGGGCGTATGCGTTTTTTCCTGAATATATTCAGGAAAAAACGCATACGCCCTTTTTGGCCAACCAAGCAAGCTTGCAAAGGAAATCTGCACTACAATGAAGTCTCACTGCCCCTGGTCAAAAGGGCCATCTGAAAAAAGTGTAAAATCCAGAAAGGCAGGACAGGCCATGAAGAACTGGGAGCCTTGTTATGCTGATGGGCGGGATGTAAATTGCCAACAGCCACTCTGGAGAAGTGTATGGTGTTTCCTGAAACATCCAAAAAACAAAGCAACAGAGCCTAGGCCACTTCCACTTATGGTCCTATAGCTTAGGGAAATTAAAATCAAAAAGACACAGCCACCCCAAAGTTTGGGACGGCTCTGTTTACAAGAACCTCGTTTACGGTACAAGTTCAATATCACAGAAAGCGAAAAATGGATACAGACGTTTTGGTACTTACGTACAATGCAATATCACTCAGCAATGAAATCTATGTCATCAGGCCCGTAGCAGCATAATGAGTGGATTCAGGTACGATGATTCTAAGTGAAATAAGTCACACAGAAAAAGAAACATCATAAGATATCACTAATACATGGAATGTAAACTTGGCTACACAGGAACTGAATTACAAAACAGAACAGGGTCTCAAATGTAGAACACCAACTTATGCTTGCTTAAGGGGAAAGGTGAGTTGGGGTGCTGCATAAAACCAGAGATTGAAATTAGCACAGATACCGCTCCATAAGCCAAATATGTAATAGACAAGAGCTACTCCTTGCTCAACGAAGTGGACTCAACACCCCATATTAAACGCTTAAGAATATACCTGACTAGTAAGAATCTTAAAACCTATGGATTTATATGTCTCCGAAAGAGAATCAAGCGTGTGTACAGTGGAATAAACGCAGCAGTGATAGGATTGGTGATGTTCGGTGAGCAAATGCAGACCCTTTGAAGTCATATTGCATGGTACCCATTCCATGGGTCTCAACTCTCCAGGTTTAAGGGATTCTTCCTTCAGCTAAAACATGCATGTGGAACCCAGAGTATGATCCACCGTGTGATCGGGAAACGTGTTCAAATGTGTCTCAGTTTTTGTCCCCTGGTACTCGGGTGCAAAATTCCAGACTCTTTACTAACACTCTCCCCACTTGGAGAGTCAGTGCCTTTAAACTCCTGTTTGGCCGAGTTTGCAATTTCTGCGGAAAATGAACAGGAATAGGGAGAACCCATGAGAGACAAGCTGGAGGTGTCTGGACGGGCAAATTTAACTCTCATTTCCCACCAGGAAGAGGAATTAACCAAAGGCTCAGCGTGCCATGCCGGAACCACACTAGGGCCTGAAGCTATCCTGTGGTGTTGCGGCCAGCTCACAAGAAAGCGTGTTGAAGAAAGGAGCTCAGGGGCACTGTCATTCACAAACCTGCAGAGTTATAAATGACAGCTATTGTCCAAAAATATATTGAAGTAAGGCTGCCAAGAGGACTTGAAAGCGGGGCAGAATTGCAGGACACCGATTTCAGGAGGTAGACTGGAATTGCATGTAAAGCATAGGAAAAGAGGCAGAACGTCCACAATGATGCACTTGAGCAAAAAGGGCGTATACGTTTTTTCCTGTATATATTCAGGAAAAAACGCATACGCCCTTTTTGGCAACCAAGCAAGCTTGCAAAGAAATCTGCACTAAAATGAAGTCTCACTGCCCCCCGGTCAAAAGGGCCATCTGAAAAAAGTGTAAAATCCAGAAAGGCAGGACAGGCCATGGAGAACTGGGAGCCTTGTTATGCTGATGGGCGGGATGTAAATTGCCAACAGCCACTCTGGAGAAGTGTATGGTGTTTCCTGAAACATCCAAAAAACAAAGCAACAGAGCCTAGGCCACTTCCACTTATGGTCCTATAGCTTAGGGAAATTAAAATCAAAAAGACACAGCCACCCCAAAGTTTGGGACAGCTCTGTTTACAAGAACCTCGTTTACGGTACAAGTTCAATATCACAGAAAGCGAAAAATGGATACAGACGTTTTGGTACTTACGTACAATGCAATATCACTCAGCAATGAAATCTATGTCATCAGGCCCGCAGCAGCATAATGAGTGGATTCAGGTACGATGATTCTAAGTGAAATAAGTCACACAGAAAAAGAAACATCATAAGATATCACTACTACACGGAATGTAAACTTGGTTACACAGGAACTGAATTACAAAACAGAACCGGGTCTCAATTGTAGAAAACCAACTTATGCTTGCTTAAGGGGAAAGGTGAGTTGGGGTGCTGCATAAAACCAGAGATTGAAATGAGCACAGATACCGTTCCCTAAGCCAAATATGTAATAGACAAGAGCTACTCCTTGCTCAACGAAGTGGACTCAACACCCCATATTAAACGCTTAAGAATATACCTGACTAGTAAGAATCTTAAAACCTATGGATTTATATGTCTCCAAAAGAGAATCAAGTGTGTGTACAGTGGCATAAACGCAGCAGTGATAGGATTGGTAAGGTTCGCTGAGCAAATGCAGACCCTTTGAAGTCATATTGCATGGTACCCATTCCATGGGTCTCAACTCTCCAGGTTTAAGGGATTCTTCCTTCAGCTAAAACATGCATGTGGAACCCAGAGTATGATCCACCATGTGATCGGGAAACGTGTTCAAATGTGTCTCTGTTTTCGTCCCCTGGTACTCGGGTGCAAAATTCCAGACGCTTTACTAACACTCTCCCCACTTGGAGACTCAGTGCCTTTAAACTCCTGTTTGGCCCAGTTTTCAATTTCTGCGTAAGATGAACAGGAATAGGGAGAACCAATGAGAGACTAGCTGGAGGTTTTTGGACGGGCAAATTTAACTCTCATTTTCCACCAGGAAGAGGAATTAACCAAAGGCTCAGCATGCCATTCCGGAACCACACTAGGGCCTGAAGCAATCCTGCGGTGTTGCGGCCAGCTCACAAGAAAGCGAGTTGAAGAAAGGAGCTCAGGGGCACTGTAATTCACAAACCTGCAGAGTTATAAATGACAGCTATCGTCCAAAAATATATTGAAGTAAGGCTGCCAAGAGGACATGAAAGCGGGGCAGAATTGCAGGAAACCGATTTCAGGAGGTAGACTGGAATTGCATGTAAAGCATAGGAAAAGAGGCAGGATGTCCACAATGATGCACTTGGCCAAAAAGGGCGTATGCGTTTTTTCCTGAATATATTCAGGAAAAAACGCATACGCCCTTTTTGGCCAACCAAGCAAGCTTGCAAAGGAAATCTGCACTACAATGAAGTCTCACTGCCCATGGTCAAAAGGGCCATCTGAAAAAAGTGTAAAATCCAGAAAGGCAGGATAGGCCATGAAGAACTGGGAGTCTTGTTATGCTGATGGGCGGGATGTAAATTGCCAACAGCCACTCTGGAGAAGTGTATGCTGTTTCCTGAAACATCCAAAAAACAAAGCAACAGAGCCTAGGCCACTTCCACTTATGGTCCTATAGATTAGGGAAATTAAAATCAAAAAGACACAGCCACCCCAAAGTTTGGGACGGCTCTGTTTACAAGAACCTCGTTTACGGTACAAGTTCAATATCACAGAAAGCAAAAAATGGATAAAGAAGTTGTGATACTTAAGAACAATGCAATATCACTCAGCAACGAAATCTATGTCATCAGGCCCATAGCAGCATAATGAATGGATTAAGGTACGATGATTCTAAGTGAAATAAGTCACAGAGAAAAAGAAACATCATAAGATATCACTAATACACGGAATGTAAACTTGGCTACACAGGAACTGAATTACAAAACAGAACAGGGTCTCAAATGTAGAAAACCAACTTATGCTTGCTTAAGGGGAAAGGTGAGTTGGGGTGCTGCATAAAACCAGAGATTGAAATTCGCACAGATACCGTTCCATAAGCCAAATATGTAATAACAAGAGCTACTCCTTGCCCAACGAAGTGGACTCAACACCTCATATTAAACGCCTAATAATATACCTGACTAGTAAGAATCTTAAAACCTATGGATTTATATGTCTCCAAAAGAGAATCAAGCATGTGTACAGCAGCATAAACACAGCAGTGATAGGATCAGTGAGGTTCGGTGAGCAAATGCAGACCCTTTGAAGTCATATTGCATGGTACCCATTCCATGGGTCTCAACTCTCCAGGTTTAAGGGATTCTTCCTTCAGCTAAAACATGCATGTGGAACCCAGAGTATGATCCACCATGTGATCGGGAAACGTGTTCAAATGTGTCTCAGTTTTCGTTCCCTGGTACTCGGGTGCAACATTCCAGACGCTTTACTAACACTCTCCCCACTTGGAGACTCAGTGCCTTTAAACTCCTGTTTGGCCCAGTTTTCAATTTCTGCGTAAGATGAACAGGAATAGGGAGAACCAATGAGAGACTAGCTGGAGGTTTTTGGACGGGCAAATTTAACTCTCATTTTCCACCAGGAAGAGGAATTAACCAAAGGCTCAGGATGCCATTCCGGAACCACACTAGGGCCTGAAGCAATCCTGCGGTGTTGCGGCCAGCTCACAAGAAAGCGAGTTGAAGAAAGGAGCTCAGGGGCACTGTAATTCACAAACCTGCAGAGTTATAAATGACAGCTATCGTCCAAAAATATATTGAAGTAAGGCTGCCAAGAGGACTTGAAAGCGGGGCAGAATTGCAGGAAACCGATTTCAGGAGGTAGACTGGAATTGCATGTAAAGCATAGGAAAAGAGGCAGGATGTCCACAATGATGCACTTGGCCAAAAAGGGCGTATGCGTTTTTTCCTGAATATATTCAGGAAAAAACGCATACGCCCTTTTTGGCCAACAAAGCAAGCTTGCAAAGGAAATCTGCACTACAATGAAGTCTCACTGCCCCTGGTCAAAAGGGCCATCTGAAAAAAGTGTAAAATCCAGAAAGGCAGGACAGGCCATGAAGAACTGGGAGCCTTGTTATGCTGATGGGCGGGATGTAAATTGCCAACAGCCACTCTGGAGAAGTGTATGGTGTTTCCTGAAACATCCAAAAAACAAAGCAACAGAGCCTAGGCCACTTCCACTTATGGTCCTATAGCTTAGGGAAATTAAAATCAAAAAGACACAGCCACCCCAAAGTTTGGGACGGCTCTGTTTACAAGAACCTCGTTTACGGTACAAGTTCAATATCACAGAAAGCGAAAAATGGATACAGACGTTTTGGTACTTACGTACAATGCAATATCACTCAGCAATGAAATCTATGTCATCAGGCCCGTAGCAGCATAATGAGTGGATTCAGGTACGATGATTCTAAGTGAAATAAGTCACACAGAAAATGAAACATCATAAGATATCACTAATACATGGAATGTAAACTTGGCTACACAGGAACTGAATTACAAAACAGAACAGGGTCTCAAATGTAGAACACCAACTTATGCTTGCTTAAGGGGAAAGGTGAGTTGGGGTGCTGCATAAAACCAGAGATTGAAATTAGCACAGATACCGCTCCATAAGCCAAATATGTAATAGACAAGAGCTACTCCTTGCTCAACGAAGTGGACTCAACACCCCATATTAAACGCTTAAGAATATACCTGACTAGTAAGAATCTTAAAACCTATGGATTTATATGTCTCCGAAAGAGAATCAAGCGTGTGTACAGTGGAATAAACGCAGCAGTGATAGGATTGGTGATGTTCGGTGAGCAAATGCAGACCCTTTGAAGTCATATTGCATGGTACCCATTCCATGGGTCTCAACTCTCCAGGTTTAAGGGATTCTTCCTTCAGCTAAAACATGCATGTGGAACCCAGAGTATGATCCACCGTGTGATCGGGAAACGTGTTCAAATGTGTCTCAGTTTTTGTCCCCTGGTACTCGGGTGCAAAATTCCAGACTCTTTACTAACACTCTCCCCACTTGGAGAGTCAGTGCCTTTAACCTCCTGTTTGGCCCAGTTTGCAATTTCTGCAGAAAATGAACAGAAATAGGGAGAACCCATGAGAGACAAGCTGGAGGTGTCTGGACGGGCAAATTTAACTCTCATTTCCCACCAGGAAGAGGAATTAACCAAAGGCTCAGCGTGCCATGCCGGAACCACACTAGGGCCTGAAGCTATCCTGTGGTGTTGCGGCCAGCTCACAAGAAAGCGTGTTGAAGAAAGGAGCTCAGGGGCACTGTCATTCACAAACCTGCAGAGTTATAAATGACAGCTATTGTCCAAAAATATATTGAAGTAAGGCTGCCAAGAGGACTTGAAAGCGGGGCAGAATTGCAGGACACCGATTTCAGGAGGTAGACTGGAATTGCATGTAAAGCATAGGAAAAGAGGCAGAACGTCCACAATGATGCACTTGAGCAAAAAGGGCGTATACGTTTTTTCCTGTATATATTCAGGAAAAAACGCATACACCCTTTTTGGCCAACAAAGCAAGCTTGCAAAGAAATCTGCACTAAAATGAAGTCTCACTGCCCCCCGGTCAAAAGGGCCATCTGAAAAAAGTGTAAAATCCAGAAAGGCAGGACAGGTCATGGAGACCTGGGAGCCTTGTTATGCTGATGGGCGGGATGTAAATTGCCAACAGCCACTCTGGAGAAGTGTATGGTGTTTCCTGAAACATCCAAAAAACAAAGCAACAGAGCCTAGGCCACTTCCACTTATGGTCCTATAGCTTAGGGAAATTAAAATCAAAAAGACACAGCCACCCCAAAGTTTGGGACAGCTCTGTTTACAAGAACCTCGTTTACGGTACAAGTTCAATATCACCGAAAGCAAAAAATGGATAAAGAAGTTGTGATACTTAAGAACAATGCAATATCACTCAGCAACGAAATCTATGTCATCAGGCCAATAGCAGCATAATGAATGGATTAAGGTACGATGATTCTAAGTGAAATAAGTCACAGAGAAAAAGAAACATCATAAGATATCACTAATACACGGAATGTAAACTTGGCTACACAGGAACTGAATTACAAAACAGAACAGGGTCTCAAATGTAGAACACCAACTTATGCTTGCTTAAGGGGAAAGGTGAGTTGGGGTGCTGCATAAAACCAGAGATTGAAATTAGCACAGATACCGTTCCATAAGCCAAATATGTAATAACAAGAGCTACTCCTTGCCCAACGAAGTTGACTCAACACCTCATATTAAACGCCTAATAATATAGCTGACTAGTAAGAATCTTAAAACCTATGGATTTATATGTCTCCGAAAGAGAATCAAGCGTGTTTACAGCAGCATAAACGCAGCAGTGATAGGATTGGTGATGTTCGGTGAGCAAATGCAGACCCTTTGAAGTCATATAGCATGGTACCCATTCCATGGGTCTCAACTCTCCAGGTTTAAGGGATTCTTCCTTCAGCTAAAACATGCATGTGGAACCCAGAGTATGATCCACCGTGTGATCGGGAAACGTGTTCAAATGTGTCTCAGTTTTCGTCCCCTGGTCCTCAGGTGCAACATTCCAGACGCTTTACTAACACTCTCCCCACTTGGAGAGTCAGTGCCTTTAACCTCCTGTTTGGCCCAGTTTGCAATTTCTGCGTAAGATGAACAGGAATACGGAGAACAAATGAGAGACTAGCTGGAGGTGTCTGGATGGGCAAATTTAACTCTCATTTCCCACCAGGAAGAGGAATTAACCAAAGGCTCAGTGTGCCATGCCACAACCACACTAGGGCCTGAAGCAATCCTGCGGTGTTGTGGCCTGCTCACAAGAAACCGAGTTGAAGAAAGGAGCTCAGGGGCACTGTAATTCACAAACCTGCAGAATCATAAATGACAGCTATCGTCCAAAAATATATTGAAGTAAGGCTGCCAAGAGGACTTGAAAGCGGGGCAGAATTGTAGGAAACCGATTTCAGGAGGTAGAGTGGAATTTCATGTAAAGCATAGGAAAAGAGGCAGAATGTCCACAGTGATGCACTTGGCCAAAAAGGGCGTATGCGTTTTTTCCTGAATATATTCAGGAAAAAATGCATACGCCCTTTTTGGCCAACCAAGCAAGCTTGCAAAGGAAATCTGCACTACAATGAAGTCTCACTGCCCCCCGGTCAAAAGGGCCATCTGAAAAAAGTGTAAAATCCAGAAAGGTAGGACAGGCCATGAAGAACTGGGAGCCTTGTTATGCTGATGGGCGGGATGTAAATTGACAACAGCCACTCTGGAGAAGTGTATGGTGTTTCCTGAAACATCCAAAAAACAAAGCCACAGAGCCTAGGGCACTTCCACTTATGGTCCTATAGCTTACGGAAATTAAAATCAAAAAGACACAGCCACCCCAAAGTTTGGGACGGCTCTGTTTACAAGAACCTCGTTTACGGTACAAGTTCAATATCACAGAAAGCGAAAAATGGATACAGACGTTTTGGTACTTACGTACAATGCAATATCACTCAGCAATGAAATCTATGTCATCAGGCCCGTAGCAGCATAATGAGTGGATTCAGGTACGATGATTCTAAGTGAAATAAGTCACACAGAAAAAGAAACATCATAAAATATCACTACTAAACGGAATGTAAACTTGGCTACACAGGAACTGAATTACAAAACAGAACAGGGTCTCAAATGTAGAACACCAACTTATGCGTGCTTAAGGGGAAAGGTGAGTTGGGGTGCTGCATAAAACCAGAGACTGAAATTAGCACAGATACCGTTCCCTAAGCCAAATATGTAATAGACAAGAGCTACTCCTTGCTCAATGAAGTGGACTCAACACCCCATATTAAACGCCTAAGAATATACCTGACTAGTAAGAATCTTAAAACCTATGGATTTATATGTCTCCAAAAGAGAATCAAGCGTGTGTACAGCAGCATAAACACAGCAGTGATAGGATTGGTGAGGTTCGGTGAGCAAATGCAGACCCTTTGAAGTCATATTGCATGGTACCCATTCCATGGGTCTCAACTCTCCAGGTTTAAGGGATTCTTCCTTCAGCTAAAACATGCATGTGGAACCCAGAGTATGATCCACCATGTGATCGGGAAACGTGTTCAAATGTGTCTCAGTTTTCGTCCCCTGGTACTCGGGTGCAACATTCCAGACGCTTTACTAACACTCTCCCCACTTGGAGACTCAGTGCCTTTAAACTCCTGTTTGGCCCAGTTTTCAATTTCTGTGTAAGATGAACAGGAATAGGGAGAACCAATGAGAGACTAGCTGGAGGTTTTTGGACGGGCAAATTTAACTCTCATTTTCCACCAGGAAGAGGAATTAACCAAAGGCTCAGGATGCCATTCCGGAACCACACTAGGGCCTGAAGCAATCCTGCGGTGTTGCGGCCAGCTCACAAGAAAGCGAGTTGAAGAAAGGAGCTCAGGGGCACTGTAATTCACAAACCTGCAGAGTTATAAATGACAGCTATCGTCCAAAAATATATTGAAGTAAGGCTGCCAAGAGGACATGAAAGCGGGGCAGAATTGCAGGAAACCGATTTCAGGAGGTAGACTGGAATTGCATGTAAAGCATAGGAAAAGAGGCAGGATGTCCACAATGATGCACTTGGCCAAAAAGGGCGTATGCGTTTTTTCCTGAATATATTCAGGAAAAAACGCATACGCCCTTTTTGGCCAACAAAGCAAGCTTGCAAAGGAAATCTGCACTACAATGAAGTCTCACTGCCCCCTGGTCAAAAGGGCCATCTGAAAAGAGTGTAAAATCCAGAAAGGCAGGACAGGCCATGAAGAACTGGGAGCCTTGTTATGCTGATGGGCGGGATGTAAATTGCCAACAGCCACTCTGGAGAAGTGTATGGTGTTTCCTGAAACATCCAAAAAACAAAGCAACAGAGCCTAGGCCACTTCCACTTATGGTCCTATAGCTTAGGGAAATTAAAATCAAAAAGACACAGCCACCCCAAAGTTTGGGACGGCTCTGTTTACAAGAACCTCGTTTACGGTACAAGTTCAATATCACAGAAAGCGAAAAATGGATACAGACGTTTTGGTACTTACGTACAATGCAATATCACTCAGCAATGAAATCTATGTCATCAGGCCCGTAGCAGCATAATGAGTGGATTCAGGTACGATGATTCTAAGTGAAATAAGTCACACAGAAAAAGAAACATCATAAGATATCACTAATACATGGAATGTAAACTTGGCTACACAGGAACTGAATTACAAAACAGAACAGGGTCTCAAATGTAGAACACCAACTTATGCTTGCTTAAGGGGAAAGGTGAGTTGGGGTGCTGCATAAAACCAGAGATTGAAATTAGCACAGATACCGCTCCATAAGCCAAATATGTAATAGACAAGAGCTACTCCTTGCTCAACGAAGTGGACTCAACACCCCATATTAAACGCTTAAGAATATACCTGACTAGTAAGAATCTTAAAACCTATGGATTTATATGTCTCCGAAAGAGAATCAAGCGTGTGTACAGTGGAATAAACGCAGCAGTGATAGGATTGGTGATGTTCGGTGAGCAAATGCAGACCCTTTGAAGTCATATAGCATGGTACCCATTCCATGGGTCTCAACTCTCCAGGTTTAAGGGATTCTTCCTTCAGCTAAAACATGCATGTGGAACCCAGAGTATGATCCACCGTGTGATCGGGAAACGTGTTCAAATGTGTCTCAGTTTTTGTCCCCTGGTACTCGGGTGCAAAATTCCAGACTCTTTACTAACAATCTCCCCACTTGGAGAGTCAGTGCCTTTAACCTCCTGTTGGGCCGAGTTTGCAATTTCTGCGGAAAATGAACAGGAATAGGGAGAACCCATGAGAGACAAGCTGGAGGTGTCTGGACGGGCAAATTTAACTCTCATTTCCCACCAGGAAGAGGAATTAACCAAAGGCTCAGCGTGCCATGCCGGAACCACACTAGGGCCTGAAGCTATCCTGTGGTGTTGCGGCCAGCTCACAAGAAAGCGTGTTGAAGAAAGGAGCTCAGGGGCACTGTCATTCACAAACCTGCAGAGTTATAAATGACAGCTATTGTCCAAAAATATATTGAAGTAAGGCTGCCAAGAGGACTTGAAAGCGGGGCAGAATTGCAGGACACCGATTTCAGGAGGTAGACTGGAATTGCATGTAAAGCATAGGAAAAGAGGCAGAACGTCCACAATGATGCACTTGAGCAAAAAGGGCGTATACGTTTTTTCCTGTATATATTCAGGAAAAAACGCATACGCCCTTTTTGGCCAACCAAGCAAGCTTGCAAAGAAATCTGCACTAAAATGAAGTCTCACTGCCCCCCGGTCAAAAGGGCCATCTGAAAAAAGTGTAAAATCCAGAAAGGCAGGACAGGTCATGGAGACCTGGGAGCCTTGTTATGCTGATGGGCGGGATGTAAATTGCCAACAGCCACTCTGGAGAAGTGTATGGTGTTTCCTGAAACATCCAAAAAACAAAGCAACAGAGCCTAGGCCACTTCCACTTATGGTCCTATAGCTTAGGGAAATTAAAATCAAAAAGACACAGCCACCCCAAAGTTTGGGACAGCTCTGTTTACAAGAACCTCGTTTACGGTACAAGTTCAATATCACCGAAAGCAAAAAATGGATAAAGAAGTTGTGATACTTAAGAACAATGCAATATCACTCAGCAAAGAAATCTATGTCATCAGGCCAATAGCAGCATAATGAATGGATTAAGGTACGATGATTCTAAGTGAAATAAGTCACAGAGAAAAAGAAACATCATAAGATATCACTAATACACGGAATGTAAACTTGGCTACACAGGAACTGAATTACAAAACAGAAGAGGGTCTCAAATGTAG
Source organism: Orcinus orca (assembly GCF_937001465.1). Lineage (NCBI taxonomy): Eukaryota > Metazoa > Chordata > Mammalia > Artiodactyla > Delphinidae > Orcinus > Orcinus orca. Next base: position 44,249,644 of record NC_064560.1, on the reverse strand, counting down.
AACACCAACTTATGCTTGCTTAAGGGGAAAGGTGAGTTGGGGTGCTGCATAAAACCAGAGATTGAAATTAGCACAGATACCGTTCCATAAGCCAAATATGTAATAACAAGAGCTACTCCTTGCCCAACGAAGTGGACTCAACACCTCATATTAAACGCCTAATAATATACCTGACTAGTAAGAATCTTAAAACCTATGGATTTATATGTCTCCGAAAGAGAATCAAGCGTGTTTACAGCAGCATAAACGCAGCAGTGATAGGATTGGTGATGTTCGGTGAGCAAATGCAGACCCTTTGAAGTCATATAGCATGGTACCCATTCCATGGGTCTCAACTCTCCAGGTTTAAGGGATTCTTCCTTCAGCTAAAACATGCATGTGGAACCCAGAGTATGATCCACCGTGTGATCAGGAAACGTGTTCAAATGTGTCTCAGTTTTCGTCCCCTGGTCCTCAGGTGCAACATTCCAGACGCTTTACTAACACTCTCCCCACTTGGAGAGTCAGTGCCTTTAACCTCCTGTTTGGCCCAGTTTGCAATTTCTGCGTAAGATGAACAGGAATAGGGAGAACCAATGAGAGACTAGCTGGAGGTGTCTGGATGGGCAAATTTAACTCTCATTTCCCACCAGGAAGAGGAATTAACCAAAGGCTCAGTGTGCCATGCCAGAACCACACTAGGGCCTGAAGCAATCCTGCGGTGTTGTGGCCTGCTCACAAGAAACCGAGTTGAAGAAAGGAGCTCAGGGGCACTGTAATTCACAAACCTGCAGAATCATAAATGACAGCTATCGTCCAAAAATATATTGAAGTAAGGCTGCCAAGAGAACTTGAAAGCGGGGCAGAATTGCAGGAAACCGATTTCAGGAGGTAGACTGGAATTTCATGTAAAGCATAGGAAAAGAGGCAGAATGTCCACAATGATGCACTTGGCCAAAAAGGGCGTATGCGTTTTTTCCTGAATATATTCAGGAAAAAATGCATACGCCCTTTTTGGCCAACCAAGCAAGCTTGCAAAGGAAATCTGCACTACAATGAAGTCTCACTGCCCCCTGGTCAAAAGGGCCATCTGAAAAAAGTGTAAAATCCAGAAAGGCAGGACAGGACATGGAGAACTGGGAGCCTTGTTATGCTGATGGGCGGGATGTAAATTGCCAACAGCCACTCTGGAGAAGTGTATGGTGTTTCCTGAAACATCCAAAAAACAAAGCAACAGAGCCTAGGGCACTTCCACTTATGGTCCTATAGCTTAGGGAAATTAAAATCAAAAAGACACAGCCACCCCAAAGTTTGGGATGGCTCTGTTTACAAGAACCTCGTTTACGGTACAAGTTCAATATCACAGAAAGCGAAAAATGGATAAAGAAGTTGTGGTACTTACGTACAATGCAATATCACTCAGCAATGAAATCTATGTCATCAGGCCCGTAGCAGCATAAAGAGTGGATTCAGGTACGATGATTCTAAGTGAAATAAGTCACACAGAAAAAGAAACATCATTAGATATCACTACTACACGGAATGTAAACTTGGCTACACAGGAACTGAATTACAAAACAGAACAGGGTCTCAAATGGAGAAAACCAACTTATGCTTGCTTAAGGGGAAAGGTGAGTTGGGGTGCTGCATAAAACCAGAGATTGAAATTAGCACAGATACCCTTCCATTAGCCAAATATGTAATAGACAAGAGCTACTCCTTGCTCAATGAAGTGGAGTCAACACCCCATATTAAACGCCTAAGAATATACCTGACTAGTAAGAATCTTAAAACCTATGGATTTATATGTCTCCGAAAGAGAATCCAGCGTGTGTACAGCAGCATAAACGCAGCAGTGATAGGATTGGTGATGTTCGCTGAGCAAATGCAGACCCTTTGAAGTCATATTGCATGGTACCCATTCCATGGGTCTCAACTCTCCAGGTTTAAGGGATTCTTCCTTCATCTAAAACATGCATGTGGAACCCTGAGTATGATCCACCGTGTGATCAGGAAACGTGTTCAAATGTGTCTCAGTTTTCGTCCCCTTGTACTCGGGTGCAACATTCCAGACGCTTTACTAACACTCTCCCCACTTGAAGAGTCAGTGCCTTTAACCACCTGTTTGGCCCAGTTTGCAATTTCTGCGGAAAATGAACAGGAATACGGAGAACCAATGAGAGACTAGCTGGAGGTGTCTGGATGGGCAAATTTAACTCTCATTTCCCACCAGGAAGAGGCATTAACCAAAGGCTCAGCATGACATGCCGGAACCACACTAGGGCCTGAAGCAATCCTGGGGTGTTGCGGCCAGCTCACAAGAAAGCGAGTTGAAGAAAGGAGCTCAGGGGCACTGTAATTCACAAACCTGCAGAGTTATAAATGTCAGCTATCGTCCAAAAATATATTAAAGTAAGGCTGCGAAGAGAACTTGAAAGCAGGGCAGAATTGCAGGAAACCGATTTCAGGAGGTAGACTGGAATTGCATGTAAAGCATAGGAAAAGAGGCAGAACATCCACAATGATGCACTTGGCCAAAAAGGGCGTATGCATTTATTCCTGAATATATTCAGGAAAAAACGCATACGCCCTTTTTGGCCAACCAAGCAAGCTTGCAAAGGAAATCTGCACTACAATGAAGTCTCACTGCCCCCCGGTCAAAAGGGCCATCTGAAAAAAGTGTAAAATCCAGAAAGGCAGGACAGGCCATGGAGAACTGGGAGCCTTGTTATGCTGATGGGCGGGATGTAAATTGCCAACAGCCACTCTGGAGAAGTGTATGGTGTTTCCTGAAACATCTAAAAAACAAAGCAACAGAGCCTAGGGCACTTCCACTTATGGTCCTATAGCTTAGGGAAATTAAAATCAAAAAGACACAGCCACCCCAAAGTTTGGGACGGCTCTGTTAACAAGAACCTCGTTTACGGTACAAGTTCAATATCACAGAAAGCGAAAAATGGATAAAGAAGTTGTGGTACTTACGTACAATGCAATATCACTCAGCAATGACATCTATGTCATCAGGCCCGTAGCAGCATAATGAGTGGATTCAGGTACGATGATTCTAAGTGAAATAAGTCACACAGAAAAAGAAACATCATAAGATATCACTAATACACGGAATGTAAACTTGGCTACACAGGAACTGAATTACAAAACAGAACAGGGTCTCAAATGTAGAAAACCAACTTATGCTTGCTTAAGGGGAAAGGTGAGTTGGGGTGCTGCATAAAACCACAGATTGAAATTAGCACAGATACCGTTCCATAAGCCAAATATGTAATAGACAAGAGCTACTCCTTGCTCAACGAAGTGGACTCAACACCCCATATTAAACGCCTAAGAATATACCTGACTAGTAAGAATCTTTTTTTTTTTTTAAACATCTTTAGTGGAGCATAATTGCTTTACAATGGTATGTTAGTTTCAGCTTCACAACAAAATGAATCAGTTATATATATACATATGTTCCCATATCTCTTCCCGCTTGCGTCACCCTCCCTCCCACCCTCCCTGTCCCACCCCTCCAGGTGGTCACAAAGCACCGAGCTGATCTCCCTGTGCTATGCGGCTGCTTCCCACTAGCTATCTACCTTACGTTTGGTAGTGTATACATGTCCATGCCTCTTTATTGCTTTTTCACCGTTTACCCTTCCGCCTCCCCATAGCCTCACGTCCATTCTCTAGTAAGCCTGTGTTTTTATTCCTGTTTCACCCCTAGGTTTTTCATGACATTTTTTTTTCTTAAATTCCATATATATGTGTTAGCATACGGTATTTGTCTCTCTCTTTCTGACTCACTTCACTCTGTATGACAGACTCTAGGTCTATCCACCTCATTACAAATAGCTCAATTTCGTCTCTTTTTATGGCTGAGTAATATTCCATTGTATATATGTGCCACATCTTCTTTATCCATTCATCCGATGATGGACACTTAGGTTGTTTCCATCTCTGGGCTATTGTAAATAGAGCTGCAATGAACAGTTTGGTACATGACTCTTTTTGAATTATGGTTTTCTCAGGGTATATGCCCAGTAGTGGGATTGCTGGGTCATATGGTAGTTCTATTTGTAGCTTTTTAAGGAACCTCCATACTGTTCTCCACAGTGGCTGTATCAATTTACATTCCCACCAACAGTGTAAGAGGGTTCCCTTTTCTCCACACCCTCTCCAGCATTTATTGTTTCTAGATTTTTTGATGATGGCCATTCTGACTGGTGTGAGATGATATCTCATTGTAGTTTTGATTTGCATTTCTCTAATGATTAGTGATGTTGAGCATTCTTTCATGTGTTTGTTGGCACTCTGTATATCTTCTTTGGAGAAATGTCTATTTAGGTCTTCTGCCCATTTTTGGATTGGGTTGTTTGTTCTTTTGTTATTAAGCTGCATGAGCTGCTTATAAATTTTGGAGATCAATCCTTTGTCAGTTGCTTCATTTGCAAATATTTTCTCCCATTCTGAGGGTTGTCTTTTGGTCTTCTTTATGGTTTCCTTTGCTGCGCAAAAGCTTTTAAGTTTCATTAGGTCCCATTTGTTTACTTTTGTTTTTATTTCCATTTCTCTAGGAGGTGGGTCAAAAAGGATCTTGCTGTGATTTATGTCATAGAGTGTTCTGCCTATGTTTTCCTCTAAGAGTTTGATAGTTTCTGGCCTTACATTTAGGTCTTTAATCCATTTTGAGCTTATTTTTGTGTATGGTGTTAGGGAGTGATCTAATCTCATACTTTTACATGTAGCTGTCCAGTTTTCCCAGCACCACTTATTGAATAGGCTGTCCTTTCTCCACTGTACATTTCTGCCTCCTTTGTCAAAGATAAGGTGACCATATGTGCGTGGGTTTATCTCTGGGCTTTCTATCCTGTTCCATTGATCTATATTTCTGTTTTTGTGCCAGTACCATACTGTCTTGATTACTGAAGCTTTGTAGTATAGTCTGAAGTCAGGAAGCCTGATTCCTCCAGCTCCATTTTTCGTTCTCAATATTGCTTTGACTATTCGGGGTCTTTTGTGTTTCCATACAAATTGTGAGATTTTTTGTTCTAGTTCTGTGAAAAATGCCAGTGGTAGTTTCATAGGGATTGCATTGAATCTGTAGATTGCTTTGGGTAGTAGAGTCATTTTCACAATGTTGATTCTTCCAATCCAAGAACATGGTATATCTCTCCATCTATTTGTATCATTTTTAATTTCTTTCATCAGTGTCTTATAATTTTCTGCATACAGGTCTTTTGTCTCCTTAGGTAGGTTTATTCCTAGGTATTTTATTCTTTTTGTTGCAGTGGTAAATGGGAGTGTTTTCTTGATTTCACTTTCAGATTTTTCATCCTTAGTGTATAGGAATGCCAGAGATTTCTGTGCATTAATTTTGTATCCTGCTACTTTACCAAATTCATTGATTAGCTCTAGTAGTTTTCTGGTAGCATCTTTAGGATTCTGTATGTATAGTATCACGTCATCTGCAAACAGTGACAGCTTTACTTCTTCTTTTCCGATTTGGATTCCTTTTATTTCCTTTTCTTCTCTGATTGCTGTGGCTAAAACTTCCAAAACTATGTTGAATAAGAGTGGTGAGAGTGGGCAACCTTGTCTTGTTCCTGATCTTAGTGGAAATGCTTTCAGTTTTTCACCATTGAGGACGATGTTGGCTGTGGGTTTGTCATATATGGCCTTTATTATGTTGAGGAAAGTTCCCTCTATGCCTACTTTCTGCAGGGTTTTTATCATAAATGGGTGTTGAATTTTGTCAAAAGCTTTCTCTGCATCTATTGAGATGATCATATGGTTTTTCTCCTTCAATTTGTTAATATGGTGTATCACGTTGATTGATTTGCGTATATTGAAGAATCCTTGCATTCTTGGAATAAACCCCACTTGATCATGGTGTATGATCCGTTTAATGTACTGTTGGATTCTGTTTGCTAGTATTTTGTTGAGGATCTTTGCATCTATGTTCATCAGTGATATTGGCCTGTAGTTTTCTTTCTTTGTGACATCCTTGTCTGGTTTTGGTATCAGGGTGATGGTGGCCTCGTAGAATGAGTTGGGGAGTGTTCCTCCCTCTGCTATATTTTGGAAGAGTCTGAGAAGGATAGGTGATAGCTCTTCTCTAAATGTTTGATAGAATTCGCCTGTGAAGCCATCTGGTCCTGGGCTTTTGCTTGTTGGAAGATTTTTAATCACAGTTTCAATTTCAGTGCTTGTGATTGGTCTGTTCATATTTTCTATTTCTTCCTGATTCAGTCTTGGCAGGTTGTGCCTTTCTAAGAATTTGTCCATTTCTTCCAGGTTGTCCATTTTATTGGCATAGAGTTGCTTGTAGTAATCTCTCATGATCTTTTGTATTTCTGCAGTGTCAGTCGTTACTTCTCCTTTTTCATTTCTAATTCTATTGATTTGAGTCTTCTCCCTTTTTTTCTTGATGAGTCTGGCTAATGGTTTATCAATTTTGTTTATCCTTTCAAAGAACCAGCTTTTAGTTTTATTGATCTTTGCTATCGTTTCCTTCATTTCTTTTTCATTTATTTCTGATCTGATTTTTATGATTTCTTTCCTCCTGCTAACTTTGGGGTTTTTTTGTTCTTCTTTCTCTAATTGCTTTAGGTGCAAGGTTAGGTTGTTTATTCGAGATGTTTCCTGTTTCTTAAGGTAAGATTGTATTGCTATAAACTTCCCTCTTAGAACTGCTTTTGCTGCATCCCATAGATTTTGAGTCGTCGTGTCTCCATTGTCATTTGTTTCTAGGTATTTTTTGATTTCCCCTTTGATTTCTTCAGTGATCACTTCGTTATTAAGTAGTGTATTGTTTAGCCTCCATGTGTTTGTATTTTTTACAGATCTTCTCCTGTGATTGATATCGAGTCTCATAGCGTTGTGGTCGGAAAAGATACTTGATACAATTTCAATTTTCTTAAATTTACCAAGGCTTGATTTGTGACCCAAGATATGATCTATCCTGGAGAATGTTCCATGAGCACTTGAGAAAAATGTGTATTCTGTTGTTTTTGGATGGAATGTCCTATAAATATCAATTAACTCCATCTCATTTAATGTATCTTTTAAAGCTTGTGTTTCCTTATTTATTTTCATTTTGGATGATCTGTCCATTGGTGAAAGTGGGGTGTTAAAGTCCCCTACTATGAATGTGTTACTGTCGATTTCCCCTTTTATGGTTGTCAGTATTTGCCTTATGTATTGAGGTGCACCTACGTTGGGTGCATAAATATTTACAATTGTTATATCTTCCTCTTGGATCGATCCCTTGATCATTATGTAGTGTCCTTCTTTGTCTCTTCTAATAGTCTTTGTTTTAAAGTCTATTTTGTCTGATATGAGAATTGCTACTCCAGCTTTCTTTTGGTTTCCATTTGCATGAAATACCTTTTTCCATCCCCTTACTTTCAGTCTGTATGTGTCTCTAGGTCTGAAGTGGGTCTCTTGTAGACAGCAAATATATGGGTCTTGTTTTTGTATCCATTCAGCCAATCTGTGTCTTTTGGTGGGAGCATTTAGTCCATTTACATTTAAGGTAATTATCGATATGTGTGTTCCCGTTCCCATTTTCTTAATTGTTTTGTGTTTGTTATTGTAGGTCTTTTCCTTCTTTTGTGTTTCTTGCCTAGAGAAGTTCCTTTAGCAGTTGTTGTAGAGCTGGTTTGGTGGTGCTGAACTCTCTCAGCTTTTGCTTGTCTCTAAAGGTTTTAATTTCTCCATCAAATCTGAATGAGATCCTTGCTGGGTAGAGTAATCTTGGTTGCAGGTTCTTCTCCTTCAACACTTTCAATATGTCCTGCCACTCCCTTCTGGCTTGCAGAGTTTCTGCTGAAAGATCAGCTGTTAACCTTATGGGGATTCCCTTGTGTGTTATTTGTTGTTTTTCCCTTGCTGCTTTTAATATGTTTTCTTTGTATTTAATTTTTGACAGTTTGATTAATATGTGTCTTGGCGTATTTCTCCTTGGATTTATCCTGTATGGGACTCCCTGTGCTTCCTGGACTTGATTAACTATTTCCTTTCCCATATTAGGGAAGTTTTCAACTATAATCTCTTCAAATATTTTCTCAGTCCCTTTCTTTTTCTCTTCTTCTTCTGGAACCCCTATAATTCGAATGTTGGTACGTTTAATGTTGTCCCAGAGGTCTCTGAGACTGTCCTCAGTTCTTTTCATTCTTTTTTCTTTATTCTGCTCTGCAGTAGTTATTTCCACTATTTTATCTTCCAGGTCACTTATCCGTTCTTCTGCCTCAGTTATTCTGCTATTGATCCCATCTAGAGTACTTTTAATTTCATTTATTGTGTTGTTCATCGTTGCTTGTTTCATCTTTAGTTCTTCTAGGTCCTTGTTAACTGATTCTTGCATTTTGTCCATTCTATTGTCCATTCTATCTCCAAGATTTCGGATCAACCTTACTATCATTATTCTGAATTCTTTTTCAGGTAGACTGCCTATTTCCTCTTCATTTGTTAGGTCTGATGGGTTTTTATCTTGCTCCTTCATCTGCGGTGTGTTTTTCTGTCTTTTCATTTTGCTTATCTTACTGTGTTTGGGGTCTCCTTTTTTGCAGGCTGAAGGTTCGTAGTTCCTGTTGTTTTTTGTGTCTGTCCCCAGTGGCTAAGGTTGGTTCAGTGGGTTGTGTAGGCTTCCTGGTGGAGGGTACTAGTGCCTGTGTTCTGGTGGATGAGGCTAGATCTTTTCTTTCTGGTGGGCAGGTCCACGTCTGGTGGTGTGTTTTGGGGTGTCTGTAGACTTATTATGATTTTGGGCCGCCTCTCTGCTAATGGGTGGGGTTGTGTTCCTGTCTTGCTAGTTGTTTGGCATAGGATGTCCAGCACTGTAGCTTGCTGGTCGTTGAGTGAAGCTGGGTGCTGGCGTTGAGATGGAGATCTCTCGGAAATTTTTGCTGTTTGATATTATGTGCAGCTGGGAGGTCTCTTGTGGATCAGTGTCCGGAAGTTGGCTCTCCCACCTCAGAGGCACAGCACTGACTCCTGGCTGCAGCACCAAGAGCCTTTCATCCACAGGGCTCCTTAATTTGGGATGATTCGTTGTCTATTCAGGTATTCCACAGATGCAGGGTATATCAAATTGATTGTGGAGCTTTAATCTGCTGCTTCTGAGGCTGCTGGGAGAGATTTCCCTTTCTCTTCTTTGTTCTCACAGTTCCCAGGGGCTCAGCTTTGGATTTAGCCCCGCCTGTGCGTGTAGGTCGCCGGAGGGCGTCTGTTCTTTGCTCAGACAGGATGGGGTTAAAGGAGCCGCTGATTCGGAGGCTCTGGCTCACTCAGGCCCGGGGGTAGGGAGGGGCACGGAGTGTGGGGCGGGCCTGCGGCGGCAGAGGCCAGCGAGACGTTGCAGCCTGAGGCGCGCCTGTGCGTTCTCCCGGGGGAGTTGTCCCTGGATCCCGGGACCCTGGCAGTGGCGGGCTGCACAGGCTCCCCGGAAGGGCGTGTGGCTAGTGACCTGTGTTTGCACACAGGCCTCCCGGTGGTGGCAGCAGCGGCCCTAGCGTCTCATGTCTGTCTCTGGGCTCTTCACTTTTAGCCGCGGCTCGCGCCCGTCCCTGGAGCTCTCTCAAGCAGCGTTCTTAATCCCCTCTCCTCATGCACCAGGAAACAAAGAGGGACGTAAAAGTCTCTTGCCTCTTCGGCAGTTCCAGACTTCTCCCCGGACTCTCTCCTGGCCAGCCGCGGTGCACTAACGCCCTGCAGGCTGTGTTCACGCCGCCAACCTGTCCTCTCCTGGCGCTCCAACAAAAGCCGGAGCCTCAGCTCCCAGTCCCGCCCACCCCGGCGGACGAGCAGACAAGCCTCTCGGCTGGCGAGTTCCGGTTGGCCCGATCCTCTGCGCTGGAATCTGTCCGCTTTACCCTCCGCACCCCTGTTGCTGTGCTCTCCTCCGCGGCTCCCAAGCTCCCCCACTCCGCCTCCCGAAGTCTCCACCCGCGAAGGGGCTTCCTAGTGTGTGGACACTTTTCCTCCTTCACAGCTCTCTCCCGTTGGTGCAGGACCCATCCCTATCCTTTTGTCTCTGTTTAGTTTTTTCTTTTGCCCTACCCAGGTACGTGGGGGGTTTCTTGCCTTTTGGGAGGTCTGAGGTCTTCTGCCAGCGTTCAGTAGATGCCCTGTAGGAGTTGTTCCACGCGTAGATGTATTTCTGGTGTATCTGTGGGGAGGAACGTGATCTCCGTGTCTTACTCTTCCGCCATCTTCCCGGAAGTCCCTCGAATAGTGAGCTTTGATAGGCTTTGCCTCTGGAAACAGAGTCTCTAGTAAGAATCTTAAAACCTATGTATTTATATGTCTCCGAAAGAGAATCAAGCATGTGTACAGCGGCATAAACGCAGCAGTGATAGGATTGGTGAGGTTCGGTGAGCAAATGCAGACCCTTTGAAGTCATATTGCATGGTACCCATTCCATGGGTCTCAACTCTCCAGGTTTAAGGGATTCTTCCTTCAGCTAAAACATGCATGTGGAACCCAGAGTATGATCCACCGTGTGATCAGGAAACGTGTTCAAATGTTTCTCAGTTTTCGTCCCCTGGTACTCGGGTGCAACATTCCAGATGCTTTACTATCACTCTCCCCACTTGGAGAGTCAGTGCCTTTAACCTCCTGTTTGGCCCAGTTTGCAATTTCTGTGGAAGATGAACAGGAATAGGGAGAACCAATGAGAGACTAGCTGGAGGTGTCTGGACGGGCAAATTTAACTCTCATTTCCCACCAGGAAGAGGAATTAACCAAAGGCTCAGCGTGCCATGCCAGAACCACACTAGGGCCTGAAGCAATCCTGCGGTGTTGTGGCCAGCTCACAAGAAAGCGAGTTGAAGAAAGGAGCTCAGGGACACTCTAATTCACAAAACTGCAGAGATATAAATGACAGCTATCGTCCAAAAATATATTGAAGTAAGGCTGCCAAGAGGACTTGAAAGTGGGGCAGAATTGCAGGAAACCGATTTCAGGAGGTAGACTGGAATTGCATGTAAAGCATAGGAAAAGAAGCAGAACGTCCACAATGATGCACTTGGCCAAAATGCGCTTATGCGTTTTTTCCTGAATATATTCAGGAAAAAACGCATACACCCTTTTTGGCCAACCAAGCAAGCTTGCAAAGGAAATCTGCACTACAATGAAGTCCCACTGCCCCCCGGTCAAAAGGGCCGTCTGGAAAAATTGTAAAATCCAGAAAGGCAGGACAGGCCATGAAGAACTGGGAGTCTTGTTATGCTGATGGGTGGGATGTAAATTGGCAACAGCCACTCTGGAGAAGTGTATGGTGTTTCCTGAAACATCCAAAAAACAAAGCAACAGAGCCTAGGGCACTTCCACTTATGGTCCTATAGCTTAGGGAAATTAAAATAAAAAAGACACAGCCACCCCAAAGTTTGGGATGGCTCTGTTTACAAGAACCTCGTTTACAGGTCAAGTTCAATATCACAGAAAGAGAAAAATGGATACAGACGTTGTGGTACTTAGGTACAATGCAATATCACTCAGCAATGAAATCTATGTCAGCAGGACCGTAGCAGCATAATGAGTGGATTCAGGTACGATGATTCTAAGTGAAATAAGTCACACAGAAAAAGAAACATCATAAGATATCACTACTAAACGGAATGTAAACTTGCCTACACAGGAACTGAATTACAAAACAGAACAGGGTCTCAAATGTAGAAAAGCAACTTATGCTTGCTTAAGGGGAAAGGTGAGTTGGGGTGCTGCATAAAACCAGAGATTGAAATTAGCACAGATACCGTTCCATAAGCCAAATATGTAATAGACAAGAGCTACTCCTTGCTCAAGGAAGTGGACTCAACACCCCATTTTAAACGCTTAAGAATATACCTGACTAGTAAGAATCTTAAAACCTATGGATTTATATGTCTCCGAAAGAGAATCAAGCGTGTGTACAATGGCATAAACGCAGCAGTGATAGGATTGGTGAGGTTCGGTGAGCAAATGCAGACCCTTTGAAGTCATATTGCATGGTACCCATTCCATGGGTCTCAACTCTCCAGGTTTAAGGGATTCTTCTTTCAGCTAAAACATGCATGTGGAACCCAGAGTATGATCCACCGTGTGATCGGGAAACGTGTTCAAATGTGTCTCAGTTTTTGTCCCCTGGTACTCGGGTGCAACATTCCAGACTCTTTACTAACACTCTCCCCACTTGGAGAGTCAGTGCCTTTAACCTCCTGTTTGTCCGAGTTTGCAATTTCTGCGTAAGATGAACAGGAATAGGGAGAACCCATGAGAGACTAGCTGGAGGTGTCTGGACGGGCAAATTTAACTCTCATTTCCCACCAGGAAGAGGAATTAACCAAAGGCTCAGTGTGCCATGCTGGAACCACACTAGGGCCTGAAGCTATCCTGCGGTGTTGCGGCCAGCTCACAAGAAAGCGAGTTGAAGAAAGGAGCTCAGGGGTACTGTTATTCACAAACCTGCAGAGTTATAAATGACAGCTATCGTCCAAAAATATATTGAAGTAAGGCTGCCAAGAGGACTTGAATGCGGGGCAGAATTGCAGGAAACCCATTTCAGGAGGTAGACTGGAATTGCATGTAAAGCATAGGAAAAGAGGCAGAACGTCCACAATGATGCACTTGTCCAAAAAGGGCATATGCGTTTTTTCCTGAATATATTCAGGAAAAAACGCATACGCCGTTTTTGGCCAACCAAGCAAGCTTGCAAAGAAATCTGCACTAAAATGAAGTCTCACTGCCCCCCGGTCAAAAGGGCCATCTGAAAAAAGTGTAAAATCCAAAAAGGCAGGACAGGTCATGGAGACCTGGGAGCCTTTTTATGCAGATGGGCGGGATGTAAATTGCCAACAGCCACTCTGGAGAAGTGTGTGGTGTTTCCTGAAACATCTGAAAAAAAAAGCAACATAGTCTAGGGCAATTCCACTTATGGTCCTATGGCTTAGGGAAATTAAAATCAAAAAGACACAGCCACCCCAATGTTTGGGATGGCTCTGTTTACAAGAACCTCGTTTACGGTACAAGTTCAATATCGCAGAAAGCGAAAAATGGATAAAGACATTGTGGTACTTACGTACAATGCAATATCACTCAGCAATGAAATCTATGTCATCAGGCCCGTAGCAGCATAATGAGTGGATTCAGGTACGATGACTGTAAGTGAAATAAGTCACACAGAAAAAGAAAAAATCTAAGATATCACTAATACATGGAATGTAAACTTGGCTATACAGGAACGGAATTACAAAACAAAACAGTGTCTCAAATGTAGAAAACCAACTTATGCTTGCTTAAGGGGAAAGGTGAGTTGGGGTGCTGCATAAAACCAGAGATTGAAATTAGCACAGATACCTTTCCATAAGCCAAATATGTAATAGACAAGAGCTACTCTTGCTCAACAAAGTGGACTCAACACCCCATATTAAACGCCTAAGAATATACCTGACTAGTAAGAATCTTAAAACCTATGGATTTATATGTCTCCGAAAGAGAATCAAGCGTGTGTACAGTGGTATAAACGCAGCAGTGATAGGATTGGTGAGGTTCGGTGAGCAAATGCAGACCCTTTGAAGTCATATTGCATGGTACCCTTTCCATGGGTCTCAACTCTCCAGGTTTAAGGGATTCTTCCTTCAGCTAAAACATGCATGAGGAACCCAGAGTATGATCCACCGTGTGATGGGGAAACGTGTTCAAATGTGTGTCGGTTTTCATCCCCTGGTACTCGGGTGCAACATTCCAGAGGCTTTACTAACTCTCTCTCCACTTGGAAAGTCATTGCCTTTAACCTCCTGTTTGACCCAGTTTGCAATTTCTGCGTAAGATGAACAGCAATAGGGAGAACCAATGAGAGACTAGCTGGAGGTGTCTGGACGGGCAAATTTAACTCTCATTTCCCACCAGGAAGAGGAATTAACCAAAGGCTCAGCGTGCCATGCCAGAACCACACTAGGGCCTGAAGCAATCCTGCGGTGTTGCGGCCTGCTCACAAGAAAGCGAGTTGAAGAAAGGAGCTCAGGGGCACTGTAATTCACAAAACTGCAGAGTTATAAATGACAGCTATCGTCCAAAACTATATTGAAGTAAGGCTGCCAAGAGGACTTGAAAGCGGGGCAGAATTGCAGGAAACCGATTGCAGGAGGTAGACTGGAATTGCATGTAAAGCATAGGAAAAGAGGCAGAACGTCCACAATGATGCACTTGGCCAAGAAGTGCGTATGCGTTTTTTCCTGAATATATTCAGGAAAAACGCATATGCACTTTTTGGCCAACCAAGCAAGCTTGCAAAGGAAATCTGCACTACAATGAAGTCTCACAGCCCCCCGGTCAAAAGGGCTATCTGAAAAAAGTGTAAAATCCAGAAAGACAGGACAGGCCATGGAGAACTGGGAGCCTTGTTATGCTGATGGGTGGGATGTAAATTGCCAACAGCCACTCTGGAGAAGTGTATGGTGTTTCCTAAAACATCTAAAAACAAAGCAACAGAGCCTAGGGCACTTCCACTTATGGTCCTATAGCTTAGGGAAATTAAAATCAAAAAGACATAGCCACCCCAAAATTTGGGACGGCTCTGTTTACAAGAACCTCTTTTACAGTACAAGTTCAATATCACAGAAAGCGAAAAATGGATAAAGAAGTTGTGGTACTTACGTACAATGCAATATCACTCAGCAATGAAATCTATGTCATCAGGCCCATAGAAGAATAATGAGTGGATTCATGTATGATGATTCTAAGTGAAATAAGTCACACAGAAAAAGAGACATCATAAGATATCAGTAATACACGGAATGTAAACTTGGCTACACAGGAACTGAATTACAAAACAGAACAGGGTCTCAAATGTAGAACACCAACTTATGTTTGCTTAAGGGGAAAGGTGATTTGGGGTGCTGCATAAAACCAGAGATTGAAATTAGCACAGATACCGTTCCATAAGCCAAATATGTAATAGACAAGAGCTACTCCTTGCTCAACGAAGTGGACTCAACACCCCATATTAAACGCCTAAGAATATACCTGACGAGTAAAAATCTTATAACCTATGGATTTATATGTCTCCGAAAGAGAATCAAGCGTGTGTACAGTGGCATAAACGCAGCAGTGATAGGATTGGTGAGGATCGGTGAGCAAATGCAGACCCTTTGAAGTCATATTGCATGGTACCCATTCCATGGGTCTCAACTCTCCATGTTTAAGAGATTCTTCCTTCAGCTAAAACATGCATTTGGAACCCAGAGTATGATCCACCATTTGTTCGGGAAACGTGTTCAAATATTTCTCAGTTTTCCTCCCCTGGTACTCGGGTGCAACATTCCAGACGCTTTACTAACACTCTCCCCACTTGGGGAGTCAGTGCCTTTAACCTCCTGTTTGACCCAGTTTGCAATTTCTGTGGATGATGAACAGGAATAGGGAGAACAAATGAGAGACTAGTTGGAGGTGTCTGGACGGGTAAATTTAACTCTCATTTCCCACCAGGAAGAGGAATTGCCAAAGGCTCAGCGTGCCATGCCAGAAAAACACTAGGGCCTGAAGCAATCCTGTGGTGTTTCGGCCAGCTCACAAGAAAGCGAGTTGAAGAAAGGAGCTCAGGGGCACTGTAATTCACAAACCTGCAGAGTTATAAATGACAGCTATCGTCCAAAAATATATTCAAATAAAGCTGCCAAGAGGACTTGAAAGCGGGGCAGAATTGCAGGAAACCGATTTCAGGAGGTAGACTGGAATTGCATGTAAAGCATAGGAAAAGAGGCAGAACGTCCACAATGATGCACTTGGCCAAAAGGGCGTATGCGTTTTTTCCTGAATATATTCAGGAAAAAACGCATACGCACTTTTTGGCCAACCAAGCAAGCTTGCAAAGGAAATCTGCACTACAATGAAGTCTCACTGCCCCCCGGTCAAAAGGGCCATCTGAAAAAAGTGTAAAATCCACAAAGGCAGGACAGGCCATGGAGAACTGGGAGCCTTGTTATGCTGATGGGCGGGACGTGAATTGCCAGCAGCCACTCTGGAGAAGTGTATGGTGTTTCCTGAAGCATCCAAAAAACAAAGCAACAGAGCCTAGGGCACTTCCACTTATGGTCCTATAGCTTAGGGAAATTAAAATTGAAAAGACACAGCCACCCCAAAGTTTGGGACGGCTCTGTTTACAAGAACCTCGTTTACGGTACAAGTTCAATATCACAGAAAGCGAAAAATGGATAAAGAAGTTGTGATGCTTACGTACAATGCAATATCACTAGGCAATGAAATCTATGTCATCAGGCCCATAGGAGCATAATGAGTGGATTCAGGTACGATGATTCTAAGTGAAATAAGTCACAGAGAAAATGAAACATCATAAGATATCACTAATACACGGAATGTAAACTTGGCTACACAGGAACTGAATTACAAAACAGAACAGGGTCTCATATGTAGAAAACCAATTTATGCTTGCTTAAGGGGAAAGGTGAGTTGCGGTGCTGCATAAAACCAGAAATTGAAATTAGCACAGATACCGTTCCATAAGCCAAATATGTAATAGACAAGAGCTACTCCTTGCTCAGCGAAGTGGACTCAACACCCCACATTAAACGCCTAAGAATATACCTGACTAGTAAGAATCTTAAAACCTATGGATTTATATTTCTCCGAAAGAGAATCAAGCATGTGTACAGCGGCATATACGCAGCAGTAATAGGATAGGTGAGGTTCGGTGAGCAAATGCAGACCCTTTGAAGTCATATTACATGGTACCCATTCCATTGGTCTCAACTCTCCAGGTTTAAGGGATTCTTCCTTCAGCTAAAACATGCATGTGGAACCCAGAGTATGATCCACCGTGTGATCGGGAAACGTGTTCAAATGTGTCTCAGTTTTTGTCCCCTGGTACTCGGGTGCAACATTCCAGACGCTTTACTAACACTCTCCCCACTTGGAGAGTCAGTGCCTTTAAACTCCTGTTTGGCCCAGTTTGCAATTTCTGCAGAAAATGAACAGGAATAGGGAGAACCCATGAGAGACTAGCTGGAGGTGTCTGAACAGGCAAATTTAACTCTCATTTCCCACCAGGAAGAGGAATTAACCAAAGGCTCAGCGTGCCATGCCGGAACCACACTAGGGCCTGAAGCAATCTCGCGGTGTTGCCGCCAGCTCACAAGAAAGCGAGTTGAAGAAAGGAGCTCAGGGGCACTGTAATTCACAAAACTGCAGAGTTATAAATGACAGCTATCGTCCCAAAATATATTGAAGTAAGGCTGCCAAGAGGACTTAAAAGCGGGGCAGAATTGCAGGAAACCGATTTCAGGAGGTAGACTGGAATTGCATGTAAAGCATAGGAAAAGAGGCAGAATGTCCACAATGATGCACTTGGCCAAAAAGGGCGTATGCGTTTTTTCCTGAATAAATTCAGGAGAAAACGCATACGCCCTTTTTGGCCAACCAAGCAAGCTTGCAAAGGAAATCTGCACTACAATGAAGTCTCACTGCCCCCCGGTGAAAAGGGACATCTGAAAAAAGTGTAAAATCCAAAAAGGCAGGACAGGCCAAGGAGAACTGGGAGCCTTGTTATGCTGATGGGCGGCATGTAAATTGCCAATAGCCACTCTGGAGAACTGTATGGTGTTTCCAGAAACATCTAAAAAACAAAGCAACAGAGCCTAGGGCATTTCCACTTATGGTCTTATAGCGTAGGGAAATTAAAATAAAAAAGACACAGCCACCCCAAGGTTTGGGACGGCTCTGTTTACAAGAACCTCGTTTACGGTACAAGTTCAATATCACAGAAAGCGAGAAATGGATAAAGAAGTTGTCGTACTTACGTACAATGCAATATCACTCAGCAATGAAATCTATGTCATCAGGCCCGTAGCAGCATAATGAGTGGATTCAGGTACGATGATTCTAAGTGAAATAAGTCACACAGAAAAAGAAACATCATAAGATATCACTACTACACGGAATGTAAACTTGGCTACACAGGAAATGAATTACAAAACAGAACAGGGTCTCAAATGTAGAAAACCAACTTATGCTTGCTTAAGGGGAAAGGTGAGTTGGGGTGCTGCATTAAACCAGAGATGGAAATTAGCACAGATACCGTTCCATAAGCCAAATATGTAATAGACAACAGCTACTCCTTGCTCAACGAAGTGGACACAACACCACATATTAAACACCTAAGAATATATCTGACTAGTAAGAATCTTAAATCCTATGGATTTATATGTCTCTATAAAGAATCAAGCCTGTGTACAGCGGCATAAATGCAGCAGTGATAGGATTGGTGAGGTTTGGTGAGCAAATGCAGACCCTTTGAAGTCATATTGCATGGTACCCATTCCATGGTTCTCAACTCTCCAGGTTTAAGGGATTCTTCCTTCAGCTGAAACATGCATGTGGAAACCATAGTATGATCCACCGTGTGATCGGGAAACGTGTTCAAATGTGTCTCAGTTTTTGTCCCCTGGTACTCGGGTGCAACATTCCAGACGCTTTACTAACACTCTCCCCACTTGGAGAGTCAGTGCCTTTAACCTCCTGTTTGGCCCAGTTTGCAATTTCTGCGGAAGATGAACAGGAAAAGAGAAAACCAATGAGAGACTAGCTGGAGGTGTCTGGACGGGCAAATTTAACTCTCATTTCCCACCAGGAAGAGGAATTAACCAAGGGCTCAGCGGGCCATGCCGGAACCACACTAGGGCCTGAAGCAAACCTGCGTTGTTGCGGCCAGCTCACAAGAAAGCGAGTTGAAGAAAGGAGCTCAGGGGCACTGTAATTCACAAACCTGCAGAGTTATAAATGACAGCTATCGTCCAAAAATATATTGAAGTAAGGCTGCCAAGAGGACTTGAAAGCGGGGCAGAATTGCAGGAAACCGATTTCAGGAGGTAGACTGGAATTGCATGTAAAGCATAGGAAAAGAGGCAGAACGTCCACAATGATGCACTTGGCCAAAAAGTGCGTATGCGTTTTTTCCTAAATATATTCAGGAAAAAATCGCATACGCCCTTTTTGGCCCACCAAGCAAGCTTGCAAAGGAAATCTGCACTACAATGAAGTCTCACTTCCCCCCAGTCAAAAGGGCCATCTGAAAAGAGTGTAAAATCCAGAAAGGCAGGACAGGCCATGGAGAACTGGGAGCCTTGTTATGCTAATGGGCGGGATGTAAATTGCCAACAGACACTCTGGAGAAGTGTATGGTGTTTCCTGAAACACCTAAAAAACAAAGCAACAGAGCCTAGGGCACTTCCACTTATGGTCCTATAGCTTAGGGAAATTAAAATAAAAAAGACACAGCCACCCCAAAGTTTCGGACGGCTCTGTTTACAAGAACCTCGTTTATGGTACATGTTCAATATCGCAGAAAGCGAAAAATGGATAAAGACGTTGTGGTACTTACGTACAATGCAATATCACTCAGCAATGAAATCTATGTCATCAGGCCCGTAGCAGCATAATGAGTGGATTCAGGTACGATGATTCTACGTGAAATAAGTCACACAGAAAAAGAAACATCATAAGATATCACTACTACACGGAATGTAAACTTGGCTACACAGGAACTGAACCACAAAACAGAACAGGGTCTCAAATGTAGAAAACCAACTTATGCTTGCTTAAGGTTAAAGGTGAGTTGGGGTGCTGCATAAAACCAGAGATTGAATTTAGCACAGATACCATTCCATAAGCCAAATATGTAATAGACAAGAGCTACTCCTTGCTCAACGAAGTGGACACAACACCCCATATTAAACGCCTAAGAATATACCTGACTGGTAAGAATCTTATAACCTATCGATTTATATGTCTCCGAAAGAGAATCAAGCGTTTGTACAGTGGCATAAACGCAGCAGTGATAGGATTGGTGAGGATCGGTGAGCAAATGCAGACCCTTTGAAGTCATATTGCATGGTACCCATTCCATGGGTCTCAACTCTCCATGTTTAAGGGATTCTTCCTTCAGCTAAAACATGCATTTGGAACCCAGAGTATGATCCACCGTTTGTTCGGGAAACGTGTTCAAATATTTCTCAGTTTTCCTCCCCTGGTACTCGGATGCAACATTCCAGATGCTTAACTAACACTCTCCCCACTTGGGGAGTCAGTGCCTTTAACCTCCTGTTTGACCCAGTTTGCAATTTCTGTGGATGATGAACAGGAATAGGGAGAACCAATGAGAGACTAGTTGGAGGTGTCTGGACGGGTAAATTTAACTCTCATTTCCCACCAGGAAGAGGAATTGCCAAAGGCTCAGCGTGCCATGCCGGAAAAACACTGAGGCCTGAAGCAATCCTGCAGTGTTGCGGCCAGTTCACAAGAAAGCGAGTTGAAGAAAGGAGCTCAGGGGCACTGTAATTGACAAACCTGCAGAGTTATAAATGACAGCTATCGTCCAAAAATATATTGGAGTAAGGCTGCCAAGAAGACTAGAAAGCGGGGCAGAATTGCAGGAAACCGATTTCAGGAGGTAGACTGGAATTGCATGTAAAGCATAGGAAAAGAGGCAGAACGTCCACAATGATGCACATGCCCAAAAAGGGCGTATGCGTTTTTTCCTGAATATATTTAGGAGAAAACACATACGCCCTTTTTGGCCAACCGAGCAAGCTTGCAAAGGAAATCTGCACTACAATGAAGTCTCACTGCCCCCCGGTCAAAAGGGCCATCTGAAAAAAGTGTAAAATCCAGAAAGGCAGGACAGGCCATGGAGAACTGGGAGCCTTGTTATGCTGATGGGCAGGATGTAAATTGCCAACAGCCACTCTGGAGAAGTGAATGGTGTTTCCTGAAACATCTAAGAAACAAAGCAACAGAGCCTAGGGCACTTCCACTTATGGTCCTATAGCTTAGGGAAATTAAAATCAAAAAGACACAGCCACCCTAAATATTGGAATGGCTCTGTTTACAAGAACCTCGTTTACGGTACAAGTTCAATATCACAGAAAGCGAGAAATGGATAAAGAAGCTGTGGTACTTACGTACAATGCCATATCACTCAGCAATGAAATCTATGTCATCAGGCCCGTAGCAGCATAATGAGTGATTCAGGTACGATGATGCTAAGTGAAATAAGTCACACAGAAAAAGAAACATCATAAGATATCACTACTACACGGAATGTAAACTTGGCTACACAGGAACTGAATTACAAAACAGAACAGGACCTCAAGTGTAGAAAACCAACTTATGCTTGCTTAAGGGGAAAGGTGAGTTGGGTTGCTCCATAAAACCAGAGATTGAAATTAGCACAGATACCGTTCCATAAGCCAAATATGTAATAGACAAGAGCTACTCCTTGCTCAATGAAGAGGACACAACACCCCATATTAAACGCCTAAGAATATACCTGACTAGTAAGAATCTTAAAACCTATGGATTTATATGTCACCGAAACAGAATCAAGACTGTGTACAGCGGCATAAAGCAGCAGTGATAGGATAGGTGAGGATCGGTTAGCAAATGCAGACTCTTTGAAGTCATATCGCATGGTACCCTTTCCATGGGTCTCAACTCTCCAGGGTTAAGGGATTTTTCCTTCAGCTAAAACATACATGTGGAACCCAGAGTATGATCCACCGTGTGATCGGGAAACGTGTTCAAATGTGTCTCAGTTTTCCTCCCCTGGTACTCGGGCGCAGCATTCCAGATGATTTACTAACACTCTCCCCACTTGGAGAGTCAATGCCTTTCACCTCCTGTTTGGCCCAGTTTGCAATTTCTGCATAAAATGAACAGGAATAGGGAGAACCAATGAGAGACTAGCTGGAGGTGTCTGGACGGGCAAATTTAACTCTCATTTCCCACCAGGAAGAGGAATTAACCAAAGGCTCAGCGTGCCATGCCAGAACCACACTAGGGCCTGAAGCAATCCTGCGGTGTTGCAGCCAGCTCACAAGAAAGCGAGTTGAAGAAAGGAGCTCAGGGGCACTGTAATTCACAAACCTGCAGAGTTATAAATGACAGCTATCGTCCAAAAATATATTGAAGTAAGGCTGCCAAGAGGACTTGAAAGCGGGGCAGAATTGCAGGAAACCGATTTCAGGAGGTAGACTGGAATTGCATGTAAAGCATAGGAAAAGAGGCAGAACATCCACAATGATGCACTTGGCCAAAAAGGACGTATGCGTTTTTCCTGAATATATTCAGGAAAAAACGCAGAGGCCCTTTTTGGCCAACCAAGCAAGCTTGCAAAGGAAATCTGCACTACAATGAAGTCTCACTGCCCCCCGGTCAAAAGGGCCATCTGAAAAAAGTGTAAAACCCAGAAAGGCAGGACAGGCCAGAGAGAACTGAGAGCATTGTTATGTTGATGGGCGGGATGTAAATTGCCAACAGCCACTCTGGAGATGTGTATGGTGTTTCCTGAAACATCTAAAAAACAAAGCAACAGAGCCTAGGGCACTTCCACTTATGTTCCTATAGCTTAGGGAAATTAAATTCAAAAAGACACAGCCACCCCAAAGTTTGGGACGGCTCTGTTTACAAGAACCTCGTTTGCAGTACAAGTTCAATATCACAGAAAACGAAAAATGGATAAAGACGTTGTGGTACTTACGTACAATGCAATATCACTCAGCAATGAAATCTATGTCATCAGGCCTGTAGAAGCATAATGAGTGGATTCAGGTAGGATGATTCTAAGTGAAATAAGTCACACAGAAAAAGAAACATCATCAGATATCACTAATACACGGAATGTAAACTTGGCTACACAGGAACTGAATTACAAAACAGAACAGGGTCTCAAATGTAGAAAACCAACTTATGCTTGCTTAAGGGGAAAGGTGAGTTTGGGTGCTGCATAAAACCACAGATTGAAATTAGCACAGATACCGTTCCATAAGCCAAATATGTAATAGACAAGAGCTACTCCTTGCTCAACGAAGTGGACTCAACACCCCATATTAAACGCCTAAGAATATACCTGACTAGTAAGAATCTTAAGAATTATGGATTTTTATGTCTCTAAAAGAGAATCAAGCGTGTGTACAGTGGCATAAACGCAGCAGTGATAGGATTGGTGAGGTTCGGTGAGAAAATGTAGACCGTTTGAAGTCATATTGCATGGTACCCATTCCATGGGTCTCAACTCTCCAGGTTTAAGGGATTCTTCCTTCAGCTAAAACATGCATGTGGAACCCAGAGTATGATCCGCCGTGTGATCGGGAAACGTGTTCAAAGGTGTCTCGGTTTTCGTCCCCTCGTACTCGGGTGCAGCATTCCAGACGCTTTACTAACACTCTCCCCACTTGGAGAGTCAGTGCCTTTAACCTCCTGTTTGGCCAAGTTTGCAATTTCTGCGTAAAATGAACAGGAATAGGGAGAACCAAGGAGGGACTAGCTGGAGGTGTCTGGACGGGCAAATTTAACTCTCATTTCCCACCAGGAAGAGGAATTAACCAAAGGCTCAGCGTGCCATGCCGGAACCACACTAGGGCCTGAAGCAATCCTGCGGTGTTGTGGCCAGCTCAAAAGAAAGCGAGTTGAAGAAAGGAGCTCAGGGGCACTGTAATTCACAAACCTGCAGAGTTATAAATGACAGCTATCGTCCAAAAATATATGGAAGTAAGGCTGCCAAGAGGACTTGAAAGCGGGGCAGAATTGCAGGAAACGGATTTCAGGAGGTAGACTGGAATTGCATGTATACCATAGGAAAAGACGGAGAACGTCCACAATGATGCACTTGGCCAAAAAGGGCGTATGCGTTTTTTCCTGAATATATTCAGGAAAAAATGCATACGCCCTTTTTGGCCAACCAAGCAAGCTTGCAAAGGAAATCTGCACTACAATGAAGTCTCACTTCCCCCAGGTCAAAAGGGTCATCTGAAAAAAGTGTAAAATCCAGAAAGGCAGGACAGGCCATGGAGAACTGGGAGCCTTGTTATGCTGATGGGCGGGATGTAAATTGCCAACAGCCACTCTGGAGAAGTGTATGGTGTTTCCTGAAACATCTAAAAAACAAAGCAACAGAGCCTAGGGCACTTCCACTTATGGTCCTATAGCATAGGGAAATTAAATTCAAAAAGACACAGCCACCCCAAAGTTTGGGACGGCTCTGTTTACAAGAACCTCGTTTACAGTAGAAGTTCAATATCACAGAAAGCGCAAAATGGATAAAGAGGTTGTGGTACTTACATACAATGCAATATCACTCAGCAATGAAATCTATGTCATCAGGTCCATAGCAGCATAATGATTGCATTCAGGTACGATGATTCTAAGTGAAATAAGTCACACAGAAAAAGAAACATCATAAGATATCACTAATACACGGAATGTAAACTTGGCTACACAGGAACTGAATTACAAAACAGAACAGGGTCTCAAATGCAGAAAACCATCTTACGCTTGCTTAAGGGGAAAGGTGAGTTGGGGTGCTGCATAAAACCAGAGAGTGAAAGTAGCACAGATACCATTCCATAAGCCAAATATGTAATGCACAAGAGCTACTCCTTGCTCAACGAAGTGGACTCAACACCCCATATTAAACGCCTAAGAATATACCTGAGTAGTAAGAATCTTAAAACCTATGGATTTATATGTCTCCGAAAGAGAATCAAGCGTGTGTACAGCGGCATAAACGCAGCGGTGATAGGATTGGTGAGGTTCGGTGAGCAAATGCAGACCCTTTGAAGTCATATTGCATGGTACCCATTCCATGGGTCTCAACTCTCCAGGTTTAAGGGATTCTTCCTTCAGCTAAAACGTGCATGTGGAACCCAGAGTATGATCCACCATGTGATCGGGAAACGTGTTCAAATGTGTCTCAGTTTTCGTCCCCTGGTACTTGGGTGCAACATTCCAGAGGCTTTACTAACACTCTTCCCACTTGGAGAGTCAATGCCTTTAACCTCCTGTTTGGCCCAGTTTGCAATTTCTGCGGAAAACGAACAGGAATAGGGAGAACCAATGAGAGACTAGCTGGAGGTGTCTGGACGGGCAAATTTAACTCTCATTTCCCACCAGGAAGAGGAATTAACGAAAGGCTCAGCGTGCCATGCCGGAACCACACTAGGGCCTGAAGCAATCCTGCGGTGTTGCGGCCAGCTCACAAGAAAGCGAGTTGAAGAAAGGAGCTCAGGGGCACTGTCATTCACAAACCTGCAGAGTTATAAAAGACAGCTATCGTCCAAAAATATATTGAAGTAAGGCTGCCAAGAGGACTTGAAAGCGGGGCAGAATTGCAGGAAACCGATTTCAGGAGGTAGACTGGAATTGCATGTAAAGCATAGGAAAAGAGGCAGAACGTCCACAATGATGCACTTGGCCAAAAAGGGCTTATGCGTTTTTTCCTGAATATATTCAGGAAAAAACGCATACGCCCTTTTTGGCCAAGCAAGGAAGCTTGCAAAGGAAATCTGCACTACAATGAAATCTCACTGCCCCCCAGTCAAAAGGGCCATCTGAAAAAAGTGTAAAATCCAGAAAGGCAGGACAGGCCATGGAGAACTGGGAGCCTTGTTATGCTGATGGGCGGGATGTAAATTGCCAACAGCCACTCTGGAGAAGTGTATGGTGTTTCCTGAAACATCTAAAAAACAAAGCAACAGAGCCTAGGGCACTTCCACTCATGGTCCTATAGCTTAGGGAAATTAAAATCAAAAAGACACAGCCACCCCAAAGTTTGGGACAGCTCTGTTTACAAGAACCTCGTTTATGGTACAAGTTCAATATCACAGAAAGCGAAAAATGGATAAAGAAGTTGTGGTACTTACGTACAATGCAATATCACTCAGCAATTAAATCTATGTCATCAGGCCCGTAGCAGCATAATGAGTGGATTCAGGTACGATGATTCTAAGTGAAATAAGTCACAAAGAGAAAGAAACATCATAAGATATCACTACTACACGGAATGTAAACTTGGCTACACAGGAACTGAATTACAAAACAGTACAGGGTCTCAAATGTAGAACACCAACTTATGCGTGCTTAAGGGGAAAGGTGAGTTGGGGTGCTGCATAAAACCAGAGATTGAAATTAGCACAGATACCGTTCCATAAGCCAAATATGTAATAGACAAGAGCTACTCCTTGCTCAACGAAGTGGACTCAACACCCCATATTAAACGCCTAAGACTATACCTGACTAGTAAGAATCTTAAAACCTATGGATTTATATGTCTCCGGAAGAGAATAAAGTGTGTGTACAACGGCATAAACGCAGCAGTGATAGGATTGGTGAGGTTCAGTGAGCAAATGCAGACCCTTTGAAGTCATATTGCATGGTACCCATTCCATGGGTCTCAACTCTCCAGGTTTAAGGGATTCTTCCTTCAGCTAAAACGTGCATGTGGAACCCAGAGTATGATCCACCGTGTGATCGGGAAACGTGTTCAAATGTGTCTCAGTTTTCGTCCCCTGGTACTCGGGTGCAACATTCCAGAAGCTTTACTAACAATCTCCCCACTTGGAGAGTCAGTGCCTTTAACATACTGTTTGGCCCAGTTTGCAATTTCTGCGGAAAATGAACAGGAATAGGGAGAACCCATGAGGGACTAGCTGGAGGTGTCTGGACGGGCAAATTTAACTCTCATTTCCCACCAGGAAGAGGAATTAACCAAAGGCTCAGCGTGCCATGCTGGAACCACACTAGGGCCTGAAGCAATCCTGAGGTGCTGCGGGCAGATCACAAGAAAGCGAGTTGAAGAAAGGAGCTCAGGGGCACTGTCATTCACAAACCTGCAGAGTTACAAATGACAGCTATCATCCAAAAATATATTGAAGTAAGGCTGCCAAGAGGACTTGAAAGCGGGGCAGAATTGAGGAAACCGATTTCAGGAGGTAGACTGGAATTGCATGTAAAGCATAGGAAAAGAGGCAGAACGTCCACAATGATGCACTTGGCCTAAAAGGGCGTATGCGTTTTTTCCTGAATATATTCAGGAAAAAACGCATACGCCCTTTTTGGCCAACCAAGCAAGCTTGCAAAGGAAATCTGCACTACAATGAAGTCTCACTGCCCCCCGGTCAAAAGGGCCATCTGAAAAAAGTGTAAAATCCAGAAAGGCAGGACAGGCCATGAAGAACTGGGAGCCTTGTTATGCTGATGGGCGGGATGTAAATTGCCAACAGCCACTCTGGAAAACTGTATGGTGTTTCCTGAAACATCCAAAAAACAAAGCAACAGAGCCTAGGGCACTTCCACTTATGGTCCTATAGCTTAGGGAAATTAAAATCAAAAAGACACAGCCACACATAAGTTTGGGACGGCTCTGTTTACAAGAACCTCATTTTCGGTACAATTTCAATATCACAGAAAGCGAAAAATGGATAAAGAAGTTGTGGTACTTACGTACAATGCAATATCACTCAGCAATGAAATCTATGTCATCAGGCCCGTAGCAGCATAATGAGTGGATTCAGGTACGATGATTCTAAGTGAAATAAGTCACACAGAAAAAGAAACATCATAAGATATCACTAATACACGGAATGTAAACTTGGCTACACAGGAACTGAATTACAAAACAGAACAGGGTCTCAAATGTAGAACACCAACTTATGCTTGCTTAAGGGGAAAGGTGAGTTGGGGTGCTGCATAAAACCAGAGATTGAAATTAGCACAGATACCGTTCCGTAAGCCAAATATGTAATAGACAAGAGCTACTCCTTGCTCAACGAAGTGGACTCAACACCCCATATTAAACGCCTAAGAATATACCGGACTGGTAAGAATCTTAATACCTATGGATTTATATGTCTCCAAAAGAGAATCAAGCGTGTGTACAGTGGCATAAACGCAGCAGTGATAGGATTGGTGAGGTTCGGTGAGCAAATGCAGACCCTTTGAAGTCATATTGCATGGTACCCATTCCATGGGTCTCAACTCTCCAGGTTTAAGGGATTCTTCCTTCAGCTAAAACATGCATGTGGAACCCAGAGTATGATCCACCGTGTGATCGGGAAACGTGTTCAAATGTGTCTCAGTTTTCGTCCCCTGGTACTCTGGTGCAACATTCCAGACGCTTTACTAACACTCTCCCCACTTGGAGAGTCAATGCCTTTAACCTCCTGTTTGGCCCAGTTTGCAATTTCTGCAGAAAATGAACAGGAATAGGGAGAACCAATGAGAGACTATCTGGAGGTGTCTGGACGGGCAAATTTAACTCTCATTTCCCACCAGGAAGAGGAATTAACCAAAGGCTCAGCGTGCCATGCCGGAACCACACTAGGGCCTGAAGCAATCCTGCGGTGTTGCGGCCAGCTCACAAGAAAGCGAGTTGAAGAAAGGAGCTCAGGGGCACTGTCATTCACAAACCTGCAGAGTTACAAATGACAGCTATCATCCAAAAATATATTGAAGTAAGGCTGCCAAGAGGACTTGAATGTGGGGCAGTATGGCAGGAAACTGATTTCAGGAGGTAGACTGGAATTGCATGTAAAGCATAGGAAAAGAGGCAGAACGTCCACAATGATGCACTTGGCCAAAAAGGGCGTATGCATTTTTTCCTGAATATATTCAGGAAAAAATGCATATGCACTTTTTGGCCAACCAAGCAAGCTTGCAAAGGAAATCTGCACTACAATGAAGTCTCACTGCCCCCTGGTCAAGAGGGCCATCTGAAAAAAGTGTAAAATCCAGAAATGCAGGACAGGCCATGGAGAACTGGGAGCCCTGTTATGCTGATGGGCGGGATGTAAATTGCCAACAGCCACTCTGGAGAAGTGTATGGTGTTTCATGAAACATCCAAAAAACAAAGCAACAGAGCCTAGGGCACTTCCACTTATGGTCCTATAGCTTAGGGAAATTAAAATCAAAAAGACACAGCCACCCCAAAGTTTGGGACGGCTGTGTTTACAAGAACCTCATTTACGGTACAAGTGCAATATCGCAGAAAGCGAAAAATGGACAAAGAAGTTGTGGTACTTACGTACAATGCAATATCACTCAGCAATGAAATCTATGTCATCAGGCCCGAAGCAGCATAATGAGTGGATTCAGGTACGAGGATTCTAAGAGAAATAAGTCACACACAAAAAGAAACATCATAAGATATCACTGATACACAGAATGTAAACTTGGCTACACAGGAACTGAATTACAAAACAGAACAGGGTCTCAAATGTAGAAAACCAACTTATGCCTGCTTAAGGGGAAAGGTGAGTTGGGGTGCTGCATAAAACCAGAGATAGAAATGAGCACAGATACTGTTCCATAAGCCAAATATGTAATAGACAATAGCTACTCCCTGCTCAACGAAGTGGACTCAACACCCCATATTAAACGCCTAAGAATATACCTGACTAGTAAGAATCTTAAAACCTATGGATTTATATGTCTCCGAAAGAGAATCAAGTGTGTGTACAGCGGCATAAACGCAGCAGTGATAGGATGGGTGAGGTTCGGTGAGCAAATGCAGACCCTTTGAAGTCATATTGCATGGTACCCATTCCATGGGTCTCAACTCTCCAGGTTTAAGGGATTCTTCCTTCAGCTAAAACATGCATGTGGAACCCAGAGTATGATCCACCGTGTGATCGGGAAACGTGTTCAAATGTGTCTCAGTTTTCGTCCCCTGGTACTCGGGTGCAACATTCCAGACGCTTTACTAACACTCTCCCCACTTGGAGAGTCAGTGCCTTTAACCTCCTGTTTGGCCCATGTTTGCAATTTCTGCGGAAAATGAACAGGAATAGGGAGAATCCATGAGAGACTAGCTGGAGGTGTCTGGACGGTCAAATTTAACTCTCATTTTCCACCAGGAAGAGGAATTAACCAAAGGCTCACCATGCCATGCCGGAACCACACTACGGCCTGAAGCAATCCTGCGGTGTTGCGGCCAGCTCACAAAAAAGCGAGTTGAAGAAAGGGGCTCAGGGGCACTGTAATTCACAAACCTGCAGAGTTATAAATGACAGCTATCGTCCAATAATATATTGAAGTAAGGCTGCCAAGTGGACTTGAAAGCGGGGCAGAATTGCAGGAAACCGATTTCAGGAGGTAGACTGGAATTGCATGTAAAGCATAGGAAAAGAGGCAGAACGTCCACAATGATGCACTTGGCCAAAAAGAGCGTATGCGTTTTTTCCTGAATATATTCAGGAAAAAACGCATACGCTCTTTTTGGCCAACCAAGCAAGCTTGCAAAGAGAATCTGCACTACAATGAAGTCTCACTGCCCCCCGCTCAAAAGGGCCATCTGAAAAAAGTGTAAAATCCAGAAAGACAAGACAGGCCATGGAGAACAGGGAGCCTTGTTATGCTGATGGGCGGGATGTAAACTGCCAACAGCCACTCTGGAGAAGTGTATGGTGTTTCCTGAAACATCTAAAAAACAAAGCAACAGAGCCTAGGGCACTTCCACTTATGGTCCTATAGCTTAGGGAAATTAAAATCCAAAAGGCACAGCCACCCCAAAGTTTGGGACGGCTCTGTTTACAAGAACCTCGTTTACGGTACAAGTTCAATATCACAGAAAGCGAAAAATGGATAAAGAAGTTGTGGTACTTACGTACAATGCAATATCACTCAGCAATGAAATCTATGTCATCAGGCCCGTAGCCGCATAATGAGTGGACTCAGGTACGATGATTCTAAGTGAAATAAGTCACACAGAAAAAGAAACATCATAACATATCACTACTACACGGAATGTAAACTTGGCTACACAGGAACTGAATTACAAAACAGAACAGGGTCTCAAATGTAGAAAACCAACTTATGCTTGCTTAAGAGGAAAGGTGAGTTGGGGTGCTGCATAAAACCAGAGATTGAAATTAGCACAGATACCGTTCCATAAGCCAAATATGTAATAGACTACAGCTACTCCTTGCTCAGCGAAGTGAACTCAACACCCCATATTAAACGCCTAAGAATATACCTGACTAGTAAGAATCTGAAAACCTATGGCTTTATATGTCTCGGAAAGAGAATCAAGCGTGTGTACAGCCGGCTTAATGCAGCAGTGATAGGATTGGTGAGGTTCGGTGAGCAAATCCAGACCCTTTGAAGTCATATTGCATGGTACCCATTCCATGGGTCTCAACTCTCCAGGTTTAAGGGATTCTTCCTTCAGCTAAAACATGCATGTGGAACCCAGAGTATGATCCACCGTGTGATCGGGAAACGTGTTCAAATGTGTCTCAGTTTTCATCCCCTGGTACTCGGGTGCAACTTTCCAGACACTTTGCTAACACTCTCCCCACTTGGAGAGTCAGTGCCTTTAACCTCCTGTTTAGCCCAGTTTCCAATTTCTGCGGAAAATGAACAGGAATAAGGAGAAACAATGAGAGACTAGCTGGAGGTGTCTGGACGGGGAAATTTAACTCTCATTTTCCACCAGGAAGAGAAATTAACAAAAGGCTCAGCGTGCTGTGCCGGAAACACACTGGGGGCTGAAGCAATCTTGTGATGTTGCGGCCAGCTCACAAGAAAGCGAGTTGAAGAAAGGAGCTCAGGGGCACTGTCATTCACAAACCTGCAGAGTTATAAATGACAGCTATCGTCCAAAAATATATTGAAGTAAGGCTGCCAAGAGGACTTGAAAGCGGGGCAGAATTGCAGGAAACCGATTTCAAGAGGTAGAGTGGAATTGCATGTAAAGCATAGGAAAAGAGGCAGAACATCCACAATGATGCACTTGGCAAAAAAGTGCGTATGCGTTTTTTCCTGAATATATTCAGGAAAAACGCAGAGGCCCTTTTTGGCCAACCAAGCAAGCTTGCAAAGGAAATCTGTACTACAATGTAGTCTCACTGCCCCACGGTCAAAAGGGCCACCTGAAAAAAGTGTAAAATCCAGAAAGGCAGGACAGGCCATGGAGAACTGGGAGCCTTGTTATGCTTATGGGCGGGATGTAAATTGCCAACAGCCACTCTGGAGAAGTGTATGGTGTTTCCTGAAACATCTAAAAAACAAAGCAACAGAGCATAGGGCACTTCCACTTATGGTCCTATAGCTTAGGGAAATTAAAATCAAAAGGACACAGCCACCCCAAAGTTTGGGACGGCTCTGTTTACAAGAGCCTCGTTTACGGTACAAGTTCAATATCACAGAAAGCGAAAAATGGATAAAGAAGTTGTGGTACTTACGTACAATGCAATATCACTCAGCAATGAAATCTATGTCATCAGGCCCATAGCAGCATAATGATTGCATTCAGGTACGATGATTCTAAGTGAAATAAGTCACACAGAAAAGAAACATCATAAGATATCACTAATACACGGAATGTAAACTTGGCTACACAGGAACTGAATTACAAAACAGAACATCGTCTCAAATGCAGAAAACCAACATATGCTTGCTTAAGGGGAAAGGTGCCTTGAGGTGCTGCATAAAACCAGAGATTGAAAGTAGCACAGATACCGTTCCATAAGCCAAATATGTAATAGACAAGAGCTACTCCTTGCTCAAAGAAGTGGACTCAACACCCCATATTAAACGCCTAAGAATATACCTGACTAGTAAGAATATTAAAACCTATGGATTTATATGTCTCTGAAAGAGAATCAAGCATGTGTACAGCAGCATAAACGCAGCAGTGATAGGATTGGTGAGGTTCGGTGAGCAAATGCAGACCCTTTGAAGTAATATTGCATGGTACCCATTCCATGGGTCTCAACTCTCCAGGTTTAAGGGATTCTTCCTTCAGCTAAAACATGCATGTGGAACCCAGAGTATGATCCACCATGTGATCGGGAAATGTGTTCAAATGTGTCTCAGTTTTCGTTCCATGGTACATGGGTGCAACATTCCAGACGCTTTACTAACACTCTCCCCACTTGAGAGTCAGTGCCTTTAACCTCCTGTTTGGCCCAGTTTGCCATTTCTGTGGAAAGTGAACAGGAATAGGGAGAACCCATGAGAGACTAGCTGGCGGTGTCTGGACCGGCAAAATTAACTCTCATTTCCCACCAGGAAGAGGAATTAACCAAAGGCTCAGCGTACCATGCCGGAACCACACTAGGGCCTGAAGCAATCCTGCGGTGTTGCGGCCAGCTCACAAGAAAGCGAGTTGAAGAAAGGAGCTCAGGGGCACTGTAATTCACAAACCTGCAGAGTTATAAATGACAGCTATCGTCCAGAAATATATTGAAGTAAGGCTGCCAAGATGACTTGAAAGCGGGGCAGAATTGCAGGAAACCGATTTCAGGAGGTAGACTGGAATTGCATGTAAAGCATACGAAAAGAGGCAGAACGTCCACAATGATGCACTTGGCCAAAAAGGGCGTATGAGTTTTTTCCTGAATATATTCAGGAAAAAACGCATATGCCCTTTTTGGCCAACCAAGCAAGCTTGCAAAGGAAATCCGCACTACCATGAAGTCTCACTGCCACCCTGTCAAAAGGGCCATCTGAAAAAAGTGTAAAATCCAGAAAGGCAGGACAGGCCATGGAGAACTGGGAGCCTTGTTATGCTGATGGGCGGGATGAAAATTGCCAACAGCCACTCTGGAGAAGTGTATGGTGTTTCCTGAAGCATCTAAAAAACAAAGCAACAGAGCCTAGGGCACTTCCACTTATGGTCCTATAGCTTAGGGAAATTAAAATCAAAAAGACACAGCCACCCCAAAGTTTGGAATGGCTCTGTTTACAAGAACCTCGTTTATGGTACAAGTTCAATATCACAGAAAGCGAAAAATGGATAAAGAAGTTGTGGTACTTACGTACAATGCAATATCACTCAGCAATGAAATCTATGTCATCAGGCCCGTAGCAGCATAATGAGTGGATTCAGGTACGATGATTCTAAGTGAAATAAGTCACACAGAAAAAGAAACATCATAAGATATCACTAATACACGGAATGTAAACTTGGCTACACAGGAACTGAATTACAAAACAGAACAGCGTCTCAAATGCAGAAAACCAACATATGCTTGCTTAAGGGGAATGGTGAGTTGAGGTGCTCCATAAAACCAGAGATTGAAAGTAGCACAGATTCCGTTCCATAAGCCAAATATGTAATAGACAAGAGCTACTCCTTGCTCAACGAAGTGGACTCAACACCACATATTAAACGCCTAAGAATATACCTGACTAGTAAGAATCTTAAAACCTATGGATTTATATGTCTCCGAAAGAGAATCAAGCGTGTGTACAGCGGCATAAACGCAGCAGTGATTGGATTGGTGAGGTTCGGTGAGCAAATGCAGACCCTTTGAAGTCATATTGCATGGTACCCATTCCATGGGTCTCAACTCTCCAGGTTTAAGGGATTCTTCCTTCAGCTAAAACATGCATGTGGAACCCAGAGTATGATCCACCGTGTGATCGGGAAACGTGTTCAAATGTGTCTCAGTTTTCGTACCCTGGTACATGGGTGCAACATCCCAGACGCTTTACTAACACTCTCCCCACTTGAGAGTCAATGCCTTTAAACTCCTGTTTGGCCCAGTTTGCAATTTCTGCGGAAAATGAACAGGAATAGGGAGAACCAATGAGAGACTAGCTGGAGGTGTCTGGACGGGCAAATTTAACTCTCATGTCCCACCAGGAATAGGAATTAACCAAAGGCTCAGCGTGCCATGCCAGAACCACACTAGGGCCTGAAGCAGTCCTGCAGTGTTGCGGCCAGCTCAAAAGAAAGCGAGTTGAAGAAAGGAGCTCAGGGGCACTGTCATTCACAAACCTGCAGAGTTATCAATGACAGCTATCGTCCTAAAATATATTGAAGTAAGGCTGCCAAGAGGACTTGAAAGTGGGGCAGAATTGCAGGAAACCGATTTCAGGAGGTAGACTGGAATTGCATGTAAAGCATAGGAAAAGAGGCAGAACGTCCACAATGACGCACTTGGCCAAAAAGGGCATATGAATTTTTTCCTGAATATATTCAGGAAAAAACGCATACGCCTTTTTGTCCAAGCAAGCAAGCTTGCAAAGGAAATCTGCACTACAATGAAGTCTCACTGCCCCCCAGTCAAAAGGGCCATCTGAAAAAAGTGTAAAATGCAGAAAGGCAGGACAGGCCATGGAGAAGTGGGAGCCTTGTTATGCTGATGGGCGGGATGTAAATTGCCAACTGCCACTCTGGAGAAGTGTATGGTGTTTCCTGAAACATCTAAAAACAAAGCAACAGAGCCTAGGGCACTTCCACTTATGGTCCTATAGCTTAGGGAAATTAAAATCAAACAGACACAGCCGCCCCAAAGTTTGGGATGGCTCTGTTTACAAGAACCTCGTTTACGGTACAAGTTCAATATCACAGAAAGCGAAAAATGGATAAAGAAGTTGTGGTACTTACGTACAATGCAATATCACTCAGCAATTAAATCTATGTCATCAGGCCCGTAGAAGCATAATGAGTGGATTCAGGTACGATGATTCTAAGTGAAATAAGTCACACAGAAAAAGAAACATCATAAGATATCACTAATACACGGAATGTAAACTTGGCTACACAGGAACTGAATTACAAAACAGAACAGGGTCTCAAATGCAGAAAACCAACATATGCTTGCTTAAGGGGAATGGTGAGTTGGGGTGCTCCATAAAACCAGAGATTGAAAGTAGCACAGATACCGTTCCATAAGCCAAATATGTAATAGACAAGAGCTACTCCTTGCTCAACGAAGTGGACTCAACACCCCATATTAAACGCCTAAGAATATACCTGACTAGTAAGAATCTTAAAACCTATGGATTTATATGTCTCCAAAAGAGAATCAAGCGTGTGTACAGCGGCATAAACGCAGCAGTGATAGGATGGGTGAGGTTCGTTGAGCAAATGCAGACCCTTTGAAGTCATATTGCATGGTACCCATTCCATGGGTCTCAACTCTCCAGGTTTAAGGGATTCATCCTTCAGCTAAAACATGCCTGTGGTACGCAGAGTATGATCCACCGTGTGATCGGGAAACGTGTTCAAATGTGTCTCAGTTTTCTTCCCCTGGTACTCGGGTGCAACATTCCAGACGCTTTACTAACACTCTCCCTACTTGGAGAGTCAATGCCTTTAACCACCTGTTTGGCCCAGTTTGCAATTTCTGCGGAAAATGAACAGGAATAGGGAGAACCAATGAGAGACTAGCTGGAGGTGTCTGGACGGGCAAATTTAACTCTCATTTCCCACCAGGAAGAGGAATTAACCAAAGGCTCAGTGTGCCGTGCCGGAACCACACTAGGGCCTGAAGAAATGCTGCGGTGTTGCGGCCAGCTCACAAGAAAGCGAGTTGAAGAAAGGAACTCAGGGACACTCTCATTCACAAACCTGCAGAGTTATAAATGACAGCTATCATCCAAAATTATACTGAAGTAAGGCTGCGAAGACGACTTGAATGCCGGAGAGCCCACATCATGAAACTGTGAGCAACCCAGGCGTTGGGACCTCAGAGCAGAAAGCCCACATCCCCATGGGGATGGGAACCTGACAGGAGTGTCCTGGCATCACTGGGCTCACATCAGAAAACGTGGGGAGCCCAGCAGTTAGGGCCTGATGTTAGAGGGCCATCATCACCGAGGGCAGGAGGCTCCCAGCAGGTTCCATGTGCCAAAAGAGGGCCCACGTCGCCAAGGTGATGTGTGCAAGTCAGGCAGGATTGACCTCACAGCAGAGGGCCTACCTCACAGAAGAGTGAGGAACCCAGCCAGGATAAGACTGTCACCAGAAGGCCCACATCACCAAGGGGATGGGAACCAGGCAGGAGTGTCCTCACAACAGTGGGGACACAAAATTGTAAGTTGCGGAACCCAGCACATGTGGCCTCAAACCAGAAGACCCCCATCACGAAGGGGTTGCGAGTGAGGCAGGCAGGAGGAGCATCACAACACAGGACCCATAGAATACAAAAGTTGAGGAATCGAGCAGTTGGAACCTCCCAGCAGGCGGCCAAGAGCACAGAGGCTATGGGATCCAGGGCACAGCGAACTAACACCAGAGAGCCCACATCATGAAATTGTGATCAACCCAGCCGTTGGAACCTCAGAGCAGAAGGCCCACATCCCCAAGGAGATGGGAACCTAAGAGGAGTGTCCGAGCATCACTGGGCTCACTAAGAAAAGTTGGGGAGCCCAGCAGTTAGGGCCTGACGTCAGAGGGCCCTCATCACAGATGTGAGGAAGCTCCCAGCAGGGTCCAAGTGCCACCAGAGGGCTCATGTCAACAAGGCGAGGTGAGCAAGCCAGGCAAGAGTTACCTGATAGTAGAGGGCCCACCTCACAGATGGGTGAGGAACCCAGCCAGGATCAGACTCTCACCAGAGGGCCCACATCACAAAGGGGATGGGAACCAGTCAGGATTATCCTCACACCAGTGGGGCCTCATCATCTTAAGGTGAGGAACCCAGCACATGTGTCCTCAAACCAGAGGACCCCCATCACCAAGGGCCTTGGAGTGAGGCAGGCAGGAGTAGCCTCACAACACAGGGCACATAATATAAAAAACGTGAGGATTCCAGCATTTAGACCTTCCAGCAGGCGGCCCAGAACACCGAGGCTATGGGATCCAGGCCACAGTGAACTCACAGCAGAGGGCCCACATCATAAAACTGTGAGCAACCCTGGCGTTGGGACCTCAGCACAGAAGGCCCACATCCCCATGGGAATGGGAACCTGGCTGGAGTGTCCTCGCACCACTGGGCGCACATCAGAAAATGTGGGGAGCCCACCATTTAGGGCCTGACGCCAGAGGGCCGTCATCACCGAGAGGAGGAGGCACCCTACACGCTCCAACTGCCACCAGAGGGCTCATGTCTCCAAGGTGACGTGTGCCAGCCAGGCAGGAGTGACCTCACAGCAGAGGGCCTACCTCACAGAACGTTGAGGAACCCAGCCAGGATTAGACTCTCGCCAGAGGGCCCACCTCACCGAGGGGATGGGAACCAGGCAGGAGTGTCCTCACACGAGTGGGGCCACATCATCAAAAGGTGAGGAACGCAACACATGTGGCCTCAAGCCATAAGACAGTCATCACCAAGGGGCTGGCAGTGAGGCAGGCAGGAGGAGCCTCACAACAGAGGGCACATAGAATAAAAAAGTTGAGGAATCCAGCAGTTGGTACATCCCAGCAGGCGGCTCAGAGCACCGATGATAAGGGATCCTTGCCGGAGTGAACTCACAGCAGAGGGCCCACGTCATGGTACTGTGAGCAAGCCAGCCGTTTTGACCTCAGAGCAGAAGGCCCATATCCACATGGGGATGGGAACATGGCAAGAGTGTCCTCACTCACTTGGCGCACATCAGAAAATGTGGGGAGCCCAGCAGTTATGGCCTAAGGCAAGAGGGCCCTCATCACCGAGGGGAGGAGGATCCCAGCACACTCCAACTGCCACCAGAGGGCCCACGTCGCCAAGGTGACGTGTGCCAGACAGGCATGATTGACCTCACAGCAGAGGGCCCACCTCACAGAAGGGTGAGGAACCCAGCCAGGATCAGACTCTCACCTGAGGGCCCACATCAGCAAGGGGATGGGAACCAGTCAGGACTGTCTTCCCTCCAGTGGGGCCACATCATCAAAAGGTGCGGAACCCAGCACATGTGGCCTCAAATCAGAGGACACATATCACAAAGGGAATGGGAGTGAGGCAGGCAGGAGTAGCCTAAAAACAGAGGGCCCAAAGAATAAGAAAGGTGAGGAATCCAGGAGTTGGAACCTCCCAGCAGGTGGCCGAGAGCACAGATGCTATGGGATGCAGGCAGGAGTGAACTAACAGCAGAGAGCCCACATCATGAAACTGTGAGAAACCCAGGCGTTGGGACCTCAGAGCAGAAGGCCCACATCCCAATGGGGATGTGAACCTGGCTGGAGTGTCCTCGCACCACTGGGTGCACATCACAAAATGTGGGGAGCCCAGCAGTTAGGGCCTGACGCCAGAGGGCCCTCATCACCGAGGGGAGGAGGCTCCCAGCAGGCTCCAAGTGCCACCAGAAGGCTCATGTCCACAAGGCGAGGTGAGCAAGCCAGGCAGGAGTGACCTCACAGCAGACGACCCACCTCACAGATGGGTGAGGAACCCAGCCAGGATCAGACTCTCAACAGAGGGCCCACATCACCAAGGGGATATGAACCAGGCAGGAGTCTCCTAAGACCATTGGTCCCACATCATCGAAAGGTGAGGAACCCAGCACATGTGGCCTCAAACCAGACGACACACATCACGAAGGGGCTGGGAGTGAGGCAGGCAGGAGGATCCTCACAACAGAGGGCCCAAAAAATTATAAAAGTGAGGAATCCAGCAGTTGGAACCTCCCAGCAGGTGGCCAAGAGCACAGAGGCTATGGGATCCAGGCCTCTGTGAACTAACACCAGAGAGCCCACATCATGAAAATGTGAACAACCCAGCCGTTGGGACCTCAGAGCAGAAGGCCCACATCCCCATGGAGATGGGATCCTAAGAGGAGTACCAAAGCATCACTGGGCTCACTAAGAAAAGTTGGTGAGCCCAGCAGTTAGGGCCTGACCCAAGAGGGCCCTCATCACCGGGGGGAGGAGATTCCCAGCACGCTCCAACTGCCACCACACGGCTGACTTCACCAAGGCAATGTGTGCCAGCCATGCAGGAGTGACCTATCAACAGAGGGTCTCCCTCACAGAAGGGTGAGGAACACAGCCAGGAACAGACTCTCACCAGGGGGTCCACATAACCAAGTGGATGAGAACCAGGCAGGAGTGTCCTCACACTAGTGGGGCCACATCATCGAAAGGTGAGGAACCCAGCAAAGGTGGCCACAAACCAGAGGACCCACATCACCAAGGGGTTGAGAGTGAGGTAGATGTCTGGACGGGCATATTTAACACTCATTTCCCACCAGGAAGAGGAATTAACCAAAGGCTCAGCGTGCCCTGCCAGAAGCAGATTAGGGCCTAAAGCAGTCTTGTGGGTTTGTGGCCACCTCACAAGAAAGCGAGTTGAAGAAAGGAGCTCAGGGGCCCTGTAATTCACAAACCTGCAGAGTTATAAATGACAGCTATCGTCCAAAAATATATTGAAGTAAGGCTGCCAAGAGGACTTGAAAACGGGGCAGAATTGCAGGAAACCGATTTCAGGAGGTAGACTGGATTTGCATTTAAAGCATAGGAAAAGAGGCAGAACATCGACAATGATGCACTTGGCAAAAAAGGGCGTATGAGTTTGTTCCTGAATATATTCAGGAAAAAACACATACGCCCTTTTTGGCAAACCAAGCAAGCTTGCAATGGAAATCCGAACTACTATGAAGTGTCACTTCCCCCCGGTCTAAAGGGCCATCTGAGAAAAGTGTAAAATCCAGAAAGGCAAGACAGGCCATGGGGAAAAAGGAGCCTTGTTATGCTGATGGGCGGGATGTAAATTGCCAACAGCCACTCTGGAGAAGTGTATGGTGTTTCCTGATACATCTGAAAAACAAAGCAACAGAGTCTAGGGCATTTCCACTTATGGTCCTATAGCTTAGGGAAATTAAAATCAAAAAGACACAGCCACCCCAAAATTTGGGACGCCTCTGTTTACAGGAACCTCTTCTACAGTACAAGTTAAATATCCCAGAGAACAAATAATTGATAAAGAAGTTGCGGTACTTACGTACAACAGAATACCACTCAGCAATGAAATCTGTGTCACCAGGCCTGTACCAGCATAATGAGTGGATTGAGGCACGATGATTCTAAGTGAAATAAGTCACACAGAAAAAGAAACATCATAAGGTATCACTAATGCACGGAATGTAAACTTGGCTACACAGGAACTGAATTACAAAACAGAACAGGGTCTCAAATGCAGAAAACCAACTTATGCTTGCTTAATTGGAAAGGTGAGTTGGGGTGCTGCATAAAACCAGAGTTTGAAATTAGCACAGATACCGTTCCATAAGCCAAATATGTAATAGACAAGACCTACCCCTTGCTCAACGAAATGGACTCAACAATGAGGTATCACCTCACACCTGTTAGAATGGGCATCATCTGAAAATCTACAAACAACAAATGCTGGAAAGGGTGTGGAGAAAAGGAAGCCTCTTCCACTATTGTTGGGAATATAAATTGATACAGTCACTATGGAGAACAATATGGAGTTTCTTAAAAAACTAATAATAGAATTACCATATGATACAGCAATCCCAGTACTGGACATATACCCAGACAAAACCATAAATCAAAAAGAGACATTCACCGCAATGTTCATTGCATCACTTTTTACAATATCGAGGTAATGGAAGCAACCTAAATGCCCACAGACAGACGAATGCATAAAGATGTGGTACATATATAAAACGGAATATTACTAAGCCATGAAAGGAATGAAATTGGGTCATTTGTAGAGACGTCGATGGATCTAGAGACTGTCATACAGAGTGAAGTAAGTCAGAAAGAGAAAAACACATCTTGTATATTCATGCATATGTGTGGAACCTAGAAAAACTGTACAGATTAACCGTTTTGCAAGGCATAAATAGAGCAACAGATGTAGACAACAATCGTATGGACAACAAGGGGGGAAAGCTCTTGGGGGGGTGGTGGTGGGAGGAGTTGAGAGATTGGGATTGGTATGTAAACATTTATATGTATAAAATAGATAACCAATAAGAACCTGCTGTATAAAATTATAAAATAAAATTCAAAATTAAAAAGAAATAAAATTTAAAAAATAAAACAGAAAAAACAATTATTCCCTTCACATACATGTATTTATATGAATAAATTATTTCCATGCTTATATCTGTAAATTCAAAAAAGAGGAATAAAATCTACCTTGAACCAAAAACGAAAACGAGAAAAAAAAAACAGAACCCACCAGTTACTCAGAGGAAAACCGTATCAGGGCACTTGCTCCAGTTGTAAACAATTCTGAAGTTGGTCAGTGGTGGGGAATCGTCTCCCATTCAGCCAGCAGCCCCCACACAACAAGCGTCCTCATTGCAAAGCTGGGGCACCGTGCCGAGGCATCTGTGAGTAAACGTGAGCTGAGCCCCAGGCCAGTTGCTGCTGAACTGTTCCCACCCTTCCCAGGTAAAACACCTGAATATATACAAGGACTTGAAAGCCTAGAGGAAGGGCCATGGAGCCACACGAGTGACAGCATGCCAGCTGACTTGGTGCCTGCAGGCCAGCCAGGATGGTCCTGGCCCTGGGCGCTCTTCTGGAAGATTTCCATTTCCCTGCCTGAGATACCCGTCCTGTCCCTGCCCCCACTGCTTTTTTCCTTCCTCACCTCTGCCCAGGGAGAAATTCCAGCAGCAGGTATGGGTGACACATCCTCTTCTTTAGCAGGTGGCAGCCTGGCAACTGCTGCAGAAAGTCCAGCAGAGCCCCACTCACACTGGGCCACCCACAAAGCCGTGGCCTCTCACTCCCTCCCACCAGCCCAGCCCCGAGACTGCTGACAGGGCAGAGAAAATGGCGTCAGGCACAGCTGCAGGGGCTCTTGCTGCCTGGAGTGGTATTTATATTGATCTCAACCCAGGCACACCTGGGGAGGGCTGGCCGGCACGGTAAGGCTGCCAAGGTCAGCCAATCATCACCCCTCAGGGGCTCACAGTTGCAGAAAATGGAACTTGCTGAACCGGCCAGGTCCAAGGAACACGTGTGGGCTCCTGAGAGTCAGGATAGACAAGGGGCTGCAGCTTTGGCTTGTTTTCTAATCATTTTATCTGGCCCATGAGTGGGAGACAACTTCAAGAAAACCCTCTCCTAATGAGAGGAACCCAGGAGTCAGGGAGAGGAGGGGGTGGGTGGTGGTTGGAGACAGAGGCCTGGTGCCCTGGGTGCAGTGGAAGTCTCTGGAAGACCAGGTGGAGGGAGGCCACACAGAGTGATGCCCAGGGTCACAGACCTGTCGGAGCTGCTGTTTGTTAGTTCAAGTCCTGCTCTGAGGTGCTCTGTGTCAGCTCTGAGCGACAGGTGAGCTGGGGGTGCTCTTCAATGAGGGCTATGTGCACGGTTCCTGTGTGCCCAGCCCTGCCACAGTACCTGCAAGGGTAGCTCTGTATCCTGGGAGGGGCCTGACCATGAGA
Source organism: Orcinus orca (assembly GCF_937001465.1). NCBI lineage: Eukaryota > Metazoa > Chordata > Mammalia > Artiodactyla > Delphinidae > Orcinus > Orcinus orca. The sequence continues at coordinate 44,206,824 of NC_064560.1, read as the reverse complement.
GCCCCGTGGGCTGGTTTGGGGGTGGGGTACCTGCCCAGGAGAGCTCCATATCCTGGGATTGGCCTGACCACGAGAGCCCCATGGGCTGCTGGGGACCTGGTAAAAGATGTCAGCACAGTCAGTGAAGCCACTGAGGATATACCTGCAGTTGCTCCTGATTCCTACACCCTGCTGGTCATTCTACCAACCACCAGGACATGGTATTCTGTATTAGTCTTCAATGATGCCTTCTTTTGTATTCCATTAGTCCCAGAGTCACAAGAAATTTTGGCTTGTGAGTGGCAGGACTCAACATACAACTAAAACAATACTTCCGGGCCGTCTTGCCCCAAGGGTTCAAAAATTCCCACACCATCTTTGGGGAAAGCTTAGCTAAAGACCGAAAAGTTCTACCTCTGGAAAAGGAAACCCTCCTTCAATATGCAGATGACATTCTGATCGCCAGCCCTACTAAGGAGGCCTCTGAACTACCAAGCCAATAAAGGATAGAAGTTGTCCAAGAAAAAGCTCAAATATCACAGACTGTGGTGACCTGCCTGGGCTTCATTCTCACACAAGGTCAGAGAAGCCCGTCCCAGGAAAGGGAAGAAACCATTTGCAGCCTTACCCCTTTCTAAAACTAGAAGACAGCTTAGGGGTTCCTGGGGAGGCCAGGGTTTGCTGCTTCTGGATCCCTAACTACAGTCTACTAGCTGGGCCTCTATATGAAACACTGAAAGGAAAAGATGATGATCCTTTTGAACAGAATCCAGAAGTGGCCTTTCAAGAATGGAAAGAGCAGTCAATTCAGACCCTTGCCCTGGAACTCCCTAATTGAGCTAAACCCTTTGACCTTTACATTCCCAGTGAAAGGTGAATCGCCACTGGAGAATTAGTGCAAAAACTGGGACCACTTGAAATGGAACAACGCAAGAATGCCATCCAGGTAGGATAAACTACAGTCACCAAGGGGCTTGGCCCACTGCCACATCTGGCCAAGATACTGGCGGTATCTAAAAACCTGGAAATCAGCAGCCCAAAAGGCCACCTCCCTCCTAAGGGAAAAGGACCCCACGTGGTGATCCTAATCACCAACCATGCCCTGAAGTTGCAGAGTTCGCTCCGTGGGCACACCGACCTCGAGTGAGGAGGCCCTCCAACTCCAACATCCAGAGAGATAACCGGGGGCAACAGGGCACCATGACGACTCGTGTGAACATCACTTGACCTGGAGTTTCTCTCATAAAACAACAATAGTGTGTCCCGAAGGAGTAGACTACTGCTTGTAGGACTTACTGCACCCGGAGGGGAGCTAATAATCTTGGCGGGGGAACCGTATATCACACTGTCACCATAGAAAAGCCTACAGACACCGTGATGATGGTGGCCAATAAGACCGGCTGGACTCCTGTTTACTTCAAAAGGCTGTTGACTCAGTGGCCATCATGGTCCTTGATCACCACTGACCCTGGACTGTCTGGGAGTTGAGCGGGCAGGGCTCTGACACCTGGTGCTGTTTTTACGTTAATTCAGGGGCCTAATTGAAGAAAGAGCAGACTACTGGTCAGAGCATCTAGGCTGGCAGAAACGGTCAGCCTAAGGTGGCCGAACAAATGTGGGGCGGGGTGAAATCGGCCCCCACAGCGTCTCTACACATCTCTTTCCTGGACCCTTAAAGGTCATTAGAATCTATAACACTTCCAATGCTGGTGCTCAGGCGGACGAGCAGGGAGGCAGGGGTCCTGGGGCCAATCAACGTCACCTGGAGGCTGCTGGGGAGAAGTTCTGACCCTCGTCCCCTGGTATGAGGGCTCCCAACTCAGCACTCAGCAGTTACAGAAGAAGGGTCTGCACCCTCAGCACTCCAAGAATGAGGAACGGGACAAAAGGCAGAGGAGGGGTTTGTCCCCAGCAAAGCCCATTAAAAATCCCTGGGAGATAAAAATAGAATCTGGGCAATAAAGTCAAGTCTGACCTTTTTTATCCTTTGTGCTTTGTCTAATTTCACGTGCTCCTAGGGTCCCGCATGCAGAGGTTCCACACCCGGCACTTCAGACCAGATTTCCTAGTGCAGAATGGCTGGGTCGACACCTCAGCTCCTGGGGCACAGTGCAGACTCCGAGATATAGAGCCTGAGCTGCAGCCAACCCGGCCCTCGAGAGCTCCGCCCCCTCCCTCCCACTGACTCTCACAGGATCTCTACACAGCAGCCCAGCCCACAGCCCACGGGGTAGTGCATGCTCTCACCTCTCCATTCTCTGATCAAAATATAAAGTTTCCTTTGCTTGTGAACCAAACTCAGTCTCGATCTGTTGGCCCCAATGACACTGGGCAGGGGGACACTTGTTGGGGTCCACTCTGGAGGATCAGTAACAGAAATTGAGACTATTGTAACTTCAATGAACAGATGTGTGAGCCAAACTGTACTTAACATAGAACAGTTTATAAGGCTCGGGTAAAATAAGATGTTTCTAACACTTCCATTTGATATTTCCATCACTTTATTATAAGCAAGTTCAGTGAAAAGGTTTGTCTTATTTGTCAGGTCAATATTAGAGAAATGAAGTGATTTCTTTCCAAGGATGTACATCTAATAATCTTGGTTAAAGCTTCAATCTTGTTTTAAATGCTTTTCCATTGAAAATGATACCTCTCTTTCAGCTCCCCCATTTCTGAGAAGTATAAAATCTTATAATTTATTATTACCAAAGGGGAAAGGTGAGAGGAGGGATAAATTAACAGTTTGGAATTAACACATACACACTGCTATGTATAAAATAGATCATCAACAAGGAACTACTGTATAGCACAGGGAACTACACTCAATATTTTGCAATAACCTATAAGGGGAAATAATCGGAAAAAGAATAGATATTTTTATTGACATCATCTATCAATGACAGTTAAAGTGTAACCTAAGGGAAGCCGGTGGTGAGTGCTTCTGACCCTGAAGACTTCAATCATCTAAAGTTTGGACTCTGCCTACTTCCCAAGGCCCTTAATGAACATATGTGTAGCCATAGCTTAAAAAACTCCCCAGTTTGGGTTTCGGGGAGACACTGATTTTGAAAAAGCCCTGGTGTTCTCCTTACATGAATGGGACTCTTCCTACTGCTAAAACATGTCTGTCACATCCAGAGGATGGTATACCGTCTGATCGGGAAGAGTTTGGAAAAGGCATCTCATGTCCTCATCTCCTGGTGCTCGGGTTCACCCCTCCAGCGTCTTTACTAACAGTCTCCCCATTTGGAGACGTCAGCACTGTCAACATCCTGTTGCGTACAGTTTGGAATTTGTCCAGAGGATGAAGCGGAAGGATGAGGAACAATGAGAGACAAGTCCTAGGTGTTCAGACAGGCACATGTCACTCTAATTTCCAATAAGCAAGACGAATTGACCAAAGGCTAGGGTTGCCCATGGAAACAGTATAGGGCTTGAGGAAATCCCACTGCTTTGTGGCCAGTTCCCATAAACACAAGTTGAACAATGGAACTCAGGGGCAGTAAAATTCACAAAACTGCAGAGTTGAAAATATCTATCACTGAAAAATGTCTTGAGGAAAGTCAGAGAAAAGGATTGGTAAGCAAGGGAGAATGGCAGGAAAGGGATTTGAGGAGGTAGAAAGGACTCGCCATTAAGCACAAGAAAAGGGGCTGAACATTGCCAACATTGCAGTTGACCAAAAAGGCTGTATGCGTTTTTTTCTGTATATATTCAAGAAAAGGGCATACACTTTTTTAGCCAACCAAACAGGTGGGCACTGGAAATCAATACTACAAAAGATATCACTTCGCATCAGTCAGAAGGGCCATCCTCATAAAGTGTAAACACCAGAAATGCAGGACAGGGCAAGGAGAAGAGGGAGCCCTGTGAGGCTTATAGTGGAAATGTATATTGCCAACGGCCATTCTGGAGAAATGTATTGTGTTTACTAAAGCATCTAAAAAATGAGCTACAGAGCATAGGGCACTTGCACTCATGGGCGTATATCTTGGGAAAAACAAAAATCGAGAGGACACAGGCACCCCAATGTTTACTGCCTCTCTGTTTAAAAGATCCTCGACTAGGATATAACTTAAATGTCTCTGGAGGGAAAAAATGGATAGAGATGTGGTACTCATGTAGAGTGGAATATTACTCAGCCTGGAAATCAATGAAATATGGCCAGTTGTAACAACTCCGGAGGAGTTACCTATGATCGTTCTAAGTGACATAATTCAAAAAGAAAAAGACACATATCATAAGATATCACTTAAAGGTGGAATCCAAAATGGCTACACATGAAATAAATTACAAAACAAAAACATAGTCAAATATGTAGAAAACACGCATAAGGCTGCTAAACGGGAAAGGTGGGGAGGGATGAGGCATCATCCAGGAGGTTGAAATTAGCAAAGATACCATTCCAAATACCAAACTGATAATCAACAAGGCCTACACAGTAGCTAAAAGAACTGCACTCAGCACACTCAAGTCACCGGAAAAGAATATCTATGACTGGTAAGAATCTGAAAAAGAATTTATTGATGTCTCTCTGTACGTGAATCAAGTGGATGTACAACAGCAAGAAACAGAGCTTTGAAAATCAGCTGTAACCAATATAGTAATAAATTGAAAAAAATAAACGACAGAGAGACAGAGAAAACCTCTTACAACTTTTCCTCAGGGACGGTGATGCAACATGGATTGAACACATCTAGACCCACAGCAGGATGAGACATAAGGCTGGAAACTGTTCACGCTAAGAGAAATGTGAGGTTGGGTGAGGAAATGCACACCCTTTAAAGTAATACTACCAGGTACCCATTCAATGGGTCCCAAATCTGCAGGTTCAAGGAATCTTCCTACAGCTAAAACATGCATGGAAAACCCAGAGGACTGTACACCATGTGATCGGGAGATGTGTCTAAAATGCACCTCATTTATCCTCTCCTGGTGCTCCTGTTCATCATTCCAGCCACGTTACTTAGAATCTCCCCACTTAGAGAATCAGCACATTTAAACTTCTGTTTCACACATTTTGCAAATTGTGAGGAGGATGAACGGGAAGAGGGGGAACCAATGAGAGAATAGTTTGATGAGAGGGGTTTGGACGGGCACATGTCACTCTAATTTCCCATTAAGAATAAGAATTAAAAAAAGGCTCAGCCCGCCTCGCCGGAGCCAAAATAGGGCCTGAAGCAATCCTGCGGCTTTGAGGCCAGCTCACAAAAGAGCAACTTAAAAAATGGTGCTCAGGGTCACTGCAATTCACAAACCTGCAGAGTTATAAATGAAAACTAACGTCCAAAAATATGTTGAGGTAAGGCAAAGAAGAGGATCTGAATGCAAGACAGAATTGTAAGAAACAGATTTCAAGAGATAGATAGGACTCATCTTTAAAGCACATGAAAAGTGGCAGAATTTCGACAATGATGCAGTTGGCCCAAAAGGGAGTATGCGTTTTTTCCTGAATATATCCAGGAAAAAACGCATATGCACTTTATGGGCAACCAAGCAAACAAGCAATGCAAATGTGCACAACAAAGAAGTCTCATTTCCTACCGGTCAAAAGGGCCATCCAAAAAAATTGTAAAAACCAGAAATGCAGGACAGGCCATGGAGAACAGGGAGCCTTTATACACTGATGGACAGTGTGTGACCTGCCGAGAGCCACTCCGGAAAAGTGTATGGTGGTTCCTAAATCATCTAAAAAACAGCTACAGAGCATAGGGCACTTCCAATCACGGGAGTGTATCTAGGGAAGTCTAAAAATCAACAAGACACAAGCACACCACAGTTTAGGGCTACTCTGTTTACAAGAACCTCAACTTCAGTACACCTTAAATATCCCAGGAAAGAAAACAATGGATAAAGAAAATGTGGTACTTATGTACAATGAAATATCTCTTCACCATGAAATCAATGTAATAAGGCTAGTAGAAGGATAAAGAGTGGATTTAGGTCCGATAATACTACTTGAAATAAGTCAACCAGAAAAAGAAACATATCATAAGATATCACTTATAGAGGGAGGATAAATATGGCTGCACAAAAAATGAATTACAAAACAGAACAGTGTCTCACATTTAGAAAACACACTTATGTCAGCTTAAGGGGAAAGGAGAGGTGGGGTGATGCATAAAACCAGAGTTTGAAATTAGCACAGATACCGTTCAATAAACCAAATAGGTATTAGACAAGATCTACACCTTGCTCAATGAACTGGCCTCAACACACCCTATACACCGCAGAGAAATATATCTGAGTAATAAGAATCTTAAAACCCATGTATTGATATATCTCCATAAGGGAATCAAGTGTGTGCAGAGCGGCACAAACACAGCAGTGAAAATGAGCTAAACCCCATTATAGAATTAAATTTTAAAACCAAAACACAGAAACAATGAAAGAGAGAATAATTCTTACAAAATTCGCTCAGGGGCTGTGATGCAACCTGGAATGACCACATATAAACCCACAGCAGGATAAGACATAAGGCTGGACACTTGGGGCTGAGAGGATTGGTGAGCTTTGGTGAGCAACTGCCGAAAGTTTAATGCAATACTTCATGCTACTCGTTCCAAGGGTCCCAACACTCCAGGTTGAAGGGAATCTTCCTACAGCTAAACCATAAATGGGAAATCCAGCAGATGGTATACCATATGATCGGGAAGGGTTTCTAAAACGCACCTCATTTTCCTCTCTTGGGGCTCCGGATCAACATTCCAGCCACTTTACTAACAACATCCCCACATGGAGAGTCAATGCCTTTAAGTTCCGGTATCACACAGTCTGCAGTTCGTGCGGAGGAAGAATGGGAATAGGGGGAACCAGTGAGAAAATAGCTGTAGCGGTTTCAAAGGCCACATGTCACTCTAATTTCACATAGGAAGAAGAATTAACCAAAGGCACAGCAAGGTGCCCCAGAAGAAGAATAAGGCCTGAAGAAATCTTGAGGATATGAGGCAAGATCACAAAAATAAGAGCTGAAAAATGGAACTAAGGGAAACTGCAATTCAAAAACCTGCAGAGTTATACAGGCCAACTATTTTCCGAAAGTATATTGAGGTAAGGCTATGAAGAGGCACTCACAGCAAGGCAGAATTGCAGGAAACCGATTTCAGGAGGTAGACTGGAATTGCATCGAAAACATATGAAAAGACTCAGAACATCGACAATCATGCACTTGGCCAAAAAGGGCGTATGCGTTTCTTCCTGAATATATTCAGGAAGAAATGCATACGCCCTTTCTGGCCAACCAAGCAAGCTTGTAAAGGAAATCTGCACTACAATGAAGTCTCACTGCCCCCCGGTCAAAAGGGCCATCGGAAAAAAGTGTAAAATCCAGAAAGGCAGGACAGGCCATGGAGAACTGGAAGCCTTGTTATGCTGATGGGAGGGATGTAAATTGCCAACAGCCACTCTGGAGAAGTGTATGGTGTTTCCTGAAACATCTAAAAAACAAAGCAACAGAGCCTAGGGCACTTCCACTTATGGTCCTATTGCTTAGTGAAATTAAAATCGAAAAGACACAGCCACCCCAAAGTTTGGGACGGTTCTGTTTACAAGAACCTCGTTTATGGTACAAGTTCAATATCACAGAAAGCGAAAAATGTATAAAGACGTTGTGGTACTTACGTACAATGCAATATCACTCAGCAATGAAATCTATGTCATCAGGCCTGTAGCAGAATAATGAGTGGATTCAGGTACGATGATTTTAAGTGAAATAAGTCACACAGAAAAAGAAACATCATAAGATATCACTAATACACGGAATGTAAACTTGGCTACACAGGAACTGAATTACAAAACAGAACAGGGTCTCAAATGTAGAAAACCTACTTATGCTTGCTTAAGGGGAAAGGTGAGTTGGGGTGCTGCATAAAACCAGAGATTGAAATTAGCACAGATACCATTCCATAAGCCAAATATGTAATAGACAAGAGCTACTCCTTGCTCAACGAAGTGGACTCAACACCCCATATTAAACGCCTAAGAATATACCTGACTAGTAAGAATCTTAAAACCTATGGATTTATATGTCTCCGAAAGAGAATCAAGCATGTGTACAGTGACATAAACACAGCAGGGATAGGATTGGTGAGGTTCTGTGAGCAAATGCAGACCCTTTGAAGTCATATTGCATGGTACCCATTCCATGGGTCTCAACTCTCCAGGTTTAAGGGATTCTTCCTTCAGCGAAAACATGCATGTGGAACCCAGAGTATGATCCACCGTGTGATCGGGAAACGTGTTCAAATGTGTCTCAGTTTTCGTCCCCTGGTACTCGGGTGTAACATTCCAGACACTTTACTAACACTCTCCCCACTTGGAGACTCAGTGCCTTTAAACTCCTGTTTGGCCCAGTATGCAATTTCTGCGGAAAATGAACAGGAATAGGGAGAACCAATGAGAGACTAGCTGGAGGTGTCTGGACGGGCAAATTTAACTCTCATTTCCCACCAGGAAGAGGAATTAACCAAAGGCTCAGCGTGCCATGCCAGTACCACACTAGGGCCTGAAGCAATCCTGCGGTGTTGCGGCCAGCTCACAAGAAAGCGAGTTGAAGAAAGGAGCTCAGGGGCACTGTAATTCACAAACCTGCAGAGTTATAAATGACAGCTATCGTCCAAAATATATTGAAGTAAGGCTGCTAAGAGGACTTGAAAGCGGGGCAGAATTGCAGGAAACCGATTTCAGGAGGTAGACAGGAATTGCATGTAAAGCATAGGAAAAGAGGCAGAACATCCACAATGATGCACTTGGCCAAAAAGGGCGTATGCGTTTTTTCCTGAATATATTCAGGAAAAAACGCATACGCCCTTTTTGGCCAACCAAGCAAGCTTGCAAAGGAAATCTGCACTACAATGAAGTCTCACTGCCCCCCGGTCAAAAGGGCCATCTGAAAAAAGTGTAAAATCCAGAAAGGCAGGACAGGCCATGGAGAACTGGGAGCCTTGTTATGGTGATGGGCGGGATATAAATTGCCAAAAGCCACTCTGGAGAAGTGTATGGTGTTTCCTGAAACATCTAAAAAACAAAGCAAAGGAGCCTAGGGCACTTCCACTTATGGTCCTATAGATTAGGGAAATTAAAATAAAAAAGACACAGCCACCGCAAAGTTTGGGACGGCTCTGTTTACAAGAACCTCGTTTACGGTACAAGTTCAATATCACAGAAAGCGAAAAATGGATAAAGAAGTTGTGGTACTTACGTACAATGCAATATCACTCAGCAATGAAATCTATGTCATCAGGCCCGTAGCAGCATAATGAGTGGATTCAGGTACGATGATTCTAAGTGAAATAAGTCACACAGAAAAAGAAACATCATAAGATATCACTAATACACGGAATGAAAACTTGGCTACACAGGAACTGAATTACAAAACAGAACAGGGTCTCAAATGTGGAAAACCAACTTATGCTTGCTTAAGGGGAAAGGTGAGTTGGGGTGCTGCATAAAACCAGAGATTGAAAGTAGCACAGATACCGTTCCATAAGCCAAATATGTAATAGACTAGAGCTATTCCTTGCTCAGCGAAGTGGACTCAACACCCCATATTAAATGCCTAAGAATATACCTGTCTAGTAAGAATCTTAAAACCTATGGATTTATATGTCTCTGAAAGAGATTCAAGCGTGTGTACAGCGGCATAAACGCAGCAGTGATACGATTGGTGAGGTTCGGTGAGCCAATGCAGACCCTTTAAAGTCATATTGCAGGGTACCCATTCCATGGGTCTCAACTCTCCAGGTTTAAGGGATTCTTCCTTCAGCTAAAACATGCATGTGGAACCCAGAGTATGTTTCACCATGTGATCGGGAAACGTGTTCAAATGTGTCTCAGTTTTCGTCCCCTGGTACTCGGGTGCAACATTCCAGACGCTTTACTAACACTCTCCCCACTTGGAGAGTCAGTGCCTTTAACCTCCTGTTTGGCCCAGTTTGCAATTTCTGCGTTAAATAAACAGGAATAGGGAGAACCAATGAGAGTCTAGCTGGAGGTGTCTGGACGGGCAAATTTAACTCTAATTTCCCACCAGGAAGAGGAATTAACCAAAGGCTCGGCGTGTCATGCCGGAACCACACTAGGGCCTGAAGCAATCCTGCGGTGTTGCGGCCAGCTCACAAGAAAGCAAGTTGAAGAAAGGAGCTCAGGCGCACTGTAATTCACAAACCTGCAGACTTATAAATGACAGCTATTGTCCAAAAATATATAGAAGTAAGGCTGCCAAGAGGACTTGAATGCGGGGCAGAATTGTTGGAAACCGATTTCAGAAGGTACACGGGAGTCACTCTTAAAGCATAGGAAAAGAGATAGAACTTGGAAAATAATGCACTTGGCAAAAAAGGGCATATGTGTTTTATCCAGAGCTCTCATAACCGAGGGGAGGAGGCTCCCAGCAGGCTCCAAGTGCCACCAGAGGGCTCATGTCCACAAGGTGAGGTGAGCAAGCCAGGCAGGAGTTACCTCACAGCAGAGGTCCCACCTCACAGAAGGGTGAGAAACCCAGCCAACATCAGACTCTCCCCAGAGGGCCCACATCACCAAGGGGATGGGAACCAGGCAGGAGTGTCTTCACACCAGTGGGGCCACATCATCAAAAGGTGAGGTACTCAGCACATGTGTCCTCAAACCAGAGGACCCACATCACCAAGGGCCTCGGAGTGAGGCAGGCTGGAGTAGCCTCACAACACTGGGCCCATAGAATAAAAAAGTGAGGAATCCAGCATTTGGAACCTCCCAGCAGGCGGCCCAGAGCACCAAGGCTATGGGATCCAGGCCACAGTGAACTCACAGAAGAGGGCCCATGTCATGAAACTGAGCAACCCAGCCATTGGGACCTCAGAGCAGGAGGCCCACATCCCCATGGGGATATAAATCTGGTAGGAGTGTCCTCACACCACTGAGAACGTATCAGAAAATTTTGGGAGACCAGCAGTTAGGGCCTGACGCCAGGGGGCCCTCATAACTGAGGGGAGGAGACTCCCAGCAGGTTCCAACTGCCAACAGAGGGCCCACGTCTACAAGGTGGCATGCGCCAGCCAGGCAGTAGTGACCTCACAGCAGAAGGCCTATCTTACAGAAGGGTGAGGAACCGAGGCAGGATGAGACTCTCGCCAGAGGGCTCACAACACCAAGAGGATGGGAACCAGTCAGGACTGTCCTCCCACCAGTGGGGCCACATCATCGAAAGGTGAGGAACCCAGCACATGCGGCCTCATATCAGAGGACATACATCACAAAGGGGATGGGAGTGAGTCAGGTAGGAGTAGCCTAAAAACAGAGGGCCCAAAGAATAAGAAAGGTGAGGAATCCAGCATTTGGAACCTCCCAGCAGGTGGCCGAGAGCACAGAAGCTATGGGATGCAGGCAGGAGTGAACTAACACCAGAGAGCCCACATCATGAAACTGTGAGCAACCCAGGCGTTGGGACCTCAGAGCAGAAAGCCCACATCCCCATGGGGATGGGAACCTGACAGGAGTGTCCTGGCATCACTGGGCTCACATCAGAAAGCGTGGGGAGCCCAGCAGTTAGGGCCTGATGCTAGAGGGCCATCATCACCGAGGGCAGGAGGCTCCCAGCAGGTTCCATGTGCCAACAGAGGGCCCACGTCACCAAGGTGATGTGTGCAAGTCAGGCAGGATTGACCTCACAGCAGAGGACCTACCTCACAGAAGAGTGAGGAACCCAGCCAGGATAAGACTGTCACCAGAAGGCCCACATCACCAAGGGGATGGGAACCAGGCAGGAGTGTCCTCACACCAGTGGGGCCACATCATTGAAAGGTGAGGAACCCAGCACATGTGGCCTCAAACCAGAGGACCCACATCACGAAGGGGTTGCGAGTGAGGCAGGCAGGAGGAGCATCACAACACAGGACCCATAGAATACAAAAGTTGAGGAATCGAGCAGTTGGAACCTCCCAGCAGGCGGCCAAGAGCACAGAGGCTATGGGTTCCAGGCCACAGTAAACTAACACCAGAGAACCCACATCATGAAATTGTGATCAACCCAGCTGTTGGAACCTCAGAGCAGAAGGCCCACATCCCCATGGAGATGGGAACCTAAGAGGAGTGCCCAAGCATCACTGGGCTCACTAAGAAAAGTTGGGGAGCCCAGCACTTAGGGCCTGACGTCAGAGGGCCTTCATCACAGAGGTGAGGAGGCTCCCAGCGGGGTCCAAGTGCCACCAGAAGGCTCATGTCAACAAGGCGAGGTGAGCAAGCCAGGCAAGAGTTACCTGATAGTAGAGGGCCCACCTCACAGATGGGTGAGGAACCCAGCCAGGATCAGACTCTCACCAGAGGGCCCACATCACAAAGGGGATGGGAACCAGTCAGGATTATCCTCACACCAGTGGGGCCTCATCATCTTAAGGTGAGGAACCCAGCACATGTGTCCTCAAACCAGAGGACCCACATCACCAAGGGCCTTGGAGTGAGGCAGGCAGGAGTAGCCTCACAACACAGGGCACATAATATAAAAAACGTGAGGATTCCAGCATTTAGACCTTCCAGCAGGCGGCTCAGAACACCGAGGCTATGGGATCCAGGCTGCAGTGAACTCACAGCAGAGGGCCCACATCATAAAACTGTGAGCAACCCAGGCGTTGGGACCTCAGCGCAGAAGGCCCACATCCCCATGGGAATGGGAACCTGGCTGGAGTGTCCTCGCACCACTGGGCGCACATCAGAAAATGTGGGGAGCCCACCATTTAGGGCCTGACGCCAGAGGGCCATCATCACCGAGAGGAGGAGGCACCCTGCATGCTCCAACTGCCACCAGAGGGCTCACGTCTCCAAGGTGACGTGTGCCAGCCAGGCAGGAGTGACCTCACAGCAGAGGACCTACCTCACAGAACATTGAGGAACCCAGCCAGGATTAGACTCTCGCCAGAGGGCCCACCTCACCAAGGGGATGGGAACCAGGCAGGAGTGTCCTCACACAAGTGGGGCCACATCATCGAAAGGTGAGGAACGCAGCACATGTGGCCTCAAGCCATAGGACAGTCATCACCAAGGGGCTGGCAGTGAGGCAGGCAGGAGGAGCCTCACAACAGAGGGCACATAGAATAAAAAAGTTGAGGAATCCAGCAGTTGGAACCTCCCAGCAGGCGGCTCAGAGCACCGATGATAAGGGATCCTTGCCAGAGTGAACTCACAGCAGAGGTCCCACATCATGGTACTGTGAGCAAGCCAGCCGTTTTGACCTCAGAGCAGAAGGCCCATATCCCCATGGGGATGGGAACATGGCAAGAGTGTCCTCACTCACTTGGCGCACATCAGAAAATGTGGGGAGCCCAGCAGTTATGGCCTAAGGCAAGAGGGCCCTCATCACCGAGGGGAGGAGGATCCCAGCACACTCCAACTGCCACCAGAGGGCCCACGTCGCCAAGGTGACGTGTGCCAGACAGGCATGATTGACCTCACAGCAGAGGGCCCACCTCACAGAAGGGTGAGGAACCCAGACAGGATCAGACTCTCACCTGAGGGCCCACATCAGCAAGGGGATGGGAACCAGTCAGGACTGTCTTCCCTCCAGTGGGGCCACATCATCGAAAGGTGCGGAACCCAGCACATGTGGCCTCAAATCAGAGGACACATATCACAAAGGGAATGGGAGTGAGGCAGGCAGGAGTAGCCTAAAAACAGAGGGCCCAAAGAATAAGAAAGGTGAGGAATCCAGCAGTTGGAACTTCCCAGCAGGCGGCCCAGAGCACAGAAGCTATGGGATGCAGGCAGGAGTGAACTAACAGCAGACAGCCCACATCATGAAACTGTGAGCAACCCAGGCATTGGGACCTCAGAGCAGAAGGCCCACATCCCAATGGGGATGTGAACCTGGCTGGAGTGTCCTCACACCACTGGGTGCACATCACAAAATGTGGGGAGCCCAGCAGTTAGGGCCTGACGCCAGAGGGCCCTCATCACCGAGGGGAGGAGGCTCCCAGCAGGCTCCAAGTGCCACCAGAGGGCTCATGTCCACAAGGCGAGGTGAGCAAGCCAGGCAGGAGTGACCTCACAGCAGACGGCCAACCTCACAGATGGGTGAGGAACCCAGCCAGGATCAGACTCTCAACAGAGGGCCCACATCACCAAGGGGATGTGAACCAGGCAGGAGTCTCCTAAGACCATTGGGCCCACATCATCGAAAGGTGAGGAACCCAGCACATGTGGCCTCAAACCAGACGACACACATCACGAAGGGGCTGGGAGTGAGGCAGGCAGGAGGATCCTCACAACAGAGGGTCCATAAAATTAAAAAAGTGAGGAATCCAGCAGTTGGAACCTCTCAGCAGGCGGCCAAGAGCACAGAGGCTATGGGATCCAGGCCTCTGTGAACTAACACCAGAGAGCCCACATCATGAAAATGTGAACAACCCAGCCGTTGGGACCTCAGAGCAGAAGGCCCACATCCCCATGGAGATGGGATCCTAAGAGGCGTGCCCAAGCATCATTGGGCTCACTAAGAAAAGTTGGTGAGCCCAGCAGTTAGGGCCTGACGCAAGAGGGCCCTCATCACCAGGGGGAGGAGATTCCCAGCACGTTCCAACTGCCACCATATGGCTGACTTCACCAAGGCAATGTGTGCCAGCCATGCAGGAATGACCTATCAGCAGAGGGTCTCCCTCACAGAAGTGTGAGGAGCACAGCCAGGAACAGACTCTCACCAGGGCGTCCACATAGCCACGTGGATGAGAACCAGGCAGGAGTGTCCTCACACTAGTGGGGCCACATCATCGAAAGGTGAGGACCCCAGCAAAGGTGGCCACAAACCAGAGGACCCACATCACCAAGGGGTTGAGAGTGAGGTAGGTGTCTGGACGGGCATATTTAACTCTCATTTCCCACCAGGAAGAGGAATTAACCAAAGGCTCAGCTTGCCGTGCCGGAACCACACTGGTGCCTGAAGCAATCCTGCGGTGTTGCGACCAGCTCACAAGAAAGCGAGTTGAAGAAAGGGGCACTGTAATTCACAAACCTGCAGAGTTATAAATGACAGCTATCGTCCAAAAACATATTGAAGTAAGGCTGCCAAGAGGACTTGAAAGCGGGGCAGAATTGCAGGAAACCGATTTCAGGAGGTAGACTGGAATTGCATTTAAAGCATAGGAAAAGAGGCAGAACGTCCACAATGATGCACTTGCCCAAAAAGGGCGTATGCGTTTTTTCCTGAATATATTCAGGAAAAAACACATACGCCCTTTTTGGCCAACCAAGCAAGCTTGCAAAGGAAATCTGCACTACAATTAAGTCTCACTTCCCCCCGGTCAAAAGGGCCATCTGAAAAAAGTGTAAAATCCAGAAAGGCAGGACAGGCCATGGAGAACTGGGAGCCTTGTTATGCTGATGGGCGGGATGTAAATTGCCAACAGCCACTCTGGAGAAGTGTATGGTGTTTCCTGAAACATCTAAAAAACAAAGCAACAGAGCCTAGGGCACTTCCACTTATGGTCCTATAGCTTAGGGAAATTAAAATCAAAAAGACACAGCCACCCCAATATTTGGGACGGCTCTGTTTACAAGAACCTCGTTTACGGTACAAGTTCAATATCGCAGAAAGCAAACAAAGGATAAAGAAGTTGTGGTACTTACGTACTATGCAATATCACTCAGCAATGAAATGTATGTCATCAGGCCCGTAGCAGCATAATGAGTGGATTCAGCTACGATGATTCTAAGTGAAATAAGTCACACAGAAAAATAAATATCATAAGATATCACTAATACACGGAATGTAAACTTGGCTACACAGGAACTGAAATACAAAACAGAACAGGGTCTCAAATGTAGAAAACCAACTTACACTTGCTTAAGGGGAAAGGTGAGTTGGGGTGCTGCATAAAACCAGAGATTGAAATTAGCACAGATACCGTTCCATAAGCCAAATATGTAATAGACAAGAGCTACTCCTTGCTCAACGAAGTGGACACAACACCCCATATTAAACGCCTAAGAATATACCTGATTAGTAAGAATCTTAAAACCTATGGATTTATATGTCTCTGAAAGAGAATCAAGCATGTGTACAGCGGCATAAACGCAGCAGTGATAGGATTGGTGAGGTTCGGTGAGCAAATGCAGACCCTTTGAAGTCATATTGCATGGTACCCATTCCATGGGTCTCAACTCTCCAGGTTTAAGGGATTCTTCCTTCAGCTAAAATATGCATGTGGAACCCAGAGTATGATCCACCGTGTGATTGGGAAACGAGTTCAAATGTGTCTCAGTTTTCGTCCCCTGGTACTCGGGTGCCACATTCCAGACGCTTTACTAACACTCTCCCCACTTGGAGAGTCAGTGCCTTTAACCTCCTGTTTGGCCCAGTTTGCAATTTCTGCGGAAGATGAACAGGAATAGAGAGAACAAATTAGAGACTAGTTGGACTTGTCTGGACGGGCAAATTTAACTCTCATTTCCCACCAGGAAGAGGAATTAACCAAAGGCTCAGCATGCCGTGCCGGAACCACACTAGGGCCTGAAGCAATCCTGCGGTGTTGTGGCCAGCTCACAAGAAAGCGAGTTGAAGAAAGGAGCTCAGGGGCACTGTCATTCACAAACCTGCAGAGTTATAAATGACAGCTATCGTCCAAAAATATATTGAAGTAAGGCTGCCAAGAGGACTTGAAAGCGGGGCAGAATTGCAGGAAACCGATTCCAGGAGGTAGACTGGAATTGCATTTAAAGCATAGGAAAAGAGGCAGAACGTCGACAATGATGCACTTGGCCAAAAAGGGCGTATGCGTTTTTTCCTGAATATATTCAGGAAAAAACGCATACGCCCTTTTTGGCCAACCAAGCAAGCTTGCAAAGGAAATCTGCACTACAATGAAGTCTCACTTCCCCCAGGTCAAAAGGGTCATCTGAAAAAAGTGTAAAATCCAGAAAGGCAGGACAGGCCATGGAGAACTGGGAGCCTTGTTATGCTGATGGGCGGGATGTAAATTGCCAACAGCCACTCTGAAGAAGTGTATGGTGTTTCCTGAAACATATAAAAAACAAAGCAACAGAGCCTAGGGCACTTCCACTTATGGTCCTATAGCTTAGGGAAATTAAAATCAAAATGACACAGCCATCCATAAGTTTGGGACGGCTCTGTTTACAAGAACCTCGTTTACGGTACAAGTTCAATATCGCAGAAAGCAAACAAAGGATAAAGAAGTTGTGGTACTTACGTACTATGCAATATCACTCAGCAATGAAATGTATGTCATCAGGCCCGTAGCAGCATAATGAGTGGATTCAGCTACGATGATTCTAAGTGAAAAAAGTCACACAGAAAAAGAAACATCATGAGATATCACTAATACACGGAATGTAAACTTGGCTACACAGGAACTGAAATACAAAACAGAACAGGGTCTCAAATGTAGAAAACCAACTTACACTTGCTTAAGGGGAAAGGTGAGTTGGGGTGCTGCATAAAACCAGAGATTGAAATTAGCACACATACCGTTCTATAAGCCAAATAAGTAACAGACAAGAGCTACTCCTTGCTCAACAAAATGGACTCAAAACCTCATATTAAACCTAAGAATATACCTGATTAGTAAGAATCTTAAAACCTATGGATTTATATGTCTCCGAAAGGGAATCAAGTGTGTGTGTAGTGGCATAAATGCACCAGTGATAGGATTGGTGAGGTTCGGTGAGCAAATGCAGACCCTTTGAAGTCATATTGCATGGTACCCATTCCATGGTTGTCAACTCTCCAGGTTTAAGGGATTCTTCCTTCAGCTAAAACATGCATGTGGAACCCAGAGTATGATCCACCGTGTGATCAGGAAACGTGTTCAAATGTGTCTCAGTTTTCGTCCCCTGGTACTCGGGTGCAACATTCCAGACGCTTTACTAACACTCTCCCCACTTGGAGAGTCAGTGCCTTTAACCTCCTGTTTGGCCCAGTTTGCAATTTCTGCGGAAGATGAACAGGAATATGGAGAACCAATGAGAGACTACCTGGAGGTGTCTGGACGGGCAAATTTAACTCTCATTTCCCACCAGGGAGAGGAATTAACCAAAGGCTCAGCGTGCCGTGCCGGAACCACACTAGGGCCTGAAGCAATCCTGCGGTGTTGCGGCCAGCTCACAAGAAAGCGAGTTGAAGAAAGGAGCTCAGGGGCACTGTCATTCACAAACCTGCAGAGTTATAAATGACAGCTATCGTCCAAAAATATATTGAAGTAAGGCTGCCAAGAGGACTTGAAAGCGGGGCAGAATTGCAGGAAACCGATTTCAGGAGGTAGACTGGAATTGCATGTAAAGCATAGGAAAAGAGGCAGAACGTCCACAATGATGCACTTGGCCAAAAAGGGCGTATGCGTTTTTTCCTGAATATATTCAGGAGAAAACGCATACGCCCTTTTTGGCCAACCAAGCAAGCTTGCAAAGGAAATCTGCACTACAATGAAGTCTCACTTTCCCCCGGTCAAAAGGGCCATCTGATAAAAGTGTAAAATCCAGAAAGGCAGGACAGGCCATGGAGAACTGGGAGCCTTGTTATGCTCATGGGCGGGATGTAAATTGCCAACAGCCACTCTGGAGAAGTGTATGGTGTTTCCTGAAACATCTAAAAAACAAAGCAACAGAGCCTAGGGCACTGCCACTTATGGTCCTATACATTAGGGATATTAAAATCAAAAAGACACATTCACCCCAAAGTTTGAGACGGCTCTGTTTACAAGAACCTCGTTTACGGTACAAGTTCAATATCGCAGAAAGCGAAAAATGGATAAAGAAGCTGTGGTACTTACGTACAATGCAATATCACTCAGCAATGAAATCTATGTCATCAGGCCTGTAGAAGCATAATGAGTGGATTCAGCTACGATGATTCTAAGTGAAATAAGTCACACAGAAAAAGAAACATCATAACATATCACTAATACACGGAATGTAAACTTGGCTACACAGGAACTGAATTACAAAACAGAACAGGGGCTCAAATGTAGAAAACCAACTTATGCTTGCTTAAGGGGAAAGGTGAGTTGGGGTGCTGCATAAAACCAGAGATTGAAATTAGCACACATACCACTCCATAAGCCAAATATATAATAGACAAGAGCTACTCTTTGCTCAACGATGTGGACACAACACCACATATTAAACGCCTAAGAATATACCTGACTAGTAAGAATCTTAAAACCTATGGATTTATATGTCTCCGAAAGAGAATCAAGTGTGTGTACAGCGGCATAAACGCAGCAGTGATAGGATCGGTGAGGTTCGGTGAGCAAATGCAGACCCTTTGAAGTCATATTGCATGGTACCCATTCCATGGGTCTCAAGTCTCCAGGTTTAAGGGATTCTTCCTTCAGCTAAAACATGCATGTGGAACACAGAGTATGATCCACCGTGTGATCGGGAAACGTGTTCAAATGTGTCTCAGTTTTCGTCCCCTGGTACTCTGGTGCAACATTCCAGACGCTTTACTAACACTCTCCCCACTTGGAGAGTCAGTGCCTTTAACCTCCTATTTGTCCCAGTTTGCAATTTCTGTGGAAGATGAACAGCAATAGGGAGAACCACTGAGAGACTAGCTGGAGGTGTATGGACTGGCAAATTTAACTCTCATTTCCCACCAGGAAGAGGAATTAACCAAAGGTTCAGCGTACCGTGCTGGAACCACACTAGGGCCTGAAGCAATCCTGCGGTGTTGCGGCCAGCTCACACGAAAACGAGTTGAAGAAAGGAGCTCAGGGGCACTGTAATTCACAAACCTGCAAAGTTATAAATGACAGCTATCGACCAAATATATATTGAAGTAAGGCTGCCCAGAGGACTTGAAAGCAGGGCAGAATTGCAGGAAACCGATTTCAGGAGGTAGACTGGAATTGCATTTAAAGCATAGGAAAAGAGGCAGAACGTCGACAATGATGCACTTGGTCAAAAAGGGCGTATGCGTTTTTTCCTGAATATATTCAGGAGAAAACGCATACGCCCTTTTTGGCCAACCAAGCAAGTTTGCAAAGGAAATCTGCACTACAATGAAGTCTCACTTCCCCCCGGTCAAAAGGGCCATCTGAAAAAAGTGTAAAATCCAGAAAGGCAGGACAGCCCATGCAGAACTGGGAGCCTTGTTATGCTGATGGGCAGGATGTAAATTGCCAACAGCCACTCTGGAGAAGTGTATGGTGTTTCCTGAAACATCTAAAAAACAAAGCAACAGAGCCTAGGGCACTTCCACTTATGGTCCTATAGCTTAGGGAAATTAAAATAAAAAAGACACAGCCACCCCAATGTTTGGGACGGCTGTGTTTACACGAACTGCGTTTACGGTACAAGTTCAATATCGCAGAAAGCAAAAATGGATAAAGAAGTTGTGGTACTTACGTACAATGGAATACCACTCAGCAATGAAATGTATGTCATCAAGCCCGTAGCAGCATAATGAGTGGATTCAGCTACGATGATTCTAAGTGAAATAAGTCACACAGAAAAAGAAACATCATAAGATATCACTAATACATGGAATGTAAACTTGGCTACACTGGAACTGAATTACAAAATAGAACAGGGTCTCAAATGTAGAAAACCAACTTATGCTTGCTTAAGGGGAAAGGTGAGTTCTGGTGCTGCATAAAACCAGAGATTGAAATTAGCACACATACCGTTCCATAAGCTAAATATGTAACAGACAAGAGCTACTCCTTGCTCAACGAAATGGACTCAACACCTCATATTAAACACCTAAGAATATACCTTATTAGTAAGAATCTTAAAACCTATGGATTTATATGTGTCCGAAAGAGAATCAAGCGTGTGTGTAGTGGCATAAAGGCAGCAGTGATAGGATTGGTGAGGTTCGGTGAGCAAATGCAGACCCTTTGAAGTCATATTGCATGGTACCCATTCCATGGGTCTCAACTCTCCATGTTTCAGGGATTCTTCCTTCAGCTAAAACATGCATGTGGAACCCAGAGTATGATCCAGGGTGTGATCGGGAAATGTGTTCAAATGTGTCTCAGTTTTTGTCCCATGGTACTCGGGTGCAACATTCCAGACGCTTTACTAACACTCTCCCCACTTGGAGAGTCAGTGCCTTTAACTTCCTGTTTGGCCCAGTTTGCAATTTCTGCGGAAGATGAACAGGAATAGGCAGAACAAATGAGAGACTAGTTGGAGTTGTCTGGACGGGCAAATTTAACTCTCACTTCCCACCAGGAAGAGGAATTAACCAAAGGCTCAGCGGGCCGTGCTGGAACCAGATTAGAGCCTGAAGCAATCCTGAGGTGTTGCGGCCTGCTCACAAGAAAGCAAGTTGAAGAAAGGAGCTCAGGGGCACTGTAATTCACAAACCTGCAGAGTTATAAATGACAGCTATCATCCAAAATTATACTGAAAGAAGGCTGTGAAGAAGACTTGAATGCGGGGCAGAATTGCTGGAAACCGATTTCAGAAGGTACACGGGAGTCACTCTTAAAGCATAGGAAAAGAGATAGAACTTGGAAAATAATGCACTTGGCAAAAAAGGGCATATGTGTTTTATCCAGAGCTCTCATAACCGAGGGGAGGAGGCTCCCAGCAGGCTCCAAGTGCCACCAGAGGGCTCATGTCCACAAGGTGAGGTGAGCAAGCCAGGCAGGAGTTACCTCACAGCAGAGGTCCCACCTCACAGAAGGGTGAGAAACCCAGCCAACATCAGACTCTCCCCAGAGGGCCCACATCACCAAGGGGATGGGAACCAGGCAGGAGTGTCTTCACACCAGTGGGGTCACATCATCAAAAGGTGAGGTACTCAGCACATGTGTCCTCAAACCAGAGGACCCACATCACCAAGGGCCTCGGAGTGAGGCAGGCTGGAGTAGCCTCACAACACTGGGCCCATAGAATAAAAAAGTGAGGAATCCAGCATTTGGAACCTCCCAGCAGGCGGCCCAGAGCACCGAGGCTATGGGATCCAGGCCACAGTGAACTCACAGAAGAGGGCCCATGTCATAAAACTGAGCAACCCAGCCATTGGGACCTCAGAGCAGGAGGCCCACATCCCCATGGGGATATAAATCTGGTAGGAGTGTCCTCGCACCACTGAGAACGTATCAGAAAATTTTGGGAGACCAGCAGTTAGGGCCTGACGCCAGGGGGCCCTCATAACTGAGGGGAGGAGACTCCCAGCAGGTTCCAACTGCCAACAGAGGGCCCACGTCTACAAGGTGGCATGCGCCAGCCAGGCAGTAGTGACCTCACAGCAGAAGGCCTATCTTACAGAAGGGTGAGGAACCGAGGCAGGATGAGACTCTCGCCAGAGGGCTCACAACACCAAGGGGATGGGAACCACTCAGGACTGTCCTCCCACCAGTGGGGCCACATCATCGAAAGGTGAGGAACCCAGCACATGCGGCCTCATATCAGAGGACATACATCACAAAGGGGATGGGAGTGAGGCAGGTAGGAGTAGCCTAAAAACAGAGGGCCCAAAGAATAAAAAAGGTGAGGAATCCAGCATTTGGAACCTCCCAGCAGGTGGCCGAGAGCACAGAAGCTATGGGATGCAGGCAGGAGTGAACTAACACCAGAGAGCCCACATCATGAAACTGTGAGCAACCCAGGCGTTGGGACCTCAGAGCAGAAAGCCCACATCCCCATGGGGATGGGAACCTGACAGGAGTGTCCTGGCATCACTGGGCTCACATCAGAAAACGTGGGGAGCCCAGCAGTTAGGGCCTGATGCTAGAGGGCCATCATCACCGAGGGCAGGAGGCTCCCAGCAGGTTCCATGTGCCAACAGAGGGCCCACGTCGCCAAGGTGATGTGTGCAAGTCAGGCAGGATTGACCTCACAGCAGAGGACCTACCTCACAGAAGAGTGAGGAACTCAGCCAGGATAAGACTGTCACCAGAAGGCCCACATCACCAAGGGGATGGGAACCAGGCAGGAGTGTCCTCACACCAGTGGGGCCACATCATTGAAAGGTGAGGAACCCAGCACATGTGGCCTCAAACCAGAGGACCCACATCACGAAGGGGTTGCGAGTGAGGCAGGCAGGAGGAGCATCACAACACAGGACCCATAGAATACAAAAGTTGAGGAATCGAGCAGTTGGAACCTCCCAGCAGGCGGCCAAGAGCACAGAGGCTATGGGATCCAGGCCACAGTAAACTAACACCAGAGAGCCCACATCATGAAATTGTGATCAACCCAGCTGTTGGAACCTCAGAGCAGAAGGCCCACATCCCCATGGAGATGGGAACCTAAGAGGAGTGCCCAAGCATCACTGGGCTCACTAAGAAAAGTTGGGGAGCCCAGCAGTTAGGGCCTGACGTCAGAGGGCCCTCATCACAGAGGTGAGGAGGCTCCCAGCAGGGTCCAAGTGCCACCAGAAGGCTCATGTCAACAAGGCGAGGTGAGCAAGCCAGGCAAGAGTTACCTGATAGTAGAGGGCCCACCTCACAGATGGGTGAGGAACCCAGCCAGGATCAGACTCTCACCAGAGGGCCCACATCACAAAGGGGATGGGAACCAGTCAGGATTATCCTCACACCAGTGGGGCCTCATCATCTTAAGGTGAGGAACCCAGCACATGTGTCCTCAAACCAGAGGACCCACATCACCAAGGGCCTTGGAGTGAGGCAGGCAGGAGTAGCCTCACAACACAGGGCACATAATATAAAAAACGTGAGGATTCCAGCATTTAGACCTTCCAGCAGGCGGCTCAGAACACCGAGGCTATGGGATCCAGGCTGCAGTGAACTCACAGCAGAGGGCCCACATCATAAAACTGTGAGCAACCCAGGCGTTGGGACCTCAGCGCAGAAGGCCCACATCCCCATGGGAATGGGAACCTGGCTGGAGTGTCCTCGCACCACTGGGCGCACATCAGAAAATGTGGGGAGCCCACCATTTAGGGCCTGACGCCAGAGGGCCGTCATCACCGAGAGGAGGAGGCACCCTGCACGCTCCAACTGCCACCAGAGGGCTCACGTCTTCAAGGTGACGTGTGCCAGCCAGGCAGGAGTGACCTCACAGCAGAGGGCCTACCTCACAGAACATTGAGGAACCCAGCCAGGATTAGACTCTCGCCAGAGGGCCCACCTCACCAAGGGGATGGGAACCAGGCAGGAGTGTCCTCACACAAGTGGGGCCACATCATCGAAAGGTGAGGAACGCAGCACATGTGGCCTCAAGCCATAGGACAGTCATCACCAAGGGGCTGGCAGTGAGGCAGGCAGGAGGAGCCTCACAACAGAGGGCACATAGAATAAAAAAGTTGAGGAATCCAGCAGTTGGAACCTCCCAGCAGGCAGCTCAGAGCACCATTGATAAGGGATCCTTGCCAGAGTGAACTCACAGCAGAGGTCCCACATCATGGTACTGTGAGCAAGCCAGCCGTTTTGACCTCAGAGCAGAAGGCCCATATCCCCATGGGGATGGGAACATGGCAAGAGTGTCCTCACTCACTTGGCGCACATCAGAAAATGTGGGGAGCCCAGCAGTTATGGCCTAAGGCAAGAGGGCCCTCATCACCGAGGGGAGGAGGATCCCAGCACACTCCAACTGCCACCAGAGGGCCCACGTCGCCAAGGTGACGTGTGCCAGACAGGCATGATTGACCTCACAGCAGAGGGCCCACCTCACAGAAGGGTGAGGAACCCAGACAGGATCAGACTCTCACCTGAGGGCCCACATCAGCAAGGGGATGGGAACCAGTCAGGACTGTCTTCCCTCCAGTGGGGCCACATCATCAAAAGGTGCGGAACCCAGCACATGTGGCCTCAAATCAGAGGACACATATCACAAAGGGAATGGGAGTGAGGCAGGCAGGAGTAGCCTAAAAACAGAGGGCCCAAAGAATAAGAAAGGTGAGGAATCCAGCAGTTGGAACCTCCCAGCAGGCGGCCCAGAGCACAGAAGCTATGGGATGCAGGCAGGAGTGAACTAACAGCAGAGAGCCCACATCATGAAACTGTGAGCAACCCAGGCATTGGGACCTCAGAGCAGAAGGCCCACATCCCAATGGGGATGTGAACCTGGCTGGAGTGTCCTCGCACCACTGGGTGCACATCACAAAATGTGGGGAGCCCAGCAGTTAGGGCCTGACGCCAGAGGGCCCTCATCACCGAGGGGAGGAGGCTCCCAGCAGGCTCCAAGTGCCACCAGAGGGCTCATGTCCACAAGGCGAGGTGAGCAAGCCAGGCAGGAGTGACCTGACAGCAGACGGCCCACCTCACAGATGGGTGAGGAACCCAGCCAGGATCAGACTCTCAACAGAGGGCTCACATCACCAAGGGGATGTGAACCAGGCAGGAGTCTCCTAAGACCATTGGTCCCACATCATCGAAAGGTGACGAACCCAGCACATGTGGCCTCAAACCAGACGACACACATCACGAAGGGGCTGGGAGTGAGGCAGGCAGGAGGATCCTCACAACAGAGGGCCCAAAAAATTGAAAAAGTGAGGAATCCAGCAGTTGGAACCTCTCAGCAGGCGGCCAAGAGCACAGAGGCTATGGGATCCAGGCCTCTGTGAACTAACACCAGAGAGCCCACGTCATGAAAATGTGAACAACCCAGCCGTTCGGACCTCAGAGCAGAAGGCCCACATCCCCATGGAGATGGGATCCTAAGAGGTGTGCCCAAGCATCATTGGGCTCACTAAGAAAAGTTGGTGAGCCCAGCAGTTAGGGCCTGACGCAAGAGGGCCCTCATCACCGGGGGGAGGAGATTCCCAGCACGTTCCAACTGCCACCACATGGCTGACTTCACCAAGGCAATGTGTGCCAGCCATGCAGGAGTGACCTATCAGCAGAGGGTCTCCCTCACAGAAGGTGAGGAACACAGCCAGGAACAGACTCTCACCAGGGGGTCCACATAGCCACGTGGATGAGAACCAGGCAGGAGTGTCCTCACACTAGTGGGGCCACATCATCGAAAGTTGAGGAACCCAGCAAAGGTGGCCACAAACCAGAGGACCCACATCATCAAGGGGTTGAGAGTGAGGTAGCTGTCTGGACGGGCATATTTAACTCTCATTTCCCACCAGGAGGAGGAATTAACCAAAGGCTCAGCTTGCCGTGCCGGAACCACACTGGGGCCTGAAGCAATCCTGCGGTGTTGCGGCCAGCTCACAAGAAAGCGAGTTGAAGAAAGGGGCACTGTAATTCACAAACCTGCAGAGTTATAAATGACAGCTATCGTCCAAAAATATATTGAAGTAAGGCTGCCAAGAGGACTTGAAAGTGGGGCAGAATTGCAGGAAACCGATTACAGGAGGTAGACTGGAATTGCATGTAAAGCATAGGAAAAGAGGCAGAACGTCCACAATGATGCACTTGGCCAAAAAGGGCACATGCGTTTTTTCCTGAATATATACAGGAAAAAACGCATATGCACTTTTTGGGCAACCAAGCAAGCTTGCAAAGGAAATCTGCACTACAATGAAGTCTCACTGCCCCCTGTTCAAAAGGGCCATCTGAAAAAAGTGTAAAATCCAGAAAGGCAGGACAGGCCATGGAGAAATATGAGCACTGTTATGCTGATGGGCGGGATGTAAATTGCCAACAGCCACTCTGGAGAAGTGTATGCTGTTTCCTGAAACATCTAAAAAACAAAGCAACAGAGCCTAGGGCACTTCCACTTATGGTCCTATAGCTTAGGGAAATTAAAATCAAAAAGACACAGCCACCCCAAAGTTTGGGACGGCTCTGTTTACAAGAACCTCGTTTATGGTACAAGTTCCATATTGCAGAAAGCGAAAAATGGGTAAAGAAGTTGTGGTACTTACGTACAATGCAATATCACTCAGCAACGAAATCTATGTCATCAGGCCCGTAGGAGCATAATGAGTGGATTCAGGTACGATGATTCTAAATGAAATAAGTCACACAGAAAAAGAAACATCATAACATATCACTAATACACGGAATGTAAACTTGGCTACACAGGAACTGAATTACAAAACAGAACAGGGTCTCAAATGCAGAAAACCAACTTATGCTTGCTAAAGGGGAAAGGTGAGTTGGGGTGCTGCATAAAACCAGAGATTGAAATGAGCACAGATACGGTTCCATAAGCCAAATATGTAATAGACAAGAGCTACTCCTTGCTCAATGAAGTGGACTCAACACCCCATATTAAACGCCTAAGAATATACCTGACTAGTAAGAATCTTAAAACCTATGGATTTATATGCCTCCGACAGACAATGAAGCGTGTACAGTGGCATAAACGCAGCAGTGATAGGATTGGTGAGGTTCGGTGAGCAAATGCAGACCCTTTGAAGTCATATTGCATGGTACCCATTCCAGGGGTCTAAACTCTCCAGGTTTAAGGGATTCTTCCTTCAGCAAAAACATGCATGTGGAACCCAGAGTATGATCCACCGTGTGATCGGGAAACGTGTTCAAATGTGTCTCAGTTTTCGTCCCCTGGCACTCGGGTGCAACATTCCAGACGCTTTACTAACACTCTCCCCACTTGGAGAGTCAGTGCATTTAACCTCCTGTTTGGCCCAGTTTGCAATGTCTGTGGAAAATGAACAGGAATAGGGAGAACCAATGACAGACTAGCTGGAGGTGTCTGGACGGGCAAATTTAACTCTCATTTCCCAACAGGAAGAGGAATTAACCAAAGGCTCAGCGTGCCGTGTCAGAACCACTCGAGGGCTTGAAGTAATCCTGTGGTGTTGCGGCCAGCTCACAAGAAACTGAGTTGAAGAAAGGAGCTCAGGGGCACTGTAAATCACAAACCTGCAGAGTTACAAATGACAGCTATCGTCCAGAAATATATTGAAGTAAGGCTGCCAAGAGGACTTGAAATTGGGGCAGAATTGCAGGAAACCGATTACAGGAGGTAGACTGGAATTGCATGTAAAGCATAGGAAAAGAGGCAGAACGTCCACAATGATGCACTTGGCCAAAAAGGGCGTATGCGTTTTTTCCTGAATATATTCAGGAAAAAACGCATACGCCCTTTTTGGCCAACCAAGCAAGCTTGCAAAGGAAATCTGCACTACAATGAAGTCTCACTGCCCCCTGTTCAAAAGGGCCATCTGAAAAAAGTGTAAAATCCAGAAAGGCAGGACAGGCCATGGAGAAATGTGAGCACTGTTATGCTGATGTGCGGGATGTAAATTGCCAACAGCCACTCTGGAGAAGTGTATGCTGTTTCCTGAAACATCTAAAAAACAAAGCAACAGAGCCTAGGGCACTTCCACTTATGGTCCTATAGCTTAGGGAAATTAAAATCAAAAAGACACAGCCACCCCAAAGTTTGGGACGGCTCTGTTTACAAGAACCTCGTTTACGGTACAAGTTCCATATTGCAGAAAGCGAAAAATGGGTAAAGAAGTTGTGGTACTTACGTACAATGCAATATCACTCAGCAACGAAATCTATGTCATCAGGCCCGTAGAAGCATAATGAGTGGATTCAGGTACGATGATTCTAAATGAAATAAGTCACACAGAAAAAGAAACATCATAACATATCACTAATACACGGAATGTAAACTTGGCTACACAGGAACTGAATTACAAAACAGAACAGGGTCTCAAATGCAGAAAACCAACTTATGCTTGCTAAAGGGGAAAGGTGAGTTGGGGTGCTGCATAAAACCAGAGATTGAAATGAGCACAGATACGGTTCCATAAGCCAAATATGTAATAGACAAGAGCTACTCCTTGCTCAATGAAGTGGACTCAACACCCCATATTAAACGCCTAAGAATATACCTGACTAGTAAGAATCTTAAAACCTATGGATTTATATGTCTCCGAAAGAGAATCAAGCGTGTGTACAGCGGCATAAACGCAGCAGTGATAGGATTGGTGAGGTTCGGTGAGCGAATGCAGACCCTTTGAAGTCATATTGCATGGTACCCTTTCCATGGGTCTCAACTCTCCAAGTTTAAGGGATTCTTCCTTCAGCTAAAACATGCATGTGGAACCCAGAGTATGATCCACCGTGTGATCGGGAAACGTGTTCAAATGTGTCTCAGTTTTCGTCCCCTGGTACTCGTGTGCAACATTCCAGACGCTTTACTAACACTCTCCCCACTTGGAGAGTCAGTGCATTTAACCTCCTGTTTGGCCCAGTTTGCAATGTCTGCGGAAAATGAACAGGAATAGGGAGAACCCATGAGAGACTAGCTGGAGGTGTCTGGACGGGCAAATTTAACTCTCATTTCCCACCAGGAAGAGGAATTAACCAAAGGCTCAGCGTGCCATGTTGGAACCACTCTAGGGCCTGAAGTAATCCTGTGGTGTTGCGGCCAGCTCACAAGAAACCGAGTTGAAGAAAGGAGCTCAGGGGCACTGTAATTCACAAACCTGCAGAGTTATAAATGACAGCTATCGTCCAAAAATATATTGAAGTAAGGCTGCCAAGAGGACTTGAAAGTGGGGCAGAATTGCAGGAAACCGATTACAGGAGGTAGACTGGAATTGCATGTAAAGCATAGGAAAAGAGGCAGAACGTCCACAATGATGCACTTGGCCAAAAAGGGCGTATGCGTTTTTTCCTGAATATATTCAGGAAAAAACGCATATGCGCTTTTTGGCCAACCAAGCAAGCGTGCAAAGGAAATCTGCACTATAATGAAGTCTCACTGCCCCCTGTTCAAAAGGGCCATCTGAAAAAAGTGTAAAATCCAGAAAGGCAGGACAGGCCATGGAGAAATGGGAGCCCTGTTATGCTGATGGGCGGGATGTAAATTGCCAACAGCCACTCTGGAGAAGTGTATGCTGTTTCCTGAAACATCTAAAAAACAAAGCAACAGAGCCTAGGGCACTTCCACTTATGGTCCTATAGCTTAGGGAAATTAAAATCAAAAAGACACAGCCACCCCAAAGTTTGGGACGGCTCTGTTTACAAGAACCTCGTTAACGGTACAAGTTCAATATCGCAGAAAGCGAAAAATGGATAAAGAAGTTGTGGTACTTACGTACAATGTAATATCACTCAGCAATGAAATCTATGTTATCAGGCCCGTCGCAGCATAATGAGTGGATTCAGGTACGATGATTCTAAGTGAAATTAGTCACACAGAAAAAGAAACATCATAACATATCACTAATATACGGAATATAAACTTGGCTACACAGGAACTGAATTACAAAAGAGAACAGGGTCTCAAATATAGAAAACCAACTTATGCTTGCTTAAGGGGAAAGGTGAGTTGGTGTGCTGCATAAAACCAGAGATTGAAATTAGCACAGATACTGTTCCATAAGCCAAATATGTAAAAGACAAGAGCTACTCCTTGCTCAACGAAGTGGACTCAACACCCCATATTAAACGCCTAAGAATATACCTGACTAGTAAGAATCTTAAAACCTATGGATTTATATGTCTCCGAAAGAGAATCAAGCATGTGTACAGTGGCATAAACACAGCAGTGATAGGATTGGTGAGATTCGGTGAGCAAATGCAGACCCTTTGAAGTCATATTGCATATTACCCATTCCATGGGTCTCAGCTCTCCAAGTTTAAGGGATTTTTCCTTCAGCTAAAACATGCATGTGGATCCCAGAGTATGATCCACCGTGTGATCGGGAAAGGTGTTCAAATGTGTCTCAATTTTTGCCCCTGGTACTCGGGTGCAACATTCCAGATGCTTTACTAACACTCTCCCCACTTGGAGAGACAGTGCCTTTAACCTCCTGTTTGGCCCAGTTTGCAATTTCTGCAGAAAATGAACAGGAATAGGGAGAACCCATGAGAGACTAGCTGGAGGTGTCTGGAGAGGCAAATTTAACTCTCATTTCCCACCAGGAAGAGGAATTAACCAAAGGCTCAGCGTGCCATGCCGGAAACACACTAGGGCCTGAAGCAATCATGCAGTGTTGCGGACAGCTCACAAGAAAGCGAGCTGAAGAAAGGAGCTCAGGGACACTGTAATTCACAAACCTGCAGAGTTATAAATGACAGCTATCGTCCAAAAATATATTGAAGTAAGGCTGCCAAGAGGACTTGAAAGCGGGGCAGAATTGCAGGAAACCGATTTCAGGAGGTAGACTGGAATTGCATGTAAAGCATAGGAAAAGAGGCAGAACGTCCACAATGATGCACTTGGCCAAAAAGGGCATATGCGTTTTTTGCTGAATATATTCAGGAAAAAACGCATACGCCCTTTTTGGCCAAACAAGCAAGCTTGCAAAGGAAATCTGCACTACAATGAAGTCTCACTGCCCCCCGCTCAAAAGGGCCTTCTGAAAAAACTGTAAAATCCAGAAAGGCAGGACAGGCCATGGAGAACTGGGAACCTTGTTATGCTGATGGGCGGGATGTAAATTGCCAACAACCACTCTGGAGAAGTATATGGTGTTTCCTGAAACATCCAAAAAACAAAGCAACAGAGCCTAGGGCACTTCCACTTATGGTCCTATAGCTTAGGGAAATTAAAATAAAAAAGACACAGCCACCCCAAAGTTTGGGACGGCTCTGTTTAAAAGAACCTTGTTTATGGTACAAGTTCAATATCGCAGAAAGCGAAAAATGGATAAAGAAGTTGTGGTACTTACGTACAATGCAATATCACTCAGCAATGAAATCTATGTTATCAGGCCCGTCGCAGCATAATGAGTGGATTCAGGTACGATGATTCTAAGTGAAATAAGTCACACAGAAAAAGAAACATCATAAGATATCACTAATACACGGAATGTAAACTTGGCTACACAGGAACTGAATTACAAAAGAGAATAGGGTCTCAAATGTAGAAAACCAACTTATGCTTGCTTAAGGTGAAAGGTGAGTTGGGGTGCTGCATAAAACCAGAGATTGAAATTAGCAGAGATACTGTTCCATAAGCCAAATATGTAATAGACAAGAGCTACTCCTTGCTCAACGAAGTGGACTCAACACCCCGTATTAAACGCCTAAGAATATACCTGACTAGTAAGAATCTTAAAACCTATGGATTTATATGTCTCCGAAAGAGAATCAAGCGTGTGTACAGTGGCATAAACACAGCAGTGATAGGATTGGTGAGGTTCGGTGAGCAAATGCAGACCCTTTGAAGTCATATTGCATGGTACCCATTCCATGGGTCTCAACTCTCCAAGTTTAAGGGATTCTTCCTTCAGCTAAAACATGCATGTGGGACCCAGTGTATGATCCACCGTGTGATTAGGAAACGTGTTCAAATGTGTCTCAGTTTTCGTCCCCTGGTACTCGGGTGCAACATTCCAGACACTTTACTAACACTCTCCCCACTTGGAGAGTCAGTGCCTTTAACCTCCTGTTTGGCCCAGTTTGCAATTTCTGCAGAAAATGAACAGGAATAGGGAGAACCCATGAGAGACTACCTGGAGGTGTCTGGACGGGCAAATTTAACTCTCATTTCCCACCAGGAAGAGGAATTAACCAAAGGCTTAGCGTGCCATGCCGGAACCACACTAGGGCCTGAAGCAATCCTGCGGTGTTGCGGCCAGCTCACAAGAAAGCGAGTTGAAGAAAGGAGCTCAGGGGCACTGTCATTCACAAACATGCACAGTTATAAATGACAGCTATCGTCCAAAAATATATTGAAGTAAGGCTGCCAAGAGGACTTGAAAGCGGGGCAGAATTGCAGGAAACCGATTTCAGGAGGTAGACTGGAATTGCATGTTAAGCATAGGAAAAGAGGCAGAACGTCCACAATGATGCACTTGGCCAAAAAGTGCGTATGCATTTTTTCCTGAATATATTCAGGAAAAAACGCATACGCACTTTTTTGCCAACCAAGCAAGCTTGCAAAGGAAATCTGCACTACAATGAAGTCTCACTGCCCCCCGCTCAAAAGGGCCATCTGAAAAAAGTGTAAAATCCAGAAAGGCAGGACAGGCCATGGAGAACTGGGAGCCTTGTTGTGCTGATGGGCGGGATGTAAATTGCCAACAGCTGCTCTGGAGAAGTGTATGGTGTGTCCTGAAACATCTAAAAAACAAAGCAACAGAGCCTAGGGCACTTCCACTTATGGTCCTATAGCTTAGGGAAATTAAAATCAAAAAGACACAGCCACCCCAAAGTTTGGGATGGCTCTGTTTTCAAGAACCTCGTTTACGGTACAAGTTCAATATCACAGAAAGCGAAAAATGGATAAAGAAATTGTGGTACTTACGTACAATGCAATATCACTCAGCAATGAAATCTACGTCATCAGACCCGTAGCAGCATAATGAGTGGATTCAGGTACGATGATTCTAAGTAAAATAAGTCACACAGAAAAAGAAATATCATAAGATATCACTAATACACAGAATGTAAACTTGGCTACTCAGGAACTGAATTAAAAAACAGAACAGGGTCTCAAATGTAGAAAACCAACTTATGCTTTCTTAAGGGAAAAGGTGACTATGGGTGCTGCATAAAACCAGAGATTGAAATTAGCACAGATACCGTTCCATAAGCCAAATATGTAATAGACAAGAGCTACTCCTTGCTCAACAAAGTGGACTCAACACCCCATATTAAACTCCTAAGAATATACCTGACTAGTAAGAATCTTAAAACCTATGGATCTATATGTCTCCGAAAGAGAATCAAGCGTGTGTACAGTGGCATAAACGCAGCATTGATAGGATTGGTGAGGTTCGGTGAGCAAATGCAGACCCTTTGAAGTCATATTGCATGGTACCCATTCCATGGGTCTCAACCGTCCAGGTTTAAGGGATTCTTCTTTCAGCTAAAACATGCATGTGGAACCCAGAGTATGATCCACCGTGTGATTGGGAAACGTGTTCAAATGTGTCTCAGATTTCGTCCCCTGGTACTCGGGTGCAACATTCCAGACGCTTTACAAACACTCTCCGCACTTGGAGAGTCTATGCCTTTAACCTCCTGTTTGGCCCAGTTTGCAATTTCTGTGGAAAATGAACAGGAATAGGGAGAACCAGTGAGAGACTAGCTGGAGGTGTCTGGACGGGCAAATTTAACTCTCATTTCCCACCAGGAAGAGGAATTAACCAAAGGCTCAGCGTGCCGTGCCGGAACCACACTAGGGCCTGAAGCAATCCTGTGGTGTTGCGGCCAGCTCACAAGAAAGCGAGTTGAAGAAAGGAGATCAGGGGCACTGTAATTCACAAACCTGCAGAGTTATAAATGACAGCTATCGTCCAAAATTATATTGAAGTAAGGCTGTCAAGAGGACTTGAAAGCGGGGCAGAATTGCAGGAAACCGATTTCAGGAGGTAGACAGGAATTGCATGTAAAGCATAGGAAAAGAGGCAGAACGTCCACAATGATGCACTTGGCCAAAAAGGGCGTATGCGTTTTTTCCTGAATATATTCCTGAAAAAACGCATACACACTTTTTGACCAACCAAGCAAGCTTGCAAAGGAAATCTGCACTACAATGAAGTCTCACTGCTCCCCGGTCATAAGGGCCATCTGAAAAAAGTGTAAAATCCAGAAAGGCAGGACAGGCCATGGAGAACTGGGAGCCTTGTTATGCTGATGGGCGGGATGTAAATTGCCAACAGCCACTCTGGAGAAGTGTATGGTGTTTCCTGAAACATCTACAAAACAAAGCAACAGAGCCTAGGGAACTTCCACTTATGGTCCTATAGCTTAGGGAAATTAAAATCAAAAAGACACACCACCCCAAAGTTTGGGCCGGCTCTGTTTACAAGAACCTCGTTTACGGTACAAGTTCTATATCGCAGAAAGCGAAAAATGGATAAAGAAGTTGTGGTACTTACGTACAATGCAATATCACTCAGCAATGAAATCTATGTCATCAGGCCCGTAACAGCATAATGAGTGGATTCAGGTACGATGATTCTAAGTGAAATAAGTCACAGAGAAAAAGAAACATCATAAGATATCACTAATACACGGAATGTAAACTTGGCTACACAGGAACTGAATTACAAACCAGAACAGGGTCTCAAATGTAGAAAACCAACTTATGCTTGCTGAAGGGGAAAGGTGAGTTGGGGTGCTGCATAAAACCAGAGATTGAAATTAGCACAGATACCGTTCCATAAGCCAAATATGTAATAGACCAGAGCTACTCCTTGCTCAATGAAGTGGACACCACACCCCATATTAAACGCCTAAGAATATACCTTCCTAGTAAGAATCTTAAAACCTATGGATTTCTATGTCTCCAAAAGAGAATCAAGCGTGTGTACAGCGGCATAAACGCAGCAGTGATAGGATTGGTGAGGTTCAGTGAGCAAATGCAGACCCTTTGAAGTCATATTGCATGGTACCCATTCCATGGGTCTCCACTCTCCAGGTTTAAGGGATTCTTCCTTCAGCTAAAACATGCATGTGGAACCCAGAGTATGATCCAGCGTGTGATCGGGAAACGTGTTCAAATGTGTCTCAGTTTTCATCCCCTGGTACTCGGGTGCAAACTTCCAGACGTTTTACTAACACTCTGCCCACTTGGAGAGTCAGTGTCTTTAACCTCCTGTATGGCCCAGTTTGCAATTTCTGCGGAAGATGAACAGGAATAGGGAGAACCAATGAGAGACTAGCTGTAGGTGTCTGGATGGGCAAATTTAACTCTCATTTCCCACCAGGAAGAGGAATTAACCAAACGCTCAGCGTGTCATGTCGGAACCACACTAGGGTCTGAAGCAATCCTACGGCGTTGCGGCCAGCTCACAACAAAGCGAGTTGAAGAAAGGAGCTCAGGGGCACTGTAATTCACAAACCTGCAGAGTTATAAATGACAGCTATCGTCCAAAAATATATTGAAGTAAGGCTGCCAAGAGGACTTGAATGCGGGGCAGAATTGCAGGAAACCGATTTCAGGAGGTAGACTGGAATTGCATGTAAAGCATAGGAAAAGAGGCAGAACGTCCACAATGATGCAATTGGCCAAAAAGGGCGTATGCGTTTTTTCCTGAATATATTCAGGAAAAACAGCATACGCACTTTATGGCCAACCAAGCAAGCTTGCAAAGGAAATCTGCACTACAATAAAGTCTCACTGCCCCCCGGTCAAAAGGTCCATCTGAAAAAAGTGTAAAATCCAGAAAGGCAGGACAGGCCATGGAGAACTGGGAGCCTTGTTATGCTGATGGGCGGGATGTAAATTGCCAACAGCCACTCTGGAGAAGTGTATGGTTTTTCCTAAAACATCTAAAAAACAAAGCAACAGAGCCTAGGGCACTTCCACTTATGGTCCTATAGCTTAAGGCAATTAAAATAAAAAACACACCGTCACCCCAAAGTTTGGGACGGCTCTGTTTACAACAACCTCGTTTACGGTAGAAGTTCAATATCACAGAAAGCGAAAAATGGATAAAGAAGTTGTGGTACTTACGTACAATGCAATATCACTCAGCAATGAAATCTATGTCATCAGGCCAGTAGCAGCATAATGAGTGGATTCAGGTACGATGATTCTAAGTGAAATAAGTCACACAGAAAAAGAAACATCATAAGATATCACTACTACACGGAATGTAAACTTGGCTACACAGGAACTGAATTACAAAACAGAAAAGGGTCTCAAATGTAGAAAGCAAACTTATGCTTGCTTAAGGGGAAATGTGTGTTGGGGTGCTGCATAAAACCAGAGATTGAAATTAGCACAGATACCGTTCCATAAGCCAAATATGTAATAGACAAGAGCTACTCCTTGCTCAACGAAGTGGACTCAAAACCCCATATTAAACGCCTAAGAATATACCTGACTAGTAAGAATCTTAAAACCTATGGATTTATATGTCTCCGAAAGAGAATCAAGCCTGTGTACAGCAGCATAAACGCAGCAGTGATAGGACTGGTGAGGTTCGGTGAGCAAATGCAGACCCTTTGAAGTCATATTGCATGGTACCCATTCCATGGGTCTCAACTCTCCAGGCTTAAGGGATTCTTCCTTCAGCTAAAACATGCATGTGGAACCCAGAGTATTATCCACTGTGTGATCGGGAAACGTGTTCAAATGTTTCTCAGTTTTCGTCCCCTAGTACTCGGGTTCAACATTCCAGACGCTTTACTAACACTCTCCCCACTTGGAGAGTCAGTGCCTTTAACCTCCTGTTTCGCCCAGTTTGCAATTTCTGCGTAAGATGGACAGGAATAGGGAGAACCAATGAGAGACAAGCTGGTAGTGTCTGGACGGGCAAATATAACTCTCATTTCCCACCAGGAAGAGGAATTAACCAAAGGCTCAGTGTGCCATGCCGGAACCACACTAGGGCCTGAAGCAATCCTGCGGTGTTGCGGCCAGCTCACAAGAAAGCGAGTTGAAGAAAGGAGCTCAGGGGCACTGTCATTCACAAACATGCACAGTTATAAATGACAGCTATCGTCCAAAAATATATTGAAGTAAGGCTGCCAAGGCGACTTGAAAGCGGGGCAGAATTGCAGGAAACCGATTTCAGGAGGTAGACGGGAATTGCATGTAAAGCATAGGAAAAGAGGCAGAACGTCTACAATGATGCACTTGGCCAAAAAGGGCGTACGCGTTTTTTCCTGAATATATTCAGGAAAAAACGCATACGCCCTTTTTGGCCAAGCAAGCAAGCTTGCAAAGAAATCTGCACTAAAATGAAGTCTCACTTCCCCACGGTCAAAAGGGCCATCTCAAAAAAGTGTAAAATCCAGAAAGGCAGGACAGGCCATGGAGAACTGGGAGCCTTGTCATGCTGATGGGTGGGATGTAAATTGCCAACAGCCACTCTGGAGAAGTGTATGGTGTTTCCTGAAACATCTACAAAACAAAGCAACAGAGCCTAGGGCACTTCCACTTATGGTCCTATAGCTTAGGGAAATTAAAGTCAAAAAGACACAGCCACCCCAAAGTTTGGGACGGCTCTGTTTACAAGAACCTCGTTTACGGTACAAGTTCAATATCGCAGAAAGCGAAAAATGGATAAAGAATTTGTGGTACTTACGTACAATGCAATATCACTCAGCAATGAACGCTATGTCATCAGGCCCATAGCAGCATAATGAGTGGATTCAGGTACGAGGATTCTAAGTGAAATAAGTCACACAGAAAAAGAAATATCATAAGATATCACTACTACACGGAATGTAAACTTGGCTACACAGGAACTGCATTACAAAACAGAACAGGGTCTCAAATGTAGAAAACCAACTTATGCTTGCTTAAGGGGAAAGGTGAGTTGGGGTGCTGCATAAAACCAGAGATTGAAATGAGCACAGATACCGTTCCATAAGCAAAATATATAACAGACAAGAGCTACTCCTTGCTCAAAGAAATGGACTCAACACACCATATTAAACGCCTAAGAATATACCTGACTATTAAGAATCTTAAAACCTATGGATTGATATGTCTCCAAAAGAGAATCAAGCGTGTGTACAGTGGCATAAGCGCAGCAGTGATAGGATAGGTGAGGTTCGGTGAGCAAATGCACACCCTTTGAAGTCATATTGCATAGTACCCATTCCATGGGTCTCAACTCTCCAGGTTTAAGGGATTCTTCCTTCTGCTAAAACATGCATATGGAATCCAGAGTATGATCCACCATGTGATCGGGAAACGTGTTCAAATCTGTCTCAGTTTTCGTCCCCTGGTACTCGGGTGCAACATTCCAGACGCTTTACTAACACTCTCCCCACTTGGAGAGTCAATGCCTTTAACCTCCTGTTTGGCCCAGTTTGCAATTTCTGCGTAAGATGAACAGGAATAGGGAGAACCCATGAGAGACTAGCTGGAGGTGTCTGGACGGGCAAATTTAACTCTCATTTCCCACCAGGAAGAGGAATTAACCAAAGGCTCTGCGTGCCATGTCAGAACCACACTAGGGCCTGAAGCAATCCTGCAGTGTTGCGGCCAGCTCACAACAAAGCGAGTTGAAGAAAGGAGCTCAGGGGCACTGTAATTCACAAACCTGCAGAGTTATAAATGACAGCTATCGTCCAAAAATATATTGAAGTAAGGCTGCCAAGAGGACTTGAAAGCGGGGCAGAATTGCAGGAAACCGATTTCAGGAGGTAGACGGGAATTGCATGTAAAGCATAGGAAAAGAGGCAGAACGTCCACAATGATGCACTTGGCCAAAACGGGCGTATGCGTTTTTTCCTGAATATATTCAGGAAAAAACGCATACGCCCTTTTTGGCCAACCAAGCAAGCTTGCAAAGGAAATCTGCACTACAATGAAGTCTCACTGCCCCCCGGTCAAAAGGGCCATGTGAAAAAAGTGTAAAATCCAGAAAGGCAGGACAGGCCATGGAAAACTGGGAGCCTTGTCATGCTGATGGGTGGGATGTAAATTGCCAACAGCCACTCTGGAGAAGTGTATGGTGTTTCCTGAAACATCTACAAAACAAAGCAACAGAGCCTAGGTCACTTCCACTTATGGTCCTATAGCTAAGGGAAATTAAAATCAAAAAGTCACAGCCACCCCAAAGTTTGGGATGGCTCTGTTTACAAGAACCTCGTTTATGGTACAAGTTCAATATCACAGAAAGCGAAAAATGGATAAAGAAGTTGTACTTACGTACAATGCAATATGAGTCAGCAATGAAATCTATGTCATCAGGCCCATAGGAACATAATGAGTGGATTCAGGTACGATGATTCTAAGTGAAATAAGTCACACAGAAAAAGAAACATCATAAGATATCATAATACACGGAATGAAAACCTGGCTACACAGGAACTGAATTACAAAACAAAACAGGGTCTCAAATGTAGAAAACCAACTTATGCTTGCTTAAGGGGAAAGGTGAGGTGGGGTGCTGCATAAAACCAGAGATTGAAATTAGCACAGATACCGTTCCATAAGCCAAATATGTAATAGACAAGAGCTACTCCTTGCTCAACGAAATGGACTCAACACCCCATATTAAACGCATAGGAATATACCTGACTAGTAAGAATCTTAAAACCTATGGATTTATGTGTCTCCAAAAGAGAATCAAACCTGTGTACAGCGGCATAAACGCAGCAGTGATAGGATTGGTGAGGTTCAGTGAGCAAATGCAGACCCTTTGAAGTCATATTGCATGGTACCCATTCCATGGGTCTCAACTCTCCATGTTTAAGGGATTCTTCCTTCACCTAAAACATGCATGTGGAACCCAGAGTATGATCCACCGTGTGATCGGGAAACGTGTTCAAATGTGTCTCAGTTTTCGTCCCCTGGTACTCGGGTGCAACATACCAGACGCTTTACTAACACTCTCCCCATTTGGAGAGTCAATGCCTTTAACCTCCTGTTTGGCCCAGTTTGCAATTTCTGCGTAAGATGAACAGGAACAGGGAGAACCCATGAGAGACTAGCTGGAGGTGTCTGGACAGGCAAATTTAACTCTCATTTCCCACCAGGAAGAGGAATTAACCAAAGGCTCAGCGTGCCATGTCAGCACCACACTAGGGCCTGAAGCAATCCTGCGGTGTTGCGGCCAGCTCACAACAAAGCGAGTTGAAGAAAGGAGCTCAGGGGCACTGTTATTCACAAACCTGCAGAGTTATAAATGACAGCTATCGTCGAAAAATATATTGAAGTAAGGCTGCCAAGAGGACTTGAAAGCGGGGCAGAATTGCAGGAAACCGATTTCAGCAGGTAGACGGGAATTGCATGTAAAGCATAGGAAAAGAGGCAGAACGTCCACAATGATGCACTTGGCCCAAAAGGGCGTATGCGTTTTTTCCTGAATATATTCAGGAAAAAACGCATACGCCCTTTTTGGCCAACCAAGCAAGCTTGCAAAGGAAATCTGCACTACAATGAAGTCTCACTGCACCCCTGTCAAAAGGGCCATCTGAAAAAAGTGTAAAATCCAGAAAGGCAGGACAGGCCATGGAGATCTGAGAGCCTTGTCATGCTGATGGGCGGGATGTAAATTGCCAACAGCCACTCTGGAGAAGTGTATGGTGTTTCCTGAAACATCTACAAAACAAAGCAACAGAGCCTAGGGCACTTCCACTTATGGTCCTATAGCTTAGGGAAATTAAAATCAACAAGACACAGCCACCCCAAAGTTCGGGACGGCTCTGTTTACAAGAACCTCGTTTACGGTACAAGTTCAATATCACAGAAAGCGAAAAATGGATAAAGAAGTTGTGGTACTTACGTACAATGCAATATCACTCAGCAATGAAATCTATGTCATCAGGCCCATAGCAGCATAATGAGTGGATTCAGGTACGATGATTCTAAGTGAAATAAGTCACACAGAAAAAGAAACATCATAAGATATCACTACTACACGGAATGTAAACTTGGCTACACAGGAACTGAATTACAAAACAGAACAGGGTCTCAAATGTAGAAAACCAACTTATGCTTGCTTAAGGGGAAAGGTTAGTTGGGGTGCTGCATAAAACAAGAGATTGAAATTAACACAGATACCGTTCCATAAGCCAAATATGTAATAGACAAGAGCTACTCCTTGCTCAACGAAGTGGACTCAACACCCCATATTAAACGCCTAAGAATATACCTGACTAGTAAGAATCTTAAAACCTATGGATTTATATGTCTCC
Source organism: Orcinus orca (assembly GCF_937001465.1). Taxonomy (NCBI): domain Eukaryota; kingdom Metazoa; phylum Chordata; class Mammalia; order Artiodactyla; family Delphinidae; genus Orcinus; species Orcinus orca. The sequence goes on along the minus strand of NC_064560.1, from coordinate 44,165,509 downwards.
GAAAGAGAATCAAGCGTGTGTACAGTGGCATAAACGCAACAGTGATAGGATTGGTGAGGTTCGGTGAGCAAATGCAGACCCTTTGAAGTCATATTGCATGGTACCCATTCCATGGGTCTCAACTCTCCAGGTTTAAGGGATTCTTCCTTCAGCTCAAACATGCATGTGGAACCCAGAGTATGATCCACCGTGTGATCGGGAAACGTGTTCAAATGTGTCTCAGTTGTTGTCCCCTGGTACTCGGGTGCAACATTCCAGACGCTTTACTAACACTCTCCCCACTTGGAGAGTCAGTGCCTTTAACCTCCTGTTTGGCCCAGTTTGCAATTTCTGCGGAAGATGAACAGGAATAGGGAGAACCAACGAGAGATAGCTGGAGGTGTCTGGACCGGCAAATTTAACTCTCATTTCCCACCAGGAAGAGGAATTAACCAAAGGCTCAGTGTGCCGAGCTGGAAACACACTAGGGCCTGTAGCTATCCTGCGGTGTTGCGGCCAGCTCACAAGAAAGCGAGTTGAAGAAAGGAGCTCAGGGGCACTGTAATTCACAAACCTGCAGAGTTATAAATGACAGCTATCGTCCAAAAATATATTGAAGTAAGGCTGCCAAGAGGACTTGAAAGCGGGGCAGAATTGCAGTAAAACCGATTTCAGGAGGTAGACTGGAATTGCATGTAAAGCATAGGAAAAGAGGCAGAACGTCCACAATGATGCACTTGGCCAAAAGGGGCGTATGAGTTTTTTCCTGAATATATTCAGGAAAAAACGCATACGCACTTCTTGGCCAACCAAGCAAGCTTGCAAAGGAAATCTGCACTACAATGAAGTCTCACTGCCCTCCGGTCAAAAGGGCCATCTGAAAAAAGTGTAAAATCCAGAAAGGCAGGGCAGGCCATGGAGAACTGGGAGCCTTGTTATGCTGATGGGCGGGATGTAAATTGCCAACAGCCACTCTGGAGAAGTGTATGGTGTTTCCTGAAACATCTAAAAAACAAAGCAACAGAGCCTAGGGCACTTACAGTTATGGTCCTATAGCTTAGGGAAATTAAAATCAAGAAGACCCAGCCATCCCAAAGTTTGGGACGGCTCTGTTTACAAGAACCTCGTTTATGGTACAAGTTCAATATCACAGAAAGCGAAAAATGGATAAAGACGTTGTGCTACTTACGTACAATGCAATATCACTCAGCAATGAAATCTATGTCATCAGGCCCGTAGCAGCATAATGAGTGGATTCAGGTACGATGATTCTAAGTGAAATAAGTCACACAGAAAAAGAAACATCATAAGATATCACTACTACACGGAATGTAAACTTGGCTACACAGGAACTGAATTACAAAACAGAACAGGGTCTCAAATGTAGAAAACCAACTTATGCTTGCTTAAGGGGAAAGGTGAGTTGGGGTGCTGCATAAAACCACAGATTGAAATTAGCACAGATACCGTTCCATAAGCCAAATATGTAAGAGGCAAGAGCTACTGCTTGCTCAACAAAGTGGACTCAACACCCCATATTAAACGCCTAAGAATATACCTGACTAGTAAGAATCTTAAAACCTATGGATTTATATGTCTCCAAAAGAGAATCAAGCGTGTGTACAGCGGCATAAACGCAGCAGTGATAGGATTGGTGAGGTTCGGTGAGCAAATGCAGACCCTTTGAGGTCATATCGCATGGTACCCATTCCATGGGTCTCAACTCTCCAGGTTTAAGGGATTCTTCCTTCAGCTAAAACATGGTTGTGGAACCCAGAGTATGATCCACCGTGTGATCGGGAAACGTGTTCAAATGTGTCTCAGTTTTCGTCCCCTGGTACTCGGGTGCAGCATTCCAGACGCTTTCCTAACACTCTCCCCACTTGGAGAGTCAATGCCTTTAACCTCCTGTTTGGCCCAGTTTGCAATTTCTGCGCAAAATGAACAGGAATAGGGAGAACCAAGGAGAGACTAGCTGGAGGTGTCTGGACGGGCAAATTTAACTCTCATTTCCCACCAGGAAGAGGAATTAACCAAAGGCTCAGCGTGCCATGCCAGAACCACACTAGGGCCTGAAGCAATCCTGCGGTGTTGCGGCCAGCTCACAAGAAAGCGAGTTGAAGAAAGGAGCTCAGGGGCACTGTAAATCACAGACCTGCAGAGTTATAAATGACGGCTATCGTCCAAAAATATATTGAAGTAAGGCTGCCAAGAGGACTTGAAAGCGGGGCAGAATTGCACGAAACCGATTTCAGGAGGTAGACTAGAATTGCATGTAAAGCATAGGAAAGGAGGCAGAACGTCCACAATGATGCACTTGGCCAAAAAGTGCGTATGCGTTTTTTACTGAATATATTCAGGAAAAAACGCATACGCACTTTTTGGCCAACCAAGCAAGCTTGCAAAGGAAATCTGCACTACAATGAAGTCTCACTGCCCCCTGGTCAAAAGGGCCATCTGAAAAAAGTGTAAAATCCAGAAAGGCAGGGCAGGCCATGGAGAACTGGGAGCCTTGTTATGCTGATGGGCGGGATGTAAATTGCCAACAGCCACTCTGGAGAAGTGTATGGTGTTTCCTGAAACATCTAAAAAACAAAGCAACAGAGCCTAGGGCACTTCCACTTATGGTCCTATAGCTTAGGGAAATTAAATTCAAAAAGACACAGCCACCCCAAAGTTGGGACGGCTCTGTTTACAAGAACCTCGTTTGCAGTACAAGTTCAATATCACAGAAAGCGAAAAATGGATAAAGACGTTGTGGTACTTACGTACAATGCAATATCACTCAGCAATGAAATCTATGTCATCAGGCCTGTAGAAGCATAATGAGGGGATTCAGGTACGATGATTCTAAGTGAAATAAGTCACACAGAAAAAGAAACATCATAAGATATCACTACTACACGGAATATAAACTTGGCTACACAGGAACTGAATTACAAAACAGAATAGGGTCTCAAAGGTAGAAAACCAACTTATGCTTGCTTAAGGGGAAAGGTGAGTTGGGGTGCTGCATAAAACCACAGATTGAAATTAGCACAGATACCGTTCCATAAGCCAAATATGTAATAGACAAGAGCTACTCCTTGCTCAACGAAGTGGACTCAACACCCCATATTAAACGCCTAAGAATATACCCGACTAGTAAGAATCTTAAAACCTATGGATTTATATGTCCCCGAAAGAGAATCAAGCGTGTGTACAGCGGCATAAACGCAGCAGTGATAGGATTGGTGAGGTTCGGTGAGCAAATGCAGACCCTTTGAGGTCATATTGCATGGTACCCATTCCATGGGTCTCAACTCTCCAGGTTTAAGGGATTCTTCCTTCAGCTAAAACATGCATGTGGAACCCAGAGTATGATCCACCGTGTGATCGGGAAACGTGTTCAAATGTGTCTCAGTTTTCGTCCCCTGGTACTCGGGTGCAACATTCCAGACTCTTTACTAACACTCTCCCCACTTGGAGAATCAGTGCCTTTAACCTCCTGTTCGGCCCAGTTTGCAATTTCTGCAGACAATGAACAGGAATAGGGAGAACCAATGAGAGACTAGTTGGAGGTGCCTGGACGGGCAAATTTAACTCTCATTTCCCACCAGGAAGAGGAATTAACCAAAGGCTCAGCGTGCCATGCCGGAACCACACTAGGGCCTGAAGCAATCCTGCGGTGTTGTGGCCAGATCACAAGAAAGCGAGTTGAAGAAAGGAGCTCAGGGGCACTGTAATTCACAAACCTGCAGAGTTATAAATGACAGCTATCGTCCAAAAATATATTGAAGTAAGGCTGCCAAGAGGACTTGAAAGCGGAGCAGAATTGCACGAAACCGATTTCAGGAGGTAGACTGGAATTGCATGTAAAGCATAGGAAAAGAGGCAGAACATCCACAATGATGCACTTGGCCAAAAAGTGCGTTTGCGTTTTTTACTGAATATATTCAGGAAAAAACGCATACGCACTTTTTGGCCAACCAAGCAAGCTTGCAAAGGAAATCTGCACTAAAATGAAGTCTCACTGCCCCCCGGTCAAAAGGGCCATCTGAAAAAAGTGTAAAATCCAGAAAGGCAGGACAGGCCATGGAGAACTGGGAGCCTTGTTATGCTGATGGGCGGGATGTAAATTGCCAACAGCCACTCTGGAGAAGTGTATGGTGTTTCCTGAAACATCTAAAAAACAAAGCAACAGAGCCTAGGGCACTTACAGTTATGGTCCTATAGCTTAGGGAAATTAAAATCAAAAAGACCAGGCCATCCCAAAGTTTGGGACGGCTCTGTTTACAAGAACCTCGTTTACAGTACAAGTTCAATATCACAGAAAGCGAAAAATGGATAAAGACGTTGTGGTACTTACGTACAATGCAATATCACTCAGCAATGAAATCTATGTCATCAGGCCTTTAGAAGCATAATGAGTGGATTCAGGTACGATGATTCTAAGTGAAATAAGTCACACAGAAAACGAAACATCATAAGATATCACTAATACACGGAATGTAAACTTGGCTACACAGGAACTGAATTACAAAACAGCACAGGGTCTCAAATGTAGAAAACCAACTTATGCTTGCTTAAGGGGAAAGGTGAGTTGGGGTGCTGCATAAAACCACAGATTGAAATTAGCACAGATACCGATCCATAAGCCAAATATGTAATAGACAAGAGCTACTCCTTGCTCAACGAAGTGGACTCAACACCCCATATTAAACGCCTAAGAATATACCTGACTAGTAAGAATCTTAAGATTTATGGATTTTTATGTCTCTAAAAGAGAATCAAGCGTGTGTACAGCGGCATAAACGCAGCAGTGATAGGATTCGTGAGGTTCGGTGAGCAAATGCAGACCCTTTGAAGTCATATCGCATGGTACCCATTCCATGGGTCTCAAATCTCCAGGTTTAAGAGATTCTTCCTTCAGCTAAAACATGCATGTGGAACCCAGAGTATGATCCACCATGTGATCGGGAAATATGTTCAAAGTTGTCTCAGTTTTCGTCCCCTGGTACTCGGGTGCAGCATTCCAGACGCTTTCCTAACACTCTCCTCACTTGGAGAGTCAGTGTCTTTAACCTCCTGTTTGGCCCAGTTTGCAATTTCTGCGTAAAATGAACTGGAATAGGGAGAACCAAGGAGAGACTAGCTGGAGGTGTCTGGACGGGCAAATTTAACTCTCATTTCCCACCAAGAAGAGGAATTAACCAAAGGCTCAGCGTGCCATGCCGGAACCACACTAGGGCCTGAAGCAATCCTGCGGTGTTGCGGCCAGCTCAGAAGAAAGCGACTTGAAGAAAGGAGCTCAGGGGCACTGTAAATCACAGACCTGCAGAGTTATAAATGACGGCTATCGTCCAAAAATATATTGAAGTAAGGCTGCCAAGAGGACTTGAATGCGGGGCAGAATTGCACGAAACCGATTTCAGGAGGTAGACTGGAATTGCATGTAAAGCATAGGAAAAGAGGCAGAACGTCCACAATGATGCACTTGACCAAAAAGGACGTATGAGTTTTTTCCTGAATATATTCAGGAAAAAACGCATACGCCCTTTTTGGCCAACCAAGCAAGCTTGCAAAGGAAATCTGCACTACAATGAAGTCTCACTGCCCCCCGGTCAAAAGGGCCATCTGAAAAAAGTGTAAAATCCAGAAAGGCAGGACAGGCCATGGAGAACTGGGAGCCTTGTTATGCTGATGGGCGGGATGTAAATTGCCAACAGCCACTCTGGAGAAGTGTATGGTGTTTCCTGAAACATCTAAAAAACAAAGCAACAGAGCCTAGGGAACTTCCACTTATGGTCCTATAGCTTAGGGAAATTAAAATCAAAAAGACCCAGCCATCCAAAAGTTTGGGACGGCTCTGTTTACAAGAACCTCCTTTATGGTACAAGTTCAATATCACAGAAAGCGAAAAATGGATAAAGACGTTGTGGTACTTACGTACAATGCAATATCACTCAGCAATGAAATCTATGTCATCAGGTCTGTAGAAGCATAATGAGTGGATTCAGGTACGATGATTCTAAGTGAAATAAGTCACACAGAAAAAGAAACATCATAAGATATCACTACTACACGGAATGTAAACTTGGCTACACAGGAACTGAATTACAAAACAGAACAGGGTCTCAAATGTAGAAAACCAACTTATGCTTGCTTAAGGGGAAAGGTGAGTGGGGGTGCTGCTTAAAACCACAGATTGAAATTAGCACAGATACCATTCCATAAGCCAAATATGTAATAGACAAGAGCTACTCCTTGCTCAACGAAGTGGACTCAACACCCCATATTAAACGGCTAAGAATATACCTGACTAGTAAGAATCTTAAGACTTATGGATTTATATGTCTCCTAAAGAGAATCAAGCGTATGTACAGTGGCATAAACGCAGCAGTGATAGGATTGGTGAGGTTCGGTGAGCAAATGCAGACCCTTTGAGGTCATATTGCATGGTACCCATTCCATGGGTCTCAACTCTCCAGGTTTAAGGGATTCTTCCTTCAGCTAAAACATGCATGTGGAACCCAGAGTATGATCCACCGTGTGATCAGGAAACGTGTTCAAATGTGTCTCAGTTTTCGTCCCCTGGTACTCGAGTGCAACATTCCAGACGCTTTACTAACACTCTCCCCACTTGGAGAGTCAGTGCCTTTAACCTCCTGTTTGGCCCAGTTTGCAATTTCTGCAGAAAATGAACAGGAATAGGGAGAACCAATGAGAGACTAGCTGGAGGTGTCTGGACGGGCAAATTTAACTGTCATTTCCCACCAGGAAGAGGAAGTAACCAAAGGCTCAGCGTGCCATGCCGGAACCACACTAGGGCCTGAAGCAATCCTGCGGTGTTGTGGCCAGCTCACAAGAAAGCGAGTTGAAGAAAGGAGCTCAGGGGCACTGTAATTCACAAACCTGCAGAGTTATAAATGACAGCTATCGTCCAAAAATATATTGAAGTAAGGCTGCCAAGAGGACTTGAAAGCGGGGCAGAATTGTACGAAACCGATTTCAGGAGGTAGACTGGAATTGCATGTAAAGCATAGGAAAAGAGGCAGAACGTCTACAATGATGCACTTGGCCAAAAAGTGTGTATGAGTTTTTTCCTGAATATATTCAGGAAAAAATGCATACGCTCTTTTTGGCCAACCAAGCAAGCTTGCAAAGGAAATCTGCACTAAAATGAAGTCTCACTGCCCCCCGGTCAAAAGGGCCATCTGAAAAAAGTGTAAAATCCAGAAAGGCAGGACAGGCCATGGAGAACTGGGAGCCTTGTTATGCTGATGGGCGGGATGTAAATTGCCAACAGCCACTCTGGAGAAGTGTATGGTGTTTCCTGAAACATCTAAAAAACAAAGCAACAGAGCCTAGGGCACTTCCACTTATGGTCCTATAGCTTAGGGAAATTAAATTCAAAAAGACACAGCCACCCCAAAGTTTGGGACGGCTCTGTTTACAAGAACCTCGTTTGCAGTACAAGTTCAATATCACAGAAAGCAAAAAATGGATAAAGACGTTGTGGTACTTACGTACAATGCAATATCACTCAGCAACGAAATCTATGTCATCAGGCCTGTAGAAGCATAATGAGTGGATTCAGGTACGATGATTCTAAGTGAAATAAGTCACACAGAAAAAGAAACATCATAAGATATCACTACTACACGGAATGTAAACTTGGCTACACAGGAACTGAATTACAAAACAGAACAGGGTCTCAAATGTAGAAAACCAACTTATGCTTGCTTAAGGGGAAAGGTGAGTTGGGGTGCTGCATAAAACCACAGATTGAAATTAGCACAGATACCGTTCCATAAGCCAAATATGTAATAGACAAGAGCTACTCCTTGCTCAACGAAGTGGACTCAACACCCCATATTAAATGGCTAAGAATATACCTGACTAGTAAGAATCTTAAGACTTATGGATTTATATGTCTCCGAAAGAGAATCAAGCGTGTGTACAGTGGCATAAACGCAGCAGTGATAGGATTGGTGAGGTTCGGTGAGCAAATGCAGACCCTTTGAGGTCATATTGCATGGTACCCATTCCATGGGTCTCAACTCTCCAGGTTTAAGGGATTCTTCCTTCAGCTAAAACATGCATGTGGAACCCAGAGTATGATCCACCGTGTGATCGGGAAACGTGTTCAAATGTGTCTCAGTTTTCGTCCCCTGGTACTCGGGTGCAACATTCCAGACGCTTTACTAACACTCTCCCCACTTGGAGAGTCAGTGCCTTTAACCTCCTGTTTGGCCCAGTTTGCAATTTCTGCAGAAAATGAACAGGAATAGGGAGAACCCATGAGCGGCTATCTGGAGGTGTCTGGACGGGCAAATTTAACTCTCATTTCCCACCACGAAGAGGAAGTAACCAAAGGCTCAGCGTGCCATGCCGGAACCACACTAGGGCCTGAAGCAATCCTGCGGTGTTGTGGCCAGCTCACAAGAAAGCGAGTTGAAGAAAGGAGCTCAGGGGCACTGTAATTCACAAACCTGCAGAGTTATAAATGACAGCTATCGTCCAAAAATATATTGAAGTAAGGCTGCCAAGAGGACTTGAAAGCGGGGCAGAATTGTACGAAACCGATTTCAGGAGGTAGACTGGAATTGCATGTAAAGCATAGGAAAAGAGGCAGAACGTCCACAATGATGCACTTGGCCAAAAAGTGCGTATGAGTTTTTTCCTGAATATATTCAGGAAAAAATGCATACGCTCTTTTTGGCCAACCAAGCAAGCTTGCAAAGGAAATCTGCACTAAAATGAAGTCTCACTGCCCCCCGGTCAAAAGGGCCATCTGAAAAAAGTGTAAAATCCAGAAAGGCAGGACAGGCCATGGAGAACTGGGAGCCTTGTTATGCTGATGGGCGGGATGTAAATTGCCAACAGCCACTCTGGAGAAGTGTATGGTGTTTCCTGAAACATCTAAAAAACAAAGCAACAGAGCCTAGGGCACTTCCACTTATGGTCCTATAGCTTAGGGAAATTAAATTCAAAAAGACACAGCCACCCCAATGTTTGGGACGGCTCTGTTTACAAGAACCTCGTTTGCAGTACAAGTTCAATATCACAGAAAGCAAAAAATGGATAAAGACGTTGTGGTACTTACATACAATGCAATATCACTCAGCAATGAAATCTATGTCATCAGGCCTGTAGAAGCATAATGAGTGGATTCAGGTACGATGATTCTAAGTGAAATAAGTCACACAGAAAAAGAAACATCATAAGATATCACTACTACACGGAATGTAAACTTGGCTACACAGGAACTGAATTACAAAACAGAACAGGGTCTCAAATGTAGAAAACCAACTTATGCTTGCTTAAGGGGAAAGGTGAGTTGGGGTGCTGCATAAAACCACAGATTGAAATTAGCACAGATACCGTTCCATAAGCCAAATATGTAATAGACAAGAGCTACTCCTTGCTCAAAGAAGTGGATTCAACACCCCATATTAAATGGCTAAGAATATACCTGACTAGTAAGAATCTTAAGACTTATGGATTTATATGTCTCCGAAAGAGAATCAAGCGTGTGTACAGCGGCATAAACGCAGCAGTGATAGGATTGGTGAGGTTCGGTGAACAAATGCAGACCCTTTGAGGTCATATTGCATGGTACCCATTCCATGGGTCTCAACTCTCCAGGTTTAAGGGATTCTTCCTTCAGCTAAAACATGCATGTGGAACCCAGAGTATGATCCACCGTGTGATCGGGAAACGTGTTCAAATGTGTCTCAGTTTTCGTCCCCTGGTACTCGGGTGCAACATTCCAGACGCTTTATTAACACTCTCCCCACTTGGAGAGTCAGGGCCTTTAACCTCCTGTTTGGCCCAGTTTGCAATTTCTGCAGAAAATGAACAGGAATAGGGAGAACCAATGAGAGACTAGCTGGAGGTGTCTGGACGGGCAAATTTAACTCTCATTTCCCACCAGGAAGAGGAAGTAACCAAAGGCTCAGCGTGCCATGCCGGAACCACACTAGTGCCTGAAGCAATCCTGCGGTGTTGTGGCCAGCTCACAAGAAAGCGAGTTGAAGAAAGGAGCTCAGGGGCACTGTCATTCACAAACCTGCAGAGTTATAAATGACAGCTATTGTCCAAAAATATATTGAAGTAAGGCTGCCAAGAGGACTTGAAAGCGGGGCAGAATTGTACGAAACCGATTTCAGGATGTAGACTGGAATTGCATGTAAAGCATAGGAAAAGAGGCAGAACGTCCACAATGATGCACTTGGCCAAAAAGTGCGTATGCGTTTTTTCCTGAATATATTCAGGAAAAAACGCATACGCACTTTTTGGCCAACCAAGCAAGCTTGCAAAGGAAATCTGCACTAAAATGAAGTCTCACTGCCCCCCGGTCAAAAGGGCCATCTGAAAAAAGTGTAAAATCCAGAAAGGCAGGACAGGCCATGGAGAACTGGGAGCCTTGTTATGCTGATGGGCGGGATGTAAATTGCCAACAGCCACTCTGGAGAAGTGTATGGTGTTTCCTGAAACATCTAAAAAACAAAGCAACAGAGCCTAGGGCACTTACAGTTATGGTCCTATAGCTTAGGGAAATTAAAATCAAAAAGACCCAGCCATCCAAAAGTTTGGGACGGCTCTGTTTACAAGAACCTCCTTTATGGTACAAGTTCAATATCACAGAAAGCGAAAAATGGATAAAGACGTTGTGGTACTTACGTACAATGCAGTATCACTCAGCAATGAAATCTATGTCATCAGGCCTGTAGAAGCATAATGAGTGGATTCAGGTACGATGATTCTAAGTGAAATAAGTCACACAGAAAAAGAAACATCATAAGATATCACTACTACACGGAATGTAAACTTGGCTACACAGGAACTGAATTACAAAACAGAACAGGGTCTCAAATGTAGAAAACCAACTTATGCTTGCTTAAGGGGAAAGGTGAGTTGGGGTGCTGCATAAAACCACAGATTGAAATTAGCACAGATACCATTCCATAAGCCAAATATGTAATAGACAAGAGCTACTCCTTGCTCAACGAAGTGGACTCAACACCCCATATTAAACGGCTAAGAATATACCTGACTAGTAAGAATCTTAAGACTTATGGATTTTTATGTCTCTAAAAGAGAATCAAGCATGTGTACAGCGGCATAAACGAAGCAGTGATAGGATTGGTGAGGTTCGGTGAGCAAATGCAGACCCTTTGAAGTCATACCGCATGGTACCCATTCCATGGGTCTCAACTCTCCAGGTTTAAGGGATTTTTCCTTCAGCTAAAACATGCATGTGGAACCCAGAGTATGATCCACCGTGTGATCGGGAAACGTGTTCAAATGTGTATCAGTTTTCATCCCCTGGTACTCGGGTGCAGCATTCCAGACGCTTTACTAACACTCTCCCCACTTGGAGAGTCAGTGCCTTTAACCTCCTGTTTGGCCCAGTTTCCATTTTCTGCGGAAAATGAACAGGAATAGGGAGAACCAATGAGAGACTAGCTGGAGGTGTCTGGACGGGCAAATTTAACTCTCATTTGCCACCAGGAAGAGGAATTAACCAAAGGCTCAGCGTGCCATGCCGGAACCACACTAGGGCCTGAAGCAATCCTGCGGTGTTGCAGCCAGCTCACAAGAAAGCGAGTTGAAGAAAGGAGCTCAGGGGCACTGTAATTCACAAACTTGCAGAGTTATAAATGACAGCTATCGTCCAAAAATATATTGAAGTAAGGCTGCCAAGAGGACTTGAAAGCGGGGCAGAATTGCACGAAACCGATTTCAGGAGGTAGACTGGAATTGCATGTAAAGCATAGGAAAAGAGGCAGAACGTCCACAATGATGCACTTGGCCAAAAAGGGCGTATGCGTTTTTTCCTAAAAATATTCAGGAAAAAACGCATACGCACTTTTTGGCCAACCAAGCAAGCTTGCAAAGGAAATCTGCACTACAATGAAGTCTCACTGCCCCCCGGTCAAAAGGGCCATCTGAAAAAAGTGTAAAATCCAGAAAGGCAGGACAGGCCATGGAGAACTGGGAGCCTTGTTATGCTGATGGGCGGGATGTAAATTGCCAACAGCCACTCTGGAGAAGTGTATGGTGTTTCCTGAAACATCTAAAAAACAAAGCAACAGAGACTAGGGCACTTCCACTTATGGTCCTATAGCTTAGGGAAATTAAATTCAAAAAGACACAGCCACCCCAAAGTTTGGGACGGCTCTGTTTACAAGAACCTCGTTTGCAGTACAAGTTCAATATCACAGAAAGCGAAAAATGGATAAAGACGTTGTGGTACTTATGTACAATGCAATATAACTCAGCAATGAAATCTATGTCATCAGGCCTGTAGAAGCATAATGAGTGGATTCAGGTACGATGATTCTAAGTGAAATAAGTCACACAGAAAAAGAAATATCATAAGATGTCACTACTACACGGAATGTAAAGTTGGCTACACAGGAACTGAATTACAAAACAGAACAGGGTCTCAAATGTAGAAAACCAACTTATGCTTGCTTAAGGGGAAAGGTGAGTTGGGGTGCTGCATAAAACCACAGATTGAAATTAGCACAGATACCGTTCCATAAGCCAAATATGTAATAGACAAGAGCTACTCCTTGCTCAACGAAATGGACTCAACACCCCATATTAAACGCCTAAGAATATACCTGATTAGTAAGAATCTTAAAACCTATGGATTTATATGTCTCCAAAAGAGAATCAAGCATGTGTACAGTGGCAAAAATGCAGCAGTGATGGGATTGGTGAGGTACGGTGAACAAATGCAGACCCTTTGAAGTCATATTGCATGGTACCCATTCCATGGGTCTCAACTCTCCAGGTTTAAGTATTCTTCCTTCAGCTAAAACATGCATGTGGAACCCAGAGTATGATCCACCGTGTGATCGGGAAACGTGTTCAAATGTGTCTCAGTTTTCATCCCCTGGTACTCGGGTGCAACATTCCGGTGCTTTACTAACACTCTCCCCACTTGGAGAGTCAGTGCCTTTAACCTCCTGTTTGGCCCAGTTTCCATTTTCTGCGGAAAATGAACAGGAATAGGGAGAACCAATGAGAGACTAGCTGGAGGTGTCTGGACGGGCAAATTTAACTCTCATTTCCCACCAGGAAGAGGAATTAACCAAAGGCTCAGCGTGCCATGCCAGAACCACACTAGGGCCTGAAGCAATCCTGCGGTGTTGCGGCCAGCTCACAAGAAAGCGAGTTGAAGAAAGGAGCTCAGGGGCACTGTAATTCACAAACCTGCAGAGTTATAAATGACAGCTATCATCCAAAAATATATTGAAGTAAGGCTGCCAAAAGGACTTGAAAGCAGGGCACAATTGCAGGAAACCGATTTCAGGAGGTAGACTGGAATTGCATGTAAAGCATAGGAAAAGAGGCAGAACGTCCACAATGATGCACTTGGCCAAAAGGGGAGTATGCGTTTTTTCCTCAATATATTCAGGAAAAAACACATACGCTCTTTTTGGCCAACCAAGCAAGCTTGCAAAGGAAATCTGCACTACAATGAAGTCTCACTGCCCCCCTGGTCAAAAGGGCAATCTGAAAAAAGTGTAAAATCCAGAAAGGCAGGACAGGCCATGGAGAACTGGGAGCCTTGTTATGCTGATGGGCGGGATGTAAATTGCCAACAGCCACTCTGGAGAAGTGTATGGTGTTTCCTGAAACATCCAAAAAACAAAGCAACAGAGCCTAGGGCACTTCCACTTATGGTCCTATAGCTTAGGGAAATTAAAATAAAAAAGACACAGCTACCCCAAAGTTTGGGCCGGCTCTGTTTACAAGAACCTCGTTTACGGTACAAGTTCAATATCGCAGAAAGCGAAAAATGGATAAAGACGTTGTGGTACTTACGTACAATGCAATATCACTCAGCAATGAAATCTATGTCATCAGGCCCCAGCAGCATAATGAGTGGATTCAGGTACGATGATTCTAAGTGAAATAAGTCACACAGAAAAAGAAACATCATAAGATATCACTACTACACGGAATGTAAACTTGGCTACAGCGGAACTGAATTACAAATGAGAACAGGGTCTCAAATGTAGAAAACCAACTTATGCTTGCTTAAGGGGAAAGGTGAGTTGGGGTGCTGCATAAAACCAGAGATTGAAATTAGCACAGATACCGTTCCATAAGCCAAATATGTAATAGACAAGAGCTACTCCTTGCTCAACGAAGTGGACTCAAAACCCCATATTAAACGCCTAAGAATATACCTGACTAGTAAGCATCTTAAAACCTATGGATTTCTATGTCTCCGAAAGAGAATCAAGCGTGTGTACAGAGGCATAAACGCAGCAGTGATAGGATTGGTGAGGTTCGGTGAGCAAATGCAGACCCTTTGAAGTCATATTGCATGGTACCCATTCCATGGGTCTCAACTATCCAGGTTTAAGGGATTCTTGCTTCAGCTTTAATATGCAAGTGGAACCCAGAGTATGATCCACCGTGTGATCGGGAAACGTGTTCAAATGTGTCTCAGTTTTCATAACCCCTGGTACTCGGGTGCAACATTCCAGAAGCTTTACTAACACTCTAACCACTTGGAGAGTCAGTGACTTTAACCTCCTGCTTGGCCCAGTTTGCAATTTCTGCGTAAGATGAACAGGAAGAGTGAGAACCAATGAGAGCCTTCCTGGAGGTGTCTGGACGGGCAAATTTAACTCTCATTTCCCAACAGGAAGAGGAATTAACCAAAGGCTCAGTGTGCCATGCCGGAACCACACTAGGGCCTAAAGCAATGCTGCGGTGTTGCGACCAGCTCACACGAAAGCGAGTTGAAGAAAGGAGCTCAGGGGCACTGTCATTCACAAACCTGCAGAGTTATAAAGGACAGCTATCGTCCAAAAATATATTGAAGTAAGGCTGCCAAGAGGACTTGAAAGCGGGGCAGAATTGCAGGAAACCGATTTCAGGATGTAGACAGGAATTGCATGTAAAGCATAGGAAACTAGGCAGAATGTCCTCAATGATGCACTTGGCCAAAAAGTGCGTATGCGTTTTTTCCTGAATATATTCAGGAAAAAACGCATATGCACTTTTTGGCCAACCAAGCAAGCTTGCAAAGGAAATCTGCACTACAATGAAGTCTCACTGCCCCGCGGTCAGAAGGGCCATCTGAAAATAGTGTAAAATCCAGAAAGGCAGGACAGGCCATGGAGAACTGGGAGCCTTGTTATGCTGATGGGCGGGATGTAAATTGCCAACAGCCACTCTGGAGAAGTTTATGGTGTTTCCTGAAACATCTAAAAAACAAAGCAACAGAGACTAGGGCACTTCAACTTATGGTCCTATAGCGTAGGGAAATTAAAATAAAAAAGACACAGCAACCCCAAAGTTTGCGACGACTCTGTTTACAAGAACCTCGTTTATGGTACAAGTTCAATATCACAGAAAGGGAAAAATGGATAAAGAATTTGTGGTACTTATGTACAATGCAATATCACACAGCAATGAAATCTATGTCATCAGGCCCATAGCAGCATAATGAGTGGATTCAGGTACGATGATTCTAAGTGAAATAAGTCACACAGAAAAAGAAACATCATAAGATATCTCTAATACACGGAATGTAAACTTGGCTACACAGGAATGAATTACAAAACAGAACAGGGCCTCAAATGAGGAAAACCAACTTATGCTTGCTTAACGGGAAAGGTGAGTTGGGGTGCTGCATAAAACCAGAGATTGAAATTAGCACAGATACCGTTCCATAAGCCAAATATGTAATACACAAGAGCTACTCCTTGCTCAATGAAGTGGACTCAACACCCCATATTAAACGCCTAAGAATATACCTGACTAGTAAGAATCTTAAAACCTATGGATTGATATGTCTCCAAAAGAGAATCAAGCGTGTGTGCAGCGGTATAAATGCAGAAGTGATAGGATTGGTGAGGTACGGTGAGCAAATGCAGACCCTTTGAAGTCATATTGCATGGTACCCTTTCCATGGGTCTCAAATCTCCAGGTTTAAGGGATTCTTCCTTCAGCTAAAACATGCATGTGGAACCCAGAGTATGATCCACCGTGTGATCAGGAAACGTGTTCAAATGTGTCTCAGTTGTTATCCCCTGGTACTCGGGTGCAACATTCAAGATGCTTTACTAACACTCTCCCCGCTTGTAGAGTTAGTGCCTATAACCTCCTGTTTGGCCCAGTTTGCAATTTCTGCAGAAAATGAACACGAATAGGAGAATCAATGAGAGACTAGCTGGAGGTGTCTGGACGGGCAAATTTAACTCTCATTTCCCACCAGGAAGAGGAATTAACCAAAGGCTCAGCGTGCCATGCCAGAACCACACTAGGGCCTGAAGCAATCCTGCGGTGTTGCGGCCAGCTCACAAGAAAGCGAGTTGAAGAAAGGAGTTCAGGGGCACTGTAATTCACAAACCTGCAGAGTTATAAATGACAGCTATCGTCCAAAAATATATTGAAGTAAGGCTGACAAGAGGACTTGAAAGCGGGGCACAATTGCAGGAAACCGATTTCAAAAGGTAGACTGGAATTGCATGTAAAGCATAGGAAAAGAGGCAGAACGTCCACAATGATGCACTTGGCCAAAAAGGGCGTATGCGTTTTTTCCTGAATATATTCAGGAAAAAACGGATACGCACTTTCTGGCCACCCAAGTAAGCTTGCAAAGGAAATCTGCACAACAATGAAGTCTCACTGCCCCCCTGTCAAAAGGGCCATCTGAAAAAAGTGTAAAATCCAGAAAGGCAGGACAGGCCATGGAGAACTGGGAGCCTTGTTATGCTGATGGGTACGATGTAAATTGCCAACAGCCACTCTGGAGAAGTGTATGGTGTTTCCTGAAACATCTGAAAAACAAAACAACAGAGCCTAGGGCACTTACACTTATGGTCCTATAGCTTAGGGAAATTAAAATCAAAAAGACACAGCCACCCCAAAGTTTGGGATGGCTCTGTTTACAAGAATCTCATTTACGGTACAAGTTCAATATCACAGAAAGCGAAAAATGGATAAAGAAGTTGTGGTACTTATGTACAATGCAATATCACTCAGCAATGAAATCTATGTCATCAGGCCCGTAGCAGCATAATGAGTGGATTCAGGTACGATGATTCTAAGTGAAATAAGTCACACAGAAAAAGAAACATCATAATATATCACTAGTACACGGAATGTAAACTTGGCTACAGCGGAAGTGAATTACAAATGAGAACAGGGTCTCAAATGTAGAAAACCAACTTATGCTTGCTGAAGGGGAAAGGTGAGTTGGGGTGCTGCATAAAACCAGAGATTGAACTTAGCACAGATACCGTTCCATAAGCCAAATATGTAATAGACAAGAGCTACTCCTTGCTCAACGAAGTGGACTCAAAACCCCATATTAAACGCCTAAGAATATACCTGACTAGTAAGAATCTTAAAACCTATGGATTTATATGTCTCCGAAAGAGAATCAAGCGTGTGTACAGAGGCATAAACGCAGCAGTGATAGGATTGGTGAGTTTCGGTGAGCAAATGCAGACCTTTGAAGTCATATTGCATGGTACCCATTCCATGGGTCTCAACTCTCCAGATTTAAGGGATTCTTCCTTCAGCTAAAACATGCATGTAGAACCCAGAGTATGATCCACCGTGTGATCGGGAAAGGTGTTCAAATGTGTCTCAGTTTTCGTCGTCTGGTACTCGGGTGCAACATTCCAGACGCTTTACTGAAACTCTCCCCACTTGGAGAGTCAGTGCCTTTAACCTCCTGTTTGGCCCAGTTTGCAATTTCTGCGGAAAATGAACAGGAATAGGGAGAACCAATGAGAGACTAGCTGGAGGTGTCTGGACGGGCAAATTTAACTCTCATTTCCCACCAGGAAGAGGAATTAACCGAAGGCTCAGCGTACCATGCCGGAACCACACTAGGGCCTGAAGCAATCCTGCGGTGTTGCGGCCAGCTCACAAGAAAGCGAGTTGAAGAAAGGAGCTCAGGGGCACTGTAATTCACAAACCTGCAGAGTTATAAATGACAGCTATCGTCCAAAAATATATTGAAGTAAGGCTGCCAAGAGGACTTGAAAACGGGGCAGAATTGCAGGAAACCGATTTCAGGAGGTAGACTGGAATTGCATGTAAAGCATAGGAAAAGAGGCAGAACGTCCACAATGATGCACTTGGCCAAAAAGAGCGTATGCGTTTTTTCCTGAATGTATTCGGGAAAAAACGCATACACACTTTTTGGGCAACCAAGCAAGCTTGCAAAGTAAATCTGCACTACAATGAAGTCTCACTGTCCCCCGTTCAAAAGGGCCATCTGAAAATAGTGTAAAATCCAGAAAGGCAGGACAGGCCATGGAGAACCGGGAGCCTTGTTATGCTGATGGGCGGGATGTAAATTGCCAACAGCCACTCTGGAGAAGTGTATGGTGTTTCCTGAAACATCCAAAAAACAAAGCAACAGAGCCTAGGGCACTTCCACTTATGGTCCTATAGCTTAGGGAAAGTAAAATCAAAAAGACAGAGCCACCCCACAGTTTGCGACGGCTCTGTTTACAAGAACCTCGTTTACGGTACAAGTTCAATATCACAGAAAGCGAAAAATGGATAAAGAAGTTGTGGGACTTACGTACAATGCAATATCAATCAGCAATGAAATCTATGTCATCAGGCCCGAAGCAGCATAAAGACTGGATTCAGTTACGATGATTCTAAGTGAATAAGTCACACAGAAAAAGAAACATCATAAGATATCACTAATACACGGAATGTAAACTTGGCTACACAGGAACTGAATTACAAAACAGAACAAGGTCTCAAATGTAGAAAACCAACTTATGCTTGCTTAAGGGGAAAGGTGAGTTGGGGTGCTGCATAAAACCAGAGATTGAAATTAGCACAGATACCGTTACATATGCCAAAAATATAATAGACAAGAGCTACTCCTTGCGCAACGAAGTGGACTCAACACCCCATATTAAACGCCTAAGAATATACCTGACTAGTAAGAATCTTAAAACCTATGGATTTATATGTCTCCGAAAATGAATCAAGCGTGTGTACAGTGGCATAAACGCAGCAGTGATAGGATTGGTGAGGTTTGGTGAGCAAATGCAGACCCTTTGAAGTCATATTGCATGGTACCCATTTCATGGGTCTCAACTCTCCAGGTTTAAGGGATTCTTCCTTCAGCTAAAACATGCCTGTGGAACCCAGAGTATGATCCACCATGTGATCGGGAAACGTGTTCAAATGTGTCTCAGTTTTCGTCCCCTGGTACTCGGCTGCAACATTCCAGACGCTTTACTAACACTCTCTCCACTTGGAGAGTCGGTGCCTTTAACCTCCTGTTTGGCCCAGTTTGCAATTTCTGCGGAAAATGAACAGGAATAGGGAGAACCAATGAGAGAATAGCTGGAGGTGTCTGGACGGCAAATTTAACTCTCATTTCCCACCAGGAAGAGGAATTAACCAAAGGCTCAATGTGACTTGCCGGAACCACACTAGGGCCTGAAGGAATCCTGCGGTGTTGCGACCAGCTCACAAGAAAGCGAGTTGAAGGAAGGAGCTCAGGGGCACTGTCATTCACAAACCTGCAGAGTTATAAATGACAGCTATCGTCCAAAAATATATTGAAGTAAGGCTGCCAAGAGGACTTGAAAGCGGGGCAGAATTACAGGAAACCGATTTCAGGAGGTAGACAGGAATTGCATGTAAAGCATAGGAAAAGAGGCAGATTATCCACAATGATGCACTTGGCCAAAAACGGTGTATGCGTTTTTTCCTGAATATATTAAGGAAAAAACGCATACACCCTTTTCAGCCATCCAAGCAAGCTTGCAAAGGAAATCTGCACTACAATGAAGTCTCACTGCCCACCGGTCAAAAGGGCCATCTGAAAAAAGTGTAAAATCCAGAAACGCAGAACAGGCCATGGAGAACTGGGAGCCTTGTTATGCTGATGGGCGGGATGTAAATTGCCAACAGCCACTCTGGAGAAGTGTATGGTGTGTCCTGAAACATCTAAAAAACAAAGCAACAGAGCCTAGGGCACTTCCACTTATGGTCCTATAGCTTAGGGAAATTAAAATCAAAAAGACACAGCCACCCCAAAGTTTGGGACGGCTCTGTTTACAAGAACCTCATTTACGGTACAAGTTCAATATCACAGAAAGAGAAAAATGGATAAAGAAGTTGTGGTACTTACGTACAATGTAATATCACTCAGCAATGAAATCTATGTGATCAGGCCCGTAGCAGCAAAATGAGTGGACTCAGGTAGGATGATTCTAAGTGAAATAAGTCACACAGAAAAAGAAACATCATAAGATATCACTAGTACACGGAATGTAAACTAGGTTACACAGGAACTGAATTACAAAACAGAACAGGGTCTCAAATGTAGAAAACCAACTTATGCTTGCTTAAGGGGAAAGGTGAGTTGGGGTGCTGCATAAAACCAGAGATTGAAATGAGCACAGATACCCTTCCATAAGCCAAATATGTAATAGACAAGAGCTACTCCTTGCTCAACGAAGTGGTCTCAACACCCCATATTAAACGCCTAAGAATATACCTGAGTAGTAAGAATCTTAAAACCTATGGATTTATATGTCTCCAAAAGAGAATCAAGCGTGTGTACAGCGGCCTAAACGCAGCAGTGATAGGACTGGTGAGGTTTGGTGAGCAAATGCAGACCCTTTGAAGTCATATTGCAGGGTACCCATTCCATGGGTCTCAACTCTCTAGGTTTAAGGGATTCTTCCTTCAGCTAAAACATGCATGTGGAACCCAGAGTATGATCCACCGTGTGATCGGGAAACGTGTTCAAATGTGTCTCAGTTTTCGTCCCCTGGTACTCGAGTGCAACTTTCCAGACGCTTTACTAACACTCTCCCCACTTGGAGAGTCAGTTCCTTTAACCTCCTGCTTGGCCCAGTTTCCAATTTCTGCGGAAAATGAACAGGAATAGGGAGAACCAATGAGAGACTAGCTGGAGGTGTCTGGACGGGCAAATTTAACTCTCATTTCCCACCAGGAAGAGGAATTAACCAAAGGCTCAGCGTGCCATGCCGGAACCACACTAGGGCCTGAAGCAATCCTGCGGTGTTGCGGCCAGCTCACAAGAAAGCGAGTTGAAGAAAGGAGCTCAGGGGCACTGTAAATCACAGACCTGCAGAGTTATAAATGACGGCTATCGTCCAAAAATATATTTGAAGTAAGGCTGCCAAGAGGACTTGAATGCGGGGCAGAATTGCAGGAAACCGATTTCAGGAGGTAGACTGGAATTGCATGTAAAGCATAGGAAAAGAGGCAGAACGTCCACAATGATGCACTTGGCCAAAAAGGGCGTATGCGTTTTTTCCTGAATATATTCAGGAAAAAACGCATACGATCTTTTTGGCCAACCAAGCAAGCTTGCAAAGGAAATCTGCACTAAAATGAAGTCTCACTGCCCCCTGGTCAAAAGGGCCATCTGAAAAAAGTGTAAAATCCAGAAAGGCAGGACAGGCCATGGAGAACTGGGAGCCTTGTTATGCTGATGGGCGGGATGTAAATTGCCAACAGCCACTCTGGAGAAGTGTATGGTGTTTCCTGAAACATCTAAAAAACAAAGCAACAGAGCCTAGGGCACTTCCACTTATGGTCCTATAGCTTAGGGAAATTAAAATCAAAAAAACACAGCCACCCCAAATTTTGGGACGGCTCTGTTTACGAGAACCTCGTTTACGGTACAAGTTCAATATCACAGAAAACGAAAAATGGATAAAGAAGTTGTGGTACTTACGTACAATGCAATATCACTCAGCAATGAAATCTATGTCATCAGGCCCGTAGCAGCATAATGAGTGGATTCAGGTACGATGATTCTAAGTGACATAAGTCACACAGGAAAAGAAACATCATAAGATATCACTACTACACGTAATGTAAACTTGGCTACACAGGAACTGAATTACAAAACAGAACAGGGTCTCAAATGTAGAAAACCAACTTATGCTTGCTTAAGGGGAAAGGTGAGTTGGGGTGCTGCATAAAAGCAGAGATTGAAATTAGCACAGATACCGTTCCATAAGCCAAATATGTAATAGACAAGAGCTACTCCTGGCTCAATGAAGTGGACTCAACACCACATATTAAACGCCTAAGAATATACCTGACTAGTAAGAATCTTAAAACCTATGGATTTATATGTCTCTGAAAGAGAATCAAGCGTGTGTACAGCGGCATAAATGCAGCAGTGATAGGATTGGTGAGGTTCGGTGAGCAAATGCAGACCCATGAAGTCATATTGCATGGTACCCATTCCATGGGTCTCAACTCTCCAGGTTTAAGGGATTCTTCCTTCAGCTAAAACATGCATGTGGAACCCAGAGTATGATCCACCATGTGATCTGGAAACTTGTTGAAATCTGTCTCAGTTTTCATCCCCTGGTACTCGGGTGCACCATTCCAGACACTTTACTAACACTCTCCCCACTTGGAGAGTCAGTGCCTTTAACCTCCTGTTTGGCCCAGTTTGCAATTTCTGCGGAAGATGAACAGGAAAAGAGAAAACCAATGAGAGACTAGCTGGAGGTGTCTGGACGGGCAAATTTAACTCTCATTTCCAACCAGGAAGAGGAATTAACCAAAGGCTCAGCGGGCCATGCCGGAACCACACTAGGGCCTGAAGCAAACCTGCGTTGATGCGGCCAGCTCACAAGAAAGCGAGTTGAAGAAAGGAGCTCAGGGGCACTGTAATTCACAAACCTGCAGAGTTATAAATGACAGCTATCGTCCAAAAATATATTGAAGTAAGGCTGCCAAGAGGACTTGAAAGCGGGGCAGAATTGCAGGAAACCGATTTCAGGAGGTAGACTGGAATTGCATGTAAAGCATAGGAAAAGAGGCAGAACGTCCACAATGATGCACTTGGCCAAAAAGTGCGTATGCGTTTTTTCCTAAATATATTCAGGAAAAAATCGCATACGCACTTTTTGGCCCACCAAGCAAGCTTGCAAAGGAAATCTGCACTACAATGAAGTCTCACTGCCCCCCAGTCAAAAGGGCCATCTGAAAAAAGTGTAAAATCCAGAAAGGCAGGACAGGCCATGGAGAACTGCGAGCCTTGTTATGCTAATGGGCGGGATGTAAATTGCCAACAGCCACTCTGGAGAAGTGTATGGTGTTTCCTGAAACATCTAAAAAACAAAGCAACAGAGCCTAGGGCACTTCCACTTATGGTCCTATAGCTTAGGGAAATTAAAATAAAAAAGACACAGCCACCCCAAAGTTTCGGACGGCTCTGTTTACAAGAACCTCGTTTACGGTACAAGTTCAATATCGCAGAAAGCGAAAAATGGATAAAGACGTTGTGGTACTTACGTACAATGCAATATCACTCAGCAATGAAATCTATGTCATCAGGCCCGTAGCAGCATAATGAGTGGATTCAGGTACGATGATTCTACGTGAAATAAGTCACACAGAAAAAGAAACATCATAACATATCACTACTACACGGAATGTAAACTTGGCTACACAGGAACTGAACCACAAAACAGAACAGGGTCTCAAATGTAGAAAACCAACTTATGCTTGCTTAAGGGGAAAGGTGAGTTGGGGTGCTGCATAAAACCAGAGATTGAAATTAGCACAGATAACATTCCATAAGCCAAATATGTAATAGACAAGAGCTACTCCTTGCTCAACGAAGTGGACTCAACACCCCATATTAAACGCCTAAGAATATACCTGAGTAGTAAGAATCTTAAAACCTATGGATTTATATGTCTCCGAAAGAAAATCAAGCGTGTGTACAGTGGCATAAACGCAGCAGTGATAGGATTGGTGAGGATCGGTGAGCAAATGCAGACCCTTTGAAGTCATATTGCATGATACCCATTCCATGGGTCTCAACTCTCCATGTTTAAGGGATTCTTCCTTCAGCTAAAACATGCATTTGGAACCCAGAGTATGATCCACCGTTTGTTCGGGAAACGTGTTCAAATATTTCTCAGTTTTCCTCCCTGGTACTCGGGTGCAACATTCCAGACGCTTTACTAACACTCTCGCCACTTGGGGAGTCAGTGCCTTTAACCTCCTGTATGGCCCAGTTTGCAATTTCTGAGGATGATGAACAGGAATAGGGAGAACCAATGAGAGACTAGTTGGAGGTGTCTGGACGGGTAAATTTAACTCTCATTTCCCACCAGGAAGAGGAATTGCCAAAGGCTCAGCGTGCCATGCCAGAACCACACTTGGGCCTGAAGCAATCCTGTGGTGTTTCGGCCAGCTCACAAGAAAGCGAGTTGAAGAAAGGAGCTCAGGGGCACTGTAATTCACAAACCTGCAGACTTATAAATGACAGCTATCGTCCAAAAATATATTGAAGTAAAGCTGCCAAGAGGACTTGAAAGCGGAGCAGAATTGCAGGAAACCGATTTCAGGAGGTAGACTGGAATTTAATGTAAAGCATAGGAAAAGAGGCAGAACGTCCACAATGATGCACTTGGACAAAAGGGCGTATGCGTTTTTTCCTGAATATATTCAGGAAAAAACGCATACGCCCTTTTTGGCCAACCAAGCAAGCTTGCAAAGGATATCTGCACTACAATGAAGTCTCACTGCCCCCCGGTCAAAAGGGCCATCTGAAAAAAGTGTAAAATCCACAAAGGCAGGACAGGCCATGGAGAACTGGGAGCCTTGTTATGCTGATGGGAGGGACGTGAATTGCCAACAGCCACTCTGGAGAAGTGTATGGTGTTTCCTGAAACATCCAAAAAACAAAGCAACAGAGCCTAGGGCACTTCCACTTATGGTCCTATAGCTTAGGGAAATTAAAATTGAAAAGACACAGCCACCCCAAAGTTTGGGACAGCTCTGTTTACAAGAACCTCGTTTACGGTACAAGTTCAATATCACAGAAAGCGAAAAATGGATAAAGAAGTTTTGATACTTACGTACAATGCAATATCACTCAGCAATGAAATCTATGTCATCAGGAACATAGCAGCATAATGAGTGGATTCAGTTATGATGATTCTAAGTGAAATAAGTCACACAGAAAAAGAAACATCATAAGATATCACTACTACACGGAATGTAAACTTGGCTACACAGGAACTGAATTACAAAACAGAACAGGGTCTCAAATGTAGAACACCAACTTATGCGTGCTTAATGGGAAAGGTGAGTTGGGGTGCTGCATAAAACCAGAGATTGAAATTAGCACAGTTACCGTTCCTTAAGCCAAATATGTAATAGACAAGGGCTACTCCTTGCTCAACGAAGTGGACTCAACACCCCATATTAAACGCCTAAGAATACACCTGACTAGAAAGAATCTTAAAACCTATGGATTTATATGTCTCCGAAAGAAAATCAAGCATGTGTACAGCGGCATAAACGCAGCAGTGATAGGATTGGTGAGGTTCGGTGAGCAAATGCAGACCCTTTGAAGTCATATTGCATGGTACCCATTCCATGGGTCTCAACTCTCCATGTTTAATGGATTCTTCCTTCAGCAAAAACATGCATGTGGAACCCAGAGTATGATCCACCGTGTGATCGGGAAACGTGTTCAAATGTGTCTCAGTTTTCGTCCCCTGGTACTCGGGTGCAACATTCCAGATGCTTTTCTAACACTCTCCCCACTTGGAGAGTTAGTGCCTTTAACCTCCTGTTTGGCCCAGTTTGCAATTTCTGCGGAAGATGAACAGGAAAAGAGAAAACCAATGAGAGACTAGCTGGTGGTGTCTGGACGGGCAAATTTAACTCTCATTTCCCACCAGGAAGAGGAATTAACCAAAGGCTCAACATTCCGTCCCGGAACCACACTAGGGCCTGAAGCAATCTTGCGGTGTTGCGGCCAGCTCACAAGAAATCGAGTTGAGGAAAGGAGCTCAGGGGCACTGTAATTCACAAACCTGCAGAGTTATAAATGACAGCTATCGACCAAAAATATATTGAAGTAAGGCTGCCAAGAGGACTTGAAAGCGGGGCAGAATTGCAGAAACCGATTTCAGGGGGTAGACTGGAATTCCATTTAAAGCATAAAAAAAGAGGCAGAACGTCCACAATGATGCACTTGAACAAAAAGGGTGTATGCGTTTTTTCCTGAATACATTCAGGAAAAAACTCATACGCACTTTTTGGCCAACCAAGCAGGCTTGCAAAGGAAATCTGCACTACAATGAAGTCTCACTTCCCCCCAGTAAAAAGGGTCATCTGAAAAATGTGTAAAATCCAGAAGCGCAGGATAGGCCATGGAGAACTGGGAGCCTTCTTATGCTGATGGGCGGGATGTAAATTGCCAACAGCAACTCTGGAGAAGTGTATGGTGTATCCTGAACATCTGAAAAACCAAGCAACATATCCTGGGCACTTCCACTTATGGTCCTATAGCTTAGGGAAATTAAAATCAAAAAGACACAGCAACCCAAAGTTTGGGACTGCTCTGTTTACAAGAACCTCGTTTACGTTACAAGTTCAATATAGCAGAAAGCGAAAACTGGATAAAGAAGTTGTGGTACTTACGTCCAATGCAATATCACTCAGCAATGAAATCTATGTCATCAGGCCCATAGCAGCATAATGAGTGGATTCAGGTACGATGATTCTAAGTGAAATAAGTCACACAGAAAAAGAAACATCATAAGATATCACTACTACACGGAATGTAATCTTGGCTACGCAGGAACTGCATTACAAAACAGAACAGGGTCTCAAATGTAGAAAACCAACTTATGCTTGCTTAAGGGGAAAGGTGAGTTGGGGTGCTGCATAAAACCAGAGATTGAAATGAGCACAGATACCCTTCCATAAGCCAAATATGTAATAGACAAGAGCTACTCCTTGCTCAACGAAGTGGTCTCAACACCCCATATTAAACGCCTAAGAATATACCTGAGTAGTAAGAATCTTAAAACCTATGGATTTATATGTCTCCAAAAGAGAATCAAGCGTGTGTACAGCGGCCTAAACGCAGCAGTGATAGGACTGGTGAGGTTCGGTGAGCAAATGCAGACCCTTTGAAGTCATATTGCAGGGTACCCATTCCATGGGTCTCAACTCTCTAGGTTTAAGGGATTCTTCCTTCAGCTAAAACATGCATGTGGAACCCAGAGTATGATCCACCGTGTGATCGGGAAACGTGTTCAAATGTGTCTCAGTTTTCGTCCCCTGGTACTCGAGTGCAACTTTCCAGACGCTTTACTAACACTCTCCCCACTTGGAGAGTCAGTTCCTTTAACCTCCTGCTTGGCCCAGTTTCCAATTTCTGCGGAAAATGAACAGGAATAGGGAGAACCAATGAGAGACTAGCTGGAGGTGTCTGGACGGGCAAATTTAACTCTCATTTCCCACCAGGAAGAGGAATTAACCAAAGGCTCAGCGTGCCATGCCGGAACCACACTAGGGCCTGAAGCAATCCTGCGGTGTTGCGGCCAGCTCACAAGAAAGCGAGTTGAAGAAAGGAGCTCAGGGGCACTGTAAATCACAGACCTGCAGAGTTATAAATGACGGCTATCGTCCAAAAATATATTTGAAGTAAGGCTGCCAAGAGGACTTGAATGCGGGGCAGAATTGCAGGAAACCGATTTCAGGAGGTAGACTGGAATTGCATGTAAAGCATAGGAAAAGAGGCAGAACGTCCACAATGATGCACTTGGCCAAAAAGGGCGTATGCGTTTTTTCCTGAATATATTCAGAAAAAAACGCATACGATCTTTTTGGCCAACCAAGCAAGCTTGCAAAGGAAATCTGCACTAAAATGAAGTCTCACTGCCCCCTGGTCAAAAGGGCCATCTGAAAAAAGTGTAAAATCCAGAAAGGCAGGACAGGCCATGGAGAACTGGGAGCCTTGTTATGCTGATGGGCGGGATGTAAATTGCCAACAGCCACTCTGGAGAAGTGTATGGTGTTTCCTGAAACATCTAAAAAACAAAGCAACAGAGCCTAGGGCACTTCCACTTATGGTCCTATAGCTTAGGGAAATTAAAATCAAAAAAACACAGCCACCCCAAATTTTGGGACGGCTCTGTTTACGAGAACCTCGTTTACGGTACAAGTTCAATATCACAGAAAACGAAAAATGGATAAAGAAGTTGTGGTACTTACGTACAATGCAATATCACTCAGCAATGAAATCTATGTCATCAGGCCCGTAGCAGCATAATGAGTGGATTCAGGTACGATGATTCTAAGTGACATAAGTCACACAGGAAAAGAAACATCATAAGATATCACTACTACACGTAATGTAAACTTGGCTACACAGGAACTGAATTACAAAACAGAACAGGGTCTCAAATGTAGAAAACCAACTTATGCTTGCTTAAGGGGAAAGGTGAGTTGGGGTGCTGCATAAAAGCAGAGATTGAAATTAGCACAGATACCGTTCCATAAGCCAAATATGTAATAGACAAGAGCTACTCCTGGCTCAATGAAGTGGACTCAACACCACATATTAAACGCCTAAGAATATACCTGACTAGTAAGAATCTTAAAACCTATGGATTTATATGTCTCTGAAAGAGAATCAAGCGTGTGTACAGCGGCATAAATGCAGCAGTGATAGGATTGGTGAGGTTCGGTGAGCAAATGCAGACCCATGAAGTCATATTGCATGGTACCCATTCCATGGGTCTCAACTCTCCAGGTTTAAGGGATTCTTCCTTCAGCTAAAACATGCATGTGGAACCCAGAGTATGATCCACCATGTGATCTGGAAACTTGTTGAAATCTGTCTCAGTTTTCATCCCCTGGTACTCGGGTGCACCATTCCAGACACTTTACTAACACTCTCCCCACTTGGAGAGTCAGTGCCTTTAACCTCCTGTTTGGCCCAGTTTGCAATTTCTGCGGAAGATGAACAGGAAAAGAGAAAACCAATGAGAGACTAGCTGGAGGTGTCTGGACGGGCAAATTTAACTCTCATTTCCAACCAGGAAGAGGAATTAACCAAAGGCTCATCGGGCCATGCCGGAACCACACTAGGGCCTGAAGCAAACCTGCGTTGATGCGGCCAGCTCACAAGAAAGCGAGTTGAAGAAAGGAGCTCAGGGGCACTGTAATTCACAAACCTGCAGAGTTATAAATGACAGCTATCGTCCAAAAATATATTGAAGTAAGGCTGCCAAGAGGACTTGAAAGCGGGGCAGAATTGCAGGAAACCGATTTCAGGAGGTAGACTGGAATTGCATGTAAAGCATAGGAAAAGAGGCAGAACGTCCACAATGATGCACTTGGCCAAAAAGTGCGTATGCGTTTTTTCCTAAATATATTCAGGAAAAAATCGCATACGCACTTTTTGGCCCACCAAGCAAGCTTGCAAAGGAAATCTGCACTACAATGAAGTCTCACTGCCCCCCAGTCAAAAGGGCCATCTGAAAAAAGTGTAAAATCCAGAAAGGCAGGACAGGCCATGGAGAACTGCGAGCCTTGTTATGCTAATGGGCGGGATGTAAATTGCCAACAGCCACTCTGGAGAAGTGTATGGTGTTTCCTGAAACATCTAAAAAACAAAGCAACAGAGCCTAGGGCACTTCCACTTATGGTCCTATAGCTTAGGGAAATTAAAATAAAAAAGACACAGCCACCCCAAAGTTTCGGACGGCTCTGTTTACAAGAACCTCGTTTACGGTACAAGTTCAACATCGCAGAAAGCGAAAAATGGATAAAGACGTTGTGGTACTTACGTACAATGCAATATCACTCAGCAATGAAATCTATGTCATCAGGCCCGTAGCAGCATAATGAGTGGATTCAGGTACGATGATTCTACGTGAAATAAGTCACACAGAAAAAGAAACATCATAAGATATCACTACTACACGGAATGTAAACTTGGCTACACAGGAACTGAACCACAAAACAGAACAGGGTCTCAAATGTAGAAAACCAACTTATGCTTGCTTAAGGGGAAAGGTGAGTTGGGGTGCTGCATAAAACCAGAGATTGAAATTAGCACAGATAACATTCCATAAGCCAAATATGTAATAGACAAGAGCTACTCCTTGCTCAACGAAGTGGACTCAACACCCCATATTAAACGCCTAAGAATATACCTGAGTAGTAAGAATCTTAAAACCTATGGATTTATATGTCTCCGAAAGAAAATCAAGCGTGTGTACAGTGGCATAAACGCAGCAGTGATAGGATTGGTGAGGATCGGTGAGCAAATGCAGACCCTTTGAAGTCATATTGCATGATACCCATTCCATGGGTCTCAACTCTCCATGTTTAAGGGATTCTTCCTTCAGCTAAAACATGCATTTGGAACCCAGAGTATGATCCACCGTTTGTTCGGGAAACGTGTTCAAATATTTCTCAGTTTTCCTCCCTGGTACTCGGGTGCAACATTCCAGACGCTTTACTAACACTCTCGCCACTTGGGGAGTCAGTGCCTTTAACCTCCTGTATGGCCCAGTTTGCAATTTCTGAGGATGATGAACAGGAATAGGGAGAACCAATGAGAGACTAGTTGGAGGTGTCTGGACGGGTAAATTTAACTCTCATTTCCCACCAGGAAGAGGAATTGCCAAAGGCTCAGCGTGCCATGCCAGAACCACACTTGGGCCTGAAGCAATCCTGTGGTGTTTCGGCCAGCTCACAAGAAAGCGAGTTGAAGAAAGGAGCTCAGGGGCACTGTAATTCACAAACCTGCAGACTTATAAATGACAGCTATCGTCCAAAAATATATTGAAGTAAAGCTGCCAAGAGGACTTGAAAGCGGAGCAGAATTGCAGGAAACCGATTTC
Organism: Orcinus orca; assembly: GCF_937001465.1. Classification (NCBI taxonomy): domain Eukaryota; kingdom Metazoa; phylum Chordata; class Mammalia; order Artiodactyla; family Delphinidae; genus Orcinus; species Orcinus orca. The sequence goes on along the minus strand of NC_064560.1, from coordinate 44,134,850 downwards.
AGGAGGTAGACTGGAATTTAATGTAAAGCATAGGAAAAGAGGCAGAACGTCCACAATGATGCACTTGGACAAAAGGGCGTATGCGTTTTTTCCTGAATATATTCAGGAAAAAACGCATACGCCCTTTTTGGCCAACCAAGCAAGCTTGCAAAGGAAATCTGCACTACAATGAAGTCTCACTGCCCCCCGGTCAAAAGGGCCATCTGAAAAAAGTGTAAAATCCACAAAGGCAGGACAGGCCATGGAGAACTGGGAGCCTTGTTATGCTGATGGGAGGGACGTGAATTGCCAACAGCCACTCTGGAGAAGTGTATGGTGTTTCCTGAAACATCCAAAAAACAAAGCAACAGAGCCTAGGGCACTTCCACTTATGGTCCTATAGCTTAGGGAAATTAAAATTGAAAAGACACAGCCACCCCAAAGTTTGGGACAGCTCTGTTTACAAGAACCTCGTTTACGGTACAAGTTCAATATCACAGAAAGCGAAAAATGGATAAAGAAGTTTTGATACTTACGTACAATGCAATATCACTCAGCAATGAAATCTATGTCATCAGGAACATAGCAGCATAATGAGTGGATTCAGTTATGATGATTCTAAGTGAAATAAGTCACACAGAAAAAGAAACATCATAAGATATCACTACTACACGGAATGTAAACTTGGCTACACAGGAACTGAATTACAAAACAGAACAGGGTCTCAAATGTAGAACACCAACTTATGCGTGCTTAATGGGAAAGGTGAGTTGGGGTGCTGCATAAAACCAGAGATTGAAATTAGCACAGTTACCGTTCCTTAAGCCAAATATGTAATAGACAAGGGCTACTCCTTGCTCAACGAAGTGGACTCAACACCCCATATTAAACGCCTAAGAATACACCTGACTAGAAAGAATCTTAAAACCTATGGATTTATATGTCTCCGAAAGAAAATCAAGCATGTGTACAGCGGCATAAACGCAGCAGTGATAGGATTGGTGAGGTTCGGTGAGCAAATGCAGACCCTTTGAAGTCATATTGCATGGTACCCATTCCATGGGTCTCAACTCTCCATGTTTAATGGATTCTTCCTTCAGCAAAAACATGCATGTGGAACCCAGAGTATGATCCACCGTGTGATCGGGAAACGTGTTCAAATGTGTCTCAGTTTTCGTCCCCTGGTACTCGGGTGCAACATTCCAGATGCTTTTCTAACACTCTCCCCACTTGGAGAGTTAGTGCCTTTAACCTCCTGTTTGGCCCAGTTTGAAATTTCTGCGGAAAATGAACAGGAATAGGGAGAACCCATGAGAGACTAGATGGAGGTGTCTAGACGGGCAAATTTAACTCTCATTTCCCACCAGGAAGAGGAATTAACCAAAGGCTCAGCGTGCCATGCCGTAACCACACTAGGGCCTGAAGCAAACCTGCGTTGTTGCGGCCAGCTCACAATAAAGCGAGTTGAAGAAAGGAGCTCAGGGGCACTGTCATTCACAAACATGCAGAATTATAAATGACAGCTATCATCCAAAAATATACTGAAGTAAGGCTGCCAAGAGGACTTGAAAGTGGGGCAGAACTGCAGGAACCTGATTTCAGGAGGTAGACTGGAATTGAATGTAAAGCATAGCAAAAGAGGCAGAACGTCCACAATGATGCACTTGGCCAAAATGGGCATATGGGTTTTTTCCTGAATATATTCAGGAAAAAACGCAGACGCCCTTTTTGGCCAACCAAGCAAGCTTGCAAAGGAAATCTGCACTACAATGAAGTCTCACTGCCCCCCGGTCAAAAGGGCCATCTGAAAAAAGTGTAAAATCCAGGAAGGCAGGACAGGCCATGGAGAACTGGGAGCCTTGTTATGCTGATGGATGGGATGTAAATTGCCAACAGCCACTCTGGAGAAGTGTATGGTGTTTCCTGAAACTTCCAAAAAACAAAGGAACAGAGCCTAGGGCACTTCCACTTATGGTCCTATAGCTTAGGGAAATTAAAATCAAAAAGACACAGCCACCCCAAAGTTTGGGACGGCTCTGTTTACAAGAACCTCATTTACGGTACAAGTTCAATATCACAGAAAGCGAAAAATGGATAAAGACGTTTTGGTACTTACGTACAATGCAATATCACTCAGCAATGAAATCTATGTCATCAGGCCCGTAGCAGCATAATGAGTGGATTCAGGTACGATGATTCTAAGTGAAATAAGTCACACAGAAAAAGAAACATCATAAGATATCACTACTACACGGAATGTAAACTTGGCTACACAGGAACTGAATTACAAAACAGAAAAGGGTCTCAAATGTAGAAAACCAACTTATGCTTGCTTAAGGGGAAACGTGAGTTGGGGTGCTGCATAAAACCACCGATTGAAATTAGCACAGATACCCTTCCACAAGCCAAATATGTAATAGACAACAGCTACACCTTGCTCAACGAAGTGGACACAACACCCCATATTAAACACCTAAGAATATATCTGACTAGTAAGAATCTTAAATCCTATGGATTTATATGTCTCTATAAGAGAATCAAGCCTGTGTACAGCGGCATAAGTGCAGCAGTGATAGGATTGGTGAGGTTTGGTGAGCAAATGCAGACCCTTTGAAGTCATATTGCATGGTACCCATTCCATGGGTCTCAACTCTCCAGGTTTAAGGGATACTTCCTTCAGCTGAAACATGCATGTGGAACCCATAGTATGATCCACCGTGTGATTGGGAAACGTGTTCAAATGTGTCTCAGTTTTCGTCCCCTGGTACTCGGGTGCAACATTCCAGACGCTTTACTAACACTCTCCCCACTTGGAGAGTCAGTGCCTTTAACCTCCTGTTTGGCCCAGTTTGCAATTTCTGCGGAAGATGAACAGGAAAAGAGAAAACCAATGAGAGACTAGCTGGTGGTGTCTGGACGGGCAAATTTAACTCTCATTTCCCACCAGGAAGAGGAATTAACCAAAGGCTCAACATTCCGTCCCGGAACCACACTAGGGCCTGAAGCAATCTTGCGGTGTTGCGGCCAGCTCACAAGAAATCGAGTTGAGGAAAGGAGCTCAGGGGCACTGTAATTCACAAACCTGCAGAGTTATAAATGACAGCTATCGACCAAAAATATATTGAAGTAAGGCTGCCAAGAGGACTTGAAAGCGGGGCAGAATTGCAGAAACCGATTTCAGGGGGTAGACTGGAATTCCATTTAAAGCATAAAAAAAGAGGCAGAACGTCCACAATGATGCACTTGAACAAAAAGGGTGTATGCGTTTTTTCCTGAATACATTCAGGAAAAAACTCATACGCACTTTTTGGCCAACCAAGCAGGCTTGCAAAGGAAATCTGCACTACAATGAAGTCTCACTTCCCCCCAGTAAAAAGGGTCATCTGAAAAATGTGTAAAATCCAGAAGCGCAGGATAGGCCATGGAGAACTGGGAGCCTTCTTATGCTGATGGGCGGGATGTAAATTGCCAACAGCAACTCTGGAGAAGTGTATGGTGTATCCTGAACATCTGAAAAACCAAGCAACATATCCTGGGCACTTCCACTTATGGTCCTATAGCTTAGGGAAATTAAAATCAAAAAGACACAGCAACCCAAAGTTTGGGACTGCTCTGTTTACAAGAACCTCGTTTACGTTACAAGTTCAATATAGCAGAAAGCGAAAACTGGATAAAGAAGTTGTGGTACTTACGTCCAATGCAATATCACTCAGCAATGAAATCTATGTCATCAGGCCCATAGCAGCATAATGAGTGGATTCAGGTACGATGATTCTAAGTGAAATAAGTCACACAGAAAAAGAAACATCATAAGATATCACTACTACACGGAATGTAATCTTGGCTACGCAGGAACTGCATTACAAAACAGAACAGGGTCTCAAATGTAGAAAACCAACTTATGCTTGTTTAAGGGGTAAGGTGAGTTGGGGTGCTGCATAAAACCAGAGACTGAAATTAGCACAAATACCGTTCCATAAGCCAAATATGTAATAGACAAGAGCTACTCCTTGCTCAACGAAGTGGACTCAACACCCCATATTAAATGCCTAAGAATACACCTGACTAGTAAGAATCTTAAAACCTATGGATTTATATATCTCCGAAAGAGAATCAAGCGTGTGTACAGCGGCATAAGCGCACCAGTGATAGGATTGGTGAGGTTCGGTGAGCAAATGCAGACCCTTTGAAGTCATATTGCATGGTACCCATAACCTGGGTCTCAACTCCCCAGGTTTAAAGGATTCTTCCTTCAGCTAAAACATGCATGTGGAACCCAGAGTATGATCCACCGTGTGATCGGGAAACGTGTTCAAATGTGTCTCAGATTTCATCCCCTGGTACTTGGGTGCAACATTCCACACGCTTTACTAACACACTCCCCACTTGGAGAGTCAGTGCCTTTAACCTTGTTTGGCCCAGTTTGCAATTTCTGCGGAAGATGTACAGGAATAGGGAGAACCAATGAGAGACTAGCTGGAGGTGTCTGGATGGGCAAATTTAACTCTCATTTCCCACCAGGAAGAGGAATTAACCAAAGGCTCAGTGTGCCATGCCGGAACCACACTAGGGCCTGAAGCAATTCTGCGTTTTGCAGCCAGCTCACAAGAAAGCGAGTTGAAGAAAGGAGCTCAGGGGCACTGTCATTCACAAACCTGCAGAGTTATAAATGAAAGCTATCGTCCAAAAATATATTGAAGTAAGGCAGCCAAGAGGACTTGAAAGCGGGGCAAAATTGCAGGAAACCGATTTCAGGAGGTAGACTGGAGTTGCATGTAAAGCAGAGGAAAAGAGGCAGAACGTCCACAATGATGCACTTGGCCAAAAAGGACGTATGCGTTTTTTCCTGAATATATTCAGGAAAAAACGCATACGCACTTTTTGGCCAACCAAGCAACTTGCAAAGAAATCTGCACTACAATGAAGTCTCACTGCCCCCCAGTCAAAAGGGCCATCTGAAAAAAGTGTAAAATCCAGAAAGGCAGGACAGGCCATGGAGAACTGGGAGCCTTGTTAGGCTGATGGCCAGGATGTAAATTGCCAACACCACTCTGGAGAAGTGTATGGTGTTTCCTGAAACATCTAAAAAACAAAGCAACAGAGCCTAGGGCACTTCCACTTATGGTTCTATAGCTTAGGGAAATTAAAATCAAAAAGACACAGCCACCCCAAAGTTTAGGACAGCTGTGTTTACAAGAACCTCGTTTATGGTACAAGTTCAATATCGCAGAAAGCGAAAAATGGATAAAGAAGTTGTGGTACTTACATACAATGCAATATCACTCAGCAATGAAATCTATGTCATCAGGCCCATAGCAGCATAATGAGTGGATTCAGGTATGATGATTCTAAGTGAAATAAGTCACACAGAAAAAGAAACATCATAAGATATCACTAATACATGGAATGTAAACTTGGCTACACAGGAACTGAATTACAAAACAGAACAGGGTCTCAAATGTAGAAAACTAACTTATGCTTGCTTAAGGGGAAAGGTGAGTTGGGCTGCTGCATAAAACCAGAGATTGAAATTAGCACAGATACCGTTCCATAAGCCAAATATGTAATAGACAAGAGCTACTCCTTGCTCAACGAAGTGGACTCAACACCCCATATTAAATGCCTAAGAATATACCTGACTAGTAAGAATCTTAAAAAATATGGATTTATATGTCTCCGAAAGAGAATCAAGCGTGTGTACAGAGGCATAAACGCAGCAGTGATAGGATTGGTGAGGTTCGGTGAGCAAATGCAGACCCTTTGAAGTCATATTGCATGGTACCTATTCCATGGGTCTCAACTCTCCAGGTTTAAGGGATTCTTCCTTCAGCTAAAACATGCATGTGGAACCCAGAGTATGATCCACCATTGATCGGGAAATGTGTTCAAATGTGTCTCAGTTTTTGTCCCCTGGTACTCGGGTGCAACATTCCAGATGCTTTAATAACACTCTCCCCACCTGGAGAGTCAGTGCCTTTAACCTCCTGTTTGACCCAGTTTGCAAGTTCTGCGGAAAATGAACAGGAATAGGGAGAACCCATGAGAGACTAGCTGGAGGTGTCTGGACGGGCAAATTTAACTCTCATTTCCCACCAGGAAGAGGAATTAACCAAAGGCTCAGCGTGCCATGCCGGAACCACATTAAGGCCTGAAGCAATCCTGCGGTGTGTGGCCAGCTCACAAGAATGCGAGTTGAAGAAAGGTGCTCAGGGGCACTGTAATTCACAAACCTGCAGAGTTATAAATGACAGCTATCGTCCAAAAATATATTGAAGTAAGCCTGCCAAGAGGACTTGAAAGCGGGGCAGAATTGCAGGAAACCGATTTCAGGAGGTAGACTGGAATTGCATGTAAAGCATAGGAAAAGAGGCAGAACGTCCACAATGATGCACGTGGCCAAAAAGGGCATATGCGTTTTTTCCTGAATAAATTCAGGAAAAAACGCATAAGCACTTTTTGGCTAACCAAGCAAGCTTGCAAACGAAATCTGCACTACAATGAAGTCTCACTGACCCCGGTCAAAAGGGCCATCTGAAAAAAGTGTAAAATCCAGAAAGGCAGGACAGGCCATGGAGAACTGGGAGCCTTGTTATGCTGATGGGCGGGATGTAAATTGCCAACAGGCACTCTGGAGAAGTGTATGGTGTTTCCTGCAACATCTGAAAAACAAAGCAACAGAGCCTAGGGCAATTCCACTTATGGTCCTATAGTTTAGGGAAATTAAAGTAAAAAAGACACAGCCACTCTAAAGTTTGGGACGGCTCTGTTTACAAGAACCTCATTTACGGTACAAGTTCAATATCACAGAAAGCGAAAAATGGATAAAGAAGTTGTGGTACTTACGTACAATGCAATATCACTCAGCAATGAAGTCTATGTCATCAGGCCCATAGCACCATAATGAGTGGATTCAGGTACGATAATTCTAAGTGAAATAAGTCACAGAGAAAAAGGAACATCATAAGATATCACTAATACACGGAATGTAATCTTGGCTACACAGGAACTGAATTACAAAACAGAACAGGGTCTCAAATGTAGAAAACCAACTTATGCTTGCTTAAGGGGAAAGGTGAGTTGGGGTGCTGCATAAAACCAGAGATTGAAATTAGCACAGATACCGTTCCATAAGCCAAATATGTAATAGACAAGAGCTACTCCTTGCTCAACGAAGTGGACTCAACACCCCATATTAAACGCCTAAGAATATACCTGACTAGTAAGAATCTTAAAACCTATGGATTTATATGTCTCCAAAAGAGAATCAAGCATGTGTACAGCAGCATAAATGCAGCAGTTATAGGATTGGTGAGGTTCGGTGAGCAAATGCAGACACTTTGAAGTCATATTGCATGGTACCCATTCCAAGGGTCCCAACTCTCCAGCTTTAAAGGATTCTTTCTTCAGCTAAAACATGCATGTGGAACCCAGAGTATGATCCACCGTGTGATCGGGAAACGTGTTCAAATGCGTCTCAGTTTTCGTCCCCTGGTACTCGGGTGCAACATTCCAGATGCTTTACTAACACTCTCCCCAATTGGAGAGTCAGTGCCTTTAACCTCCTGTGTGGCCCAGTTTGCAATTTCTGCGGAAAATGAACAAGAATAGGGAGAACCAATGAGAGACTAGCTGGAGGTGTCTGGACGGGCAAATTTAACTCTCATTTCCCACCAGGAAGAGGAATTAACCAAAGGCTCAGCGTGCCATGCCGGAACCACACTAAGGCCTGAAGCAATCCTGCAGTGTTGCGCCCAGTTCACAAGAAAGCGAGTTGAAGAAAGGAGCTCAGGGGCACTGTAATTCACAAACCTGCAGAGTTATAAATGACAGCTATCGTCCAAAAATATATTGGAGTAAGGCTGCCAAGAGGACTAGAAAGCGGGGCAGAATTGCAGGAAACCGATTTCAGGAGGTAGACTGGAATTGCATGTAAAGCATAGGAAAAGAGGCAGAACGTCCACAATGATGCACATGCCCAAAAAGGGCGTATGCGTTTTTTCCTGAATATATTTAGGAAAAAACACATACGCCCTTTTTGGCCAACGGAGCAAGCTTGCAAAGGAAATCTGCACTACAATGAAGTCTCACTGCCCCCACGGTCAAAAGGGCCATCTGAATAAAGTGTAAAATCCAGAAAGGCAGGACAGGTCATGGAGAACTGGGAGACTTGTTATGCTGATGGGCGGGATGTAAACTGCCAACAGACACTCTGGAGAAGTGTATGGTGTTTCCTGAAACATCTAAAAAACAAAGCAACAGAGCCTAGGGCACTTCCACTTATGGTCCTATAGCTTACGAAAATTAAAATCAAAAAGACAACGCCACCCCAAATTTTGGGACAGCTCTGTTTACAAGAACCTCGTTTACGGTACAAGTTCAATATCACAGAAAGTGAAAAATTGATAAAGAAGTTGTGGTAATTACGAACAATGCAATATCACTCAGCAATGAAATCTACATCATCAGGCGCATAGCAGCATAGTGAGTGGATTCAGGTACGATGATTCTAAGTGAAATAAGTCACACAGAAAAAGAAACATCATAAGATATCACTAATACACGGAATGTAAACTTGGCTACACAGGAACTGAATTACAAAACAGAACAGGGTCTCAAATGTAGAAAATCAACTTATGCTTGCTTAAGGGGAAAGGTGAGTTGGGGTGCTGCATAAAACCAGAGATTGAAATTAGCACAGATACCGTTCCATAAGCCAAATATGTAATAGACAAGAGCTACTCCTTGCTCAGCGAAGTGGACTCAACACCCCATATGAAACGCCTAAGAATATACCTGACTAGTAAGAATCTTAAAACCTATGGATTTATATGTCTCCGAAAGAGAATCAAGCGTGTGTACAGCGGCATAAACGCAGCAGTGATAGGATTGGTGAGGTTCGGTGAGCAAATGCAGACCCTTTAAAGTCATATTGCATGGTACCCATTCCATGGGTCTCAACTCTCCAGGTTTAAGGGATTCTACCTTCAGCTAAAACATGCATGTGGAACCCAGAGTATGATCCACCGAGTGATCGGGAATCGTGTTCAAATGTATCTCAGTTTTCGTCCCCTGGTACTCGGGTGCAACATTCCAGACGCTTTACTAACACTCTCCCCACTTGGAGATCAGTGCCTTTAACCTCCTGTTTGGCCCAGTTTGCAATATCTGCGGAAGATGAACAGGAATAGGGAGAACCAATGAGAGACTAGCTGGAGGTGTCTGGACGGGCAAATTTAACTCTCATTTCCCACCAGGAAGAGGAATTAACCAAAGGCTCAGCGGGCCATGCCGGAACCACACTAGGGCCTGAAGCAAACTTGCGTTGTTGCGGCCAGCTCACAAGAATGCGAGTTGAAGAAAGGAGCTCAGGGGCACTGTAATTCACAAACCTGCAGAGTTATAAATGACAGCTATCGTCCAAAAATATATTGAAGTAAGGCTGCCAAGAGGACTTGAAAGCGGGGCAGAATTGCAGGAAACCGATTTCAGGAGGTAGACTGGAATTGCATGTAAAGCATAGGAAAAGAGGCAGAACGTCCACAATGATGCACTTGGCCAAAAACGGCACATGCGTTTTTTCCTGAATATATTCAGGAAAAAATCACATACGCACTTTTTGGCCCACCAAGCAAGCTTGCAAAGGAAATCTGCACTAAAATGAAGTCTCACTGCCCCCCAGTCAAAAGGGCCATCTGAAAAAAGTGTAAAATCCAGAAAGGCAGGACAGGCCATGGAGAACTGGGAGCCTTGTTATGCTGATGGGCGGGATTTAAATTGCCAACAGCCACTCTGGAGAAGTGTATGGTGTTTCCTGAAACATCTAAAAAACAAAGCAACAGAGCCTAGGGCACTTCCACTTATGGTCCTATAGCTTAGGGAAATTAAAATAAAAAAGACACAGCCACCCCAAAGTTTGGGACGGCTCTGTTTACAAGAACCTCGTTTACGGTACAAGTTCAACATTGCAGAAAGCGAAAAATGGATAAAGACGTTGTGGTACTTACGTACAATGCAATATCACTCAGCAATGAAATCTATGTCATCAGGCCCGTAGCAGCATAATGAGTGGATTCAGGTATGATGATTCTACGTGAAATAAGTCACACAGAAAAGAAACATCATAAGATATCACTACTACACGGAATGTAAACTTGGCTACACAGGAACTGAACCACAAAACAGAACAGGGTCTCAAATGTAGAAAACCAACTTATGCTTGCTTAAGGGTTAAGGTGAGTTGGGGTGCTGCATAAAACCAGAGATTGAAATTAGCACAGATAACATTCCATAAGCCAAATATGTAATAGACAAGAGCTACTCCTTGCTCAACGAATTGGACATAACACCCCATATTAAACGCCTAAGAATATACCTGACTGGTAAGAATCTTAAAACCTATGGATTTATATGTCTCCGAAAGAGAATGAAGCATGTGTACAGTGGCATGAATGCAGCAGTGATAGGATTGGTGAGGTTCGGTGAGCAAATGCAGACCCTTTGAAGTCATATTGCATATTACCCATTCCATGGGTCTCAACTCTCCAGGTTTAAGGGATTCTTCCTTCAGCTAAAACATGCATGTGGAACCCAGAGTATGATCCACCGTGTGATCGGGAAATGTGTTCAAATGTATTTCAGTTTTCATCCCCTGGTACACGGGAGCAACATTCCAGACGCTTTGCTAACACTCTCCCCACTTGGAGAGTCAGTGCCTTTAACCTCCTGTTTGGCCCAGGTTTCAATATCTGCGGAAAATGAACAGGAATAGGGAGAACCCATGAGAGACTAGCTGGAGGTGTCTGGACGGGCAAATTTAACTCTCATTTCCCACCAGGAAGAGGAATTAACCAAAGGCTCAGCGGGCCATGCCGGAACCACACTAGGGCCTGAAGCAAACATGCGTTGTTGCGGCCAGCTCACAAGAAAGCGAGTTGAAGAAAGGAGCTCAGGGGCACTGTAATTCACAAACGTGCAGAGTTATAAATGACAGCTATCGTCCAAAAATATATTGAAGTAAGGCTGCCAAGAGGACTTGAAAGCGGGGCAGAATTGCAGGAAACCGATTTCAGGAGGTAGACTGGAATTGCATGTAAAGCATAGGAAAAGAGGCAGAACGTCCACAATGATGCACTTGGCCAAAAAGTGCGTATGCGTTTTTTCCTAAATATATTCAGGAAAAAATCGCATACGCACTTTTTGGCCCACCAAGCAAGCTTGCAAAGGAAATCTGCACTACAATGAAGTCTCACTGCCCCCCGGTCAAAAGGGCCATCTGAAAAAAGTGTAAAACCCACAAAGGCAGGACAGGCCATGGAGAACTGGGAGCCTTGTTATGCTGATGGGCGGGACGTGAATTGCCAACAGCCATTCTGGAGAAGTGTATGGTGTTTCCTGAAACATCCAAAAAACAAAGCAACAGAGCCTAGGGCACTTCCACTTATGGTCCTATAGCTTAGGGAAATTAAAATTGAAAAGACACAGCCACCCCAAAGTTTGGGACAGCTCTGTTTACAAGAACCTCGTTTACGGTACAAGTTCAATATCACAGAAAGCGAAAAATGGATAAAGAAGTTGTGATACTTACGTACAATGCAATATCACTCAGCAATGAAATCTATGTCATCAGGAACATAGCAGCATAATGAGTGGATTCAGTTATGATGATTCTAAGTGAAATAAGTCACACAGAAAAAGAAACATCATAAGATATCACTACTACACGGAATGTAAACTTGGCTACACAGGAACTGAATTACAAAACAGAACAGGGTCTCAATGTAGAACACCAACTTATGCGTGCTTAATGGGAAAGGTGAGTTGGGGTGCTGCATAAAATCAGAGATTGAAATTAGCACAGTTACCGTTCCATAAGCCAAATATGTAATAGACAAGAGCTACTCCTTGCTCAACGAAGTGGACTCAACACCCCATATTAAACGCCTAAGAATATACCTGACTAGTAAGAATCTTAAAACCTATGGATTTATATGTCTCCGAAAGACAATCAAGCATGTGTACAGCGGCATAAACGCAGCAGTGATAGGATTGGTGAGGTTCGGTGAGCAAATGCAGACCCTTTGAAGTCATATTGCATGGTACCCATTCCATGGGTCTCAACTCTCCAGGTTTAAGGGATTCTTCCTTCAGCTAAAACATGCATGTGGAACCCAGAGTATGATCCACCGTGTGATCGGGAAACGTGTTCAAATGTGTCTCAGTTTTCGTCCCCTGGTACTCGGGTGCAACATTCCAGACGCTTTACTAACACTCTCCCCACTTGGAGAGTCAGTGCCTTTAACCTCCTGTTTGGCCCAGTTTGCAATTTCTGCGGAAAATGAACAGAAATAGGGAGAACCCATGAGAGACTAGCTGGAGGTGTCTGGACGGGCAAATTTAACTCTCATTTCCCACCAGGAATAGGAATTAACCAAAGGCTCAGCGTGCCATGCCGGAACCACACTAGGGCCTGAAACAAACCTGCGGTGTTGAGGCCAGCTCACAATAAAGTGAGTTGAAGAAAGGAGCTCAGGGGCACTGTCATTCACAAACATGCAGAATTATAAATGACAGCTATCATCCAAAAATATACTGAAGTAAGGCTACCAAGAGGACTTGAAAGCGGGGCAGAACTGCAGGAACCTGATTTCAGGAGGTAGACTGGAATTGAATGTAAAGCATAGCAAAAGAGGCAGAACGTCCACAATGATGCACTTGGCCAAAATGGGCGTATGGGTTTTTTCCTGAATATATTCAGGAAAAAACGCAGACGCCCTTTTTGGCCAACCAAGCAAGCTTGCAAAGGAAATCTGCACTACAATGAAGTCTCTATGCCCCCCGGTCAAAAGGGCCATCTGAAAAAAGTCTAAAATCCAGAAGCGCAGGATAGGCCATGGAGAACTGGGAGCCTTCTTATGCTGATGGGCGGGATGTAAATTGCCAACAGCCACTCTGGAGAAGTATATGGTGTATCCTGAACATCTGAAAAACCAAGCAACATATCCTGGGCACTTCCACTTATGGTCCTATAGCTTAGGGAAATTAAAATCAAAAAGACACAGCCACCCCAAAGTTTGGGACTGCTCTGTTTACAAGAACCTCGTTTACGTTACAAGTTCAATATCGCAGAAAGCGAAAACTGGATAAGGAAGTTGTGGTAATTACGTCCAATGCAATATCACTCAGCAATGAAATCTATGTCATCAGGCCCATAGCAGCATAATGAGTGGATTCAGGTACGATGATTCTAAGTGAAATAAGTCACAGAGAAAAAGGAACATCATAAGATATCACTAATACACAGAATGTAAACTTGGCTACACAGGAACTGAATTACAAAACAGAACAGGGCCTCAAATGTAGAAAACCAACTTATGCTTGTTTAAGGGGAAAGGTGAGTTGGGGTGCTGCATAAAACCAGAGATTGAAATTAGCACAGATACCGTTCCATAAGCCAAATATATAATAGACAAGAGCTACTCCTTGCTCACCGAAGTGGACTCAACACCCCATATTAAACGCCTAAGAATATACCTGACTAGTAAGAATCTTAAAACCTATGGATTTATATGTCTCCAAAAGAGAATCAAGCATGTGCACAGCAGCATAAATGCAGCAGTGATAGGATTGGTGAGGTTCGGTGAGCAAATGCAGACCCTTTGAAGTCATATTGCATGGTACCCATTCCAAGGGTCCCAACTCTCCAGCTTTAAGGGATTCTTCCTTCAGCTAAAACATGCATGTGGAACCCAGAGTATGATCCACCGTGTGATCGGGAAACGTGTTCAAATGTGTCTCAGTTTTCGTCCCCTGGTACTCGGGTGCAACATTCCAGACGCTTTACTAACACTCTCCCCAATTGGAGAGTCAGTGCCTTTAACCTCCTGTGTGGCCCAGTTATCAATTTCTGCAGAAAATGAACAGGAATAGGGAGAACCAATGAGAGACTAGCTGGAGGTGTCTGGACGGGCAAATTTAACTCTCATTTCCCACCAGGAAGAGGAATTAACCAAAGGCTCAGCGTGCCATGCCGGAACCACACTAGGGCCTGAAGCAATCCTGCAGTGTTGCGGCCAGTTCACAAGAAAGCGAGTTGAAGAAAGGAGCTCAGGGGCACTGTAATTCACAAACCTGCAGAGTTATAAATGACAGCTATCGTCCAAAAATATATTGGAGTAAGGCTGCCAAGAGGACTAGAAAGCGGGGCAGAATTGCAGGAAACCGATTTCGGGAGGTAGACAGGAATTGCATGTAAAGCATAGGAAAAGAGGCAGAACGTCCACAATGATGCACATGCCCAAAAAGGGCGTATGCGTTTTTTCCTGAATATATTCAGGAAAAAACGCATACGCACTTTTTGGCCAACCAAGCAAGCTTGCAAAGGAAATCTGCACTACAATGAAGTCTCACTGCCCCCACGGTCAAAAGGGCCATCTGAATAAAGTGTAAAATCCAGAAAGGCAGGACAGGTCATGGAGAACTGGGAGACTTGTTATGCTGATGGGCGGGATATAAACTGCCAACAGCCACTCTGGAGAAGTGCATGGTGTTTCCTGAAACATATAAAAAACAAAGCAACAGAGCCTAGGGCACTTCCACTTATGGTCCTATAGCTTACGAAAATTAAAATCAAAAAGACAACGCCACCCCAAATTTTGGGACAGCTGTGTTTACAAGAACCTCGTTTACGGTACAAGTTCAATATCACAGAAAGTGAAAAGTTGATAAAGAAGTTGTGGTATTTACGAACAATGCAATATCACTCAGCAATGAAATCTACATCATCAGGCGCATAGCAGCATAGTGAGTGAATTCAGGTACGATGATTCTAAGTGAAATAAGTCACAGAGAAAAAGAAACATCATAAGATATCACTAATACACGGAATGTAAACTTGGCTACACAGGAACTGAATTACAAAACAGAACAGGGTCTCAAATGTAGAAAACCAACTTATGCTTGCTTAAGGGGAAAGGTGAGTTGGGGTGCTGCATAAAACCAGAGATTGAAATTAGCACAGATACCGTTCCATAAGCCAAATATGTAATAGACAAGAGCTACTCCTTGCTCAGCGAAGTGCACTCAACACCCCATATTAAACGCCTAAGAATATACCTGACTAGTAAGAATCTTAAAACCTATGGATTTATATGTCACCGAAACAGAGTCAAGCATGTGTACAGCGGCATAAATGCAGCAGTGATAGGATTGGTGAGGTTCGGTGAGCAAATGCAGACCCTTTCAAGTCATATTGCATGGTACCCATTCCATGGGTCTCAACTCTCCAGGTTTAAGGGATTCTTCCTTCAGCTAAAACATGCATGTGGAACCCAGAGTATGATCCACCGTGTGATCGGGAATCGTGTTCAAATGTGTCTCAGTTTTCGTCCCCTGGTACTCGGGTGCAACATTCCAGACGCTTTACTAACACTCTCCCCACTTGGAGAGTCAGTGCCTTCAAGCTCCTGTTTGGCCCAGTTTGCAATATCTGAACAAGATGCACAGGAATAGGGAGAACCAATGAGAGACTAGCTGGAGGTGTCTGGACGGGCAAATTTAACTCTCATTTCCCACCAGGAAGAGAAATTAATCAAAGGCTCAGCGTGCCGTGCCGGAACCACACTAAGGCCTTAAGCAATCCTGCGGTGTTGCGGCCAGCTCACAAGAAAGCGAGTTGAAGAAAGGAGCTCAGGGGCACTGTAATTCACAAACCTGCAGAGTTATAAATGACAGCTATCGTCCAAAAATATATTCAAGTGAGGCTGCCAAGAGGACTTGAAAGCGGGGCAGAATTGCAGGAAACCGATTTCAGGAGGTAGACTGGAATTGCATGTAAAGCATAGGAAAAGAGGCAGAACGTCCACAATGATGCACTTGGCCAAAGGGGCGTATGCGTATTTTCCTGAATATATTCAGTAAAACACGCATACGCCCTTTTTGGCCAACCAAGCAAGCGTGCAAAGGAAATCTGCACTACAATGAAGTCTCACTGCCCCCCAGTCAAAAGGGCCATCTGAAAAAAGTGTAAAATCCAGAAAGGCAGGACAGGCCATGGAGAACTGGGAGCCTTGTTATGCTGATGGGCGGGATGTAAATTGCAAACAGCCACTCTGGAGAAGTGAATGGTGTTTCCTGAAACATCTACAAAACAAAGCAACAGAGCCTAGGGCACTTCCACTTATGGTCCTATAGCTTAGGGAAATTAAAATCAAAAAGACACAGCCACCCCAAATTTTGGAATGGCTCTGTTTACAAGAACCTCGTTTACGGTACAAGTTCAATATCACAGAAAGCGAGAAATGGATAAAGAAGCTGTGGTACTTACGTACAATGCAATATCACTCAGCAATGAAATCTATGTCATCAGGCCCATAGCAGCATAATGAGTGGATTCAGGTACGATGATGCTAAGTGAAATAAGTCACAGAGAAAAAGAAACATCATAAGATATCACTACTACGCGGAATGTAAACTTGGCTACACAGGAACTGAATTACAAAACAGAACAGGACCTCAAATGTAGAAAACCAACTTATGCGTGCTTAAGGGGAAAGGTGAGTTGGGGTGCTCCATAAAACCAGAGATTGAAATTAGCACAGATACCGTTCCATAAGCCAAATATGTAATAGACAAGAGCTACTCCTTGCTCAACGAAGAGGACACAACACCCCATATTAAACGCCTAAGAATATACCTGACTAGTAAGAATCTTAAAACCTATGGATTTATATGTCACCGAAACAGAATCAAGACTGTGTACAGCGGCATAAGCGCAGCAGTGATAGGATTGGTGAGGTTCGGTGAGCAAATGCAGACCCTTTGGAGTCATATAGCATTGTACCCATTCCATGGGTCTCAACTCTCCAGGTTTAATGGATTCTTCCTTCAGCTAAAACATGCATGTGGAACCCAGAGTATGATCCACCATGTGATCAGGAAACGCGTTCAAATGTGTCTCAGTTTTCGTCCCCTGGTACTCGGGTGCAACATTCCAGACGCTTTACTAACACTCTCCCCACTTGGAGAGTCAGTGCCTTTAACCTCCTGTTTGGCCCAGTGTGCAATTTCTGCGGAAAATGAACAGGAATAGGGAGAACCAATGAGAGACTAGCTGGAGGTGTCTGGACGGGCAAATTTAACTCTCATTTTCCACAAGGAAGAGGAATTAACCAAAGGCTCAGCGTGCCATGCCGGAACCACACTACGGCCTGAAGCAATCCCGCCGTGTTGCGAGCAGCTCACAAGAAAGCGAGTTGAAGAATGGATCTCAGGGGCACTGTAATTCACAAACCTGCAGAGTTACAAATGACAGCTATCGTCCAAAAATATATTGAAGTAAGGCTGCCAAGAGGACTTCAAAGCGGGGCAGAATTGCAGGAAACCGATTTCAGGAGGTAGACTGGAATTGCATTTAAAGCATAGGAAAAGAGGTAGAAGGTCCACAATGATGCACTTGGCCAAAAAGCACGTATGCATTTTTTCCTGAATATATTCAGGAAAAAACACATACACCCTTTTTGGCGAACCAAGCAACCTTGCAATGGAAATCTGCACTAAAATGAAGTCTCACTGCACCCCGGTCAAAAGTAACCATTTGAAAAAAGTGTAAAATCCAGAAAGGCAGGACAGGCCATGGAGAACTGGGAGCCTTGTTATGCTCATGTGCAGGAGGTAAATTGCCAACAGCCACCCTGGAGAAGTGTATGGTGTTTCCAGAAACATCTAAAAAGCAAAGCAACAGAGCCTAGAGAACTTCCACTTATGGTCCTATAGCTTAGGGAAATTAAAATCAAAAAGACACAGCCACCCCAAAGTTTCGGACGGCTCTGTTTACAAGAACCTCGTTTACGGTACAAGTTCAATATCGCAGAAAGCGAAAAATGGATAAAGACGTTGTGGTACTTACGTACAATGCAATATCACTCAGCAATGAAATCTATGTCATCAGGCCCGTAGCAGCATAATGAGTGGATTCAGGTACGATGATTCTAAGTGAAATAAGTCACACAGAAAAAGAAACATCATAAGATATCACTACTACACGGAATGTAAACTTGGCTACACAGGAACTGAATTACAAAACAGAACAGGGTCTCAAATGTAGAACACCAACTTATGCGTGCTTAAGGGGAAAGGTGAGTTGGGGTGCTGCATAAAACCAGAGATTGAAATTAGCCCAGATACCTTTCCATAAGCCAAATATGTAATAGACAAGAGCTACTCCTTGCTCAACAAAGTGGACTCAACACCGCATATTAAACGCCTAAGAATATACCTGAATAGTAAGAATCTTAAAACCTATGGATTTATATGTCTCCGAAAGAGAATCCAGCGTGTGTACAGCGGCATAAACGCAGCAGTGATAGGATTGGTGAGGTTCGGTGAGCAAATGCAGACCCTTTGAAGTCATATTGCATGGTACCCATTCCATGGGTCTCAACTCTCGAGGTTTAAGGGATTCTTCCTTCAGCTAAAACGTGCATGTGGAAACCAGAGTATGATCCACCATGTGATCGGGAAACGTGTTCAAATGTGTCTCAGTTTTCATCCCCTGGTACTCGGGTGCAACATTCCAGACGCTTTACTAACACTCTTCCCACTTGGAGAGTCAATGCCTTTAACCTCCTGTTTGGCCCAGTTTGCAATTTCTGCGGAAAATGAACAGGAATAGGGAGAACCAATGAGAGACTAGCTGGAGGTATCTGGACGGGCAAATTTAACTCTCATTTCCCACCAGGAAGAGGAATTAACGAAAGGCTCAGCGTGCCGTTGCGGAACCACACTAGGGCCTGAAGCAATCCTGCGGTGTTGCGGCCAGCTCACAAGAAAGCGAGTTGAAGAAAGGAGCTCAGGGGCACTGTCATTCACAAACCTGAAGAGTTATAAAAGACAGCTATCGTCCAAAAATATATTGAAGTAAGGCTGCCAAGAGGACTTGAAAGCGGGGCAGAATTGCAGGAAACCGATTTCAGGAGGTAGACTGGAATTGCATGTAAAGCATACGAAAAGAGGCAGAACGTCCACAATGATGCACTTGGCCAAAAAGGGCGTATGAGTTTTTTCCTGAATCTATTCAGGAAAAAACGCATACGCCCTTTTTGGCCAACTAAGCAAGCTTGCAAAGGAAATCCGCACTACAATGAAGTCTCACTGCCCCCCTGTCAAAAGGGCCATCTGAAAAAAGTGTAAAATCCAGAAAGGCAGGACAGGCCATGGAGAACTGGGAGCCTTGTTATGCTGATGGGCGGGATGTAAATTGCCAACAGCCACTCTGGAGAAGTGTATGGTGTTTCCTGAAACATCTAAAAAACAAAGCAACAGAGCCTAGGGCACTTCCACTTATGGTCCTATAGCTTAGGGAAATTAAAATCAAAAAGACACAGCCACCCCAAAGTTTGGGACGGCTCTGTTTACAAGAACCTTGTTTACGGTACAAGTTCAATATCACAGAAAGCGAAAAATGGATAAAGAAGTTGTGGTACTTACGTACGATACAATATCACTCAGCAATGAAATCTATGTCATCAGGTCCGTAGCAGCATAATGAGTGGATTCAGGTACGATGATTCTAAGTGAAATAAGTCACACAGAAAAAGAAACATCATCAGATATCACTAATACACGGAATGTAAACTTGGCTACACAGGAACTGAATTACAAAACAGAACAGGGTCTCAAATGCAGAAAACCAACTTATGCTTGCTTAAGGGGAAAGGTGAGTTGGGGTGCTGCATAAAACCAGAGATTGAAAGTAGCACAGATACCGTTCCATAAGCCAAATATGTAATACACAAGAGCTACTACTTGCTCAACGAAGTGGACTCAACACCCCATATTAAACGCCTAAGAATATACCTGACTAGTAAGAATCTTAAAACCTATGGATTTATATGTCTCCGAAAGAGAATCAAGCGTGTGTACAGCGGCATAAACGCAGCAGTGATAGGATGGGTGAGGTTCGGTGAGCAAATGCAGACCCTTTGAAGTCATATTGCATGGTACCCATTCCATGGGTCTCAACTCTCCAGGTTTAAGGGATTCTTCCTTCAGCGAAAACGTGCATGTGGAACCCAGAATATGATCCACCATGTGATCGGGAAACGTGTTGAAACGTGTCTCAGTTTTCGTCCCCTGGTACTTGGGTGCAACATTCCAGACGCTTTACTAACACTCTTCCCACTTGGAGAGTCAATGCCTTTAACCTCCTGTTTGGCCGAGTTTGCAATTTCTGCGGAAAATGAACAGGAATAGGGAGAACCAATGAGAGACTAGCTGGAGGTGTCTGGACGGGCAAATTTAACTCTCATTTCCCACCAGGAAGAGGAATTAACGAAAGGCTCAGCGTGCCATGCTGGAATCACACTAGGGCCTGAAGCAATCTTGTGGTGCTGCGGGCAGATCACAAGAAAGCGAGTTGAAGAAAGGAGCTCAGGGGCACTGTCATTCACAAACCTGCAGAGTTATCAATGAAAGCTATCGTCCAAAAATATATTGAAGTAAGGCTGCCAAGAGGACTTGAAAGCGGGGCAGAATTGAGGAAACCGATTTCAGGAGGTAGACTGGAGTTGCATGTAAAGCATAGGAAAAGAGGCAGAACGTCCACAATGATGCACTTGGCCTAAAAGGGCGTATGCGTTTTTTCCTGAATATATTCAGGAAAAAACGCATATGCCCTTTTTGGCCAACCAAGCAAGCTTGCAAAGGAAATCTGCACTACAATGAAGTCTCACTGCCCCCCGGTCAAAAGGGCCATCTGAAAAAAGTGTAAAATCCAGAAAGGCAGGACAGGCCATGAAGAACTGGGAGCCTTGTTATGCTGATGGGCGGGATGTAAATTGCCAACAGCCACTCTGGAAAACTGTATGGTGTTTCCTGAAACATCCAAAAAACAAAGCAACAGAGCCTAGGGCACTTCCACTTATGGTCCTATAGCTTAGGGAAATTAAAATCAAAAAGACACAGCCACACATAAGTTTGGGACGGGTCTGTTTACAAGAACCTCATTTTCGGTACAATTTCAATATCACAGAAAGCGAAAAATGGATAAAGAAGTTGTGGTACTTACGTACAATGCAATATCACTCAGCAATGAAATCTATGTCATCAGGCCCGTAGCAGCATAATGAGTGGATTCAGGTACGATGATTCTAAGTGAAATAAGTAACACAGAAAATGAAACATCATAAGATATCACTACTACAGGGAATGTAAACTTGGCTACACAGAAACTGAATTACAAAACAGAACAGGGTCTCAAATGTAGAACACCAACTTATGCTTGCTTACGGGGAAAGGTGAGTTGGGGTGCTGCATAAAACCAGAGATTGAAATTAGCACAGAAACCCTTCCATAAGCCAAATATGTAATAGACAAGAGCTACTCCTTGCTCAATGAAGTGGACTCAACACCCCATATTAAATGCCAAAGAATATACCTGACTAGTAAGACTCTTAAAACCTATGGATTTATATGTCTCTGAAAGAGAATCAAGCATGTGTACAGCGGCATAAACACAGCAGTGATAGGATTGGTAAGGTTTGGTGAGCAAATGCAGACCCTTTGAAGTCATATTGCATGGTACCCATTCCATGGGTCTCAACTCTCCAGGTTTAAGGGATTCTTCCTTCAGCTAAAACATGCATGTGGAACCCAGAGTATGATCCACCATGTGATCGGGAAACGTGTTCAAATGTTTCTCAGTTTTCGTCCCCTGGTACTCAGGTGCAACATTCCAGACGCTTTACAAACACTCTCCCCACTTGGAGAGTCAGTGCCTTTAACCTCCTGTTTGGCCCAGTTTGCAATTTCTGCAGAAAATGAACAGTAATAGGGAGAACCAATGAGAGACGATCTGGAGGTGTCTCGACGGGCAAATTTAACTCTCATTTCCCACCAGGAAGAGGAATTAACCAAAGGCTCAGCGTGCCATGCCGGAACCACACGAGGGCCTGAAGCAATCCTGCGGTGTTGCGGCCAGCTCACAAGAAAGCGAGTTGAAGAAAGGAGCTCAGGGGCACTGTCATTCACAAACCTGCAGAGTTATAAATGACAGCTATCGTCCAAAAATATATTGAAGTAAGGCTGCCAAGAGGACTTGAAAGCTGGGCAGAATTGCAGGAAACCGATTTCAAGAGGTAGACTGGAATTGCATGTAAAGCATAGGAAAAGAGGCAGAACGTCCACAATGATGCACTTGGCAAAAAAGGGCGTATTTGTTTTTTCCTGAATATATTCAGGAAAAAATGCATACGCCCTTTTTGGCCAAACAAGCAAGATTGAAAAGGAAATCTGCACTACAATGAAGTCTCACTGCCCCCCCCTCAAAAGGGCCATCTGAAAAAAGTGTAAAATCCAGAAAGGCAGGACAGGCCATGGAGAACTGGGAGCCTTGTTATGCTGATGGGCGGGATGTAAATTGCCAACAGCCACTCTGCAGAAGTGTATGGTGTTTCCTGAAACATCCAAAAAACAAAGCAACAGAGCCTAGGGCACTTCCACTTATGGTCCTATAGCTTAGGGAAATTAAAATCAAAAAGACACAGCCACCCCAAAATTTGGGATGGCTCTGTTTACAAGAACCTCGTTTACGGTACAAGTTCAATATCACAGAAAGCGAAAAATGGATAAAGAAGTTGTGGTACTTACGTACAATGCAATATCACTCAGCAATGAAATCTATGTCATCAGGCCCGTAGCAGCATAATGAGTGGATTCAGGTACGATGATTCTAAGTGAAATAAGTCACACAGAAAAAGAAAAATCATAAGATATAACTAATACACGAAATGTAAACTTGGCTACACAGGAACTGAATTACAAAACAGAACAGGGTCTCAAATGTAGAACACCAACTTATGCTTGCTTAATGGGAAAGGTGAGTTGGGGTGCTGCATAAAACCAGAGATTGAAATTAGCACAGATACCGTTCCATAAGCCAAATATGTAATAGACAAGAGCTACTCCTTGCTCAACGAAGTGGACTCAACACCCCATATTAAACGCCTAAGAATATACCTCACTAGTAAGAATCTTAAAACCTATGGATTTATATGTCTCGGAAAGAGAATCAAGCATGTGTACAGCAGCATAAACGCAGCAGTGATAGGATTGTTGAGGTTCGGTGAGCAAATGTAGACCCTTTGAAGTCATATTGCACGGTACCCATTCCATTGGTTTCAACTCTCCATGTTTAATGGATTCTTCCTTCAGCAAAAACATGCATGTGGAACCCAGAGTATGATCCACAGTGTGATCGGAAAACGTGTTCAAATGTGTCTCAGTTTTCGTCCCCTGGTACTCGGGTGCAACATTCCAGACGCTTTACTAACACTCTCCCCACTTGGAGAGTCAGTGCCTTTAACCTCCTGTTTGGCCCAGTTTGTAATTTCTGCGGAAAATGAACAGGAAAAGGGAGAACCAATGAGAGACTAGCTGGAGGTGTCTGGACGGGCAAGTTTAACTCTCATTTCCCACCAGGAAGAGGAATTAACCAAAGGCTCAGCGTGCCATGCCGGAACCACACTAGGGCCTGAAGCAATCCTGCGGTGTTGCAGCCAGCTCACAAGAAAGCGAGTTGAAGAAAGGAGCTCAGGGGCACTGTCATTCACAAACCTGCAGAGTTATAAATGACAGCTATCGTCCAAAAATATATTGAAGTAAGGCTGCCAAGAGGACTTGAATGTGGGGCAGAATGGCAGGAAACTGATTTCAGGAGGTAGACTGGAATTGCATGTAAAGCATAGGAAAAGAGGCAGAACGTCCACAATGATGCACTTGGCCAAAAAGGGCGTATGCATTTTTTCCTGAATATATTCAGGAAAAAATGCATACGCCCTTTTTGGCCAACCAAGCAAGCTTGCAAAGGAAATCTGCACTACAAGGAAGTCTCACTGCCCCCCGGTCAAGAGGGCCATCTGAAAAAAGTGTAAAATCCAGAAAGGCAGGACAGGCCATGGAGAACTGGGAGCCCTGTTATGCTGATGGGCGGGATGTAAATTGCCAACAGCCACTCTGGAGAAGTGTATGGTGTTTCATGAAACATCCAAAAAACAAAGCAACAGAGCCTAGGGCACTTCCACTTATGGTCCTATAGCTTAGGGAAATTAAAATCAAAAAGACACAGCCACCCCAAAGTTTGGGACGGCTGTGTTTACAAGAACCTCATTTACGGTACAAGTGCAATATCGCAGAAAGCGAAAAATGGATAAAGAAGTTGTGGTACTTATGTACAATGCAATATCACTCAACAATGAAATCTATGTCATCAGGCCCGAAGCAGCATAATGAGTGGATTCAGGTACGAGGATTCTAAGAGAAATAATTCACACACAAAAAGAAACATCATAAGATATCACTGATACACGGAATGTAAACTTGGCTACACAGGAACTGAATTACAAAACAGAACAGGGTCTCAAATGTAGAAAACCAACTTATGCCTGCTTAAGGGGAAAGGTGAGTTGGGGTGCTGCATAAAACCAGAGATTGAAATGAGCACAGATACCGTTCCATAAGCCAAATATGTAATAGACAAGAGCTACTCCCTGCTCAACGAAGTGGACTCAACACCCCATATTAAACGCCTAAGAATATACCTGACTAGTAAGAATCTTAAAACCTATGGATTTATATGTCTCCGAAAGAGAATCAAGTGTGTGTACAGCGGCATAAACGCAGCAGTGATAGGATGGGTGAGGTTCGGTGAGCAAATGCAGACCCTTTGAAGTCATATTGCATGGTACCCATTCCATGGGTCTCAACTCTGCAGGTTTAAGTATTCTTCCTTCAGCTAAAACATGCATGTGGAACCCAGAGTATGATCCACCGTGTGATCGGGAAACGTGTTCAAATGTGTCTCAGTTTTCGTCCCCTGGTACTCGGGTGCAACATTCCAGACGCTTTACTAACACTCTCCCCACTTGGAGAGTCAGTGCCTTTAACCTCCTGTTTGGCCCAGTTTGCAATTTCTGCGGAAAATGAACAGGAATAGGGAGAACCAATGAGAGACTAGCTGGAGGTGTCTGGACGGGCAAATTTAACTCTGATTTCCCACCAGGTAGAGGAATTAACCAAAGGCTCAGCGTGCCGTGCCGGAACCAGATTAGGGCATGAAGCAATCCTGCGGTGTTGCGGCCAGCTCACAAGAAAGCGAGTTGAAGAAAGGAGCTCAGGGGCACTGTAATTCACAAACCTGCAGAGTTATAAATGACAGCTATCGTCCAAAAATATATTGAATAAGGCTGCCAAGAGGACTTGAAAGCGGCCAGAATTGCAGGAAACCGATTTCAGGAGGTAGACTGGAATTGCATGTAGAGCAGAGGAAAAGAGGCAGAACGTCCACAATGATGCACTTGGCCAAAAAGGGCGTATGTGTTTTTTCCTGAATATATTCAGGAAAAAACGCATACGCCCTTTTTGGCCAACCAAGCAAGCTTGCAAAGGAAATCTGCACTACAACGAAGTCTCTCTGCCCCCCGGTCAAAAGGGCCATCTGAAAAAAGTGTAAAATCCAGAAAGGCAGGACAGGCCATGGAGAACTGGGAGCCTTGTTATGCTGATGGGCGGGATGTAAATTGCCAACAGCCACTCTGGAGAAGTGTATGGTGTTTCCTGAAACATCTAAAAAACAAAGCAACAGAGTCTAGGGCACTTCCACTTATGGTCCTATAGCTTAGGGAAATTAAAATCAAAAAGACACAGCCACCCCAAAGTTTGGGACGGCTCTGTTTACAAGAACCTCCTTTACGTTACAAGTTCAATATCACAGAAAGCGAAAAATGGATAAAGAAGTTGTGGTACTTACATACAATGCAATATCACTCAGCAATGAAATCTATGTCATCAGGCGCGTAGCAGCATGAGTGGATTCAGGTACAATGATTCTAAGTGAAATAAGTCACACAGAAAAAGAAACATCATAAGATATCACTAATACATGGAATGTAAACTTGGCTACACAGGAACTGAATTACAAAACAGAACAGGGTCTCAAATGCAGAAAACCAACTTATGCTTGCTGAAGGGGAAAGGTGAGTTTGGGTGCTGCATAAAACCAGAGATTGAAATGAGCACAGATAGCGTTCCATAAGCCAAATATGTAATAGACAAGAGCTACTCCTTGCTCAACGAAGTGGACTCAACACCCCATATTAAATGCCTAAGAATATACCTGACTAGTAAGAATCTTAAAACCTATGGATTTATATGTCTCCGAAAGAGAATCAAGCGTGTGTACAGCGGCATAAACGCAGCAGTGATAGGATTGGTGAGGTTCGGTGAGCAAATGCAGACCCTTTGAAGTCATATTGCATGGTACCCATTCCATGGGTCTCAACTCTCCAGGTTTAAGGGATTCTTCCTTCAGCTAAAACATGCATGTGGAACCCAGAGTATGATCCACCGTGTGATCGGGAAACGTGTTCAAATGTGTCTCAGTTTTCGTCCCCTTGTACTCGGGTGCAACATTCCAGACGCTTTACTAACACTCTCCCCACTTGGATAGTCAGTGCCTTTAACCTCCTGTTTGGCCCAGTTTGCAATTTCTGCGGAAGATGAACAGGAATAGGGAGAACCAATGAGAGACTAGCTGGAGGTGTCTGGACGGGCAAATTTAACTCTCATTTCCCACCAGGTAGAGGAATTAACCAAAGGCTCAGCGTGCCATGCCAGAACCACACTAGGGCCTGAAGCAATCCTGTGGTGTTGCGGCCAGCTCACAAGAAAGCGAGTTGAAGAAAGGAGCTCAGGGGCACTGTCATTCACAAACCTGCAGAGTTATAAATGACAGCTATCGTCCAAAAATATATTGAAGTAAGGCTGCCAAGAGGACTTGAAAGCGGGGCAGAATTGCAGGAAACCGATTTCAGGAGGTAGACTGGAATTGCATGTAAAGCATAGGAAAAGAGGCAGAACGTCCACAATGATGCACTTGGCCAAAAAGGACATATGAGTTTTTTCCTGAATATATTCAGGAAAAAACGCATACGCCTTTTTGGCCAAGCAAGCAAGCTTGCAAAGGAAATCTGCACTACAATGAAGTCTCACTGCTCCCCCCTCAAAAGGGCCATCTGAAAAAAGTGTAAAATGCAGAAAGGCAGGACAGGCCATGGAGAACTGGGAGCCTTGTTATGCTGATGGGCGGGATGTAAATTGCCAACAGCCACTCTGGAGAAGTGTATGGTGTTTCCTGAAACATCTAAAAAACAAAGCAACAGAGCCTAGGGCACTTCCACTTATGGTCCTATAGCTTAGGGAAATTAAAATCAAACAGACACAGCCGCCCCTAAGTTTGGGACGGCTCTGTTTACAAGAACCTCGTTTACGGTACAAGTTCAATATCACAGAAAGCGAAAAATGGATAAAGAAGTTGTGGTACTTACGTACAATGCAATATCACTCAGCAATTAAATCTATGTCATCAGGCCCGTAGCAGCATAATGAGTCGATTCAGGTACGATGATTCTAAGTGAAATAAGTCACACAGAAAAAGAAACATCATAAGATATCACTAATACACGGAATGTAAACTTGGCTACACAGGAACTGAATTACAAAACAGAACAGGGTCTCAAATGCAGAAAACCAACTTATGCTTGCTGAAGGGGAAAGGTGAGTTTGGGTGCTGCATAAAACCAGAGATTGAAAGTAGCACAGATACCATTCCATAAGCCAAATATGTAATAGACAAGAGCTACTCCTTGCTCAATGAAGTAGACTCAACACCCCATATTAAACGCCTAAGAATATACCTGACTAGTAAGAATCTTAAAACTTATGGATTTATATGTCTCCGAAAGAGAATCAAGCGTGTGTACGGCGGCATAAACGCAGCAGTGATAGGATGGGTGAGGTTCGGTGAGCAAATGCAGACCCTTTGAAGTCATATTGCATGGTACCCATTCCATGGGTCTCAACTCTCCAAGTTTAAGGGATTCATCCTTCAGCTAAAACATGCCTGTGGTACGCAGAGTATGATCCACCGTGTGATCGGGAAACGTGTTCAAATGTGTCTCAGTTTTCTTCCCCTGGTACTCGGGTGCAACATTCCAGACGCTTTACTAACACATTCCCCACTTGGAGAGTCAGTGCCTTTAACCTCCTGTTTGGCCCAGTTTGCAATTTCTGCGGAAAATGAACAGGAATAGGGAGAACCAATGAGAGACTAGCTGGAGGTGTCTGGACGGGCAAATTTAACTCTCATTTCCCACCAGGAAGAGGAATTAACCAAAGGCTCAGCGTGCCGTGCCGGAACCACACTAGGGCCTGAAGCAATGCTGCGGTGTTGCGGCCAGCTCACAATAAAGCGAGTTGAAGAAAGGAACTCAGGGACACTCTCATTCACAATCCTGCAGAGTTATACATGACAGCTATCATCCAAAATTATACTGAAGTAAGGCTGCGAAGACGACTTGAATGCCGGGCAGAATTGCTGGAAACCGATTTCAGAAGGTACACGGTTGTCGCTCTTAAAGCATAGGAAAAGAGACAGAACTTGGAAAATAATGCACTTGGCAAAAAAGGGCATATGTGTTTTATCCAGAGCTCTCATAACTGAGGGGAGGAGATTCCCAGCAGGTTCCAACTTCCACCTGAGGGCTCACATTGCCAAGGCAACGTGAGCAAGCCAGGCAGGAGTTACCTCACAGCAGAGTTCCCACCTCACAGAAGGGTGAGAAACCCAGCCAACATCAGACTCTCACCAGTGGGCCCACATCACCAAGGGGATGGGAACCAGGCAGGAGTGTCTTCACACCAGTGGGGCCACATCATCGAAAGGTGAGGTACTCAGCACATGTGTCCTCAAACCAGAGGACCCACATCACCAAGGGCCTCGGAGTGAGGCAGGCAGGAGTAGCCTCACAACACTGGGCCCATAGAATAAAAAAGTGAGGAATCCAGCAGTTGGAACCTCCCAGCAGGCAGCCCAGAGCACCGAGGCTATGGGATCCAGGGCACAGTGAACTCACAGAAGAGGGCCCATGTCATGAAACTGAGCAACCCAGCCATTGGGACCTCAGAGCAGGAGGCCCACATCCCCATGGGGATGGAAATCTGGTAGGAGTGTCCTCGCACCACTGAGAACGTATCAGAAAATTTTGGGCGACCAGCAGTTAGGGCCTGACGCCAGAGGACCCTCATCACCAAGGGAAGGAGGCTCCCAGCAGGCTCCAACTGCCACCAGAGGGCTGACGTCGCCAAGGCGATGTGTACCAACCAGGCACGAATGACCTCACAGCAGAGGGCCCACCTCAGAGAAGTGTGACGAACCCAGTCAGGATCAGACTCGCACCAGAGGGCCCACATCACCAAATGGATTGGAACCAGGCAGGAGTGTCCTCACATGAGTAGGGCCACATCATCTAAAGGTGAGGAACCCAGAACATGTGGCTTCAAACCATAGGACACCCATCACCAAGGGGCTGGGAGTGAGGCAGGCAGGAGGAGCCTCATAACAGAGGGCCGAAAAATAAGAAAGGTGAGGAATCCAGCAGTTGGAATCTCCCAGCAGGCGGCCCAGAGCACAGATGCTAGGGGATCCAGGCCGGAGTAAACTAACACCAGACAGCCCACATCATGAAACTGTGAGCAACCCAGACATTGGGACCTCAGAGCAGAAGGCCCACATCCCCATGGTGATGGGAACATGACAGGAGTGTCCTGGCATCAGTGGGCTCACATCAGAAAACGTGGGGTGCTCAGAAATTAGGGCCTGACGCTAGAGGGCACTCATCAGCGAGAGGAGGAGGCTCCCAGCAGGCTCCAGCTGCCACCAGAGGGCCAACGTCGCCAAGGCGATGTGTGCCAGCCCGGCAGGAGTGACCTCACAGCAGAGGGCCCACCTCACAGAAAGGTGAGGAACACAGCCAGGATCAGACTCTCACCAGAGGGCCCACATCACCAAGGGGATGGGAACCAGGCAGGAGTGTCCCCACACCAGTGGGACAACATCATCGAAAGGTGAGGATCCCAGCACATGTAGCCTCAAACCAGAGGAACCACATCACCAAGGGGTTCGGAATGAGGCTGGCAGGACCGGCCTCACAACACAGGGTCCATAGAATATAAAAGTTGAGGAATCCAGCAGTTGGAACCTCCCAGCAAGTGGCCCAGAGCACCGAGGCTATGGGATCCAGGCCGCAGTGAACTCACAGCAGAGGGCCCACATCATGAACCTGTGAGCAGCCCAGCCATTGGGACCTCAGAACAGAAGGCCCACATCCCCATTGGGATGGGAACCTGGCAGGAGTGGCTTCGCACCACTTAGCACATATCAGAAAATGTTAGGAGCCCAGCAGTTAGGGCCTGACTCCAGGGGGCCCTCATAACTGAGGGGAGGAGACTCCCAGCAGGTTCCAACTGCCAACAGAGGGCCCACGTCTACAAGGTGGCATGCGCCAGCCAGGCAGTAGTGACCTCACAGCAGAGGGCCTATCTCACAGAAGGGTGAGGAACCGAGGCAGGATGAGACTCTCGCCAGAAGCCCCACAACACCAAGGGGATGGGAACCAGTCAGGACTGTCCTCCCACCAGTGGGGCCACATCATTGAAAGGTGAGGAACCCAGCACATGTGGCCTCATATCAGAGGACATACATCACAAAGGGGATGGGAGTGAGGCAGGTAGGAGTAGCCTAAAAACAGAGGGCCCAAAGAATAAAAAAGGTGAGGAATCCAGCATTTGGAACCTCCCAGCAGGCGGCCGAGAGCACAGAAGCTATGGGATGCAGGCAGGAGTGAACTAACACCAGAGAGCCCACATCATGAAACTGTGAGCAACCCAGGCGTTGGGACCTCAGAGCAGAAAGCCCACAACCCCATGGGGATGGGAACCTGACAGGAGTGTCCTGGCATCACTGGGCTCACATCAGAAAATGTGGGGAGCCCAGCAGTTAGGGCCTGATGCTAGAGGGCTGTCATCACCGAGGGCAGGAGGCTCCCAGCAGGTTCCATGTGCCAACAGAGGGCCCACGTCGCCAAGGTGATGTGTGCAAGTCAGGCAGGATTGACCTCACAGCAGAGGGCCTACCTCACAGAAGAGTGAGGAACCCAGCCAGGATAAGACTGTCACCAGAAGGCCCACATCACCAAGGGGATGGGAACCAGGCAGGAGTGTCCTCACACCAGTGGGGACACAAAATTGTAAGTTGCGGAACCCAGCACATGTGGCCTCAAACCAGAAGACCCACATCACGAAGGGGTTGCGAGTGAGGCAGGCAGGAGGAGCATCACAACACAGGACCCATAGAATACAAAAGTTGAGGAATCGAGCAGTTGGAACCTCCCAGCAGGCGGCCAAGAGCACAGAGGCTATGGGATCCAGGCCACAGTGAACTAACACCAGAGAGCCCACATCATGAAATTGTGATCAACCCAGCCGTTGGAACCTCAGAGCAGAAGGCCCACATCCCCATGGAGATGGGAACCTAAGAGGAGTGTCCGAGCATCACTGGGCTCACTAAGAAAAGTTGGGGAGCCCAGCAGTTAGGGCCTGACGTCAGAGGGCCCTCATCACAAAAGTGAGGAAGCTCCCAGCAGGGTCCAAGTGCCACCAGAGGGCTCATGTCAACAAGGCGAGGTGAGCAAGCCAAGCAAGAGTTACCTGATAGTAGAGGGCCCACCTCACAGATGGGTGAGGAACCCAGCCAGGATCAGACTCTCACCAGAGGGCCCACATCACAAAGGGGATGGGAACCAGTCAGGATTATCCTCACACCAGTGGGGCCTCATCATCTTAAGGTGAGGAACCCAGCACATGTGTCCTCAAACCAGAGGACCCCCATCACCAAGGGCCTTGGAGTGAGGCAGGCAGGAGTAGCCTCACAACACAGGGCACATAATATAAAAAACGTGAGGATTCCAGCATTTAGACCTTCCAGCAGGTGGCCCAGAACACCAAGGCTATGGGATCCAGGCCACAGTGAACTCACAGCAGAGGGCCCACATCATAAAACTGTGAGCAACCCTGGCGTTGGGACCTCAGCACAGAAGGCCCACATCCCCATGGGAATGGGAACCTGGCTGGAGTGTCCTCGCACCACTGGGCGCACATCAGAAAATGTGGGGAGCCCACCATTTAGAGCCTGACGCCAGAGGGCCGTCATCACCGAGAGGAGGATGCACCCTACACGCTCCAACTGCCACCAGAGGGCTCACGTCTCCAAGGTGACGTGTGCCAGCCAGGCAGGAGTGACCTCACAGGAGAGGGCCTACCTCACAGAACGTTGAGGAACCCAGCCAGGATTAGACTCTCGCCAGAGGGCCCACCTCACCAAGGGGATGGGAACAAGGCAGGAGTGTCCTCACACGAGTGGGGCCACATCATCAAAAGGTGAGGAACGCAGCACATGTGGCCTCAAGCCATAGGACAGTCATCACCAAGGGGCTGGCAGTGAGGCAGGCAGGAGGAGCCTCACAACAGAGGGCACATAGAATAAAAAAGTTGAGGAATACAGCAGTTGGAACCTCCCAGCAGGCGGCTCAGAGCACCGATGATAAGGGATCCTTGCCGGAGTGAACTCACAGCAGAGGGCCCACGTCATGGTACTGTGAGCAAGCCAGCCGTTTTGACCTCAGAGCAGAAGGCCCATATCCACATGGGGATGGGAACCTGGCAAGAGTGTCCTCACTCACTTGGCGCACATCAGAACATGTGGGGAGCCCAGCAGTTATGGCCTAAGGCAAGAGGGACCTCATCACTGAGGGGAGGAGGATCCCAGCACACTCCAACTGCCACCAGAGGGCCCACGTCGCCAAGGTGACGTGTGCCAGACAGGCATGATTGACCTCACAGCAGAGGGCCCACCTCACAGAAGGGTGAGGAACCCAGCCAGGATCAGACTCTCACCTGAGGGCCCACATCAGCAAGGGGATGGGAACCAGTCAGGACTGTCTTCCCTCCAGTGGGGCCACATCATTGAAAGGTGCGGAACCCAGCACATGTGGCCTCAAATCAGAGGACACATATCACAAAGGGAATGGGAGTGAGGCAGGCAGGAGTAGCCTAAAAACAGAGGGCCCAAAGAATAAGAAAGGTGAGGAATCCAGCAGTTGGAACCTCCCAGCAGGCGGCCGAGAGCACAGATGCTATGGGATGCAGGCAGGAGTGAACTAACAGCAGAGAAACCACATCATGAAACTGTGAGCAACCCAGGCGTTGGGACCTCAGAGCAGAAGGCCCACATCCCAATGGGGATGTGAACCTGGCTGGAGTGTCCTCGCACCACTGGGTGCACATCACAAAATGTGGGGAGCCCAGCAGTTAGGGCCTGACGCCAGAGGGCCCTCATCACCGAGGGGAGGAGGCTCCCAGCAGGCTCCAAGTGCCACCAGAAGGCTCATGTCCACAAGGCGAGGTGAGCAAGCCAGGAAGGAGTGACCTCACAGCAGACGACCCACCTCACAGATGGGTGAGGAACCCAGCCAGGATCAGACTCTCAACAGAGGGCCCACATCACCAAGGGGATATGAACCAGGCAGGAGTCTCCTAAGACCATTGGTCCCACATCATCGAAAGGTGAGGAACCCAGCCCATGTGGCCTCAAACCAGACGACACACATCACGAAGGGGCTGGGAGTGAGGCAGGCAGGAGGATCCTCACAACAGAGGGCCCAAAAAATTATAAAAGTGAGGAATCCAGCAGTTGGAACCTCCCAGCAGGCGGCCAAGAGCACAGAGGCTATGGGATCCAGGCCTCTGTGAACTAACACCAGAGAGCCCACATCATGAAAATGTGAACAACCCAGCCGTTCGGACCTCAGAGCAGAAGACCCACATCCCCATGGAGATGGGATCCTAAGAGGAGTACCAAAGCATCACTGGGCTCACTAAGAAAAGTTGGTGAGCCCAGCAGTTAGGGCCTGACCCAAGAGGGCCCTCATCACCGGGGGGAGGAGATTCCCAGCACGCTCCAACTGCCACCACATGGCTGACTTCACCAAGGCAATGTGTGCCAGCCATGCAGGAGTGACCTATCAGCAGAGGGTCTCCCTCACAGAAGGGTGAGGAACACAGCCAGGAACAGACTCTCACCAGGGGGTCCACATAACCACGTGGATGAGAACCAGGCAGGAGTGTCCTCACACTAGTGGGGCCACATCATCGAAAGGTGAGGAACCCAGCAAAGGTGGCCACAAACCAGAGGACCCACATCACCAAGGGGTTGAGAGTGAGGTAGATGTCTGGACGGGCATATTTAACACTCATTTCCCACCAGGAAGAGGAATTAACCAAAGGCTCAGCGTGCCCTGCCAGAAGCAGATTAGGGCCTGAAGCAGTCTTGTGGGTTTGTGGCCACCTCACAAGAAAGCGAGTTGAAGAAAGGAGCTCAGGGGCCCTGTAATTCACAAACCTGCAGAGTTATAAATGACAGCTATCGTCCAAAAATATATTGAAGTAATGCTGCCAAGAGGACTTGAAAACGGGGCAGAATTGCAGGAAACCGATTTCAGGAGGTAGACTGGATTTGCATTTAAAGCATAGGAAAAGAGGCAGAACATCGACAATGATGCACTTGGCAAAAAAGGGCGTATGAGTTTGTTCCTGAATATATTCAGGAAAAAACACATACGCCCTTTTTGGCAAACCAAGCAAGCTTGCAATGGAAATCCGAACTACTATGAAGTGTCACTTCCCCCCGGTCTAAAGGGACATCTGAGAAAAGTGTAAAATCCAGAAAGGCAAGACAGGCCATGGGGAAAAAGGAGCCTTGTTATGCTGATGGGCGGGATGTAAATTGCCAACAGCCACTCTGGAGAAGTGTATGGTGTTTCCTGATACATCTGAAAAACAAAGCAACAGAGTCTAGGGCATTTCCACTTATGGTCCTATAGCTTAGGGAAATTAAAATCAAAAAGACACAGCCACCCCAAAATTTGGGACGGCTCTGTTTACAGGAACCTCTTCTACAGTACAAGTTAAATATCCCAGAGAACAAATAATTGATAAAGAAGTTGCGGTACTTACGGACAACAGAATACCACTCAGCAATGAAATCTGTGTCACCAGGCCTGTACCAGCATAATGAGTGGATTGAGGCACGATGATTCTAAGTGAAATAAGTCACACAGAAAAAGAAACATCATAAGGTATCACTAATGCACGGAATGTAAACTTGGCTACACAGGAACTGAATTACAAAACAGAACAGGGTCTCAAATGCAGAAAACCAACATATGCTTGCTTAATGGGAAAGGTGAGTTGGGGTGCTGCATAAAACCAGAGTTTGAAATTAGCACAGATACCGTTCCATAAGCCAAATATGTAATAGACAAGACCTACGCCTTGCTCAACGAAATGGACTCAACAATGAGGTATCACCTCACACCTGTTAGAATGGGCATCATCTGAAAATCTACAAACAACAAATGCTGGAAAGGGTGTGGAGAAAAGGAAGCCTCTTCCACTATTGTTGGGAATATAAATTGATACAGTCACTATGGAGAACAATATGGAGTTTCTTAAGAAACTAATAATAGAATTACCATATGATACAGCAATCCCAGTACTGGACATATACCCAGACAAAACCATAAATCAAAAAGAGACATTCACCGCAATGTTCATTACATCACTATTTACAATATCGAGGTAATGGAAGCAACCTAAATGCCCACAGACAGACGAATGCATAAAGATGTGGTACATATATAAAACGGAATATTACTAAGCCATGAAAGGAATGAAATTGGGTCATTTGTAGAGACGTCGATGGATCTAGAGACTGTCATACAGAGTGAAGTAAGTCAGAAAGAGAAAAACAAATCTTGTATATTCATGCATATATGTGGAACCTAGAAAAACTGTACAGATTAACCGTTTTGCAAGGCATAAATAGAGCAACAGATGTAGACAACAATCGTATGGACAACAAGGGGGGAAAGCTCTTGGGGGGGTGGTGGTGGGAGGAGTTGAGAGATTGGGATTGGCATGTAAACATTTATATGTATAAAATAGATAACCAATAAGAACCTGCTGTATAAAAATATAAAATAAAATTCAAAATTAAAAAGAAATAAAATTTAAAAAATAAAACAGAAAAAACAATTATTCCCTTCACATACATGTATTTATATGAATAAATTATTTCCATGCTTATATCTGTAAATACAAAAAAGAGGAATAAAATCTACCTTGAACCAAAAACGAAAACGAGAAAAAAAAAACAGAACCCACCAGTTACACAGAGGAAAACCGTATCAGGGCACTTGCTCCAGTTGTAAACAATTCTGAAGTTGGTCAGTGGTGGGGAATCGTCTCCCATTCAGCCAGCAGCCCCCACACAACAAGCGTCCTCATTGCAAAGCTGGGGCACCGTGCCGAGGCATCTGTGAGTAAACGTGAGCTGAGCCCCAGGCCAGTTGCTGCTGAACTGTTCCCACCCTTCCCAGGTAAAACACCTGAATATATACAAGGACTTGAAAGCCTAGAGGAAGGGCCATGGAGCCACACGAGTGACAGCATGCCAGCTGACTTGGTGCCTGCAGGCCAGCCAGGATGGTCCTGGCCCTGGGTGCTCTTCTGGAAGATTTCCATTTCCCTGCCTGAGATACCCGTCCTGTCCCTGCCCCCACTGCTTTTTTCCTTCCTCACCTCTGCCCAGGGAGAAATTACAGCAGCAGGTATGGGTGACACATCCTCTTCTTTAGCAGGTGGCAGCCTGGCAACTGCTGCAGAAAGTCCAGCAGAGCCCCACTCACACTGGGCCACCCACAAAGCCGTGGCCTCTCACTCCCTCCCACCAGCCCAGCCCCGAGACTGCTGACAGGGCAGAGAAAATGGCGTCAGGCACAGCTGCAGGGGCTCTTGCTGCCTGGAGTGGTATTTATATTGATCTCAACCCAGGCACACCTGGGGAGGGCTGGCCGGCACGGTAAGGCTGCCCAGGTCAGCCAATCATCACCCCTCAGGGGCTCACAGTTGCAGAAAATGGAACTTGCTGAACCGGCCAGGTCCAAGGAACAGGTGTGGGCTCCTGAGAGTCAGGATAGACAAGGGGCTGCAGCTTTGGCTTGTTTTCTAATCATTTTATCTGGCCCATGAGTGGGAGACAACTTCAAGAAAACCCTCTCCTAATGAGAGGAACCCAGGAGTCAGGGAGAGGAGGGGGTGGGTGGTGGTTGGAGACAGAGGCCTGGTGCCCTGGGTGCAGTGGAAGTCTCTGGAAGACCAGGTGGAGGGAGGCCACACAGAGTGATGCCCAGGGTCACAGACCTGTCGGAGCTGCTGTTTGTTAGTTCAAGTCCTGCTCTGAGGTGCTCTGTGTCAGCTCTGAGCGACAGGTGAGCTGGGGGTGCTCTTCAATGAGGGCTATGTGCACGGTTCCTGTGTGCCCAGCCCTGCCACAGTACCTGCAAGGGTAGCTCTGTATCCTGGGAGGGGCCTGACCATGAGAGCCCCGTGGGCTGGTTTGGGGGTGGGGTACCTGCCCAGGAGAGCTCCATATCCTGGGATTGGCCTGACCACGAGAGCCCCATGGGCTGCTGGGGACCTGGTAAAAGATGTCAGCACAGTCAGTGAAGCCACTGAGGATATACCTGCAGTTGCTCCTGATTCCTACACCCTGCTGGTCATTCTACCAACCACCAGG
The DNA here is from genome assembly GCF_937001465.1 of Orcinus orca. Taxonomy (NCBI): domain Eukaryota; kingdom Metazoa; phylum Chordata; class Mammalia; order Artiodactyla; family Delphinidae; genus Orcinus; species Orcinus orca. The sequence continues at coordinate 44,097,292 of NC_064560.1, read as the reverse complement.
ACATGGTATTCTGTATTAGTCTTCAATGATGCCTTCTTTTGTATTCCATTAGTCCCAGAGTCACAAGAAATTTTGGCTTGTGAGTGGCAGGACTCAACATACAACTAAAACAATACTTCCGGGCCGTCTTGCCCCAAGGGTTCAAAAATTCCCACACCATCTTTGGGGAAAGCTTAGCTAAAGACCGAAAAGTTCTACCTCTGGAAAAGGAAACCCTCCTTCAATATGCAGATGACATTCTGATCGCCAGCCCTACTAAGGAGGCCTCTGAACTACCAAGCCAATAAAGGATAGAAGTTGTCCAAGAAAAAGCTCAAATATCACAGACTGTGGTGACCTGCCTGGGCTTCATTCTCACACAAGGTCAGAGAAGCCCGTCCCAGGAAAGGGAAGAAACCATTTGCAGCCTTACCCCTTTCTAAAACTAGAAGACAGCTTAGGGGTTCCTGGGGAGGCCAGGGTTTGCTGCTTCTGGATCCCTAACTACAGTCTACTAGCTGGGCCTCTATATGAAACACTGAAAGGAAAAGATGATGATCCTTTTGAACAGAATCCAGAAGTGGCCTTTCAAGAATGGAAAGAGCAGTCAATTCAGACCCTTGCCCTGGAACTCCCTAATTGAGCTAAACCCTTTGACCTTTACATTCCCAGTGAAAGGTGAATCGCCACTGGAGAATTAGTGCAAAAACTGGGACCACTTGAAATGGAACAACGCAAGAATGCCATCCAGGTAGGATAAACTACAGTCACCAAGGGGCTTGGCCCACTGCCACATCTGGCCAAGATACTGGCGGTATCTAAAAACCTGGAAATCAGCAGCCCAAAAGGCCACCTCCCTCCTAAGGGAAAAGGACCCCACGTGGTGATCCTAATCACCAACCATGCCCTGAAGTTGCAGAGTTCGCTCCGTGGGCACACCGACCTCGAGTGAGGAGGCCCTCCAACTCCAACATCCAGAGAGATAACCGGGGGCAACAGGGCACCATGACGACTCGTGTGAACATCACTTGACCTGGAGTTTCTCTCATAAAACAACAATAGTGTGTCCCGAAGGAGTAGACTACTGCTTGTAGGACTTACTGCACCCGGAGGGGAGCTAATAATCTTGGCGGGGGAACCGTATATCACACTGTCACCATAGAAAAGCCTACAGACACCGTGATGATGGTGGCCAATAAGACCGGCTGGACTCCTGTTTACTTCAAAAGGCTGTTGACTCAGTGGCCATCATGGTCCTTGATCACCACTGACCCTGGACTGTCTGGGAGTTGAGCGGGCAGGGCTCTGACACCTGGTGCTGTTTTTACGTTAATTCAGGGGCCTAATTGAAGAAAGAGCAGACTACTGGTCAGAGCATCTAGGCTGGCAGAAACGGTCAGCCTAAGGTGGCCGAACAAATGTGGGGCGGGGTGAAATCGGCCCCCACAGCGTCTCTACACATCTCTTTCCTGGACCCTTAAAGGTCATTAGAATCTATAACACTTCCAATGCTGGTGCTCAGGCGGACGAGCAGGGAGGCAGGGGTCCTGGGGCCAATCAACGTCACCTGGAGGCTGCTGGGGAGAAGTTCTGACCCTCGTCCCCTGGTATGAGGGCTCCCAACTCAGCACTCAGCAGTTACAGAAGAAGGGTCTGCACCCTCAGCACTCCAAGAATGAGGAACGGGACAAAAGGCAGAGGAGGGGTTTGTCCCCAGCAAAGCCCATTAAAAATCCCTGGGAGATAAAAATAGAATCTGGGCAATAAAGTCAAGTCTGACCTTTTTTATCCTTTGTGCTTTGTCTAATTTCACGTGCTCCTAGGGTCCCGCATGCAGAGGTTCCACACCCGGCACTTCAGACCAGATTTCCTAGTGCAGAATGGCTGGGTCGACACCTCAGCTCCTGGGGCACAGTGCAGACTCCGAGATATAGAGCCTGAGCTGCAGCCAACCCGGCCCTCGAGAGCTCCACCCCCTCCCTCCCACTGACTCTCACAGGATCTCTACACAGCAGCCCAGCCCACAGCCCACGGGGTAGTGCATGCTCTCACCTCTCCATTCTCTGATCAAAATATAAAGTTTCCTTTGCTTGGGAACCAAACTCAGTCTCGATCTGTTGGCCCCAATGACACTGGGCAGGGGGACACTTGTTGGGGTCCACTCTGGAGGATCAGTAACAGAAATTGAGACTATTGTAACTTCAATGAACAGATGTGTGAGCCAAACTGTAGTTAACATAGAACAGTTTATAAGGCTCGGGTAAAATAAGATGTTTCTAACACTTCCATTTGATATTTCCATCACTTTATTATAAGCAAGTTCAGTGAAAAGGTTTGTCTTATTTGTCAGGTCAATATTAGAGAAATGAAGTGATTTCTTTCCAAGGATGTACATCTAATAATCTTGGTTAAAGCTTCAATCTTGTTTTAAATGCTTTTCCATTGAAAATGATACCTCTCTTTCAGCTCCCCCATTTCTGAGAAGTATAAAATCTTATAATTTATTATTACCAAAGGGGAAAGGTGAGAGGAGGGATAAATTAACAGTTTGGAATTAACATATACACACTGCTATGTATAAAATAGATCATCAACAAGGAACTACTGTATAGCACAGGGAACTACACTCAATATTTTGCAATAACCTATAAGGGGAAATAATCGGAAAAAGAATAGATATTTTTATTGACATCATCTATCAATGACAGTTAAAGTGTAACCTAAGGGAAGCCGGTGGTGAGTGCTTCTGACCCTGAAGACTTCAATCATCTAAAGTTTGGACTCTGCCTACTTCCCAAGGCCCTTAATGAACATATGTGTAGCCGTAGCTTAAAAAACTCCCCAGTTTGGGTTTCGGGGAGACACTGATTTTGAAAAAGCCCTGGTGTTCTCCTTACATGAATGGGACTCTTCCTACTGCTAAAACATGTCTGTCACATCCAGAGGATGGTATACCGTCTGATCGGGAAGAGTTTGGAAAAGGCATCTCATCTCCTCATCTCCTGGTGCTCGGGTTCACCCCTCCAGCGTCTTTACTAACAGTCTCCCCACTTGGAGATGTCAGCACTGTCAACATCCTGTTGCGTACAGTTTGGAATTTGTCCAGAGGATGAAGCGGAAGGATGAGGAACAATGAGAGACAAGTCCTAGGTGTTCAGACAGGCACATGTCACTCTAATTTGCAATCAGCAAGACGAATTGACCAAAGGCTAGGGTTGCCCATGGAAACAGTATAGGGCTTGAGGAAATCCCACTGCTTTGTGGCCAGTTCCCATAAACACAAGTTGAACAATGGAACTCAGGGGCAGTAAAATTCACAAAACTGCAGAGTTGAAAATATCTATCACTGAAAAATGTCTTGAGGAAAGTCAGAGAAAAGGATTGGTAAGCAAGGGAGAATTGCAGGAAAGGGATTTGAGGAGGTAGAAAGGACTCGCCATTAAGCACAAGAAAAGGGGCTGAACATTGCCAACATTGCAGTTGGCCAAAAAGGCTGTATGCGTTTTCTTCTGTATATATTCAAGAAAAGGGCATACACTTTTTTAGCCAACCAAACAGGTGGGCACTGGAAATCAATACTACAAAAGATATCACTTCGCATCAGTCAGAAGAGCCATTCTCATAAAGTGTAAACACCAGAAATGCAGGACAGGGCAAGGAGAAGAGGGAGCCCTGTGAGGCTTATAGTGGAAATGTATATTGCCAACGGCCATTCTGGAGAAGTGTATTGTGTTTACTAAAGCATCTAAAAAATGAGCTACAGAGCATAGGGCACTTGCACTCATGGGCGTATATCTTGGGAAAAACAAAAATCGAGAGGACACAGGCACCCCAATGTTTACTGCCTCTCTGTTTAAAAGATCCTCGACTAGGATAGAACTTAAATGTCTCTGGAGGGAAAAAATGGATAGAGATGTGGTACTCATGTAGAGTGGAATATTACTCAGCCTGGAAATCAATGAAATATGGCCAGTTGTAACAACTCCGGAGGAGTTACGTATGATCGTTCTAAGTGACATAATTCAAAAAGAAAAAGACACATATCATAAGATATCACTTAAAGGTGGAATCCAAAATGGCTACACATGAAATAAATTACAAAACAAAAACATAGTCAAATATGTAGAAAACACGCGTAAGGCTGCTAAACGGGAAAGGTGGGAGGGATGAGGCATCATCCAGGAGGTTGAAATTAGCAAAGATACCATTCCAAATACCAAACTGATAATCAACAAGGCCTACACAGTAGCTAAAAGAACTGCACTCAGCACACTCAAGTCACCGGAAAAGAATATCTATGACTGGTAAGAATCTGAAAAAGAATTTATTGATGTCTCTCTGTACGTGAATCAAGTGGATGTACAACAGCAAGAAACAGAGCTTTGAAAATCAGCTGTAACCAATATAGTAATAAATTGAAAAAAATAAACGACAGAGAGACAGAGAAAACCTCTTACAACTTTTCCTCAGGGACGGTGATGCAACATGGATTGAACACATCTAGACCCACAGCAGGATGAGACATAAGGCTGGAAACTGTTCGTGCTAAGAGAAATGTGAGGTTGGGTGAGGAAATACACACCCTTTAAAGTAATACTACCAGGTACCCATTCAATGGGTCCCAAATCTGCAGGTTCAAGGAATCTTCCTACAGCTAAAACATGCATGGAAAACCCAGAGGACTGTACACCATGTGATCGGGAGATGTGTCTAAAATGCACCTCATTTATCCTCTCCTGGTGCTCCTGTTCATCATTCCAGCCACGTTACTTAGAATCTCCCCACTTAGAGAATCAGCACATTTAAACTTCTGTTTCACACATTTTGCAAATTGTGAGGAGGATGAACGGGAAGAGGGGGAACCAATGAGAGAATAGTTTGATGAGAGGGGTTTGGACGGGCACATGTCACTCTAATTTCCCATTAAGAATAAGAATTAAAAAAAGGCTCAGCCCGCCTCGCCGGAGCCAAAATAGGGCCTGAAGAAATCCTGCGGCTTTGAGGCCAGCTCACAAAAGAGCAACTTAAAAAATGGTGCTCAGGGTCACTGCAATTCACAAACCTGCAGAGTTATAAATGAAAACTAACGTCCAAAAATATGTTGAGGTAAGGCAAAGAAGAGGATCTGAATGCAAGACAGAATTGCAAGAAACAGATTTCAAGAGATAGATTGGACTCATCTTTAAAGCACATGAAAAGCGGCAGAATTTCGACAATGATGCAGTTGGCCCAAAAGGGAGTATGCGTTTTTTCCTGAATATATCCAGGAAAAAACGCATACGCACTTTATGGGCAACCAAGCAAAAAAGCAATGCAAATGTGCACAACAAAGAAGTCTCATTTCCTACCGGTCAAAAGGGCCATCCAAAAAAATTGTAAAAACCAGAAATTCAGGACAGGCCATGGAGAACAGGGAGCCTTTATACACTGATGGACAGTGTGTGACCTGCCGAGAGCCACTCCGGAGAAGTGTATGTTGGTTCCTAAATCATCTAAAAAACAGAGCTACAGAGCATAGGGCACTTCCAATCACGGGAGTGTATCTAGGGAAGTCTAAAAATCAACAAGACACAAGCACACCACAGTTTAGGGCTACTCTGTTTACAAGAACCTCAACTTCAGTACACCTTAAATATCCCAGGAAAGAGAACAATGGATAAAGAAAATGTGGTACTTATGTACAATGAAATATCTCTTCACCATGAAATCAATGTAATAAGGCTAGTAGAAGGATAAAGAGTGGATTTAGGTCCGATAATACTACTTGAAATAAGTCAACCAGAAAAAGAAACATATCATAAGATATCACTTATAGAGGGAGGATAAATATGGCTGCACAAAAAATGAATTACAAAACAGAACAGTGTCTCACATTTAGAAAACACACTTATGTCAGCTTAAGGGGAAAGGAGAGGTGGGGTGATGCATAAAACCAGAGTTTGAAATTAGCACAGATACCGTTCAATAAACCAAATAGGTATTAGACAAGATCTACACCTTGCTCAATGAACTGGCCTCAACACACCCTATACACCGCAGAGAAATATATATGAGTAATAAGAATCTTAAAACCCATGTATTGATATATCTCCATAAGGGAATCAAGTGTGTGCAGAGCGGCACAAACACAGCAGTGAAAATGAGCTAAACCCCATTATAGAAATAAATTTTAAAACCAAAACACAGAAACAATGAAAGAGAGAATAATTCTTACAAAATTCGCTCAGGGGCTGTGATGCAACCTGGAATGACCACATATAAACCCACAGCAGGATAAGACATAAGGCTGGACACTTGGGGCTGAGAGGATTGGTGAGCTTTGGTGAGCAACTGCCGAAAGTTTAATGCAATACTTCATGCTACTCATTCCAAGGGTCCCAACACTCCAGGTTGAAGGGAATCTTCCTACAGCTAAACCATAAATGGGAAATCCAGCAGATGGTATACCATATGATCGGGAAAGGTTTCTAAAATGCACCTCGTTTTCCTCTCCTGGGGCTCCGGATCAACATTCCAGCCACTTTACTAACAACATCCCCACATGGAGAGTCAATGCCTTTAAGTTCCGGTATCGCACAGTCTGCAGTTAGTGCGGAGGAAGCATGGGAATAGGGGGAACCAGTGAGAAAATAGCTGTAGCGGTTTCAAAGGCCACATGTCACTCTAATTTCACATAGGAAGAAGAATTAACCAAAGGCACAGCAAGGTGCCCCAGAAGAAGAATAAGGCCTGAAGAAATCTTGTGGATATGAGGCAAGATCACAAAAATAAGAGCTGAAAAATGGAACTAAGGGAAACTGCAATTCAAAAACCTGCAGAGTTATACAGGCCAACTATTTTCCAAAAGTATATTGAGGTAAGGCTATGAAGAGGCACTGACAGCAAGGCAGAATTGCAGGAAACAGATTTCAGGAGGTAGACTGGAATTGCATCGAAAACATATGAAAAGACTCAGAACATCGACAATCATGCACTTGGCCAAAAAGGGCGTATGCGTTTCTTCCTGAATATATTCAGGAAGAAATGCATACACACTTTCTGGCCAACCAAGCAAGCTTGTAAAGGAAATCTGCACTACAATGAAGTCTCACTGCCCCCCGGTCAAAAGGGCCATCTGAAAAAAGTGTAAAATCCAGAAAGGCAGGACAGGCCATGGAGAACTGGAAGCCTTGTTATGCTGATGGGCGGGATGTAAATTGCCAACAGCCACTCTGGAGAAGTGTATGGTGTTTCCTGAAACATCTAAAAAACAAAGCAACAGAGCCTAGGGCACTTCCACTTATGGTCCTATTGCTTAGTGAAATTAAAATCGAAAAGACACAGCCACCCCAAAGTTTGGGACGGTTCTGTTTACAAGAACCTCGTTTACGGTACAAGTTCAATATCACAGAAAGCGAAAAATGTATAAAGACGTTGTGGTACTTACGTACAATGCAATATCACTCAGCAATGAAATCTATGTCATCAGGCTTGTAGCAGAATAATGAGTGGATTCAGGTACGATGATTTTAAGTGAAATAAGTCACACAGAAAAAGAAACATCATAAGATATCACTAATACACGGAATGTAAACTTGGCTACACAGGAACTGAATTACAAAACAGAACAGGGTCTCAAATGTAGAAAACCTACTTATGCTTGCTTAAGGGGAAAGGTGAGTTGGGGTGCTGCATAAAACCAGAGATTGAAATTAGCACAGATACCATTCCATAAGCCAAATATGTAATAGACAAGAGCTACTCCTTGCTCAAAGAAGTGGACTCAACACCGCATATTAAACGCCTAAGAATATACCTGACTAGTAAGAATCTTAAAACCTATGGATATATATGTCTCCGAAAGAGAATCAAGCGTGTGTACAGTAACATAAACACAGCAGCCATAGGATTGGTGAGGTTCGGTGAGCAAATGCAGACCCTGTGAAGTCATATTGCATGGTACCCATTCCATGGGTCTCAACTCTCCATGTTTAAGGGATTCTTCCTTCAGCTAAAACATGCATGTGGAACCCAGAGTATGATCCACCGTGTGATCGGGAAACGTGTTCAAATGTGTCTCAGTTTTTGTCCCCTGGTACTCAGGTGCAACATTCCAGACGCTTTACTAACACTCTCCCCACTTGGAGAGTCAGTGCCTTTAACCTCCTGTTTGGCCCAATTTGCAATTTCTGCGGAAAATGAACAGGAATAGGGAGAACCCATGAGAGACTAGCTGGAGGTGTCTGGACGGGCAAATTTAAGTCTCACTTCCCACCAGGAAGAGGAATTAACCAAAGGCTCAGCGTGTCATGCCGGAACCACACTAGGGCCTGAAGCAATCTTGCGGTCTTGCGGCCAGCTCACAATAATGCGAATTGAAGAAAGGAGCTCAGGGACACTGTCATTCACAAACCTGAAGAGTTATAAATGACAGCTATCGTCCAAAAATATATTGAAGTAAGGCTGCCAAGAGGACTTGAAAGGGGGCAGAATTGCAGGAAACCGATTTCAGGAGGTAGACTGGAATTGCATGTAAAGCATAGGAAAAGAGGCAGAACGTCCACAATGATGCACTTGGCCAAAAAGGGCGTATGTGTTTTTTCCTGAATATATTCAGCAAAAAACGCATACGCCCTTTTTGGCCAACCAAGCAAGCTTGCAAAGGAAATCTGCACTACAATGAAGTCTCACTGCCCCCCAGTCAAAAGGGCCATCTGATCAAAGTGTAAACTCCAGAAAGGCAGGACAGGCCATGGAGAACTGGGAGCCTTGTTATGCTGATGGGCGGGATGTAAATTGCCAAGAGCCACTCTGGAGAAATGCATGGAGTTTCCAGAAACATCTAAAAAACAAAGCAACAGAGCCTAGGGCACTTCCACATATGGTCCTATAGCTTAGGGAAATTAAAATCAAAAAGACACAGCCACCCCAAAGTTTGGGACGGCTCTGTTTACAAGAACCTCGTTTACGGTACAAGTTCAATATCGCAGAAAGCGAAAAATAGATAAAGAAGTTGTGGTACTTACGTACAATGCAATATCACTCAGCAATGAAATCTATGTTATCAGGCCCGTCGCAGCATAATGAGTGGATTCAGGTACGATGATTCTAAGTGAAATAAGTCACACAGAAAAAGAAACATCATAAGATATCACTAATACACGGAATGTAAACTTGGCTAAACAGGAACTGAATTACAAAACACAACAGGGTCTCAAATGTAGAAAACCAACTTATGCTTGCTTAAGGGGTACCGTGAATTGGGATGCTGCATAAAACCAGAGATTGAAAGTAGCACAGATACCGTTCCATAAGCCAAATATGTAATAGACAAGAGCTACTCCTTGCTCAACGAAGTGGACTCAACACCCCATATTAAACGCCTAAGAATATACCTGACTAGTAAGAATCTTAAAACCTATGGATTGATATGTCTCCAAAAGAGAATCAAGCTTGTGTACAGTGGCATAAACGCAGCAGTGATACGATGGGTGAGGTTCCGTGAGCAAATGCAGACCCTTTGAAGTCATATTGCATGGTACCCATTCCACGGGTCTCAAGTCTCCAGGTTTAAGGATTCTTCCTTCAGCTAAAACATGCATGTGGAACCCATAGTATGATCCACCGTGTGATCGGGAAATGTGTTCAAATGTGTCTCAGTTTTCGTCCCCTGGTACTTGGGTGCAACATTCCAGACGCTTTACTAAGACTCTCCCCACTTGTAGAGTCAGTGCCTTTAACCTCCTGTTTGGTCCAGTTTGAAATTTCTGCGGAAAATGAACAGGAATAGGGAGAACCACTGAGAGACTAGCTGAAGGTGTCTAGACGGGTAAATTTAACTCTCATTTCCCACCAGGAAGAGGAATTGCCAAAGGCTCAGCATGCCGTGCCGGAACCACACTAGGGCCTGAAGCAATCCTGCGGTGTTGCAGCCAGCTCACAAGGAAGTGAGTTGAAGAAAGGAGCTCAGGGGCACTGTCATTCACAAACCTGCAGAGTTATAAAGGACAGCTATCGTCCAAAAATATATTGAAGTAAGGCTGCCAAGAGGACTTGAAAGCGAGGCAGAATTGCAGGAAACTGATTTCAGGAGGTAGACTGGAATTGCATGTAAAGCATAGGAAAAGAGGCAGAACGTCCACAATGATGCACTTGGCCAAAAAGGGCGTATGCGTTTTTTCCTGAATATATTCAGAAAAAAACGCATACGCACTTTTTGGCCAACCAAGCAAGCTTGCAAAGGAAATCTGCACTACAATGAAGTCTCACTGCCTCCCGGTCAAAAGGGCCATCTGTAAAATGTGTAAAATCCAGAAAGGCAGGACACGCCATGGAGAACTGGGAGCCTTGTTATGCTGATGGGCGGGATGTAAATTGCCAACAGCCACTCTGGAGAAGTGTATGGTGTTTCCTGAAACATCTAAACAACAAAGCAACAGAGCCTAGGCCACTTCCACTTATGGTCCTATAGCTTAGGGAAATTACAATCAAAAAGACACAGCCACCCCAAAGTTTGGGATGGCTCTGTTTACAAGAACCTCGTTTACGGTACAAGTTCAATATCACAGAAAGCGAAAAATGGATAAAGAAGTTGTGGTACTTACGTACAATGCAATATCACTCAGCAATGAAAGCTATGTCATCAGGCCCGTAGCAGCATAATGAGTGGATTCAGGTACGATGATTCTAAGTGAAATAAGTCACACAGAAAAAGAAACATCATAAGATATCACTACTACACGGAATGTAAAGTTGGCTACACAGGAACTGAATTACAAAACAGAACAGGGTCTCAAATGCAGAAAACCAACTTATGCTTGCTTAAGGGGAAAGGTGAGTTGGGGTGCTGCATAAAACCAGAGATTGAAAGTAGCACAGATACCCTTCCATAAGCCAAATATGTAATAGACAAGAGCTACTCCTTGCTCAACGAAGTGGACTCAACACCCCATATTAAACGCCTAAGAATATACCTGACTAGTAAAAATCTTAAAACCTATGGATTTATATGTCTCCGAAAGAGAATCAAGCATGTGTACAGCGGCATAAATGCAGCAGTGATAGGATTAGTGAGGTTTGGTGAGCAAATGCAGACCCTTTGAAGTCATATTGCATGGTACCCATTCCATGGGTCTCAAATCTCCAGGATTAAGGGATTCTTCCTTCATCTAAAACATGCATCTGGAACCCAGAGTATGATCCACCGTGTGATCGGGAAACGTGTTCACATGTGTCTCAGTTTTTATCCCCTGGTACTCGGGTGCAACATTCCAGACGCTTTACTAACACTCTCCCCACTTGGAGAGTCAGTGCCTTTAACCTCCTGTTTGGCCCAGTTTGCAATTTCTGCGGAAAATGAACAGGAATAGGGAGAACCCATGAGAGACTAGCTGGAGGTGTCTGGACGGGCAAGTTTAACTCTCATTTCCCACCAGGAAGAGGAATTAACCAAAGGCTCAGTGTGCCATGCCGGAACCACATTAGGTCCTGAAGCAATCCTGTGGTGTTGCGGCCAGCTCACAAGAAAGCGAGTTGAAGAAAGGAGCTCAGGGGCACTGTCATTCAGAAACCTGCAGAGTTATAAATGACAGCTATCGTCCAAAAATATATTGAAGTAAGGCTGTCAAGAGGACTTGAAAGCGGGGCAGAATTGCAGGAAACTGATTTCAGGGGGTAGACTGGAATTGCATGTAAAGCATAGGAAAAGAGGCAGAACGTCCACAATGATGCACTTGGCCAAGAAGGGCGTATGCGTTTTATCCTGAATATATTCAGGAAAAAACGCATACGCCCTTCTTGGCCAACCAAGCAAGCTTGCAAAGGAAATCTGCACTACAATGAAGTCCCACTGCCCCCCCCCTCCCCGGTCAAAAGGGCCATCTGAAAAAAGTGTAAAATCCAGAAAGGCAGGACAGGCCATGGAGTCCTGGGAGCCTTGTTATGCTGATGGGCGTTATGTAAATTGCCAACAGCCACTCTGGAGAAGTGTATGGTGTTTCCTGAAACATCCAAAAAAAAAGCAACAGAGCCTAGGGCACTTCCCCTTATGGTCCTATAGCTTAGGAAAATTAAAATCAAAAATACACAGCCACCCCAAAGTTTGGGACGGCTCTGTTTACAAGAACCTTGTTTACGGTACAAGTTCAATATCACAGAAAGCGAAAAATGGATACAGACGTTTTGGTACTTACGTACAATGCAATATCACTCAGCAATGAAATCTATGTCATCAGGCCCGTAGCAGCATAATGAGTGGATTCAGGTACGAGGATTCTAATTGAAAGAAGTCACACAGAAAAAGAAACATCATAAGATATCACTACTACACGGAATGTAAACTTGGCTACACAGGAGCTGAATTACAAAACAGAACAGGGTCTCAAATGCAGAAAACCAACTTACGCTTGCTTAAGGGGAAAGGTGAGTTGGGGTGCTGCATAAAACCAGAGATTGAAAGTAGCACAGATACCGTTCCATAAGCCAAATATGTAATACACAAGAGCTACTACTTGCTCAACGAAGTGGACTCAACACCCCATATTAAATGCCTAAGAATATACCTGACTAGTAAGAATCTTAAAACCTATGGATTTATATGTCTCCAAAAGAGAATCAAGCGTGTGTACAGCGGCATAAACGCAGCAGTGATAGGATTGCTGAGGTTCGGTGAGCAAATGCAGACCCTTTGAAGTCATATTGCATGGTACCCATTCCATGGGTCTCAACTCTCCAGGTTTAAGGGATTCTTCCTTCAGCTAAAACGTGCATGTGGAACCCAGAGTATGATCCACCATGTGATCGGGAAATGTGTTCAAACGTGTCTCAGTTTTCGTCCCCTGGTACTTGGGTGCAACATTCCAGACACTTTACTAACACTCTTCCCACTTGGAGAGTCAATGCCTTTAACCTCCTGTTTGGCCCAGTTTGCAATTTCTGCGGAAAATGAACAGGAATAGGGAGAGCCAATGAGAGACTAGCTGGAGGTGTCTAGACGGGCAAATTTAACTCTCATTTCCCACTAGGAAGAGGAATTAACCAAAGACTCAGCGTGCCGTGCCAGAACCACACTAGGGCCTGAAGCAGTCCTGCAGTGTTGCGGCCAGCTCACAAGAAAGCGAGTTGAAGAAAGGAGCTCAGGGGCACTGTCATTCACAAACCTGCAGAGTTATAAATGACAGCTATCGTCCAAAAATATATTGAAGTAAGGCTGCCAAGAGGACTTGAAAGCGGGGCAGAATTGCAGGAAACCGATTTCAGGAGGTAGACTGGAATTGCATGTAAAGCATACGAAAAGAGGCAGAACGTCCACAATGATGCACTTGGCCAAAAAGGGCGTATGCGTTTTTTCCTGAATATATTCAGGAAAAAACGCAGAGGCCCTTTTTGGCCAACCAAGCAAGCTTGCAAAGGAAATCTGCACTACAATGAAGTCTCACTGCCCCCTGGTGAAAAGGGCCATCTGAAAAAAGTGTAAAATCCAGAAAGGCAGGACAGGCCAAGGAGAACTGGGAGCCTTGTTATGCTGATGGGCGGGATGTAAACTGCCAACAGCCACTCTGGAGAAGTGTATGGTGTTTCCTGAAACATCTAAAAAACAAAGCAACAGAGCCTAGGGCACTTCCACTTATGGTCCTATAGCTTAGGGAAATTAAAATCAAAAAGACACAGCCACCCCAAAGTTTGGGACAGCTCTGTTTACAAGAACCTCGTTTACGGTACAAGTTCAATATCACAGAAAGCGAAAAATGGATAAAGAAGTTGTGGTACTTACGTACAATGCAATATCACTCAGCAATTAAATCTACGTCATCTGGCCCGTAGCAGCATAATGAGTGGATTCAGGTACGATGATTCTAAGTGAAATAAGTCACACAGAAAAAGAAACATCATAAGATATCACTACTACACGGAATGTAAACTTGGCTACACAGGAACTGAATTACGAAACAGTACAGGGTCTCAAATGTAGAACACCAATTTATGCGTGCTTAAGGGGAAAGGTGAGTTGTGGTGCTGCATAAAACCAGAGATTGAAATTAGCCCAGATACCTTTCCATAAGCCAAATATGTAATAGACAAGAGCTACTCCTTGCTCAACGAAGTGGACTCAACACCCCATATTAAACGCCTAAGAATATACCTCACTAGTAAGAATCATAAAACCTATGGATTTATATGTCTCCGAAAGAGAATCCAGCGTGTGTACAGCGGCATAAACGCAGCAGTGATAGGATTGGTGAGGTTCGGTGAGCAAATGCAGACCCTTTGAAGTCATATTGCATGGTACCCATTCCATGGGTCTCAACTCTCCAGGTTTAAGGGATTCTTCCTTCAGCTAAAACGTGCATGTGGAACCCAGAGTATGATCCACCATGTGATCGGGAAACGTGTTCAAATGTGTCTCAGTTTTCATCCCCTGGTACTCGGGTGCAACATTCCAGACGCTTTACTAACACTCTCCCCACTTGGAGACTCAGTGCCTTTAACCTCCTGTTTGGCCCAGTTTGCAATTTCTGCGGAAAATGAACAGGAATAGGGAGAACCAATGAGAGACTAGCTGGAGGTGTCTGGACGGGCAAATTTAACTCTCATTTCCCACCAGGAAGAGGAATTAACGAAAGGCTCAGCGTGCCGTGCCGGAACCACACTAGGGCCTGAAGCAATCCTGCGGTGTTGCGGCCAGCTCACAAGAAAGCGAGTTGAAGAAAGGAGCTCAGGGGCACTGTCATTCACAAACCTGCAGAGTTATAAAAGACAGCTATCGTCCAAAAATATATTGAAGTAAGGCTGCCAAGAGGACTTGAAAGCGGGGCAGAATTGCAGGAAACCGATTTCAGGAGGTAGACTGGAATTGCATGTAAAGCATACGAAAAGAGGCAGAACGTCCACAATGATGCACTTGGCCAAAAAGGGCGTATGAATTTTTTCCTGAATCTATTCAGGAAAAAACGCATACGCCCTTTTTGGCCAACTAAGCAAGCTTGCAAAGGAAATCCACACTACAATGAAGTCTCACTGCCCCCCTGTCAAAAGGGCCATCTGAAAAAATTGTAAAATCCAGAAAGGCAGGACAGGCCATGGAGAACTGGGAGCCTTGTTATGCTGATGGGCGGGATGTGAATTGCCAACAGCCACTCTGGAGAAGTGTATGGTGTTTCCTGAAACATCTAAAAAACAAAGCAACAGAGCCTAGGGCACTTCCACTTATGGTCCTATAGCTTAGGGAAATTAAAATCAAAAAGACACAGCCACCCCAAAGTTTGGGACGGCTCTGTTTACAAGAACCTTGTTTACGGTACAAGTTCAATATCACAGAAAGCGAAAAATGGATAAAGAATTTGTGGTACTTATGTACAATACAATATCACTCAGCAATGAAATCTATGTCATCAGGTCCGTAGCAGCATAATGAGTGGATTCAGGTACGATGATTCTAAGTGAAATAAGTCACACAGAAAAAGAAACATTATCAGATATCACTAATACACGGAATGTAAACTTGGCTACACAGGAACTGAATTACCAAACAGAACAGGGTCTCAAATGCAGAAAACCAACTTATGCTTGCTTAAGGGGAAAGGTGAGTTGGGGTGCTGCATAAAACCAGAGATTGAAAGTAGCACAGATACCGTTCCATAAGCGAAATATGTAATACACAAGAGCTACTGCTTGCTCAACGAAGTGGACTCAACACCCCATATTAAACGCCTAAGAATATACCTGACTAGTAAGAATCTTAAAACCTATGGATTTATATGTCTCCGAAAGAGAATCAAGCGTGTGTACAGCGGCATAAACGCAGCAGTGATAGGATTGGTGAGGTTCGGTGAGCAAATGCAGACCCTTTGAAGTCATATTGCATGGTACCCATTCCATGGGTCTCAAATCTCCTGGTTTAAGGGATTCTTCCTTCAGCTAAAACGTGCATGTGGAACCCAGAATATGATCCACCATGTGATCGGGAAACGTGTTGAATCGTGTCTCAGTTTTCGTCCCCTGGTACTTGGGTGCAACATTCCACACGCTTTACTAACACTCTTCCCACTTGGAGAGTCAATGCCTTTAACCTCCTGTTTGGCCGAGTTTGCAATTTCTGCGGAAAATGAACAGGAATAGGGAGAACCAATGAGAGACTAGCTGGAGGTGTCTGGACGGGCAAATTTAACTCTCATTTCCCACCAGGAAGAGGAATTAAGAAAAGGCTCAGCGTGCCATGCTGGAACCACACTAGGGCCTGAAGCAATCCTGTGGTGCTGTGGGCAGATCACAAGAAAGCGAGTTGAAGAAAGGAGCTCAGGGGCACTGTCATTCACAAACCTGCAGAGTTATCAATGAAAGCTATCGTCCAAAAATATATTGAAGTAAGGCTGCCAAGAGGACTTGAAAGCGGGGCAGAATTGAGGAAACCGATTTCAGGAGGTAGACTGGAATTGCATGTAAAGCATAGGAAAAGAGGCAGAACGTCCACAATGATGCACTTGGCCTAAAAGGGCGTATGCGTTTTTTCCTGAATATATTCAGTAAAAAACGCATACGCACTTTTTGGCCAACCAAGCAAGCTTGCAAAGGAAATCTGCACTACAACGAAGTCTCTCTGCCCCCCGGTCAAAAGGGCCATCTGAAAAAAGTGTAAAATCCAAAACGGCAGGACAGGCCATGGAGAACTGAGAGCCTTGTTATGCTGATGGGCGGGATGTAAATTGCCAACAGCCACTCTGGAGAAGTGTATGGTGTTTCCTGAAACATCTAAAAAACAAAGCAACAGAGTCTAGGGCACTTCCACTTATGGTCCTATAGCTTAGGGAAATTAAAATCAAAAAGACACAGCCACCCCAAAGTTTGGGACGGCTCTGTTTACAAGAACCTCCTTTACGTTACAAGTTCAATATCACAGAAAGCGAAAAATGGATAAAGAAGTTGTGGTACTTACATACAATGCAATATCACTCAGCAATGAAATCTATGTCATCAGGCGCGTAGCAGCATGAGTGGATTCAGGTACGATGATTCTAAGTGAAATAAGTCACACAGAAAAAGAAACATCATAAGATATCACTAATACATGGAATGTAAACTTAGCTACACAGGAACTGAATTACAAAACAGAACAGGGTCTCAAATGCAGAAAACCAACTTATGCTTGCTGAAGGGGAAAGGTGAGTTGGGGTGCTGCATAAAACCAGAGATTGAAATGAGCACAGATACCGTTCCATAAGCCAAATATGTAATAGACTAGAGCTACTCCTTGCTCAACGAAGTGGACTCAACACCCCATATTAAATGCCTAAGAATATACCTGACTGGTAAGAATCTTAAAA
Source organism: Orcinus orca (assembly GCF_937001465.1). NCBI lineage: Eukaryota > Metazoa > Chordata > Mammalia > Artiodactyla > Delphinidae > Orcinus > Orcinus orca. Next base: position 44,080,016 of record NC_064560.1, on the reverse strand, counting down.
CCTATGGATTTATATGTCTCCGAAAGAGAATCAAGCGTGTGTACAGCGGCATAAAGGCAGCAGTGATAGGATTGGTGAGGTTCGGTGAGCAAATGCAGACCCTTTGAAGTCATATTGCATGGTACCCATTCCATGGGTCTCAACTCTCCAGGTTTAAGGGATTCTTCCTTCAGCTAAAACATGCATGTGGAACCCAGAGTATGATCCACCGTGTGATCGGGAAACGTGTTCAAATGTGTCTCAGTTTTCGTCCCCTGGTACTCGGGTGCAACATTCCAGATGCTTTACTAACACTCTCCCCACTTGGAGAGTCAGTGCCTTTAACCTCCTGTTTGGCCCAGTTTCCAATTTCTGTGGAAAATGAACAGGAACAGGGAGAACCAATGAGAGACTAGCTGGAGGTGTCTGGACGGGCAAATTTAACTCTCATTTCCCACCAGGTAGAGGAATTAACCAAAGGCTCAGCGAGCCATGCCAGAACCACACTAGGGCCTGAAGCAATCCTGTGGTGTTGCGGCCAGCTCACAAGAAAGCGAGTTGAAGAAAGGAGCTCAGGGGCACTGTCATTCACAAACCTGCAGAGTTATAAATGACAGCTATCGTCCAAAAATATATTGAAGTAAGGCTGCCAAGAGGACTTGAAAGCGGGGCAGAATTGCAGGAAACCGATTTCAGGAGGTAGACTGGAATTGCATGTAAAGCATAGGAAAAGAGGCAGAACGTCCACAATGATGCACTTGGCCAAAAAGGACATATGAGTTTTTTCCTGAATATATTCAGGAAAAAACGCATACGCCTTTTTGGCCAAGCAAGCAAGCTTGCAAAGGAAATCTGCACTACAATGAAGTCTCACTGCCCCCCAGTCAAAAGGGCCATCTGAAAAAAGTGTAAAATGCAGAAAGGCAGGACAGGCCATGGAGAACTGGGAGCCTTGTTATGCTGATGGGCGGGATGTAAATTGCCAACAGCCACTCTGGAGAAGTGTATGGTGTTTCCTGAAACATCTAAAAAACAAAGCAACAGAGCCTAGGGCACTTCCACTTATGCTCCTATAACTTAGGGAAATTAAAATCAAACAGACACAGCCGCCCCAAAGTTTGGGACGGCTCTGTTTACAAGAACCTCGTTTACGGTACAAGTTCAATATCACAGAAAGCGAAAAATGGATAAAGAAGTTGTGGTACTTACGTACAATGCAATATCACTCAGCAATTAAATCTATGTCATCAGGCCCGTAGCAGCATAATGAGTGGATTCAGGTACGATGATTCTAAGTGAAATAAGTCACACAGAAAAAGAAACATCATAAGATATCACTAATACACGGAATGTAAACTTGGCTACACAGGAACTGAATTACAAAACAGAACAGGGTCTCAAATGCAGAAAACCAACTTATGCTTGCTGAAGGGGAAAGGTGAGTTTGGGTGCTGCATAAAACCAGAGATTGAAAGTAGCACAGATACCATTCCATAAGCCAAATATGTAATAGACAAGAGCTACTCCTTGCTCAACGAAGTGGACTCAACACCCCATATTAAACGCCTAAGAATATACCTGACTAGTAAGAATCTTAAAACCTATGGATTTATATGTCTCCGAAAGAGAATCAAGCGTGTGTACAGCGGCATAAACGCAGCAGTGATAGAATGGGTGAGGTTCGGTGAGCAAATGCAGACCCTTTGAAGTCATATTGCATGGTACCCATTCCATGGGTCTCAACTCTCCAGGTTTAAGGGATTCATCCTTCAGCTAAAACATGCCTGTGGTACGCAGAGTATGATCCACCGTGTGATCGGGAAACGTGTTCAAATGTGTCTCAGTTTTCTTCCCCTGGTACGCGGGTGCAACATTCCAGACGCTTTACTAACACTCTCCCTACTTGGAGAGTCATTGCCTTTAACCTCCTGTTTGGCCCAGTTTGCAATTTCTGCGGAAAATGAACAGGAATAGGGAGAACCAATGAGAGACTAGCTGGAGGTGTCTGGACGGGCAAATTTAACTCTCATTTCCCACCAGGAAGAGGAATTAACCAAAGGCTCAGCGTGCCGTGCCGGAACCACACTAGGGCCTGAAGCAATGCTGCGGTGTTGCGGCCAGCTCACAAGAAAGCGAGTTGAAGAAAGGAACTCAGGGACACTCTCATTCACAAACCTGCAGAGTTATAAATGACAGCTATCATCCAAAATTATACTGAAGTAAGGCTGCGAAGACGACTTGAATGCTGGGCAGAATTGCTGGAAACCGATTTCAGAAGGTACACGGTTGTCGCTCTTAAAGCATAGGAAAAGAGACAGAACTTGGAAAATAATGCACTTGGCAAAAAAGGGCATATGTGTTTTATCCAGAGCTCTCATAACTGAGGGGAGGAGATTCCCAGCAGGCTCCAACTGCCACCTGAGGGCTCACATTGCCAAGGCAACGTGAGCAAGCCAGGCAGGAGTTACCTCACAGCAGAGTTCCCACCTCACAGAAGGGTGAGAAACCCAGCAAACATCAGACTCTCACCAGTGGGCCCACATCACCAAGGGGATGGGAACCAGGCAGGAGTGTCTTCACACCAGTGGGGCCACATCATTGAAAGGTGAGGTACTCAGCACATGTGTCCTCAAACCAGAGGACCCACATCACCAAGGGCCTCGGAGTGAGGCAGGCAGGAGTAGCCTCACAACAGTGGGCCCATAGAATAAAAAAGTGAGGAATCCAGCAGTTGGAACCTCCCAGCAGGCAGCCCAGAGCACCGAAGCTATGGGATCCAGGCCACAGTGAACTCACAGAAGAGGGCCCATGTCATGAAACTGAGCAACCCAGCCATTGGGACCTCAGAGCAGGAGGCCCACATCCCCATGGGGATGGAAATCTGGTAGGAGTGTCCTCGCACCACTGAGAACGTATCAGAAAATTTTGGGCGACCAGCAGTTAGGGCCTGACGCCAGAGGACCCTCATCACCAAGGGAAGGAGGCTCCCAGCAGGCTCCAACTGCCACCAGAGGGCTGACGTCGCCAAGGCGATGTGTACCAACCAGGCACGAATGACCTCACAGCAGAGGGCCCACCTCAGAGAAGTGTGACGAACCCAGTCAGGATCAGACTCGCACCAGAGGGCCCACATCACCAAATGGATTGGAACCAGGCAGGAGTGTCCTCACATGAGTAGGGCCACATCATCTAAAGGTGAGGAACCCAGAACATGTGGCTTCAAACCATAGGACACCCATCACCAAGGGACTGGGAGTGAGGCAGGCAGGAGGAGCCTCATAACAGAGGGCCCAAAAATAAGAAAGGTGAGGAATCCAGCAGTTGGAATCTCCCAGCAGGCGGCCCAGAGCACAGATGCTAGGGGATCCAGGCCGGAGTAAACTAACACCAGACAGCCCACATCATGAAACTGTGAGCAACCCAGACATTGGGACCTCAGAGCAGAAGGCCCACATCCCCATGGTGATGGGAACATGACAGGAGTGTCCTGGCATCAGTGGGCTCACATCAGAAAACGTGGGGTGCTCAGAAGTTAGGGCCTGACGCTAGAGGGCACTCATCACCGAGAGGAGGAGGCTCCCAGCAGGCTCCAGCTGCCACCAGAGGGCCAACGTCGCCAAGGCGATGTGTGCCAGCCCGGCAGGAGTGACCTCACAGCAGAGGGCCCACCTCACAGAAGGGTGAGGAACACAGCCAGGATCAGACTCTCACCAGAGGGCCCACATCACCAAGGGGATGGGAACCAGGCAGGAGTGTCCCCACACCAGTGGGACAACATCATCGAAAGGTGAGGATCCCAGCACATGTAACCTCAAACCAGAGGAACCACATCACCAAGGGGTTCGGAATGAGGCTGGCAGGACCGGCCTCACAACACAGGGTCCATAGAATATAAAAGTTGAGGAATCCAGCAGTTGGAACCTCCCAGCAAGTGGCCCAGAGCACCGAGGTTATGGGATCCAGGCCGCAGTGAACTCACAGCAGAGGGCCCACATCATGAACCTGTGAGCAGCCCAGCCGTTGGGACCTCAGAACAGAAGGCCCACATCCCCATTGGGATGGGAACCTGGCAGGAGTGGCTTCGCACCACTTAGCACATATCAGAAAATGTTAGGAGCCCAGCAGTTAGGGCCTGACGCCAGGGGGCCCTCATAACTGAGGGGAGGAGACTCCCAGCAGGTTCCAACTGCCAACAGAGGGCCCACGTCTACAAGGTGGCATGCGCCAGCCAGGCAGTAGTGACCTCACAGCAGAGGGCCTATCTCACAGAAGGGTGAGGAACCGAGGCAGGATGAGACTCTCGCCAGAAGGCCCACAACACCAAGGGGATGGGAACCAGTCAGGACTGTCCTCCCACCAGTGGGGCCACATCATTGAAAGGTGAGGAACCCAGCACATGTGGCCTCATATCAGAGGACATACATCACAAAAGGGATGGGAGTGAGGCAGGTAGGAGTAGCCTAAAAACAGAGGGCCCAAAGAATAAAAAAGGTGAGGAATCCAGCATTTGGAACCTCCCAGCAGGCGGCCGAGAGCACAGAAGCTATGGGATGCAGGCAGGAGTGAACTAACACCAGAGAGCCCACATCATGAAACTGTGAGCAACCCAGGCGTTGGGACCTCAGAGCAGAAAACCCACATCCCCATGGGGATGGGAACCTGACAGGAGTGTCCTGGCATCACTGGGCTCACATCAGAAAACGTGGGGAGCCCAGCAGTTAGGGAATGATGCTAGAGGGCCGTCATCACCGAGGGCAGGAGGCTCCTAGCAGGTTCCATGTGCCAACAGAGGGCCCACGTCGCCAAGGTGATGTGTGCAAGTCAGGCAGGATTGACCTCACAGCAGAGGGCCTACCTCACAGAAGAGTGAGGAACCCAGCCAGGATAAGACTGTCACCAGAAGGCCCACATCACCAAGGGGATGGGAACCAGGCAGGAGTGTCCTCACACCAGTGGGGACACAAAATTGTAAGTTGCGGAACCCAGCACATGTGGCCTCAAACCAGAAGACCCACATCACGAAGGGGTTGCGAGTGAGGCAGGCAGGAGGAGCATCACAACAGAGGACCCATAGAATACAAAAGTTGAGGAATCGAGCAGTTGGAACCTCCCAGCAGGCGGCCAAGAACACAGAGGCTATGGGATCCAGGCCACAGTGAACTAACACCAGAGAGCCCACATCATGAAATTGTGATCAACCCAGCCGTTGGAACCTCAGAGCAGAAGGCCCACATCCCCATGGAGATGGGAACCTAAGAGGAGTATCCGAGCATCACTGGGCTCACTAAGAAAAGTTGGGGAGCCCAGCAGTTAGGGCCTGACGTCAGAGGGCCCTCATCACAAATGTGAGGAAGCTCCCAGCAGGGTCCAAGTGCCACCAGAGGGCTCATGTCAACAAGGCGAGGTGAGCAAGCCAGGCAAGAGTTACCTGATAGTAGAGGGCCCACCTCACAGATGGGTGAGGAACCCAGCCAGGATCAGACTCTCACCAGAGGGCCCACATCACAAAGGGGATGGGAACCAGTCAGGATTATCCTCACACCAGTGGGGCCTCATCATCTTAAGGTGAGGAACCCAGCACATGTGTCCTCAAACCAGAGGACCCCCATCACCAAGGGCCTTGGAGTGAGGCAGGCAGGAGTAGCCTCACAACACAGGGCACATAATATAAAAAACGTGAGGATTCCAGCATTTAGACCTTCCAGCAGGCGGCCCAGAACACCGAGGCTATGGGATCCAGGCCACAGTGAACTCACAGCAGAGGGCCCACATCATAAAACTGTGAGCAACCCTGGCGTTGGGACCTCAGCACAGAAGGTCCACATCCCCATGGGAATGGGAACCTGGCTGGAGTGTCCTCGCACCACTGGGCGCACATCAGAAAATGTGGAGAGCCCACCATTTAGAGCCTGACGCCAGAGGGCCGTCATCACCGAGAGGAGGAGGCACCCTACACGCTCCAACTGCCACCAGAGGGCTCACGTCTCCAAGGTGACGTGTGCCAGCCAGGCAGGAGTGACCTCACAGCAGAGGGCCTACCTCACAGAACGTTGAGGAACCCAGCCAGGATTAGACTCTCGCCAGAGGGCCCACCTCACCAAGGGGATGGGAACCAGGCAGGAGTGTCCTCACACAAGTGGGGCCACATCATCGAAAGGTGAGGAACGCAGCACATGTGGCCTCAAGCCATAAGACAGTCATCACCAAGGGGCTGGCAGTGAGGCAGGCAGGAGGAGCCTCACAACAGAGGGCACATAGAATAAAAAAGTTGAGGAATCCAGCAGTTGGAACCTCCCAGCAGGCGGCTCAGAGCACCGATGATAAGGGATCCTTGCCGGAGTGAACTCACAGCAGAGGGCCCACGTCATGGTACTGTGAGCAAGCCAGCCGTTTTGACCTCAGAGCAGAAGGCCCATATCCACATGGGGATGGGAACCTGGCAAGAGTGTCCTCACTCACTTGGCGCACATCAGAACATGTGGGGAGCCCAGCAGTTATGGCCTAAGGCAAGAGGGCCCTCATCACCGAGGGGAGGAGGATCCCAGCACACTCCAACTGCCACCAGAGGGCCCACGTCGCCAAGGTGACGTGTGCCAGACAGGCATGATTGACCTCACAGCAGAGGGCCCACCTCACAGAAGGGTGAGGAACCCAGCCAGGATCAGACTCTCACCTGAGGGCCCACATCAGCAAGGGGATGGGAACCAGTCAGGACTGTCTTCCCTCCAGTGGGGCCACATCATTGAAAGGTGCGGAACCCAGCACATGTGGCCTCAAATCAGAGGACACATATCACAAAGGGAATGGGAGTGAGGCAGGCAGGAGTAGCCTAAAAACAGAGGGCCCAAAGAATAAGAAAGGTGAGGAATCCAGCAGTTGGAACCTCCCAGCAGGCGGCCGAGAGCACAGATGCTATGGGATGCAGGCAGGAGTGAACTAACAGCAGAGAAACCACATCATGAAACTGTGAGCAACCCAGGCGTTGGGACCTCAGAGCAGAAGGCCCACATCCCAATGGGGATGTGAACCTGGCTGGAGTGTCCTCGCACCACTGAGTGCACATCACAAAATGTGGGGAGCCCAGCAGTTAGGGCCTGACGCCAGAGGGCCCTCATCACCGAGGGGAGGAGGCTCCCAGCAGGCTCCAAGTGCCACCAGAAGGCTCATGTCCACAAGGCGAGGTGAGCAAGCCAGGCAGGAGTGACCTCACAGCAGACGACCCACCTCACAGATGGGTGAGGAACCCAGCCAGGATCAGACTCTCAACAGAGGGCCCACATCACCAAGGGGATATGAACCAGGCAGGAGTCTCCTAAGACCATTGGTCCCACATCATCGAAAGGTGAGGAACCCAGCCCATGTGGCCTCAAACCAGACGACACACATCACGAAGGGGCTGGGAGTGAGGCAGGCAGGAGGATCCTCACAACAGAGGGCCCAAAAAATTATAAAAGTGAGGAATCCAGCAGTTGGAACCTCCCAGCAGGCATCCAAGAGCACAGAGGCTATGGGATCCAGGCCTCTGTGAACTAACACCAGAGAGCCCACATCATGAAAATGTGAACAACCCAGCCGTTGGGACCTCAGAGCAGAAGGCCCACATCCCCATGGAGATGGGATCCTAAGAGGAGTACCAAAGCATCACTGGGCTCACTAAGAAAAGTTGGTGAGCCCAGCAGTTAGGGCCTGACCCAAGAGGGCCCTCATCACCGGGGGGAGGAGATTCCCAGCACGCTCCAACTGCCACCACATGGCTGACTTCACCAAGGCAATGTGTGCCAGCCATGCAGGAGTGACCTATCAGCAGAGGGTCTCCCTCACAGAAGGGTGAGGAACACAGCCAGGAACAGACTCTCACCAGGGGGTCCACATAACCAAGTGGATGAGAACCAGGCAGGAGTGTCCTCACACTAGTGGGGCCACATCATCGAAAGGTGAGGAACCCAGCAAAGGTGGCCACAAACCAGAGGACCCACATCACCAAGGGGTTAAGAGTGAGGTAGATGTCTGGACGGGCATATTTAACACTCATTTCCCACCAGGAAGAGGAATTAACCAAAGGCTCAGCGTGCCCTGCCAGAAGCAGATTAGGGCCTGAAGCAGTCTTGTGGGTTTGTGGCCACCTCACAAGAAAGCGAGTTGAAGAAAGGAGCTCAGGGGCCCTGTAATTCACAAACCTGCAGAGTTATAAATGACAGCTATCGTCCAAAAATATATTGAAGTAAGGCTGCCAAGAGGACTTGAAAACGGGGCAGAATTGCAGGAAACCGATTTCAGGAGGTAGACTGGATTTGCATTTAAAGCATAGGAAAAGAGGCAGAACATCGACAATGATGCACTTGGCAAAAAAGGGCGTATGAGTTTGTTCCTGAATATATTCAGAAAAAAACACATACGCCCTTTTTGGCAAACCAAGCAAGCTTGCAATGGAAATCCGAACTACTATGAAGTGTCACTTCCCCCCGGTCTAAAGGGACATCTGAGAAAAGTGTAAAATCCAGAAAGGCAAGACAGGCCATGGGGAAAAAGGAGCCTTGTTATGCTGATGGGCGGGATGTAAATTGCCAACAGCCACTCTGGAGAAGTGTATGGTGTTTCCTGATACATCTGAAAAACAAAGCAACAGAGTCTAGGACATTTCCACTTATGGTCCTATAGCTTAGGGAAATTAAAATAAAAAAGACACAGCCACCCCAAAATTTGGGACGGCTCTGTTTACAGGAACCTCTTCTACAGTACAAGTTAAATATCCCAGAGAACAAATAATTGATAAAGAAGTTGCGGTACTTACGGACAACAGAATACCACTCAGCAATGAAATCTGTGTCACCAGGCCTGTACCAGCATAATGAGTGGATTGAGGCACGATGATTCTAAGTGAAATAAGTCACACAGAAAAAGAAACATCATAAGGTATCATTAATGCACGGAATGTAAACTTGGCTACACAGGAACTGAATTACAAAACAGAACAGGGTCTCAAATGCAGAAAACCAACTTATGCTTGCTTAATGGGAAAGGTGAGTTGGGGTGCTGCATAAAACCAGAGTTTGAAATTAGCACAGATACCGTTCCATAAGCCAAATATGTAATAGACAAGACCTACGCCTTGCTCAACGAATTGGACTCAACAATGAGGTATCACCTCACACCTGTTAGAATGGGCATCATCTGAAAATCTACAAACAACAAATGCTGGAAAGGGTGTGGAGAAAAGGAAGCCTCTTCCACTATTGTTGGGAATATAAATTGATACAGTCACTATGGAGAACAATATGGAGTTTCTTAAGAAACTAATAATAGAATTACCATATGATACAGCAATCCCAGTACTGGACATATACCCAGACAAAACCATAAATCAAAAAGAGACATTCACCGCAATGTTCATTGCATCACTATTTACAATATGGAGGTAATGGAAGCAACCTAAATGCCCACAGACAGACGAATGCATAAAGATGTGGTACATATATAAAATGGAATATTACTAAGCCATGAAAGGAATGAAATTGGGTCATTTGTAGAGACGTCGATGGATCTAGAGACTGTCATACAGAGTGAAGTAAGTCAGAAAGAGAAAAACAAATCTTGTATATTCATGCATATATGTGGAACCTAGAAAAATTGTACAGATTAACCGTTTTGCAAGGCATAAATAGAGCAACAGATGTAGCCAACAAACGTATGGACAACAAGGGGGGAAAGCTCTTGGGGGGGTGGTGGTGGGAGGAGTTGAAAGATTGGGATTGGCATGTAAACATTTATATGTATAAAATAGATAACCAATAAGAACCTGCTGTATAAAAATATAAAATAAAATTCAAAATTAAAAAGAAATAAAATTTAAAAAACAAAACAGAAAAAACAATTATTCCCTTCACATACATGTATTTATATGAATAAATTATTTCCATGCTTATATCTGTAAATACAAAAAAGAGGAATAAAATCTACCTTGAACCAAAACGAAAAAGAGAAAAAAAGAACAGAACACACCAGTTACACAGAGGAAAACCGTATCAGGGCACTTGCTCCAGTTGTAAACAATTCTGAAGTTGGTCAGTGGTGGGGAATCGTCTCCCATTCAGCCAGCAGCCCCCACACAACAAGCGTCCTCATTACAAAGCTGGGGCACCGTGCCGAGGCATCTGTGAGTAAACGTGAGCTGAGCCCCAGGCCAGTTGCTGCTGAACTGTTCCCACCCTTCCCAGGTAAAACACCTGAATATATACAAGGACTTGAAAGCCTAGAGGAAGGGCCATGGAGCCACACGAGTGACAGCATGCCAGTTGACTTGGTGCCTGCAGGCCAGCCAGGATGGCCCTGGCCCTGGGTGCTCTTCTGGAAGATTTCCATTTCCCTGCCTGAGATACCCGTCCTGTCCCTGCCCCCACTGCTTTTTTCCTTCCTCACCTCTGCCCAGGGAGAAATTCCAGCAGCAGGTATGGGTGACACATCCTCTTCTTTAGCAGGTGGCAGCCTGGCAACTGCTGCAGAAAGTCCAGCAGAGCCCCACTCACACTGGGCCACCCACAAAGCCGTGGCCTCTCACTCCCTCCCACCAGCCCAGCCCCGAGACTGCTGACAGGGCAGAGAAAATGGCGTCAGGCACAGCTGCAGGGGCTCTTGCTGCCTGGAGTGGTATTTATATTGATCTCAACCCAGGCACACCTGGGGAGGGCTGGCCGGCACGGTAAGGCTGCCCAGGTCAGCCAATCATCACCCCTCAGGGGCTCACAGTTGCAGAAAATGGAACTTGCTGAACCGGCCAGGTCCAAGGAACAGGTGTGGGCTCCTGAGAGTCAGGATAGACAAGGGGCTGCAGCTTTGGCTTGTTTTCTAATCATTTTATCTGGCCCATGAGTGGGAGACAACTTCAAGAAAACCCTCTCCTAATGAGAGGAACCCAGGAGTCAGGGAGAGGAGGGGTGGGTGGTGGTTGGAGACAGAGGCCTGGTGCCCTGGGTGCAGTGGAAGTCTCTGGAAGACCAGGTGGAGGGAGGCCACACAGAGTGATGCCCAGGGTCACAGACCTGTCGGAGCTGCTGTTTGTTAGTTCAAGTCCTGCTCTGAGGTGCTCTGTGTCAGCTCTGAGCGACAGGTGAGATGGGGGTGCTCTTCAATGAGGGCTATGTGCACGGTTCCTGCGTGCCCAGCCCTGGCACGGTACCTGCAAGGGTAGCCCTGTATCCTGGGAGAGGCCTGACCACGAGAGTCCCGTGGGCTGGGTTGGGGGTGTGGTACCTGCCCAGGAGAGCTCCATATCCTGGGATTGGCCTGACCACGAGAGCCCCATGGGCTGCTGGGGACCTGGTAAAGGATGTCAGGACAGTCAGTGAAGCCACCGAGGATATACCTCCAGTTGCTCTTAATTCCTACACCCTGCTGGTCATTCTACCAACCACCAGGACATGGTATTCTGTATTAGTCTTCAATGATGCCTTCTTTTGTATTCCATTAGTCCCAGAGTCACAAGAAATTTTGGCTTGTGAGTGGCAGGACTCAACATACAACTAAAACAATACTTCCGGGCCGTCTTGCCCCAAGGGTTCAAAAATTCCCACACCATCTTTGGGGAAAGCTTAGCTAAAGACCGAAAAGTTCTACCTCTGGAAAAGGAAACCCTCCTTCAATATGCAGACGACATTCTGATTGCCAGCCCTACTAAGGAGGCCTCTGAACTACCAAGCCAATAAAGGATAGAAGTTTTCCAGAAAAAGCTCAAATATCACAGACTGCGGTGACCTGCCTGGGCTTCATTCTCACACAAGGTCAGAGAAGCCCATCCCAGGAAAGGGAAGAAACCATTTGCAGCCTTACCCCTTCCTAAAACTAGAAGACAGCTTAGGGGTTCCTGGGGAGGCCAGGGTTTGCTGCTTCTGGATCCCTAACTACAGTCTACTAGCTGGGCCTCTATATGAAACACTGAAAGGAAAAGATGATGATCCTTTTGAACAGAATCCAGAAGTGGCCTTTCAAGAATGGAAAGAGCAGTCAATTCAGACCCTTGCCCTGGAACTCCCTAATTGAGCTAAACCCTTTGACCTTTCCATTCCCGGTGAAAGGTGAATCGCCATTGGAGAATTAGTGCAAAAACTGGGACCACTTGAAATGGAACAACGCAAGAATGCCATCCAGGTAGGATAAACTACAGTCACCAAGGGGCTTGGCCCACTGCCACATCTGGCCAAGATACTGGCGGTATCTAAAAACCTGGAAATCAGCAGCCCAAAAGGCCACCTCCCTCCTAAGGGAAAAGGACCCCACGTGGTGATCCTAATCACCAACCATGCCCTGAAGTTGCAGGGTTCGCTCCGTGGGCACACCGACCTCGAGTGAGGAGGCCCTCCAACTCCAACATCCAGAGAGATAACCGGGGGCAACAGGGCACCATGACGACTCATGTGAACATCACTTGACCTGGAGTTTCTCTCATAAAACAACAATAGTGTGTCCCGAAGGAGTAGACTACTGCTTGCAGGACTTACTGCACCCGGAGGGGAGCTAATAATCTTGGCGGGGGAACCGTATATCACACTGTCACCATAGAAAAGCCTACAGACACCGTGATGATGGTGGCCAATAAGACCAGCTGGACTCCTGTTTACTTCAAAAGGCTGTTGACTCAGTGGCCATCATGGTCCTTGATCACCACTGACCCTGGACTGTCTGGGAGTTGAGCGGGAAGGGCTCTGACACCTCGTGCTGTTTTTACATTAATTCAGGGGCCTAATTGAAGAAAGAGCAGACTACTGGTCAGAGCATCTAGGCTGGCAGAAACGGTCAGCCTAAGGTGGCCGAACAAATGTGGGGCGGGGTGAAACCGGCCCCCACAGCGTCTCTGCACATCTCTTTCCTGGACCCTTAAAGGTCATTAGAATCTATAACACTTCCAATGCTGGTGCTCAGGCGGACGAGCAGAGAGGCAGGGGTCCTGGGGCCAATCAACGTCACCTGGAGGCTGCTGGGGAGAAGTTCTGACCCTCGTCCCCTGGTATGAGGGCTCCCAACTCAGCACTCAGCAGTTACAGAAGAAGGGTCTGCACCCTCAGCTCTCCAAGAATGAGGAACGGGACAAAAGGCAGAGGAGGGGTTTGTCCCCAGCAAAGCCCATTAAAAATCCCTGGGAGATAAAAATAGAATCTGGGCAATAAAGTCAAGTCTGACCTTTTTTATCCTTTGTGCTTTGTCTAATTTCACGTGCTCCTAGGGTCCCGCATGCAGAGGTTCCACACCCAGTACTTCAGACCAGATTTCCTAGTGCAGAATGGCTGGGTCGACACCTCAGCTCCTGGGGCACAGTGCAGACTCCGAGATATAGAGCCTGAGCTGCAGCCAACCCGGCCCTCGAGAGCTCCACCCCCTCCCTCCCACTGACTCTCACAGGATCTCTACACAGCAGCCCAGCCCACAGCCCACGGGGTAGTGCATGCTCTCACCTCTCCATTCTCTGATCAAAATATAAAGTTTCCTTTGCTTGTGAACCAAACTCAGTCTCGATCTGTTGGCCCCAATGACACTGGGCAGGGGGACACTTGTTGGGGTCCACTCTGGAGGATCAGTAACAGAAATTGAGACTATTGTAACTTCAATGAACAGATGTGTGAGCCAAACTGTAGTTAACATAGAACAGTTTATAAGGCTCGGGTAAAATAAGATGTTTCTAACACTTCCATTTGATATTTCCATCACTTTATTATAAGCAAGTTCAGTGAAAAGGTTTGTCTTATTTGTCAGGTCAATATTAGAGAAATGAAGTGATTTCTTTCCAAGGATGTACATCTAATAATCTTGGTTAAAGCTTCAATCTTGTTTTAAATGCTTTTCCATTGAAAATGATACCTCTCTTTCAGCTCCCCCATTTCTGAGAAGTATAAAATCTTATAATTTATTATTACCAAAGGGGAAAGGTGGGAGGAGGGATAAATTAACAGTTTGGAATTAACACATACACACTGCTATGTATAAAATAGATCATCAACAAGGAACTACTGTATAGCACAAGGAACTACACTCAATATTTTGCAATAACCTATAAGGGGAAATAATCGGAAAAAGAATAGATATTTTTATTGACATCATCTATCAATGACAGTTAAAGTGTAACCTAAGGGAAGCCGGTGGTGAGTGCTTCTGACCCTGAAGACTTCAATCATCTAAAGTTTGGACTCTGCCTACTTCCCAAGGCCCTTAATGAACATATGTGTAGCCATAGCTTAAAAAACTCCCCAGTTTGGGTTTCGGGGAGACACTGATTTTGAAAAAGCCCTGGTGTTCTCCTTACATGAATGGGACTCTTCCTACTGCTAAAACATGTCTGTCACATCCAGAGGATGGTATACCGTCTGATCGGGAAGAGTTTGGAAAAGGCATCTCATCTCCTCATCTCCTGGTGCTCGGGTTCACCCCTCCAGCGTCTTTACTAACAGTCTCCCCACTTGGAGATGTCAGCACTGTCAACATCCTGTTGCGTACAGTTTGGAATTTGTCCAGAGGATGAAGCGGAAGGATGAGGAACAATGAGAGACAAGTCCTAGGTGTTCAGACAGGCACATGTCACTCTAATTTGCAATCAGCAAGACGAATTGACCAAAGGCTAGGGTTGCCCATGGAAACAGTATAGGGCTTGAGGAAATCCCACTGCTTTGTGGCCAGTTCCCATAAACACAAGTTGAACAATGGAACTCAGGGGCAGTAAAATTCACAAAACTGCAGAGTTGAAAATATCTGTCACTGAAAAATGTCTTGAGGAAAGTCAGAGAAAAGGATTGGTAAGCAAGGGAGAATGGCAGGAAAGGGATTTGAGGAGGTAGAAAGGACTCGCCATTAAGCACAAGAAAAGGGGCTGAACATTGCCAACATTGCAGTTGGCCAAAAAGGCTGTATGCGGTTTTTTCTGTATATATTCAAGAAAAGGGCATACACTTTTTTAGCCAACCAAACAGGTGGGCACTGGAAATCAATACTACAAAAGATATCACTTCGCATCAGTCAGAAGAGCCATCCTCATAAAGTATAAACACCAGAAATGCAGGACAGGGCAAGGAGAAGAGGGAGCCCCGTGAGGCTTATAGTGGAAATGTATATTGCCAACGGCCATTCTGGAGAAGTGTATTGTGTTTACTAAAGCATCTAAAAAATGAGCTACAGAGCATAGGGCACTTGCACTCATGGGCGTATATCTTGGGAAAAACAAAAATCGAGAGGACACAGGCACCCCAATGTTTACTGCCTCTCTGTTTAAAAGATCCTCGACTAGGATATAACTTAAATGTCTCTGGAGGGAAAAAATGGATAGAGATGTGGTACTTATGTAGAGTGGAATATTACTCAGCCTGGAAATCAATGAAATATGGCCAGTTGTAACAACTCCAAAGGAGTTACGTATGATCATTCTAAGTGACATAATTCTAAAAGACAATGACACGTATCATAAGATATCCCTTAGGGGTAGAATCCAAAATGGCTACACATGAAATAAATTACAAAACAAAAACATAGTCAAATATGTAGAAAACACGTGTAAGGCTGCTAAACGGGAAAGGTGGGGAGGGGTGAGGCATCATCCAGGAGGTTGAAATTAGCAAAGATACCATTCCAAATACCAAACTGATAATCAACAAGGCCTACACGGTAGCTAAAAGAACTGCACTCAGCACACTCAAGTCACCGGAAAAGAATATCTATGACTGGTAAGAATCTGAAAAAGAATTTATTGATGTCTCTCTGTACGTGAATCAAGTGGATGTACAGCAGCAAGAAACAGAGCTTTGAAAATCAGCTGTAACCAATATAGTAATAAATTGAAAAAAATAAACGACAGAGAGACAGAGAAAACCTCTTACAACTTTTCCTCAGGGACGGTGATGCAACATGGATTGAACACATCTAGACCCACAGCAGGATGAGACATAAGGCTGGAAACTGTTCGTGTTAAGAGAAATGTGAGGTTGGGTGAGGAAATGCACACCCTTTAAAGTAATACTACCTGGTACCCATTCAATGGGTCCCAAATCTGCAGGTTCAAGGAATCTTCCTACAGCTAAAACATGCATGGAAAACCCAGAGGACTGTACACCATGTGATCAGGAGATGTGTCTAAAATGCACCTCATTTATCCTCTCCTGGTGCTCCTGTTCATCATTCCAGCCACGTTACTTAGAATCTCCCCACTTAGAGAATCAGCACATTTAAACTTCTGTTTCACACATTTTGCAAATTGTGAGGAGGATGAACGGGAAGGGGGGAACCAATGAGAGAATAGTTGTAGGGGTTTGGATGGGCACATGTCACTCTAATTTCCCATTAAGAATAAGAATTAAAAAAAGGCTCAGCCCGCCTCGCCGGAGCCAAAATAGGGCCTGAAGCAATCCTGCGGCTTTGAGGCCAGCTCACAAAAGAGCAACTTAAAAAATGGAGCTCAGGGTCACTGCAATTCACAAACCTGCAGAGTTATAAATGAAAACTAATGTCCAAAAATATGTTGAGGTAAGGCAAAGAAGAGGATCTGAATGCAAGACAGAATTGCAAGAAACAGATTTCAAGAGATAGATTGGACTCGTCTTTAAAGCACATGAAAAGCGGCAGAATTTCGACAATGATGCAGTTGGCCCAAAAGGGAGTATGCGTTTTTTCCTGAATATATCCAGGAAAAAACGCATACGCACTTTATGGGCAACCAAGCAAGCAAGCAATGCAAATGTGCACAACAAAGAAGTCTCATTTCCCACCGGTCAAAAGGGCCATCCGAAAAAATTGTAAAAACCAGAAATGCAGGACAGGCCATGGAGAACAGGGAGCCTTTATACGCTGATGGACAGTGTGTGAACTGCCGAGAGCCACTCTGGAGAAGTGTATGGTGGTTCCTAAATCATCTAAAAAACAGAGCTACAGAGCATAGGGCACTTCCAATCACGGAAGTATATCTAGGGAAGTCTAAAAATCAACAAGACACAAGCACACCACAGTTTAGGGCTACTCTGTTTACAAGAACCTCAACTTCAGTACACCTTAAATATCCCAGGAAAGAGAACAATGGATAAAGAAAATGTGGTACTTATGTACAATGGAATATCTCTTCACCATGAAATCAATGTAATAAGGCTAGTGGAAGGATAAAGAGTGGATTTAGGTCCGATAATACTACTTGAAATAAGTCAAACAGAAAAAGAAACATATCATAAGATATCACTTATAGAGGGAGGATAAATATGGCTGCACAAAAAATGAATTACAAAACAGAACAGTGTCTCACATTTAGAAAACACACTTATGTCAGCTTAAGGGGAAAGGAGAGGTGGGGTGATGCATAAAACCAGAGTTTGAAATTAGCACAGATACCGTTCAATAAACCAAATAGGTATTAGACAAGATCTACACCTTGCTCAATGAACTGGCCTCAACACACCCTATACACCGCAGAGAAATATATCTGAGTAATAAGAATCTTAAAACCCATGTATTGATATATCTCCATAAGGGAATCAAGTGTGTGCAGAGCGGCACAAACACAGCAGTGAAAATGAGCTAAACCCCATTATAGAAATAAATTTTAAAACCAAAACGCAGAAACAATGAAAGAGAGAAAAATTCTTACAAAATTCGCTCAGGGGCTGTGATGCAACCTGGAATGACCACATATAAACCCACAGCTGGATAAGACATAAGGCTGGACACTTGGGGCTGAGAGGATTGGTGAGCTTTGGTGAGCAACTGCCAAAAGTTTAATGCAATACTTCATGCTACTCATTCCAAGGGTCACAACACTCCAGGTTGAAGGGAATCTTCCTACAGCTAAACCATGCATGGGAAATCCAGCGGATGGTATACCATATGATCGGGAAAGGTTTCTAAAACGCACTTCATTTTCCTCTCCTGGGGCTCCAGATCAACATTCCAGCCACTTTACTAACAACATCCCCACATGGAGAGCAATGCCTTTAAGTTCCGGTATCGCACAGTCTGCAGTTAGTGCGGAGGATGAATGGGAATAGGGGGAACCAGTGAGAAAATGGCTGTAGTGGCTTCAATGGGCACATGTCACTCTAACTTCACATCAGGGAGAAGAATTAACCAAAGGCAGAGCAAGGCGCCACAGAAGAAGAATAGGGCCTGAAGAAATCCTGTGGATAAGAGGCAAGATCACAAAAATAAGAGCTGAAAAATGGAGCTAAGGGCCACTGCAATTCAAAAAACTGCAGAGTTATAAAGGCCAACTATTTTCCAAAAGTATATTGAGGTAAGGCTATGAAGAGGCACTGACAGCAAGGCAGAATTGCAGGAAACCGATTTCAGGAGGTAGACTGGAATTGCATTGAAAACATATGAAAAGAGGCAGAAGGTCGACAATGATGCACTTGGCCAAAAAGCGCGTATGCGTTTTTTCCTGAATATATTCAGGAAGAAACGCATACACGCTTTCTGGCCAACCAAGCAAGCTTGCAAAGGAAATCTGCACTAAAATGAAGTCTCACTGCCCCCCGGTCAAAAGGGCCATCTGAAAAAAGTGTAAAATCCATAAAGGCAGGACAGGCCATGGATAACTGGGAGCCTTGTTATGCTGATGGGCGGGATGAAAATTGCCAACAGCCACTCTGGAGAAGTGTATGGTGTTTCCTGAAACATCCAAAAAACAAAGCAACAGAGCCTAGGGCACTTCCACTTATGGTCCTATACCTTAGGGCAATTAAAATCAAAAAGACACAGCCACCCCAAAGTTTGGGACGGCTCTATTTACAAGAACTTCGTTTACAGTACAAGTTCAATATCGCAGAAAGCGAAAAATGGATAAAGAAGTTGTGGTACTTACGTACAATGCAATATCACTCAGCAATGAAATCTATGTCATCAGGCCCGTAGCAGCATAATGACTGGATTCAGGTACGATGATTCTAAGTGAAATAAGTTACACAGAAAAAGAAATATTATAAGACATCACTAATACACGGAATGTAAATTTGGCTACACAGAAACTGAATTACAAAACAGAAGAGGTTCTCAAATGTAGAAAACCAACTTATGCTTGCTTAAGGGGAAAGGTGAGTTGGGGTGCTACATAAAACCAGAGATTGAAATTAGCACAGACACCGTTCCATAAGCCAAATATGTAATAGACAAGAGGTACTCCTTGCTCAACGAAGTGCACTCAACACGCCATATTAAACGCCTAACAATATACCTGACAAGTAAGGATCTTAAAACCTATGAATTTATATGTCTCCGAAAGAGAATCAAGCGTGTGTACAGTGGCATAAACGCAGCAGTGATAGGATTGGTGAGGTTCGGTGACCAAATGCAGACCCTTTGAAGTCATATTGCATGGTACCCATTCCAAGGGTCTCAACTCTACAGGTTTAAGGGATTCTTCCTTCAGCTAAAACATGCATGTGGAACCCAGAGTATGATCCAGCATGTGATCGGGAAACGTGTACAAATGTGTCTCAGTTTTTGTCCCCTGGTTCTCGGGTGCAACATTCCAGACGCTTTACTAACACTCTCCCCACTTGGAGAGTCAGTGCCTTTAACCTCCTGTTTGGCCCAGTTTGCAATTTCTGTGGAAGATGAACAGCAATAGGGAGAAACAATGAGAGACTAGCTGGAGGTGTCTGGACGGGCAAATTTCACTCTCATTTCCCACCAGGAAGAGGAATTAACCAAAGGCTCAGCGTGTCATGCCGGAACCACACTAGGGCCTGAAGCAATCCTGTGGTGTTGCTGCCAGCTCACAAGAAAGCGAGTTGAAGAAAGTAGCTCAGGGGCACTGCCATTCACAAACCTGCAGAGTTATAAATGACAGCTATCGTCCAAAACTATATTGAAGTAAGGCTGCCAAGAGGACTTGAAAGCAGGGCAGAATTGCAGGAAACCGATTTCAGGAGGTAGACAGGAATTGCATTGAAAACATATGAAAAGAGGCAGAACGTCAACAATGATGCACTTGGCCAAAAAGGGCGTATGCGTATTTTCCTGAACATATTCAGGAAGAAACGCATACGCCCTTTCTGGCCAACCAAGCAAGCTTGCAAAGGAAATCTGCACTACAACGAAGTCTCACTTCCCCCCGGTCAATAGGGCCATCTGAAAAAAGTGTAAAATCCATAAAGGCAGGACAGGCCATGGAGAACTGGGAGCCTTGTTATGCTGATGGGCGGGATGTAAATTGCCAACAGCCACTCTGGAGAAGTGTATGGTATTTCCTGAAACATCCAAAAAACAAAGCAACAGAGCCTAGGGCACTTCCACTTATGGTCCTATAGGTAGGGAAATTAAAATCAAAAAGACACAGCCACCCTAAAATTTGGGACGGCTCTGTTTACAAGAACCTTGTTTACAGTACAAGTTCAATATCACAGAAAGCGAAAAATGGATAAAGATGATGTTGTACTTACGTACAATGCAATATCACTCAGCAATGAAATCTATGGCATCAGGCCCGTAGCAGCATAATGAGTGGATTCAGGTACGATGATTCTAAGTGAAATAAGTCACACAGAAAACGAAACATCAGAAGGTATCACTACTACACGGAATGTAAACTTGGCTACACAGGAACTGAATTACAAAACAGAACAGGGTCTCAAATGTAGAAAACCAACTTATGCTTGCTTAAGGGGAAAGGTGGGTTGGGGTGCTGCATAAAACCAGAGATTGAAATGAGCACAGATACCGTTCCATAAGCCAAATATGTAATAGACAAGAGCTACTCCTTGCTCAATGAAGTGGACACAACACCCCATATTAAACGCCTAAGAATATACCTGACTAGTAAGAACCTTAAAACCTATGGATTTATATGTCTCTGAAAGAGAATCAAGCATGCGTACAGCGGCATAAACGCAGCAGTGATAGGATTGGTGAGGTTCGGTGAGCAAATGCAGACCCTTTGAAGTCATATTGCATGGTACCCATTCCATGGGTCTCAACTCTCCAGGTTTAAGGGAATCTTCCTCCAGCTAAAACATGCATGTAGAACCCAGAGTATGATCCACCATGTGATCGGGAAAGGTGTTCAAATGTGTCTCAGTTTTCGTCCCCTGGTACTCGGGTGCAACATTTCAGACACTTTACTAACACTCTCCCTAGTTGGAGTGTCATTGTCTTTAACCTCCTGTTTGGCCCAGTTTGCAATTTCTGCGGAAGATGAACAGGAATAGGGAGAACCAATGAGAGACTAGCTGGAGGTTTCTGGACGGGCAAATTTAACTCTCATTTCCCACCAGGAAGAAGAATTAAACGAGGCTCAGCGTGCTGTGCTGGAACCACACCAGGGCCTGAAGCAATCCTGCGGTGTTGCGGCCAGCTCACAAGAAAGCGAGCTGAAGAAAGAAGCTCAGGGACACTGTCATTCACAAACCTGCAGAGTTATAAATGACAGCTATCGTCCAAACATATATTGAAGTAAGACTGCCAAGAGGACTTGAAAGCGGGGCAGAATTGCAGGTAACCGATTTCAGGAGGTAGACTGGAATTGCATTTAAAGCATAGGAAAAGAGGCAGAACATCCACAATGATGCACTTGGCCAAAAAGTGCGTATGCCTTTTTTCCTGAATATATTCATCAAAAAACGCATATGCCCTTTTTGGCCAACCAAGCAAGCTTGCAGTGTAAATCTGCACTACAATGAGTCTCACTTCACCCCCGGTCAAAAGGGCCATCTAAAAAAAAGTGTAAAATCCAGAAAGGCAGGACAGGCCATGGAGAACTGGGAGCCTTGTTATGCTGATGTGCGGGATGAAATTTGCCACCAGCCACTCTGGAGAAGTGTATGGTGTTTCCTGAAACATATAAAAAACAAAGCAACAGAGCCTAGGGCACTTCCACTTATGGTCCTATAGCTTAGGGAAATTAAAATCAAATAGACACAGCCACCCAAAATTTTGGGACAGCTCTCTTTACAAGAACCTCGTTTACGGTACAAGTTCAATATCGCAGAAAGCGAAAAATGGATAAGGAAGTTGTGGTATTTACGTACAATGCAATATCACTCAGCAATGAAATCTATGTCATCAGACCCATAGCAGCAGAATGAGTAGATTCAGGTACGATGATTCTAAGTGAAATAAGTCACACAGAAAAAGAAACATCATAAGATATCACTAATACACGGAATGTAAACTTGGCTACACAGGAACTGAATTACAAAACAGAACAGGGTCTCAAATGTCGAAAACCAACTTATGCTTGCTTAAGGGGAAAGGTGAGTTGGAGTGCTGCATAAAACCAGAGATTGAAATTAGCACAGATACCGTTCCATAAGCCAAATATGTAATAGACAAGAGCTACTCCTTGCTCAACGAAGTGGACTCAACACCCCATATTAAACGCCTAAGAATATACCTGACTAGTAAGAATCTTAAAACCTATGGATTTATATGTCTCTGAAAGAGAATCAAGCATGTGTACAGCGGCATAAACGCAGCAGTGATAGGATTGTTGAGGTTCAGTAAGCAAATGCAGACCCTTTGAAGTCATACTGCATGGTACCCATTCCATGGGTCTCAACTCTCCAGGTTTAAGGGATTCTTCCTTCAGCTAAAACATGCATGTGGAACCCAGAGTATGATCCACCGTGTGATCGGGAAACGTGTTCAAATGTGTCTCAGTTTTCGTCCCCTGGTACTCGGGTGCAACATTCCAGACGCTTTACTAACACTCTCCCCACTTGGAGAGTCAGTGCCTTTAACCTCCTGTTGGCCCAGTTTGCAATTTCTGCGGAAAATGAACAGGAATAGGGAGAACCAATGAGAGACTAGCTGGAGGTGTCTGGACGGACAAATTCAACTCTCATTTCCCACCAGGAAGAAGAATTAACCAAAGGCTCAGCGTGCCATGCCGGAACCACACTAGGGACTGAAGCAATCCTGCGGTGTTGCGGTCAGCTCACAAGAAAGCGAGTTGAAGAAAGGAGCTCAGGGGCACTGTAATTCACAAACCTGCAGAGGTATAAATGACAGCTATCGTCCAAAAATATATTGAAGTAAGGGTGCCAAGAGGACTTGAAAGCGGGGCAGAATTGCAGGAAACCGATTTCAGGAGGTAGACTGGAATTGCATGTAAAGCATAGGAAAAGAGGCAGAACGTCCACAATGATGCACTTGGCCAAAAAGGGCATATGCGTTTTTTCCTGAAAATATACAGTAAAAAACGCATACGTCCTTTTTGGCCAACCAAGCAAGCTTGCAAAAGAAATCTGCACTACAATGAAGTCTCACTGCCCCCCGGTCAAAAGGGCCATCTGAAAAAAGTGTAAAATCCAGAAAGGCAGGACAGGCTATGGAGAACAGGGAGCCTTGTTATGCTGATGGGCGGGATGTAAATTGCCAACAACCACTCTGGAGAAGTGTATGGTGTTTCCTGAAACATCTAAAAAACAAAGCAACAGAGCCTAGGGCACTTCCACATATGGTCCTATAGCTTAGGGAAATTAAAATCAAAAAGACACAGGCACCCCAAAGTTTGGGACAGCTCTGTTTACAAGAACCTCGTTTACGGTACAAGTTCAATATCGCAGAAAGCGAAAAATGGATAAGGAAGTTGTGGTACTTACGTACAATGCAATATCACTCAGCAATGAAATCTATGTCATCAGGCCCATAGCAGCAGAATGAGTAGATTCAGGTACAATGATTCTAAGTGAAATAAGTCACACAGAAAAAGAAACATCATAAGATATCACTAATACACGGAATGTAAACTTGGCTACACAGGAACTGAATTACAAAACAGAACAGGGTCTCAAATGTAGAAAACCAACATATGCTTGCTTAAGGGGAAAGGTGAGTTGGGGTGCTGCATAAAACCAGAGATTGAAATTAGCACAGATACCGTTCCATAAACCAAATATGTAATAGACAAGAGCTACTCCTTGCTCAACGAAGTGGACTCAACACCCCATATTAAACGCCTAAGAATATACCTGACTAGTAAGAATCTTAAAACCTATGGATTTATGTGTCTCTGAAAGAGAATCAAGCATGTGTACAGCGGCATAAACGCAGCAGTGATAGGATTGTTTAGGTTCAGTAAGCAAATGCAGACCCTTTGAAGTCATATTGCATGGTACCCATTCCATGGGTCTCAACTCTCCAGGTTTAAGGGATTCTTCCTTCAGCTAAAACATGCATGTGGAACCCAGAGTATGATCCACCATGTGATCGGGAAACGTGTTCAAATGTGTCTCAGTTTTCGTCCCCTGGTACGCGGGTGCAACATTCCAGATGCTTTACTAACACTCGCCCCACTTGGAGAGTCAGTGCCTTTAACCTCCTGTTTGGCCCAGTTTGCAATTTCTGCGGAAAATGAACAGGAATAGGGAGAACCAATGAGAGACTAGCTGGAGGTGTCTGGACGGGCAAATTTAACTCTCATTTCCCACCAGGAAGAGGAATTAACCAAAGGCTCAGCTTGTCATGCCGGAACCACACTAGGGCCTGAAGCAATCCTGCGGTGTTGCGGCCAGCTCACAAGAATTAGAGTTGAAGAAAGCAGCTCAGGGGCACTGTCATTCACAAACCTGCAGAGTTATAAATGACAGCTATCGTCCAAAAATATATTGAAGTAAGGCTGCGAAGAGGACTTGAAAGCGGGGCAGAATTGCAGGAAACCGATTTCAGGAGGTAGACTGGAATTGCATGTAAAGCATAGGAAAAGAGGCAGAAAGTCCACAATGATGTACTTGGCCAAAAAGGGCGTATGGGATTTTTCCTGAATATATTCAGGAATAAACGCATACGCCCTTTTTGGCCAACCAAGCAAGCTTGCAAAGGAAATCTGCACTACAATGAAGTCTCACTGCCCCCCCGGTCAAAAGGGCCATCTGAAAAAAGTGTAAAATCCAGAAAGGCAGGACAGGCCATGGAGAACTGGTAGCCTTGTTATGCTGATGGGTGGGATGTAAATTGCCAACAGCCACTCTGGAGAAGTGTATGGTGTTTCCTGAAACATCTAAAAAACAAAGCAACAGAGCCTAGGGCACTTCCACTTATGGTCCTATAGCTTAGGGAAATTAAAATCAAAAAGACACAGCCACCCCAAAGTTTGGGATGGCTCCGTTTACAAGAACCTCGTTTACGGTACAAGTTCAATATCACACAAAGCGAAAAATGGATAAAGTAGTTGTGGTACTTACGTACAATGCAATATCACTCAGCAATGAAATCTATGTCATCAGGCCCGTAGCAGCATAATGAGTGGATTCAGGTACGATGATTCTAAGTGAAATAAGTCACACAGAAAATGAAACATCATAAGATACCACTAATACACGGAATGTAAACTTGGCTACACAGGACCTGAATTACAAAACAGAACAGGGTCTCAAATGAAGATTATCAACTTATGCTTGCGTAAGGGGAAAGGTGAGTTGGGGGGCTGCATAAAACCAGAGATTGAAATGAGCACAGATACCGTTCCATAAGCCAAATATGTAATAGACTAGAGCTACTCCTTGCTCAGCGAAGTGGTCAACACCCCATATTAAATGCCTAAGAATATACCTGTCTAGTAAGAATCTTAAAACCTATGGATTCATATGTCTCTGAAAGAGAAACAAGCATGTGTACAGCAGCATAAACGCAGCAGTGATAGGCTTGTTGAGGTTCGGTGAGCAAATGCAGACCCTTTGAAGTCATATTGCATGGTACCCATTCCATGGGTCTCAACTCTCCAGGTTTAAGGGATTCTTCTTTCAGCTAAAACATGCATGTGGCACCCAGAGTATGAACCACCGTGTGATCGGGAAACGTGTTCAAATGTGTCTCAGTTTTCGTCCCCTGGTACTCGGGTGCAACATTCCAGACGCTTTACTAACACTCTCCCCACTTGGATAGTCAGTGCCTTTAAACTCCTGTTTGGCCCAGTTTGCAATTTCTGCGGAAAATGAACAGGAATAGGGAGAACCAATGAGAGACTAGCTGGAGGTGTCTGGACGGGCAAATTTAACTCTCATTTCCCACCAGGAAGTGGAATTAACCAAAGGCTCAACGTGCCGTGCCGGAACCACCCTAGGGCCTGAAGCAATCCTGCGGTGTTGCGGCCAGCTCACAAGAAAGCGAGTTGAAGAAAGGAGCTCATGGGGACTGTCATTCACAAACCTGCAGAGTTATAAATGACAGCTATCGTCCAAAAATATATTGAAGTAAGGCTGCCAAGAGGACTTGAAAGCGGGGCAGATTTGCATGAAACCGATTTCAGGAGGTAGACTGGAATTGCATGTAAAGCATAGGAAAAGAGGCAGAACGTCCACAATGATGCACTTGGCCAAAAAGGGCGTATGCGTTTTTTCCTGAATATATTCAGGAAAAAACGCATACGCCCTTTTTGGCCAACCAAGCAAGCTTGCAAAGGAAATCTGCACTACAATGAAGTCTCACTGGCCCCTGGTCAAAAGGGCCATATGAAAAAAGTGTAAAATCCAGAAAGGCAGGACAGGCCATGGAGAACTGGGAGCCTTGTTATGCTGATGGGCGGGATGTAAATTGCCAACAGCCACTCTGGAGAAGTGTATGGTGTTTCCTGAAACATCTAAAAAACAAAGCAACAGAGCCTAGGGCACTTCCACTTATGGTACTATAGGTAGGGAAATTAAAATCAAAAAGACACAGCCACCCCAAAATTTGGGACGCCTCTGTTTACAAGAACCTTGTTTACGGTACAAGTTCATTATCACAGAAAGCGAAAAATGGATAAAGATGATGTGGTACTTACGTACAATGCAATATCAGTCAGCAATGAAATCTATGTCATCAGGCCCGTAGCAGCATAACGAGTGGATTCAGGTACGATGATTCTAAGTGAAATAAGTCACAGAGAAAAAGAAACATCAGAAGGTATCACTACTAAATGGAATGTAAACTTGGCTACACAGGAACTGAATTACAAAACAGAACAGGGTCTCAAATGTAGAAAACCAACTTATGCTTGCTTAATGGGAAAGGTGAGTTGGGGAGCTGCATAAAACCAGAGATTGAAATTAGCACAGATACCGTTCCATAAGCCAAATATGTAATAGACAAGAGCTACTGCTTGCTCAGCAAAGTGGACTCAACACCCCATATTAAATGCCTAAGAATATACCTGACTAGTAAGAATCTTAAAACTTATGGATTGATATGTCTCCGAAAGAGAATCAAGCATGTGTACAGCGGCATAAATGCAGCAGTGATAGGATTGGTGAGGTTCGGTGAGCAAATGTAGACCCTTTGAAGTCATATTGCATGGTACCCATGCAATGGGTCTCAACTCTCCAGGTTTAAGGGATTCTTCCTTCAGCTAAAACATGCATGTGGAACCCAGAGTATGAACCACGGTATGTTCGGGAAACGTGTTCAAATGTGTCTCCGTTTACGTTCCATGGTTCACGGGCGCAACATTCCAGATGCTTTACTAACACTCTCCCCACTTGGAGAGTCAGTGCCTTTAACCTCCTGTTTGGCCCAGTTTGCAATTTCTGCGGAAAATGAACAGGAATAGGGAGAACCAATGAGAGACTAGCTGGAGGTGTCTGGACGGGCAAATTTAACTCTCATTTCCCACCAGGAAGAGGAATTAACCAAAGGCTCAGCGTGCCATGCCAGAACCACACTAGGGACTGAAGCAATCCTGTGGTGTTGGGGCCAGCTCACAAGAAAGCGAGTTGAAGGAAGGAGCTCAGTGGCACTGTAATTCACAAACCTGCAGAGATATAAATGACAGCTATCGTCCAAAAATATATTGAAGTAAGGCTGCCAAGAGGACTTGAAAGTGGGGCAGAATTGCAGGAAACCGATTTCAGGAGGTAGACTGGAATTGCATATAAAGCATAGGAAAAGAGGCAGAACGTCCACAATGATGCACTTGGCCAAAAAGGGCGTATGCGTTTTTTCCTGAATATATTCAGGAAAAAACGCATACGCCATTTTTGGCCAACCAAGCAAGCTTCCAAAGGAAATCTGCACTGAAATGAAGTCTCACTGCCCCCCGGTAAAAAGGGCCATCTGAAAAAAGTGTAAAATCCAGAAAGGCGGGACAGGCCATGGAGAACAGGGAGCCTTGTTATGCTGATGGGCGGGATGTTAATTGCCAACAGCCACTCTGGAGAAGTGTATGGTGTTTCCTGAAACATCCAAAAAACAAAGCAACAGAGCCTAGGGCACTTCCACTTATGGTCCTATAGCTTAGGGAAATTAAAATCAACAAGACACAGCCACCCAAAAGTTTGGGACGGCTCTGTTTACAAGAACCTCGTTTACAGTACAAGTTCAATATCGCAGAAAGCGAAAAATGGATAAAGAAGTTGTGGTACTTACGAACAATGCTATATCACTCAGCAATGAAATCTATATCATCAGGCCCGTAGCAGCATAATGAGTGGATTCAGGTACGATGATTCTAAGTGAAATAAGTCACACAGAAAAAGAAACATCATAAGGTATCCCTACTACACGGAATGTAAACTTGGCTACACAGGAACTGAATTACAAAACAGAATAGGGTCTCAAATGTAGAAAACCAACTTATGCTTGCTTAAGGGGAAAGGTGAGTTGGGGTGCTGCATAAAACCAGAAATTGAAATTAGCACAGATACCGTTCCATAAGCCAAATATGTAATAGACAAGAGCTACACCTTGCTCAACGAAGTGCACTGAACACCCCATATTAAACGCCTAAGAATATACCAGACTAGTAAGAATCTGAAAACCTATGGATTTCTATGTCTCCGAAAGAGAATCAAGCGTGTGTACAGCGGCCTAAACGCAGCAGTGATAGGATTGGTGAGGTTCGGTGAGCAAATGCAGACCCTTTGAAGTCATATTGCATGGTACCCATTCCATGGGTCTCACCTCTGCAGGTTTAAGGGATTCTTCCTTCAGCTAAAACATGCATGTGGAACCCAGAGTATGATCCACCGTGTGACCGGGAACCGTGTTCAAATGTGTCTCAGTTTTCGTCCCCTGGTACTCGGGTGCAACATTCCAGATGCTTTACTAACACTCGCCCCACTTGGAGAGTCAGTGCCTTTAACCTCCTGTTTGCCCCAGTTTGCAATTTCTGCGGAAAATGAACACGAATAGGGGAACCAATGAGAGACTAGCTGGAGGTATCTGGACGGGCAAATTTAACTCTCATTTCCCACCAGGAAGTGGAATTAACCAAAGGCTCTGCATGCCATGCCGGAACCACACTAGGGCCTGAACCAATCCTGCGGTGTTGCGGCCAGCTCACAAGAAAGCCAGTTGAAGAAAGGAGCTCTGGGACACTGTAATTCACAAACCTGCAGAGTTATAAATGACAGCTATCGTCCAAAAATATATTGAAGTAAGGCTGCCAAGAGGACTTGAAAGCGGGGCAGAATTGCAGGAAACCGATTTCAGGAGGTAGACTGGAATTGCATGTAAAGCATAGGAAAAGAGGCAGAACGTCCACAATGATGCACTTGGCAAAAAAGGACATATGCGTTTAATCCTGAATATATTCAGGAAAAAACGTATACGCCCTTTTTGGCCAACCAAGCAAGCTTGCAAAGGAAATCTGCACTAAAATGAAGTCTCCCTGCCCCCCAGTTAAAAGGGCCATCTGAAAAAAGTGTAAAATCCAGAAAGGAAGGACAGGCCATGGAGAACTGGGAGCCTTGTTATGCTGATGGGCGGGATGTAAATTGCCAACAGCCACTCTGGAGAAGTGTATGGTGTTTCCTGAAACATCTAGAAAACAAAGCAACAGAGCCTAGGTCACTTCCACTTATGGTCCAATAGATTAGGGAAATTAAAATCAAAAAGACACAGCCACCCCAAAGTTTGGGACGGCTCTGTTTACAAGATCCTCATTTACGGTACAAGTTCAATATCACAGAAAGCGAAAAATGGATAAAGAAGTTGTGGTACTTACATACAATGCAATATCACTCAGCAATGAAATCTATGTCATCAGGCACGTAGCAGCATAATGAGTGGACTCAGGTACGATGATTGTAAGTGAAATAAGTCACACAGAAAAAGAAACATCATAAGATATCACTAATACACGGAATGTAAAGTTGGCTACACAGGAACTGAATTACAAAACAGAACAGGATCTCAAATGTAGAAAACCAACTTATGCTTGCTTAAGGGGAAAGGTGAGTTGGGGTGCTGCATAAAACCAGAGATTGAAATGAGCACAGAAACCGTTCCATAAGCCAAATATGTAATAGAGAAGAGCTACTCCTTGCTCAACGAAGTGGACTCAACACCCTATATTAAACGCCTAAGAATATACCTGACTAGTAAGTATCTTAAAACCTATGGATTTCTATGTCTCCGAAAGAGAATCAAGCGTGTGTACAGCAGCATAAACGCAGCAGTGATAGGATTGGTGAGGTTCGGTGAGCAAATGCAGACCCTTTGAAGTCATATTGCATGGTACCCATTCCATGGGTCTCAACTCTCCAGGTTTAAGGGATTCTTCCTTCAGCTAAAACATGCATGTGGAACCCAGAGTATGATCCACCGTGTGATCGGGAAACATGTTCAAATGTGTCTCAGTTTTTGTCCCCTGGTACTCGGGTACAACATTCCAGACGCTTTACTAACACTCTCCCCACTTGGATAGTCAGTGCCTTTAAACTCCTGTTTGGCCCAGTTTGCAATTTCTGCGGAAAATGAACAGGAATAGGGAGAACCAATGAGAGACTAGCTGGAGGTGTCTGGACGGGCAAATTTAACTCTCATTTCCCACCAGGAAGTGGAATTAACCAAAGGCTCAACGTGCCATGCCGGAACCACCCTAGGGCCTGAAGCAATCCTGCGGTGTTGCGGCCAGCTCACAAGAAAGCGAGTTGAAGAAAGGAGCTCATGGGGACTGTCATTCACAAACCTGCAGAGTTATAAATGACAGCTATCGTCCAAAAATATATTGAAGTAAGGCTGCCAAGAGGACTTGAAAGCGGGGCAGAATTGCATGAAACCGATTTCAGGAGGTAGACTGGAATTGCATGTAAAGCATAGGAAAAGAGGCAGAACGTCCACAATGATGCACTTGGCCAAAAAGTGTGTATGCGTTTTTTCCTGAATATATTCAGGAAAAAACGCATACGCCCTTTTTGGCCAACCAAGCAAGCTTGCAAAGGAAATCTGCACTACAATGAAGTCTCCCTGCCCCCCGGTTAAAAGGGCCATCTGAAAAAAGTGTAAAATCCAGAAAGGAAGGACAGGCCATGGAGAACTGGGAGCCTTGTTATGCTGATGGGCGGGATGTAAATTGCCAACATCCACTCTGGAGAAGTGTATGGTGTTTCCTGAAACATCTAGAAAACAAAGCAACAGAGCCTAGGTCACTTCCACTTATGGTCCAATAGCTTAGGGAAATTAAATTCAAAAAGACACAGCCACCCCAAAGTTTGGGACGGCTCTGTTTAGAAGATCCTCATTTACGGTACAAGTTCAATATCACAGAAAGCGAAAAATGGATAAAGAAGTTGTGGTACTTACGTACAATGCAATATCACTCAGCAATGAAATCTATGTCATCAGGCACGTAGCAGCATAATGAGTGGACTCAGGTACGATGATTGTAAGTGAAATAAGTCACACAGAAAAAGAAACATCATAAGATATCACTAATACACGGAATGTAAAGTTGGCTACACAGGAACTGAATTACAAAACAGAACAGGATCTCAAATGTAGAAAACCAACTTATGCTTGCTTAAGGGGAAAGGTGAGTTGGGGTGCTGCATAAAACCAGAGATTGAAATGAGCACAGAAACCGTTCCATAAGCCAAATATGTAATAGACAAGAGCTACTCCTTGCTCAACGAAGTGGACTCAACACCCTATATTAAACGCCTAAGAATATACCTGACTAGTAAGTATCTTCAAACCTATGGATTTCTATGTCTCCGAAAGAGAATCAAGCGTGTGTACAGCAGCATAAACGCAGCAGTGATAGGATTGGTGAGGTTCGGTGAGCAAATGCAGACCCTTTGAAGTCATATTGCATGGTACCCATTCCATGGGTCTCAACTCTCCAGGTTTAAGGGATTCTTCCTTCAGCTAAAACATGCATGTGGAACCCAGAGTATGATCCACCGTGTGATCGGGAAACATGTTCAAATGTGTCTCAGTTTTTGTCCCCTGGTACTCGGGTACAACATTCCAGATGCGTTACTAACACTCTCCCCACTTGGAGAGTCAGTGCCTTTAACCTCCTGTTTGGCCAAGTTTGCAATTTCTGCGTAAGATGAACAGGAATAGGGAGAACCAATGAGAGACTAGCTGGAGGTGTCTGGACGGGCAAATTTAAGTCTCATTTCCCACAAGGAAGAGGAATTAACCAAAGGCTCAGTGTGCCGTGCTAGAACCACACTAGGGCCTGTAGCAATCCTGCAGTGTTGCGGCCAGCTCACAAGAAAGCGAGTTGAAGAAAGGAGCTCAGGGGCACTGTAATTCACAAACCTGCAGAGTTATAAATGACAGCTATCGTCCAAAAATATATTGAAGTAAGGCTGCCAAGAGGACTTGAAAGCGGGGCAGAATTGCAGGAAACCGATTTCAGGAGGTAGACTGGAATTGCATGTAGAGCATAGGAAAAGAGGCAGAACGTCCACAATGATGCACTTGGCCAAAAAGGACGTATGCGTTTTTTCCTGAATATATTCAGGAAAAAACCCATACGCACTTTTTGGCCAACCAAGCAAGCTTGCAAAGGAAATCTGCACTACAATGAAGTCTCACTGCCCCCCGGTCAAAAGGGCAATCTGAAAAACGTGTAAAATCCAGAAAGGCAGGACAGGCCATGGAGACCTGGGAGCCTCGTTATGCTGATGGGCGGGATGTAAATTGCCAACAGCCACTGTGGAGAAGTGT
This sequence comes from Orcinus orca, assembly GCF_937001465.1. Taxonomy (NCBI): domain Eukaryota; kingdom Metazoa; phylum Chordata; class Mammalia; order Artiodactyla; family Delphinidae; genus Orcinus; species Orcinus orca. The sequence goes on along the minus strand of NC_064560.1, from coordinate 44,047,214 downwards.
ATGGTGTTTCCTGAAACATCTAGAAAACAAAGCAACAGAGCCTAGGTCACTTCCACTTATGGTCCTATAGCTTAGGGAAATTAAAATCAAAAAGACACAGCCACCCCAAATTTTGGGACGGCTCTGTTTACAAGAACCTCGTTTACGGTACAAGTTCAATATCACAGAAAGCGAAAAATGGATAAAGAAGTTGTGGTACTTACGTACAATGCAATATCACTCAGCAATGAAATCTATGTCATCAGGCACGTAGCAGCATAATGAGTGGACTCAGGTACGATGATTGTAAGTGAAATAAGTCACACAGAAAAAGAAACATCATAAGATATCACTAATACACGGAATGTAAAGTTGGCTACACAGGAACTGAATTACAAAACAGAACAGGGTCTCAAATGTAGAAAACCAACTTATGCTTGCTTAAGGGAAAAGGTGAGTTGGGGTGCTGCATAAAACCAGAGATTGAAATGGGCACAGATACCGTTCCATAAGCCAAATATGTAATAGACAAGAGCTACTCCTTGCTCAACGAAGTGGACTCAACACCCCATATTAAACGCCTAAGAATATACCTGACTAGAAAGAATCTGAAAACCTATGGATTTATATGTCTCCGAAAGAGAATCAAGCGTGTGTACAGCGGCCTAAACGCAGCAGTGATAGGATGGGTGAGGTTCTGTGAGCAAATGCAGACCCTTTGAAGTCATATTGCATGGTACCCATTCCATGGGTCTCAACTCTCCAGGTTTAAGGGATTCTTCCTTCAGCTAAAACATGCATGTGGAACCCAGAGTATGATCCACCGTGTGATCGGGAAACGTGTTCAAATGTGTCTCAGTTTTCGTCCCCTGGTACTCGGGTGCAACCTTCCAGACGCTTTACTAACACTCTCCCCACTTGGAGAGTCAGTGCCTTTAACCTCCTGTTTGGCCCAGTTTGCAATTTCTGCGTAAGATGGACAGGAATAGGGAGAACCAATGAGAGACTAGCCGGAGGTGTCTGGACGGGCAAATTTAACTCTCATTTCCCACCAGGAAGAGGAATTAACCAAAGGATCAATGTGCCATTCCGGAACCACACTAGGGCCTGTAGCAATCCTGTAGTGTTGCGGCAAGCTCACAAGAAAGCGAGTTGAAGAAAGGAGCTCAGGGGCACTGTAATTCACAAAACTTCAGAGTTATAAATGACACCTATCGTCCAAAAATATATTGAAGTAAGGCTGCCAAGAGGACTTGAAAGCGGGGCAGAATTGCAGGAAACCAATTTCAGGAGGTAGACTGGAATTGCATGTAAAGCATAGGAAAAGAAGCAGAATGCCCACAATGATGCACTTGGCCAAAGGGGCATATGCGTGTTTTCCTGAATATATTCAGGAAAACACGCATACGCCCTTTTTGGCCAACCAAGCAAGCTTGCAAAGGAAATCTGCACTACAATGAAGTCTCACTGCCCCCCCGGTCAAAAGGGCCATCTGAAAAAAGTGTAAAATCCAGAAAGGCAGGACAGGCCATGGAGAACTGGTAGCCTTGTTATGCTGATGGGTGGGATGTAAATTGCCAACAGCCACTCTGGAGAAGTGTATGGTGTTTCCTGAAACATCTAAAAAACAAAGCAACAGAGCCTAGGGCACTTCCACTTATGGTCCTATAGCTTAGGGAAATTAAAATCAAAAAGACACAGCCACCCCAAAGTTTGGGATGGCTCCGTTTACAAGAACCTCGTTTACGATACAAGTTCAATATCACAGAAAGCGAAAAATGGATAAAGTAGTTGTGGTACTTACGTACAATGCAATATCACTCAGCAATGAAATCTATGTCATCAGGCCTGTAGCAGCATAACGAGTGGATTCAGGTACGATGATTCTAAGTGAAATAAGTCACAGAGAAAAAGAAACATCAGAAGGTATCACTACTAAACGGAATGTAAACTTGGCTACACAGGAACTGAATTACAAAACAGAACAGGGTCTCAAATGTAGAAAACCAACTTATGCTTGCTTAATGGGAAAGGTGAGTTGGGGAGCTGCATAAAACCAGAGATTGAAATTAGCACAGATACCGTTCCATAAGCCTAATATGTAATAGACAAGAGCTACTGCTTGCTCAACAAAGTGGACTCAACACCCCATATTAAATGCCTAAGAATATACCTGACTAGTAAGAATCTTAAAACTTATGGATTGATATGTCTCCGAAAGAGAATCAAGCATGTGTACAGCGGCATAACTGCAGCAGTGATAGGATTGGTGAGGTTCGGTGAGCAAATGTAGACCCTTTGAAGTCATATTGCATGGTACCCATGCCATGGGTCTCAAATCTCCAGGTTTAAGGGATTCTTCCTTCGGCTAAAACATGCATGTGGAACCCAGAGTATGAACCACGGTATGTTCGGGAAACGTGTTCAAATGTGTCTCAGTTTACGTTCCATGGTTCACGGGCGCAACATTCCAGATGCTTTACTAACACTCTCCCCACTTGGAGAGTCAGTGCCTTTAACCTCCTGTTTGGCCCAGTTTGCAATTTCTGCGGAAAATGAACAGGAATAGGGAGAACCAATGAGAGACTAGCTGGAGGTGTCTGGACGGGCAAATTTAACTCTCATTTCCCACCAGGAAGAGGAATTAACCAAAAGCTCAGCGTGCCATGCCAGAACCACACTAGGGACTGAAGCAATCCTGTGGTGTTGGGGCCAGCTCACAAGAAAGCGAGTTGAAGGAAGGAGCTCAGTGGCACTGTAATTCAGAAACCTGCAGAGTTATAAATGACAGCTATCGTCCAAAAATATATTGAAGTAAGTCTGCCAAGAGGACTTGAAAGTGGGGCAGAATTGCAGGAAACCGATTTCAGGAGGTAGACTGGAATTGCATATAAAGCATAGGAAAAGAGGCAGAACGTCCACAATGATGCACTTGGCCAAAAAGGGTGTATGCGTTTTTTCCTGAATATATTCAGGAAAAAACGCATACGCCATTTTTGGCCAACCAAGCAAGCTTCCAAAGGAAATCTGCACTGAAATGAAGTCTCACTGCCCCCCGGTAAAAAGGGCCATCTGAAAAAAGTGTAAAATCCAGAAAGGCGGGACAGGCCATGGAGAACAGGGAGCCTTGTTATGCTGATGGGCGGGATGTTAATTGCCAACAGCCACTCTGGAGAAGTGTATGGTGTTTCCTGAAACATCCAAAAAACAAAGCAACAGAGCCTAGGGCACTTCCACTTATGGTCCTATAGCTTAGGGAAATTAAAATCAACAAGACACAGCCACCCAAAATTTGGGACGGCTCTGTTTACAAGAACCTCGTTTACAGTACAAGTTCAATATCGCAGAAAGCGAAATATGGATAAAGAAGTTGTGGTACTTACGAACAATGCTATATCACTCAGCAATGAAATCTATATCATCAGGCCCGTAGCAGCATAATGAGTGGATTCAGGTACGATGATTCTAAGTGAAATAAGTCACACAGAAAAAGAAACATCATAAGGTATCCCTACTACACGGAATGTAACTTGGCTACACAGGAACTGAATTACAAAACAGAATAGGGTCTCAAATGTAGAAAACCAACTTATGCTTGCTTAAGGGGAAAGGTGAGTTGGGGTGCTGCATAAAACAAGAGATTGAAATTAGCACAGATACCGTTCCATAAGCCAAATATGTAATAGACAAGAGCTACTCCTTGCTCAACGAAGTGCACTGAACACCCCATATTAAACGCATAAGAATATACCAGACTAGTAAGAATCTTAAAACCTATGGATTTATATGTCTCTGAAAGAGAATCAAGCATGTGTACAGCAGCATAAACGCAGCAGTGATAGGATTGGTGAGGTTCGGTGAGCAAATGCAGACCCTTTGAAGTCATATTGCATGGTACCCATTCCATGGGTCTCACCTCTGCAGGTTTAAGGGATTCTTCCTTCAGCTAAAACATGCATGTGGAACCCAGAGTATGATCCACCGTGTGACCGGGAACCGTGTTCAAATGTGTCTCAGTTTTCGTCCCCTGGTACTCGGGTGCAACATTCCAGATGCTTTACTAACACTCGCCCCACTTGGAGAGTCAGTGCCTTTAACCTCCTGTTTGGCCCAGTTTGCAATTTCTGCGTAAGATGGACAAGAATAGGGAGGAGCAATGAGAGAGTAGCAGGAGGTGTCTGGACGGGCAAATTTAACTCTCATTTCCCACCAGGAAGTGGAATTAACCAAAGGTTCAATGTGCCGTGCTGGAGCCACACTAGGGCCTGTAGCAATCCTGCAGTGTTGCGGCCAGCTCACAAGAAAGCGAGTTGAAGAAAGGAGCTCAGGGGCACTGTAATTCACAAACCTGCAGAGTTATAAATGACAGCTATCGTCCAAAAATATATTGAAGTAAGGCTGCCAAGAGGACTTGAAAGCGGGGCAGAATTGCAGGAAACCGATTTCAGGAGGTAGACTGGAATTGCATGTAAAGCATAGGAAAAGAGACAGAACGTCCACAATGAGGCACTTGGCCAAAAAGGACGTATGTGTTTTTTCCTGAATATATTCAGGAAAAAACCCATTCGCCCTTTTTGGCCAACCAAGCAAGCTTGCAAAGGAAATCTGCACTACAATGAAGTCTCACTGCCTCCCGGTCAAAAGGGCCATCTGAAAAACGTGTAAAATCCAGAAAGGCAGGACAGGCCATGGAGACCTGGGAGCCTCGTTATGCTGATGGGCGGGATGTAAATTGCCAACAGCCACTGTGGAGAAGTGTATGGTGTTTCCTGAAACATCTAGAAAACAAAGCAACAGAGCCTAGGTCACTTCCACTTATGGTCCTATAGCTTAGGGAAATTAAAATCAAAAAGACACAGCCACCCCAAAGTTTGGGACGGCTCTGTTTACAAGAACCTCGTTTACGGTACAAGTTCAATATCACAGAAAGCGAAAAATGGATAAAGAAGTTGTGGTACTTACGTACAATGCAATATCACTCAGCAATGAAATCTATGTCATCAGGCACGTAGCAGCATAATGAGTGGACTCAGGTACGATGATTGTAAGTGAAATAAGTCACACAGAAAAAGAAACATCATAAGATATCACTAATACACGGAATGTAAAGTTGGCTACACAGGAACTGAATTACAAAACAGAACAGGGTCTCAAATGTAGAAAACCAACTTATGCTTGCTTAAGGGGAAAGGTGAGTTGGGGTGCTGCATAAAACCAGAGATTGAAATGAGCACAGATACCGTTCCATAAGCCAAATATGTAATAGACAAGAGCTACTCCTTGCTCAAAGAAGTGGACTCAACACCCCATATTAAACGCCTAAGAATATACCTGACTAGAAAGAATCTGAAAACCTATGGATTTATATGTCTCCGAAAGAGAATCAAGCGTGTGTACAGCGGCCTAAACGCAGCAGTGATAGGATTGGTGAGGTTCTGTGAGCAAATGCAGACCCTTTGAAGTCATATTGCATGGTACCCATTCCATGGGTCTCAACTCTCCAGGTTTAAGGGATTCTTCCTTCAGCTAAAACATGCATGTGGAACCCAGAGTATGATCCACCGTGTGATCGGGAAACGTGTTCAAATGTGTCTCAGTTTTCGTCCCCTGGTACTCGGGTGCAACATTCCAGACGCTTTACTAACACTCTCCCCACTTGGAGAGTCAGTGCCTTTAACCTCCTGTTTGGCCCAGTTTGCAATTTCTGCGGAAGATGAACAGGAATAGGGAGAACCAATGAGAGACTAGCAGGAGGTGTCTGGACGGGCAAATTTAACTCTCATTTCCCACAAGGAAGAGGAATTAACCAAAGGCTCAATGTGCCGTGCTGGAGCCACGCTAGGGCCTGTAGCAATCCTGCAGTGTTGCGGCCAGCTCACAAGAAAGCGAGTTAAAAGAAGGAGCTCAGGGGCACTGTAATTCACAAACCTGCAGAGTTATAAATGACAGCTATCGTCCAAAAATATATTGAAGTAAGGCTGCCAAGAGGACTTGAAAGCGGGGCAGAATTGCAGGAAACCGATTTCAGGAGGTAGACTGGAATTGCATGTAAAGCATAGGAAAAGAGACAGAACGTCCACAATGAGGCACTTGGCCAAAAAGGACGTATGTGTTTTTTCCTGAATATATTCAGGAAAAAACCCATTCGCCCTTTTTGGCCAACCAAGCAAGCTTGCAAAGGAAATCTGCACTACAATGAAGTCTCACTGCCTCCCGGTCAAAAGGGCAATCTGAAAAACGTGTAAAATCCAGAAAGGCAGGACAGGCCATGGAGACCTGGGAGCCTCGTTATGCAGATGGGCGGGATGTAAATTGCCAACAGCCACTGTGGAGAAGTGTATGGTGTTTCCTGAAACATCTAGAAAACAAAGCAACAGAGCCTAGGGCACTTCCACTTATGGTCCTATAGCTTAGGGAAATTAAAATCAAAAAGACACAGCCACCCCAAAGTTTGGGATGGCTCCGTTTACAAGAACCTCGTTTACGGTACAAGTTCAATATCACACAAAGCGAAAAATGGATAAAGTAGTTGTGGTACTTACGTACAATGCAATATCACTCAGCAATGAAATCTATGTCATCAGGCCCGTAGCAGCATAATGAGTGGATTCAGGTACGATGATTCTAAGTGAAATAAGTCACACAGAAAATGAAACATCATAAGATACCACTAATACACGGAATGTAAACTTGGCTACACAGGACCTGAATTACAAAACAGAACAGGGTCTCAAATGAAGATTATCAACTTATGCTTGCGTAAGGGGAAAGGTGAGTTGGGGGGCTGCATAAAACCAGAGATTGAAATGAGCACAGATACCGTTCCATAAGCCAAATATGTAATAGACTAGAGCTACTCCTTGCTCAGCGAAGTGGTCAACACCCCATATTAAATGCCTAAGAATATACCTGTCTAGTAAGAATCTTAAAACCTATGGATTCATATGTCTCTGAAAGAGAAACAAGCATGTGTACAGCAGCATAAACGCAGCAGTGATAGGCTTGTTGAGGTTCGGTGAGCAAATGCAGACCCTTTGAAGTCATATTGCATGGTACCCATTCCATGGGTCTCAACTCTCCAGGTTTAAGGGATTCTTCTTTCAGCTAAAACATGCATGTGGCACCCAGAGTATGAACCACCGTGTGATCGGGAAACGTGTTCAAATGTGTCTCAGTTTTCGTCCCCTGGTACTCGGGTGCAACATTCCAGACGCTTTACTAACACTCTCCCCACTTGGATAGTCAGTGCCTTTAAACTCCTGTTTGGCCCAGTTTGCAATTTCTGCGGAAAATGAACAGGAATAGGGAGAACCAATGAGAGACTAGCTGGAGGTGTCTGGACGGGCAAATTTAACTCTCATTTCCCACCAGGAAGTGGAATTAACCAAAGGCTCAACGTGCCGTGCCGGAACCACCCTAGGGCCTGAAGCAATCCTGCGGTGTTGCGGCCAGCTCACAAGAAAGCGAGTTGAAGAAAGGAGCTCATGGGGACTGTCATTCACAAACCTGCAGAGTTATAAATGACAGCTATCGTCCAAAAATATATTGAAGTAAGGCTGCCAAGAGGACTTGAAAGCGGGGCAGATTTGCATGAAACCGATTTCAGGAGGTAGACTGGAATTGCATGTAAAGCATAGGAAAAGAGGCAGAACGTCCACAATGATGCACTTGGCCAAAAAGGGCGTATGCGTTTTTTCCTGAATATATTCAGGAAAAAACGCATACGCCCTTTTTGGCCAACCAAGCAAGCTTGCAAAGGAAATCTGCACTACAATGAAGTCTCACTGGCCCCTGGTCAAAAGGGCCATATGAAAAAAGTGTAAAATCCAGAAAGGCAGGACAGGCCATGGAGAACTGGGAGCCTTGTTATGCTGATGGGCGGGATGTAAATTGCCAACAGCCACTCTGGAGAAGTGTATGGTGTTTCCTGAAACATCTAAAAAACAAAGCAACAGAGCCTAGGGCACTTCCACTTATGGTACTATAGGTAGGGAAATTAAAATCAAAAAGACACAGCCACCCCAAAATTTGGGACGCCTCTGTTTACAAGAACCTTGTTTACGGTACAAGTTCATTATCACAGAAAGCGAAAAATGGATAAAGATGATGTGGTACTTACGTACAATGCAATATCAGTCAGCAATGAAATCTATGTCATCAGGCCCGTAGCAGCATAACGAGTGGATTCAGGTACGATGATTCTAAGTGAAATAAGTCACAGAGAAAAAGAAACATCAGAAGGTATCACTACTAAATGGAATGTAAACTTGGCTACACAGGAACTGAATTACAAAACAGAACAGGGTCTCAAATGTAGAAAACCAACTTATGCTTGCTTAATGGGAAAGGTGAGTTGGGGAGCTGCATAAAACCAGAGATTGAAATTAGCACAGATACCGTTCCATAAGCCAAATATGTAATAGACAAGAGCTACTGCTTGCTCAGCAAAGTGGACTCAACACCCCATATTAAATGCCTAAGAATATACCTGACTAGTAAGAATCTTAAAACTTATGGATTGATATGTCTCCGAAAGAGAATCAAGCATGTGTACAGCGGCATAAATGCAGCAGTGATAGGATTGGTGAGGTTCGGTGAGCAAATGTAGACCCTTTGAAGTCATATTGCATGGTACCCATGCAATGGGTCTCAACTCTCCAGGTTTAAGGGATTCTTCCTTCAGCTAAAACATGCATGTGGAACCCAGAGTATGAACCACGGTATGTTCGGGAAACGTGTTCAAATGTGTCTCCGTTTACGTTCCATGGTTCACGGGCGCAACATTCCAGATGCTTTACTAACACTCTCCCCACTTGGAGAGTCAGTGCCTTTAACCTCCTGTTTGGCCCAGTTTGCAATTTCTGCGGAAAATGAACAGGAATAGGGAGAACCAATGAGAGACTAGCTGGAGGTGTCTGGACGGGCAAATTTAACTCTCATTTCCCACCAGGAAGAGGAATTAACCAAAGGCTCAGCGTGCCATGCCAGAACCACACTAGGGACTGAAGCAATCCTGTGGTGTTGGGGCCAGCTCACAAGAAAGCGAGTTGAAGGAAGGAGCTCAGTGGCACTGTAATTCACAAACCTGCAGAGATATAAATGACAGCTATCGTCCAAAAATATATTGAAGTAAGGCTGCCAAGAGGACTTGAAAGTGGGGCAGAATTGCAGGAAACCGATTTCAGGAGGTAGACTGGAATTGCATATAAAGCATAGGAAAAGAGGCAGAACGTCCACAATGATGCACTTGGCCAAAAAGGGCGTATGCGTTTTTTCCTGAATATATTCAGGAAAAAACGCATACGCCATTTTTGGCCAACCAAGCAAGCTTCCAAAGGAAATCTGCACTGAAATGAAGTCTCACTGCCCCCCGGTAAAAAGGGCCATCTGAAAAAAGTGTAAAATCCAGAAAGGCGGGACAGGCCATGGAGAACAGGGAGCCTTGTTATGCTGATGGGCGGGATGTTAATTGCCAACAGCCACTCTGGAGAAGTGTATGGTGTTTCCTGAAACATCCAAAAAACAAAGCAACAGAGCCTAGGGCACTTCCACTTATGGTCCTATAGCTTAGGGAAATTAAAATCAACAAGACACAGCCACCCAAAAGTTTGGGTCGGCTCTGTTTACAAGAACCTCGTTTACAGTACAAGTTCAATATCGCAGAAAGCGAAAAATGGATAAAGAAGTTGTGGTACTTACGAACAATGCTATATCACTCAGCAATGAAATCTATATCATCAGGCCCGTAGCAGCATAATGAGTGGATTCAGGTACGATGATTCTAAGTGAAATAAGTCACACAGAAAAAGAAACATCATAAGGTATCCCTACTACACGGAATGTAAACTTGGCTACACAGGAACTGAATTACAAAACAGAATAGGGTCTCAAATGTAGAAAACCAACTTATGCTTGCTTAAGGGGAAAGGTGAGTTGGGGTGCTGCATAAAACCAGAGATTGAAATTAGCACAGATACCGTTCCATAAGCCAAATATGTAATAGACAAGAGCTACACCTTGCTCAACGAAGTGCACTGAACACCCCATATTAAACGCCTAAGAATATACCAGACTAGTAAGAATCTGAAAACCTATGGATTTCTATGTCTCCGAAAGAGAATCAAGCGTGTGTACAGCGGCCTAAATGCAGCAGTGATAGGATTGGTGAGGTTCGGTGAGCAAATGCAGACCCTTTGAAGTCATATTGCATGGTACCCATTCCATGGGTCTCACCTCTGCAGGTTTAAGGGATTCTTCCTTCAGCTAAAACATGCATGTGGAACCCAGAGTATGATCCACCGTGTGACCGGGAACCGTGTTCAAATGTGTCTCAGTTTTCGTCCCCTGGTACTCGGGTGCAACATTCCAGATGCTTTACTAACACTCGCCCCACTTGGAGAGTCAGTGCCTTTAACCTCCTGTTTGCCCCAGTTTGCAATTTCTGCGGAAAATGAACACGAATAGGGGAACCAATGAGAGACTAGCTGGAGGTATCTGGACGGGCAAATTTAACTCTCATTTCCCACCAGGAAGTGGAATTAACCAAAGGCTCTGCATGCCATGCCGGAACCACACTAGGGCCTGAACCAATCCTGCGGTGTTGCGGCCAGCTCACAAGAAAGCCAGTTGAAGAAAGGAGCTCTGGGACACTGTAATTCACAAACCTGCAGAGTTATAAATGACAGCTATCGTCCAAAAATATATTGAAGTAAGGCTGCCAAGAGGACTTGAAAGCGGGGCAGAATTGCAGGAAACCGATTTCAGGAGGTAGACTGGAATTGCATGTAAAGCATAGGAAAAGAGGCAGAACGTCCACAATGATGCACTTGGCAAAAAAGGACATATGCGTTTAATCCTGAATATATTCAGGAAAAAACGTATACGCCCTTTTTGGCCAACCAAGCAAGCTTGCAAAGGAAATCTGCACTAAAATGAAGTCTCCCTGCCCCCCAGTTAAAAGGGCCATCTGAAAAAAGTGTAAAATCCAGAAAGGAAGGACAGGCCATGGAGAACTGGGAGCCTTGTTATGCTGATGGGCGGGATGTAAATTGCCAACAGCCACTCTGGAGAAGTGTATGGTGTTTCCTGAAACATCTAGAAAACAAAGCAACAGAGCCTAGGTCACTTCCACTTATGGTCCAATAGATTAGGGAAATTAAAATCAAAAAGACACAGCCACCCCAAAGTTTGGGACGGCTCTGTTTACAAGATCCTCATTTACGGTACAAGTTCAATATCACAGAAAGCGAAAAATGGATAAAGAAGTTGTGGTACTTACATACAATGCAATATCACTCAGCAATGAAATCTATGTCATCAGGCACGTAGCAGCATAATGAGTGGACTCAGGTACGATGATTGTAAGTGAAATAAGTCACACAGAAAAAGAAACATCATAAGATATCACTAATACACGGAATGTAAAGTTGGCTACACAGGAACTGAATTACAAAACAGAACAGGATCTCAAATGTAGAAAACCAACTTATGCTTGCTTAAGGGGAAAGGTGAGTTGGGGTGCTGCATAAAACCAGAGATTGAAATGAGCACAGAAACCGTTCCATAAGCCAAATATGTAATAGAGAAGAGCTACTCCTTGCTCAACGAAGTGGACTCAACACCCTATATTAAACGCCTAAGAATATACCTGACTAGTAAGTATCTTAAAACCTATGGATTTCTATGTCTCCGAAAGAGAATCAAGCGTGTGTACAGCAGCATAAACGCAGCAGTGATAGGATTGGTGAGGTTCGGTGAGCAAATGCAGACCCTTTGAAGTCATATTGCATGGTACCCATTCCATGGGTCTCAACTCTCCAGGTTTAAGGGATTCTTCCTTCAGCTAAAACATGCATGTGGAACCCAGAGTATGATCCACCGTGTGATCGGGAAACATGTTCAAATGTGTCTCAGTTTTTGTCCCCTGGTACTCGGGTACAACATTCCAGACGCTTTACTAACACTCTCCCCACTTGGATAGTCAGTGCCTTTAAACTCCTGTTTGGCCCAGTTTGCAATTTCTGCGGAAAATGAACAGGAATAGGGAGAACCAATGAGAGACTAGCTGGAGGTGTCTGGACGGGCAAATTTAACTCTCATTTCCCACCAGGAAGTGGAATTAACCAAAGGCTCAACGTGCCATGCCGGAACCACCCTAGGGCCTGAAGCAATCCTGCGGTGTTGCGGCCAGCTCACAAGAAAGCGAGTTGAAGAAAGGAGCTCATGGGGACTGTCATTCACAAACCTGCAGAGTTATAAATGACAGCTATCGTCCAAAAATATATTGAAGTAAGGCTGCCAAGAGGACTTGAAAGCGGGGCAGAATTGCATGAAACCGATTTCAGGAGGTAGACTGGAATTGCATGTAAAGCATAGGAAAAGAGGCAGAACGTCCACAATGATGCACTTGGCCAAAAAGTGTGTATGCGTTTTTTCCTGAATATATTCAGGAAAAAACGCATACGCCCTTTTTGGCCACCAAGCAAGCTTGCAAAGGAAATCTGCACTACAATGAAGTCTCCCTGCCCCCCGGTTAAAAGGGCCATCTGAAAAAAGTGTAAAATCCAGAAAGGAAGGACAGGCCATGGAGAACTGGGAGCCTTGTTATGCTGATGGGCGGGATGTAAATTGCCAACAGCCACTCTGGAGAAGTGTATGGTGTTTCCTGAAACATCTAGAAAACAAAGCAACAGAGCCTAGGTCACTTCCACTTATGGTCCAATAGCTTAGGGAAATTAAATTCAAAAAGACACAGCCACCCCAAAGTTTGGGACGGCTCTGTTTACAAGATCCTCATTTACGGTACAAGTTCAATATCACAGAAAGCGAAAAATGGATAAAGAAGTTGTGGTACTTACGTACAATGCAATATCACTCAGCAATGAAATCTATGTCATCAGGCACGTAGCAGCATAATGAGTGGACTCAGGTACGATGATTGTAAGTGAAATAAGTCACACAGAAAAAGAAACATCATAAGATATCACTAATACACGGAATGTAAAGTTGGCTACACAGGAACTGAATTACAAAACAGAACAGGATCTCAAATGTAGAAAACCAACTTATGCTTGCTTAAGGGGAAAGGTGAGTTGGGGTGCTGCATAAAACCAGAGATTGAAATGAGCACAGAAACCGTTCCATAAGCCAAATATGTAATAGACAAGAGCTACTCCTTGCTCAACGAAGTGGACTCAACACCCTATATTAAACGCCTAAGAATATACCTGACTAGTAAGTATCTTCAAACCTATGGATTTCTATGTCTCCGAAAGAGAATCAAGCGTGTGTACAGCAGCATAAACGCAGCAGTGATAGGATTGGTGAGGTTCGGTGAGCAAATGCAGACCCTTTGAAGTCATATTGCATGGTACCCATTCCATGGGTCTCAACTCTCCAGGTTTAAGGGATTCTTCCTTCAGCTAAAACATGCATGTGGAACCCAGAGTATGATCCACCGTGTGATCGGGAAACATGTTCAAATGTGTCTCAGTTTTTGTCCCCTGGTACTCGGGTACAACATTCCAGATGCGTTACTAACACTCTCCCCACTTGGAGAGTCAGTGCCTTTAACCTCCTGTTTGGCCAAGTTTGCAATTTCTGCGTAAGATGAACAGGAATAGGGAGAACCAATGAGAGACTAGCTGGAGGTGTCTGGACGGGCAAATTTAAGTCTCATTTCCCACAAGGAAGAGGAATTAACCAAAGGCTCAGTGTGCCGTGCTAGAACCACACTAGGGCCTGTAGCAATCCTGCAGTGTTGCGGCCAGCTCACAAGAAAGCGAGTTGAAGAAAGGAGCTCAGGGGCACTGTAATTCACAAACCTGCAGAGTTATAAATGACACCTATCGTCCAAAAATATATTGAAGTAAGGCTGCCAAGAGGACTTGAAAGCGGGGCAGAATTGCAGGAAACCAATTTCAGGAGGTAGACTGGAATTGCATGTAAAGCATAGGAAAAGAAGCAGAATGCCCACAATGATGCACTTGGCCAAAGGGGCATATGCGTGTTTTCCTGAATATATTCAGGAAAACACGCATACGCCCTTTTTGGCCAACCAAGCAAGCTTGCAAAGGAAATCTGCACTACAATGAAGTCTCACTGCCCCCCCGGTCAAAAGGGCCATCTGAAAAAAGTGTAAAATCCAGAAAGGCAGGACAGGCCATGGAGAACTGGTAGCCTTGTTATGCTGATGGGTGGGATGTAAATTGCCAACAGCCACTCTGGAGAAGTGTATGGTGTTTCCTGAAACATCTAAAAAACAAAGCAACAGAGCCTAGGGCACTTCCACTTATGGTCCTATAGCTTAGGGAAATTAAAATCAAAAAGACACAGCCACCCCAAAGTTTGGGATGGCTCCGTTTACAAGAACCTCGTTTACGATACAAGTTCAATATCACAGAAAGCGAAAAATGGATAAAGTAGTTGTGGTACTTACGTACAATGCAATATCACTCAGCAATGAAATCTATGTCATCAGGCCTGTAGCAGCATAACGAGTGGATTCAGGTACGATGATTCTAAGTGAAATAAGTCACAGAGAAAAAGAAACATCAGAAGGTATCACTACTAAACGGAATGTAAACTTGGCTACACAGGAACTGAATTACAAAACAGAACAGGGTCTCAAATGTAGAAAACCAACTTATGCTTGCTTAATGGGAAAGGTGAGTTGGGGAGCTGCATAAAACCAGAGATTGAAATTAGCACAGATACCGTTCCATAAGCCTAATATGTAATAGACAAGAGCTACTGCTTGCTCAACAAAGTGGACTCAACACCCCATATTAAATGCCTAAGAATATACCTGACTAGTAAGAATCTTAAAACTTATGGATTGATATGTCTCCGAAAGAGAATCAAGCATGTGTACAGCGGCATAACTGCAGCAGTGATAGGATTGGTGAGGTTCGGTGAGCAAATGTAGACCCTTTGAAGTCATATTGCATGGTACCCATGCCATGGGTCTCAAATCTCCAGGTTTAAGGGATTCTTCCTTCGGCTAAAACATGCATGTGGAACCCAGAGTATGAACCACGGTATGTTCGGGAAACGTGTTCAAATGTGTCTCAGTTTACGTTCCATGGTTCACGGGCGCAACATTCCAGATGCTTTACTAACACTCTCCCCACTTGGAGAGTCAGTGCCTTTAACCTCCTGTTTGGCCCAGTTTGCAATTTCTGCGGAAAATGAACAGGAATAGGGAGAACCAATGAGAGACTAGCTGGAGGTGTCTGGACGGGCAAATTTAACTCTCATTTCCCACCAGGAAGAGGAATTAACCAAAAGCTCAGCGTGCCATGCCAGAACCACACTAGGGACTGAAGCAATCCTGTGGTGTTGGGGCCAGCTCACAAGAAAGCGAGTTGAAGGAAGGAGCTCAGTGGCACTGTAATTCAGAAACTTGCAGAGTTATAAATGACAGCTATCGTCCAAAAATATATTGAAGTAAGTCTGCCAAGAGGACTTGAAAGTGGGGCAGAATTGCAGGAAACCGATTTCAGGAGGTAGACTGGAATTGCATATAAAGCATAGGAAAAGAGGCAGAACGTCCACAATGATGCACTTGGCCAAAAAGGGTGTATGCGTTTTTTCCTGAATATATTCAGGAAAAAACGCATACGCCATTTTTGGCCAACCAAGCAAGCTTCCAAAGGAAATCTGCACTGAAATGAAGTCTCACTGCCCCCCGGTAAAAAGGGCCATCTGAAAAAAGTGTAAAATCCAGAAAGGCGGGACAGGCCATAGAGAACAGGGAGCCTTGTTATGCTGATGGGCGGGATGTTAATTGCCAACAGCCACTCTGGAGAAGTGTATGGTGTTTCCTGAAACATCCAAAAAACAAAGCAACAGAGCCTAGGGCACTTCCACTTATGGTCCTATAGCTTAGGGAAATTAAAATCAACAAGACACAGCCACCCAAAATTTGGGACGGCTCTGTTTACAAGAACCTCGTTTACAGTACAAGTTCAATATCGCAGAAAGCGAAATATGGATAAAGAAGTTGTGGTACTTACGAACAATGCTATATCACTCAGCAATGAAATCTATATCATCAGGCCCGTAGCAGCATAATGAGTGGATTCAGGTACGATGATTCTAAGTGAAATAAGTCACACAGAAAAAGAAACATCATAAGGTATCCCTACTACACGGAATGTAACTTGGCTACACAGGAACTGAATTACAAAACAGAATAGGGTCTCAAATGTAGAAAACCAACTTATGCTTGCTTAAGGGGAAAGGTGAGTTGGGGTGCTGCATAAAACAAGAGATTGAAATTAGCACAGATACCGTTCCATAAGCCAAATATGTAATAGACAAGAGCTACTCCTTGCTCAACGAAGTGCACTGAACACCCCATATTAAACGCATAAGAATATACCAGACTAGTAAGAATCTTAAAACCTATGGATTTATATGTCTCTGAAAGAGAATCAAGCATGTGTACAGCAGCATAAACGCAGCAGTGATAGGATTGGTGAGGTTCGGTGAGCAAATGCAGACCCTTTGAAGTCATATTGCATGGTACCCATTCCATGGGTCTCACCTCTGCAGGTTTAAGGGATTCTTCCTTCAGCTAAAACATGCATGTGGAACCCAGAGTATGATCCACCGTGTGACCGGGAACCGTGTTCAAATGTGTCTCAGTTTTCGTCCCCTGGTACTCGGGTGCAACATTCCAGATGCTTTACTAACACTCGCCCCACTTGGAGAGTCAGTGCCTTTAACCTCCTGTTTGCCTCAGTTTGCAATTTCTGCGGA
This sequence comes from Orcinus orca, assembly GCF_937001465.1. Classification (NCBI taxonomy): domain Eukaryota; kingdom Metazoa; phylum Chordata; class Mammalia; order Artiodactyla; family Delphinidae; genus Orcinus; species Orcinus orca. Next base: position 44,030,471 of record NC_064560.1, on the reverse strand, counting down.
AAATGAACACGAATAGGGGAACCAATGAGAGACTAGCTGGAGGTATCTGGACGGGCAAATTTAACTCTCATTTCCCACCAGGAAGTGGAATTAACCAAAGGCTCTGCATGCCATGCCGGAACCACCCTAGGGCCTGAACCAATCCTGCGGTGTTGCGGCCAGCTCACAAGAAAGCGAGTTGAAGAAAGGAGCTCAGGGACACTGTAATTCACAAACCTGCAGAGTTATAAATGACAGCTATCGTCCAAAAATATATTGAAGTAAGGCTGCCAAGAGGACTTGAAAGCGGGGCAGAATTGCAGGAAACCGATTTCAGGAGGTAGACTGGAATTGCATGTAAAGCATAGGAAAAGAGGCAGAACGTCCACAATGATGCACTTGGCAAAAAAGGACATATGCGTTTAATCCTGAATATATTCAGGAAAAAACGCATACGCCCTTTTTGGCCAAGCAAGCAAGCTTGCAAAGGAAATCTGCACTAAAATGAAGTCTCCCTGCCCCCCGGTTAAAAGGGCCATCTGAAAAAAGTGTAAAATCCAGAAAGGAAGGACAGGCCATGGAGACCTGGGAGCCTTGTTATGCTGATGGGCGGGATGTAAATTGCCAACAGCCACTCTGGAGAAGTGTATGGTGTTTCCTGAAACATCTAGAAAACAAAGCAACAGAGCCTAGGTCACTTCCACTTATGGTCCAATAGCTTAGGGAAATTAAAATCAAAAAGACACAGCCACCCCAAAGTTTGGGACGGCTCTGTTTACAAGATCCTCATTTACGGTACAAGTTCAATATCACAGAAAGCGAAAAATGGATAAAGAAGTTGTGGTACTTACGTACAATGCAATATCACTCAGCAATGAAATCTATGTCATCAGGCCCATAGCAGCATAATGAGTGGACTCAGGTACGATGATTGTAAGTGAAATAAGTCACACAGAAAAAGAAACATCATAAGATATCACTAATACACGGAATGTAAAGTTGGCTACACAGGAACTGAATTACAAAACAGAACAGGATCTCAAATGTAGAAAACCAACTTATGCTTGCTTAAGGGGAAAGGTGAGTTGGGGTGCTGCATAAAACCAGAGATTGAAATGAGCACAGAAACCGTTCCATAAGCCAAATATGTAATAGACAAGAGCTACTCCTTGCTCAACGAAGTGGACTCAACACCCTATATTAAACGCCTAAGAATATACCTGACTAGTAAGTATCTTAAAACCTATGGATTTCTATGTCTCCGAAAGAGAATCAAGCGTGTGTACAGCAGCATAAACGCAGCAGTGATAGGATTGGTGAGGTTCGGTGAGCAAATGCAGACCCTTTGAAGTCATATTGCATGGTACCCATTCCATGGGTCTCAACTCTCCAGGTTTAAGGGATTCTTCCTTCAGCTAAAACATGCATGTGGAACCCAGAGTATGATCCACTGTGTGATCGGGAAACATGTTCAAATGTGTCTCAGTTTTTGTCCCCTGGTACTCGGGTACAACATTCCAGACGCGTTACTAACACACTCCCCACTTGGAGAGTCAGTGCCTTTAACCTCCTGTTTGGCCAAGTTTGCAATTTCTGCGTAAGATGAACAGGAATAGGGAGAAACCAATGAGAGACTAGCTGGAGGTGTCTGGACGGGCAAATTTAAGTCTCATTTCCCACAAGGAAGAGGAATTAACCAAAGGCTCAGTGTGCCGTGCTGGAACCACACTAGGGCCTGTAGCAATCCTGCAGTGTTGCGGCCAGCTCACAAGAAAGCGAGTTGAAGAAAGGAGCTCAGGGGCACTGTAATTCACAAACCTGCAGAGTTATAAATGACAGCTATCGTCCAAAAATATATTGAAGTAAGGCTGCCAAGAGGACTTGAAAGCGGGGCAGAATTGCAGGAAACCGATTTCAGGAGGTAGACTGGAATTGCATGTAAAGCATAGGAAAAGAGGCAGAACGTCCACAATGATGCACTTGGCAAAAAAGGACGTATGCGTTTTTTCCTGAATATATTCAGGAAAAAACCCATACGCACTTTTTAGCCAACCAAGCAAGCTTGCAAAGGAAATCTACACTACAATGAAGTCTCACTGCCCCCCGGTCAAAAGGGCCATCTGAAAAACGTGTAAAATCCAGAAAGGCAGGACAGGCCATGGAGACCTGGGAGCCTTGTTATGCTGATGGGCGGGATGTAAATTGCCAACAGCCACTCTGGAGAAGTGTATGGTGTTTCCTGAAACATCTAGAAAACAAAGCAACAGAGCCTAGGTCACTTCCACTTATGGTCCTATAGCTTAGGGAAATTAAAATCAAAAAGACACAGCCACCCCAAAGTTTGGGACGGCTCTGTTTACAAGAACCTCGTTTACGGTACAAGTTCAATATCACAGAAAGCGAAAAATGGATAAAGAAGTTGTGGTACTTACGTACAATGCAATATCACTCAGCAATGAAATCTATGTCATCAGGCACGTAGCAGCATAATGAGTGGACTCAGGTACGATGATTGTAAGTGAAATAAGTCACACAGAAAAAGAAACATCATAAGACACCACTAATACACGGAATGTAAACTTGGCTACACAGGAAGTGAATTACAAAACAGAACAGGGTCTCAAATGTAGAAAACCAACTTATGCTTGCTTAAGGGGAAAGGTGAGTTGGGGTGCTGCATAAAACCAGAGATTGAAATGAGCACAGATACCGTTCCATGAGCCAAATATGTAATAGACAAGAGCTACTCCTTGCTCAACGAAGTGGACTCAACACCCCATATTAAACGCCTAAGAATATACCTGACTAGAAAGAATCTGAAAACCAATGGATTTATATGTCTCCGAAAGAGAATCAAGCGTGTGTACAGCGGCCTAAACGCAGCAGTGATAGGATTGGTGAGGTTCTGTGAGCAAATGCAGACCCTTTGAAGTCATATTGCATGGTACCCATTCCATGGGTCTCAACTCTCCAGGTTTAAGGGATTCTTCCTTCAGCTAAAACATGCATGTGGAACCCAGAGTATGATCCACCGTGTGATCGGGAAACGTGTTCAAATGTGTCTCAGTTTTCGTCCCCTGGTACTCGGGTGCAACATTCCAGACGCTTTACTAACACTCTCCCCACTTGGAGAGTCAGTGCCTTTAACCTCCTGTTTGGCCCAGTTTGCAATTTCTGCGTAAGATGGACAGGAATAGGGAGAAGCAATGAGAGAGTAGCAGGAGGTGTCTGGACGGGCAAATTTAACTCTCATTTCCCACCAGGAAGTGGAATTAACCAAAGGTTCAATGTGCCGTGCTGGAGCCACACTAGGGCCTGTAGCAATCCTGCAGTGTTGCGGCCAGCTCACAAGAAAGCGAGTTGAAGAAAGGAGCTCAGGGGCACTGTAATTCACAAACCTGCAGAGTTATAAATGACAGCTATCGTCCAAAAATATATTGAAGTAAGGCTGCCAAGAGGACTTGAAAGCGGGGCAGAATTGCAGGAAACCGATTTCAGGAGGTAGACTGGAATTGCATGTAAAGCATAGGAAAAGAGACAGAACGTCCACAATGAGGCACTTGGCCAAAAAGGACGTATGTGTTTTTTCCTGAATATATTCAGGAAAAAACCCATTCGCCCTTTTTGGCCAACCAAGCAAGCTTGCAAAGGAAATCTGCACTACAATGAAGTCTCACTGCCTCCCGGTCAAAAGGGCCATCTGAAAAACGTGTAAAATCCAGAAAGGCAGGACAGGCCATGGAGACCTGGGAGCCTCGTTATGCTGATGGGCGGGATGTAAATTGCCAACAGCCACTGTGGAGAAGTGTATGGTGTTTCCTGAAACATCTAGAAAACAAAGCAACAGAGCCTAGGTCACTTCCACTTATGGTCCTATAGCTTAGGGAAATTAAAATCAAAAAGACACAGCCACCCCAAAGTTTGGGACGGCTCTGTTTACAAGAACCTCGTTTACGGTACAAGTTCAATATCACAGAAAGCGAAAAATGGATAAAGAAGTTGTGGTACTTACGTACAATGCAATATCACTCAGCAATGAAATCTATGTCATCAGGCACGTAGCAGCATAATGAGTGGACTCAGGTACGATGATTGTAAGTGAAATAAGTCACACAGAAAAAGAAACATCATAAGATATCACTAATACACGGAATGTAAAGTTGGCTACACAGGAACTGAATTACAAAACAGAACAGGGTCTCAAATGTAGAAAACCAACTTATGCTTGCTTAAGGGGAAAGGTGAGTTGGGGTGCTGCATAAAACCAGAGATTGAAATGAGCACAGATACCGTTCCATAAGCCAAATATGTAATAGACAAGAGCTACTCCTTGCTCAAAGAAGTGGACTCAACACCCCATATTAAACGCCTAAGAATATACCTGACTAGAAAGAATCTGAAAACCTATGGATTTATATGTCTCCGAAAGAGAATCAAGCGTGTGTACAGCGGCCTAAACGCAGCAGTGATAGGATTGGTGAGGTTCTGTGAGCAAATGCAGACCCTTTGAAGTCATATTGCATGGTACCCATTCCATGGGTCTCAACTCTCCAGGTTTAAGGGATTCTTCCTTCAGCTAAAACATGCATGTGGAACCCAGAGTATGATCCACCGTGTGATCGGGAAACGTGTTCAAATGTGTCTCAGTTTTCGTCCCCTGGTACTCGGGTGCAACATTCCAGACGCTTTACTAACACTCTCCCCACTTGGAGAGTCAGTGCCTTTAACCTCCTGTTTGGCCCAGTTTGCAATTTCTGCGGAAGATGAACAGGAATAGGGAGAACCAATGAGAGACTAGCAGGAGGTGTCTGGACGGGCAAATTTAACTCTCATTTCCCACAAGGAAGAGGAATTAACCAAAGGCTCAATGTGCCGTGCTGGAGCCACGCTAGGGCCTGTAGCAATCCTGCAGTGTTGCGGCCAGCTCACAAGAAAGCGAGTTAAAAGAAGGAGCTCAGGGGCACTGTAATTCACAAACCTGCAGAGTTATAAATGACAGCTATCGTCCAAAAATATATTGAAGTAAGGCTGCCAAGAGGACTTGAAAGCGGGGCAGAATTGCAGGAAACCGATTTCAGGAGGTAGACTGGAATTGCATGTAAAGCATAGGAAAAGAGACAGAACGTCCACAATGAGGCACTTGGCCAAAAAGGACGTATGTGTTTTTTCCTGATTATATTCAGGAAAAAACCCATTCGCCCTTTTTGGCCAACCAAGCAAGCTTGCAAAGGAAATCTGCACTACAATGAAGTCTCACTGCCTCCCGGTCAAAAGGGCAATCTGAAAAACGTGTAAAATCCAGAAAGGCAGGACAGGCCATGGAGACCTGGGAGCCTCGTTATGCTGATGGGCGGGATGTAAATTGCCAACAGCCACTGTGGAGAAGTGTATGGTGTTTCCTGAAACATCTAGAAAACAAAGCAACAGAGCCTAGGTCACTTCCACTTATGGTCCTATAGCTTAGGGAAATTAAAATCAAAAAGACACAGCCACCCCAAAGTTTGGGATGGCTCTGTTTACAAGAACCTCGTTTACGGTACAAGTTCAATATCACAGAAAGCGAAAAATGGATAAAGATGTTGTGGTACTTACGTACAATGCAATATCACTCAGCAATGAAATCTATGTCATCAGGCACGTAGCAGCATAATGAGTGGACTCAGGTACGATGATTCTAAGTGAAATAAGTCACACAGAAAAAGAAACATCATAAGATATCACTAATACACGGAATGTAAAGTTGGCTACACAGGAACTGAATTACAAAACAGAACAGGGTCTCAAATGTAGAAAACCAACTTATGCTTGCTTAAGGGGAAAGGTGAGTTGGGGTGCTGCATAAAACCGGAGACTGAAATTAGCACAGATACCGTTCCATAAGCCAAATATGTAATAGACAAGAGCTACTCCTTGCTCAAAGAAGTGGACTCAACACCCCATATTAAACGCCTAAGAATATACCTGACTAGAAAGAATCTGAAAACCTATGGATTTATATGTCTCCGAAAGAGAATCAAGCGTGTGTACAGCGGCCTAAACGCAGCAGTGATAGGATTGGTGAGGTTCTGTGAGCAAATGCAGACCCTTTGAAGTCATATTGCATGGTACCCATTCCATGGGTCTCAACTCTCCAGGTTTAAGGGATTCTTCCTTCAGCTAAAACATGCATGTGGAACCCAGAGTATGATCCACCATGTGATCGGGAAACGTGTTCAAATGTGTCTCAGTTTTCGTCCCCTGGTACTCGGGTGCAACATTCCAGACGCTTTACTAACACTCTCCCCACTTGGAGAGTCAGTGCCTTTAACCTCCTGTTTGGCCCAGTTTGCAATTTCTGCGGAAGATGAAAAGGAATAGGGAGAACCAATGAGAGACTAGCTGGAGGTGTCTGGACGGGCAAATTTAACTCTCATTTCCCACCAGGAAGTGGAATTAACCAAAGGCTCAATGTGCCGTGCTGGAGCCACACTAGGGCCTGTAGCAATCCTGCAGTGTTGCTGCCAGCTCACAAGAAAGCGAGTTAAAAAAAGGAGCTGAGGGGCACTGTAATTCACAACCTGCAGAGTTATAAATGACAGGTATTGTCCAAAAATATATTGAAGTAAGGCTGCCAAGAGGACTTGAAAGCGGGGCAGAATTGCAGGAAACCGATTTCAGGAGGTAGACTGGAATTGCATGTAAAGCATAGGAAAAGAGGCAGAACGTCCACAATGATGCACTTGGCCAAAGGGGCGTATGCGTTTTTTCCTGAATATATTCAGAAAAAAACGCATACGCCCTTTTTGGCCAACCAAGCAAGTTTGCGAAGGAAATCTGCACTACAATGAAGTCTCACTGCCCCCCGGTCAAAAGGGCCATCTGAAAAAAGTGTAAAATCCAGAGAGGCAGGACAGACCATGGAGAACTGGGAGCCTTGTTATGCTGATGGGCGGGATGTAAATTGCCAACAGCCACTCTGGAGAAGTGTATGGTGTTTCCTGAAACATCTAGAAAACAAAGCAACAGAGCCTAGGTCACTTCCACTTATGGTCCTAAAGCTTAGGGAAATTAAAATCAAAAAGACACAGCCAACCCAAAGTTTGGGACGGCTCTGTTTACAAGAACCTCGTTTACGGTACAAGTTCAATATCACAGAAAGCGAAAAATGGATAAAGAAGTTGGGATACTTACGTACAATGCAATATCACTCAGCAATGAAATCTATGTCATCAGGCACGTAGCAGCATAATGAGTGGACTCAGGTACGATGATTCTAAGTGAAATAAGTCACACAGAAAAAGAAACATCATAAGATATCACTAATACACGGAATGTAAAGTTGGCTACACAGGAACTGAATTACAAAACAGAACAGGGTCTCAAATGTAGAAAACCAACTTATGCTTGCTTAAGGGGAAAAGTGAGTTGGGGTGCTGCATAAAACCAGAGACTGAAATTAGCACAGATACCGTTCCATAAGCCAAATATGTAATAGACAAGAGCTACTCCTTGCTCAAAGAAGTGGACTCAACACCCCATATTAAACGCCTAAGAATATACCTGACTAGAAAGAATCTGAAAACCTATGGATTTATATGTCTCCGAAAGAGAATCAAGTGTGTGTACAGCGGCCTAAACGCAGCAGTGATAGGATTGGTGAGGTTCTGTGAGCAAATGCAGACCCTTTGAAGTCATATTGCATGGTACCCATTCCATGGGTCTCAACTCTCCAGGTTTAAGGGATTCTTCCTTCAGCTAAAACATGCATGTGGAACCCAGAGTATGATCCACCATGTGATCGGGAAACGTGTTCAAATGTGTCTCAGTTTTCGTCCCCTGGTACTCGGGTGCAACATTCCAGACGCTTTACTAACACTCTCCCCACTTGGAGAGTCAGTGCCTTTAACCTCCTGTTTGGCCCAGTTTGCAATTTCGGCGGAAGATGAACAGGAATAGGGAGAACCAATGAGAGACTAGCTGGAGGTGTCTGGACGGGCAAATTTAACTCTCATTTCCCACCAGGAAGTGGAATTAACCAAAGGCTCAATGTGCCGTGCTGGAGCCACACTAGGGCCTGTAGCAATCCTGCAGTGTTGCTGCCAGCTCACAAGAAAGCGAGTTAAAAAAAGGAGCTGAGGGGCACTGTAATTCACAACCTGCAGAGTTATAAATGACAGGTATTGTCCAAAAATATATTGAAGTAAGGCTGCCAAGAGGACTTGAAAGCGGGGCAGAATTGCAGGAAACCGATTTCAGGAGGTAGACTGGAATTGCATGTAAAGCATAGGAAAAGAGGCAGAATGCCCACAATGATGCACTTGGCCAAAGGGGCGTATGCGTATTTTCCTGAATATATTCAGGAAAAAACCCATACGCCCTTTTTGGCCAACCAAGCAAGCTTGCAAAGGAAATCTGCACTACAATGAAGTCTCACATCCCCCCAGTCAAAAGGGCCATCTGAAAAAAGTGTAAAATCCAGAAAGGCAGGACAGGCCATGGAGAACTGGGAGCCTTTTGATGCTGATGGGCGGGATGTAAACTGCCAACAGCCACTCTGGTGAAGTGTATGGTGTTTCCTGAAACATCTAAAAAACAAAGCAACAGAGCCTAGGCCACTTCCACTTATCGTCCTATAGCTTAGGGAAATTAAAATAAAAAAGACACAGCCACCCCAAAGTTTGGGACGGCTCTGTTTACAAGAACCTCGTTTACGGTACAAGTTCAATATCACAGAAAGCGAAAAATGGATAAAGAAGTTGTGGTACTTACGTACAATGCAATATCACTCAGCAATGAAATCTATGTCATCAGGCCCATAGCAGCATAATGAGTGGATTCAGGTACGATGATTCTAAGTGAAATAAGTCACACAGAAAAAGAAACATCGTAAGATATCACTAATACACGGAATGTAAACTTGGCTACTCAGGAACTGAATTACAAAACAGAAAAGGGTCTCAAATGTAGAAAACCAACTTATGCTTGCTTAAGGGGAAAGGTGAGTTGGGGTGCTGCATAAAACCAGAGATTGAAATGAGCACAGATACCGTTCCATAAGCCAAATATGTAATAGACAAGAGCTACTCCTTGCTCAACGAAGTGGACTCAACACCCCATATTAAACGCCTAAGAATCTACCTGACTAGAAAGAATCTGAAAACCTATTGATTTATATGTCTCCGAAAGAGAATCAAGCGCGTGTACAGCGGCCTAAACGCAGCAGTGATAGGATTGGTGAGGTTCGGTGAGCAAATGCAGACCCTTTGAAGTCATATTGCATGGTACCCATTCCTTGGGTCTCAACTCTCCAGGTTTAAGGGATTCTTCCTTCAGCTAAAACATGCCTGTGGAACCCAGAGTATGATCCACCGTGTGATCGGGAAACGTGTTCAAATGTGTCTCAGTTTTCGTCCCCTGGTACTCGGGTGCAACATTCCAGATGCTTTACTAACACTCTCCCCACTTGGAGAGTCAGTGCCTTTAACCTCCTGTTTGGCCCAGTTTGCAATTTCTGCGTAAGATGGACAGGAATAGGGAGAAGCAATGAGAGACTAGCCGGAGGTGTCTGGACGGGCAAATTTAACTCTCATTTCCCACCAGGAAGAGGAATTAACCAAAGGCTCAATGTGCCATTCCGGAACCACACTAGGGCCTGTAGCAATCCTGCAGTGTTGCGGCAAGCTCACAAGAAAGCGAGTTGAAGAAAGGAGCTCAGGGGCACTGTAATTCACAAAACTTCAGAGTTATAAATGACAGCTATCGTCCAAAAATATATTGAAGTAAGGCTGCCAAGAGGACTTGAAAGCGGGGCAGAATTGCAGGAAACCAATTTTCAGGAGGTAGACTGGAGTTGCATGTAAAGCATAGGAAAAGAGGCAGAATGCCCACAATGATGCACTTGGCCAAAGGGGCGTATGCGTATTTTCCTGAATATATTCAGGAAAACACGCATACGCCTTTTTTGGCCAACCAAGCAAGCTTGCAAAGGAAATCTACACTACAAGGAAGTCTCACTTCCCCCCGGTCAAAAGGGCCATCTGAAAAAAGTGTAAAATCCAGAAAGGCAGGACAGGCCATGGAGAACTGGGAGCCTTTTGATGCTGATGGGTGGGATGTAAACTGCCAACAGCCACTCTGGAGAAGTGTATGGTGTTTCCTGAAACATCTAAAAAACAAAGCAACAGAGCCTAGGCAACTTCCACTTATCGTCCTATAGCTTAGGGAAATTAAAATCAAAAAGACACAGCCACCCCAAAGTTTGGGACGGCTCTGTTTACAAGAACCTCGTTTACGGTACAAGTTCAATATCACAGAAAGCGAAAAATGGATAAAGAAGTTGTGGTACTTACGTACAATGCAATATCACTCAGCAATGAAATCTATGTCATCAGGCCCATAGCAGCATAATGAGTGGATTCAGGTACGATGATTCTAAGTGAAATAAGTCACACAGAAAAAGAAACATCGTAAGATATCACTACTACACGGAATGTAAACTTGGCTACACAGGAACTGAATTACAAAACAGAACAGGCTCTCAAATGTAGAAAACCAACTTATGCTTGCTTAAGGGGAAAGGTGAGTTGGGGTGCTGCATAAAACCAGAGATTGAAATGAGCACAGATACCGTTCCATAAGCCAAATATGTAATAGACAAGAGTTACTCCTTGCTCAACGAAGTGGACTCAACACCCCATATTAAACGCCTAAGAATATACCTGACTAGTAAGTATCTTAAAACCTATGGATTTCTATGTCTCCGAAGGAGAATCAAGCATGTGTACAGCGGCATAAACGCAGCAGTGATAGGATTGGTGAGGTTCGGTGAGCAAATGCAGACCCTTTGAAGTCATATTGCATAGTACCCATTCCATGGGTCTCAACTCTCCAGGTTTAAGTATTCTTCCTTCAGCTAAAACATGCATGTGGAACCCAGAGTATGATCCACCGTGTGATCTCGAAACGTGTTCAAATGTGTCTCAGTTTTTGTCCCCTGGTACTCAGGTGCAACATTCCAGATGCTTTACTAACACTCTCCCCACTTGGAGAGTCAGTGCCTTTAACCTCCTGTTTGGCCCAGTTTGGAATTTCTGCGGAAGATGAACAGGAATAGGGAGAACCAATGAGAGACTAGCTGGAGGTGTCTGGACGGGGAAATTTAACTCTCATTTCCCACCAGGAAGTGGAATTAACCAAAGGCTCAATGTGCCGTGCTGGAGCCACACTAGGGCCTGTAGCAATCCTGCAGTGTTGCGGCCAGCTCAGAAGAAAGCGAGTTGAAGAAAGGAGCTCAGGGGCGCTGTAATTCACAAACCTGCAGAGTTATAAATGACAGCTATCGTCCAAAAATATATTGAAGGAAGGATGCCAAGAGGACTTGAAAGCGGGGCAGAATTGCAGGAAACCGATTTCAGGAGGTAGACTGGAATTACATGTAAAGCATAGGAAAAGAGGCAGAACGTCCACAATGATGCACTTGGCCAAAAAGGACGTATGCGTTTTTTCCTGAATATATTCAGAAAAAAACCCATACGCACTTTTTGGCCAACCAAGCAAGCTTGCAAAGGAAATCTGCACTACAATGAAGTCTCACTGCCCCCCGGTCAAAAGGGCCATCTGAAAAACGTGTAAAATCCAGAAAGGCAGGACAGGCCATGGAGAACTGGGAGCCTTGTTATGCTGATGGGCGGGATGTAAATTGCCAACAGCCACTCTGGAGAAGTGTATGGTGTTTCCTGAAACATCTAGAAAACAAAGCAACAGAGCCTAGGGCACTTCCACTTATGGTCCTATAGCTTAGGGAAATTAAAATCTAAAAGACACAGCCACCCCAAAGTTTGGGACGGCTCTGTTTACAAGAACCTCGTTTACGGTACAAGTTCAATATCACAGAAAGCGAAAAATGTTTACAGAAGTTGTGGTACTTACGTACAATGCAATATTACTCATCAATGAAATCTATGTCATCAGGCACGTAGCAGCATAATGAGTGGACTCAGGTACGATGATTCTAAGTGAAATAAGTCACACAGAAAAAGAAACATCATAAGACATCACTAATACACGGAATGTAAACTTGGCTACACAGGAACTGAATTACAAAACAGAACAGGGTCTCAAATGTAGAAAACCAACTTATGCTTGCTTAAGGGGAAAGGTGAGTTGGGGTGCTGCATAAAACCAGAGATTGAAATGAGCACAGATACCGTTCCATAAGCCAAATATGTAATAGACAAGAGTTACTCCTTGCTCAACGAAGTGGACTCAACACCCCATATTAAACGCCTAAGAATATACCTGACTAGTAAGTATCTTAAAACCTATGGATTTCTATGTCTCCGAAGGAGAATCAAGCATGTGTACAGCGGCATAAACGCAGCAGTGATAGGATTGGTGAGGTTCTGTGAGCAAATGCAGACCCTTTGAAGTCATATTGCATAGTACCCATTCCATGGGTCTCAACTCTCCAGGTTTAAGTATTCTTCCTTCAGCTAAAACATGCATGTGGAACCCAGAGTATGATCCACCGTGTGATCGGGAAACGTGTTCAAATGTGTCTCAGTTTTCGTCCCCTGGTACTCGGGTGCAACATTCCAGACGCTTTACTAACACTCTCCCCACTTGGAGAGTCAGTGCCTTTAACCTCCTGTTTGGCCCAGTTTGCAATTTCTGCGTAAGATGGACAGGAATAGGGAGAACCAATGAGAGACTAGCCGGAGGTGTCTGGACGGGCAAATTTAACTCTCATTTCCCACCAGGAAGAGGAATTCACCAAAGGCTCAGCGTGCCGTGTCGGAACCACACTAGGGCCTGAAGCAATCATGTGGTGTTGTGGCCAGCTCACAAGAAAGCGAGTTGAAGAAAGGAGCTCAGGGGCACTGCCATTCACAAACCTGCCGAGTTATAAATGACAGCTATCGTCCAAAACTATATTGAAGTAAGGCTGCCAAGAGGACTTGAAAGCGGGGCAGAATTGCAGGAAACCGATTTCAGGAGGTAGACAGGAATTGCAATGAAAACATATGAAAAGAGGCAGAACGTCGACAATGATGCACTTGGCCAAAAAGTGGGTATGCGTTTTTTCCTGAATATATTCAGGAAGAAACGCATACGCCCTTTCTGGCCAACCAAGCAAGCTTGCAAAGGAAATCTGCACTACAACAAAGTCTCACTTCCCCCCGGTCAAAAGGGCCATCTGAAAAAAGTGTAAAATCCAGAAAGGCAGGACAGGCCATGGAGAACTGGGAGCCTTGTTATGCTGATGGGCGGGATGTAAATTGCCAACAGCCACTCTGGAGAAGTGTATGGTGTTTCCTGAAACATCCAAAGAACAAAGCAACAGAGCCTAGGGCACTTCCACTTATGGTCCTATAGCTTAGGGAAATTAAAATCAATAAGACACAGCCACCCCAAAGTTTCGGACAGCTCTGTTTACAAGAACCTCATTTACGGTACAAGTTCAATATCGCAGAAAGCGAAATATGGATAAAGAAGTTGTGGTCCTTACGTACAATGCAATATCACTCAGCAATGAAATCTATGTCATCAGGCCAGTAGGAGCATAATGAGTGGATTCAGGTACAATGATTCTAAGTGAAATAAGTCACACAGAAAAAGAAACATCATAAGATATCACTAATACACGGAATGTAAACTTGGCTACACAGGAACTGAATTACAAAACAGAACAGGGGCTCAAATGTAGAAAACCAACTTATGCTTGCTTAAGGGGAAAGGTGAGTTGGGGTGCTGCATAAAACCAAAGATTGAAATTAGCACAGATACCGTTCCATAAGCCAAATATGTAATAAACAAGAGCTACTCCTTGCTCAACGAAGTAGACTCAACACCCCATATTAAACGCCTAAGAATATACCTGACTAGTAAGAATCTGAAAACCTATGGATTTATATGTGTCTGAAAGAGAATCAAGCGTGTGTACAGCGGCCTAAACGCAGCAGTGATAGGATTGGTGAGGTTCGGTGAGCAAATGCAGACCCTTTGAAGTCATATTGCATGGTACCCATTCCATGGGTCTCAACTCTCCAGGTTTAAGGGATTCTTCCTTCAGCTAAAACATGCCTGTGGAACCCAGAGTATGATACACCGTGTGATCGGGAAACGTGTTCAAATGTGTCTCAGTTTTCGTCCCCTGGTACTCGGGTGCAACATTCCAGATGCTTTACTAACACTCTCCCCACTTGGAGAGTCAGTGCCTTTAACCTCCTGTTTGGCCCAGTTTGCAATTTCTGCGTAAGATGGACAGGAATAGGGAGAAGCAATGAGAGACTAGCCGGAGGTGTCTGGACGGGCAAATTTAACTCTCATTTCCCACCAGGAAGAGGAATTAACCAAAGGCTCAATGTGCCATTCCGGAACCACACTAGGGCCTGTAGCAATCCTGCAGTGTTGCGGCAAGCTCACAAGAAAGCGAGTTGAAGAAAGGAGCTCAGGGGCACTGTAATTCACAAAACTTCAGAGTTATAAATGACAGCTATCGTCCAAAAATATATTGAAGTAAGGCTGCCAAGAGGACTTGAAAGTGGGGCAGAATTGCAGGAAACCAATTTCAGGAGGTAGACTGGAATTGCATGTAAAGCATAGGAAAAGAGGCAGAATGCCCACAATGATGCACTTGGCCAAAGGGGCGTATGCGTATTTTCCTGAATATATTCAGGAAAACACGCATACGCCCTTTTTGGTCAACCAAGCAAGCTTGCAAAGGAAATCTGCACTACAAGGAAGTCTCACTTCCCCCCGGTCAAAAGGGCCATCTGAAAAAAGTGTAAAATCCAGAAAGGCAGGACAGGCCATGGAGAACTGGGAGCCTTGTTATGCTGATGGGCGGGATGTAAATTGCCAACAGCCACTCTGGAGAAGTGTATGGTGTTTCCTGAAACATCTAGAAAACAAAGCAACAGAGCCTAGGGCACTTCCACTTATGGTCCTATAGCTTAGGGAAATTAAAATCTAAAAGACACAGCCACCCCAAAGTTTGGGACGGCTCTGTTTACAAGAACCTCATTTACGGTACAAGTTCAATATCACAGAAAGCGAAAAATGGTTAAAGAAGTTGTGGTACTTACGTACAATGCAATATCACTCAGCAATGAAATCTATGTCATCAGGCCCATAGCAGCATAATGAGTGGATTCAGGTACGATGATTCTAAGTGAAATAAGTCACACAGAAAAAGAAATATCGTAAGATATCACTACTACACGGAATGTAAACTTGCCTACACAGGAACTGAATTACAAAACAGAACAGGGTCTCAAATGTAGAAAACCAACTTATGCTTGCTTAAGGGGAAAGGTGAGTTGGGGTGCTGCATAAAACCACAGATTGAAATGAGCACAGATACCGTTCCATAAGCCAAATATGTAATAGACAAGAGTTACTCCTTGCTCAACGAAGTGGACTCAACACCCCATATTAAACGCCTAAGAATATACCTGACTAGTAAGTATCTTAAAACCTATGGATTTCTATGTCTCCGAAGGAGAATCAAGCATGTGTACAGCGGCATAAACGCAGCAGTGATAGGATTGGTGAGGTTCGGTGAGCAAATGCAGACCCTTTGAAGTCATATTGCATAGTACCCATTCCATGGGTCTCAACTCTCCAGGTTTAAGTATTCTTCCTTCAGCTAAAACATGCATGTGGAACCCAGAGTATGATCCACCGTGTGATCGGGAAACGCGTTCAAATGTGTCTCAGTTTTTGTCCCCTGGTACTCAGGTGCAACATTCCAGACGCTTTACTAACACTCTCCCCACTTGGAGAGTCAGTGCCTTTAACCTCCTGTTTGGCCCAGTTTGGAATTTCTGCGGAAGATGAACAGGAATAGGGAGAACCAATGAGAGACTAGCTGGAGGTGTCTGGACGGGGAAATTTAACTCTCATTTCCCACCAGGAAGTGGAATTAACCAAAGGCTCAATGTGCCATGCTGGAGCCACACTAGGGCCTGTAGCAATCCTGCAGTGTTGCGGCCAGCTCAGAAGAAAGCGAGTTGAAGAAAGGAGCTCAGGGGCACTGTAATTCACAAACCTGCAGAGTTATAAATGACAGCTATCGTCCAAAAATATATTGAAGGAAGGATGCCAAGAGGACTTGAAAGCGGGGCAGAATTGCAGGAAACCGATTTCAGGAGGTAGACTGGAATTGCATGTAAAGCATAGGAAAAGAGGCAGAACGTCCACAATGATGCACTTGGCCAAAAAGGACGTATGCGTTTTTTCCTGAATATATTCAGGAAAAAACCCATACGCACTTTTTGGCCAACCAAGCAAGCTTGCAAAGGAAATCTGCACTACAATGAAGTCTCACTGCCCCCCAGTCAAAAGGGCCATCTGAAAAACGTGTAAAATCCAGAAAGGCAGGACAGGCCATGGAGAACCGGGAGCCTTGTTATGCTGATGGGCGGGATGTAAATTGCCAACAGCCACTCTGGAGAAGTGTATGGTGTTTCCTGAAACATCTAGAAAACAAAGCAACAGAGCCTAGGGCACTTCCACTTATGGTCCTATAGCTTAGGGAAATTAAAATCTAAAAGACACAGCCACCCCAAAGTTTGGGACGGCTCTGTTTACAAGAACCTCGTTTACGGTACAAGTTCAATATCACAGAAAGCGAAAAATGGTTAAAGAAGTTTTGGTACTTACGTACAATGCAATATCACTCATCAATGAAATCTATGTCATCAGGCACGTAGCAGCATAATGAGTAGACTCAGGTACGATGATTCTAAGTGAAATAAGTCACACAGAAAAAGAAACATCATAAGACATCACTAATACACGGAATGTAAACTTGGCTACACAGGAACTGAATTACAAAACAGAACAGGGTCTCAAATGTAGAAAACCAACTTATGCTTGCTTAAGGGGAAAGGTGAGTTGGGGTGCTGCATAAAACCAGAGATTGAAATGAGCACAGATACCGTTCCATAAGCCAAATATGTAATAGACAAGAGCTACTCCTTGCTCAACGAAGTGGACTCAACACCCCATATTAAACGCCTAAGAATATACCTGACTAGAAAGAATCTGAAAACCTATGGATTTCTATGTCTGCGAAAGAGAATCAAGCGTGTGTACAGCGGCCTAAACGCAGCAGTGATAGGATGGGTGAGGTTCTGTGAGCAAATGCAGACCCTTTGAAGTCATATTGCATGGTACCCATTCCATGGGTCTCAACTCTCCAGGTTTAAGGGATTATTCCTTCAGCTAAAACATGCATGTGGAACCCAGAGTATGATCCACCGTGTGATCGGGAAACGTGTTCAAATGTGTCTCAGTTTTTGTCCCCTGGTACTCAGGTGCAACATTCCAGATGCTTTACTAACACTCTCCCCACTTGGAGAGTCAGTGCCTTTAACCTCCTGTTTGGCCCAGTTTGGAATTTCTGCGGAAGATGAACAGGAATAGGGAGAACCAATGAGAGACTAGCTGGAGGTGTCTGGACGGGGAAATTTAACTCTCATTTCCCACCAGGAAGTGGAATTAACCAAAGGCTCAATGTGCCGTGCTGGAGCCACACTAGGGCCTGTAGCAATCCTGCAGTGTTGCGGCCAGCTCAGAAGAAAGCGAGTTGAAGAAAGGAGCTCAGGGGCACTGTAATTCACAAACCTGCAGAGTTATAAATGACAGCTATCGTCCAAAAATATATTGAAGGAAGGATGCCAAGAGGACTTGAAAGCGGGGCAGAATTGCAGGAAACCGATTTCAGGAGGTAGACTGGAATTGCATGTAAAGCATAGGAAAAGAGGCAGAACGTCCACAATGATGCACTTGGCCAAAAAGGACGTATGCGTTTTTTCCTGAATATATTCAGAAAAAAACCCATACGCACTTTTTGGCCAACCAAGCAAGCTTGCAAAGGAAATCTGCACTACAATGAAGTCTCACTGCCCCCCGGTCAAAAGGGCCATCTGAAAAACGTGTAAAATCCAGAAAGGCAGGACAGGCCATGGAGAACTGGGAGCCTTGTTATGCTGATGGGCGGGATGTAAATTGCCAACAGCCACTCTGGAGAAGTGTATGGTGTTTCCTGAAACATCTAGAAAACAAAGCAACAGAGCCTAGGGCACTTCCACTTATGGTCCTATAGCTTAGGGAAATTAAAATCTAAAAGACACAGCCACCCCAAAGTTTGGGACGGCTCTGTTTACAAGAACCTCGTTTACGGTACAAGTTCAATATCACAGAAAGCGAAAAATGTTTACAGAAGTTGTGGTACTTACGTACAATGCAATATTACTCATCAATGAAATCTATGTCATCAGGCACGTAGCAGCATAATGAGTGGACTCAGGTACGATGATTCTAAGTGAAATAAGTCACACAGAAAAAGAAACATCATAAGACATCACTAATACACGGAATGTAAACTTGGCTACACAGGAACTGAATTACAAAACAGAACAGGGTCTCAAATGTAGAAAACCAACTTATGCTTGCTTAAGGGGAAAGGTGAGTTGGGGTGCTGCATAAAACCAGAGATTGAAATGAGCACAGATACCGTTCCATAAGCCAAATATGTAATAGACAAGAGCTACTCCTTGCTCAACGAAGTGGACTCAACACCCCATATTAAACGCCTAAGAATATACCTGACTAGAAAGAATCTGAAAACCTATGGATTTCTATGTCTCCGAAAGAGAATCAAGCGTGTGTACAGCGGCCTAAACGCAGCAGTGATAGGATTGGTGAGGTTCTGTGAGCAAATGCAGACCCTTTGAAGTCATATTGCATGGTACCCATTCCATGGGTCTCAACTCTCCAGGTTTAAGGGATTATTCCTTCAGCTAAAACATGCATGTGGAACCCAGAGTATGATCCACCGTGTGATCGGGAAACGTGTTCAAATGTGTCTCAGTTTTCGTCCCCTGGTACTCGGGTGCAACATTCCAGACGCTTTACTAACACTCTCCCCACTTGGAGAGTCAGTGCCTTTAACCTCCTGTTTGGCCCAGTTTGCAATTTCTGCGTAAGATGGACAGGAATAGGGAGAACCAATGAGAGACTAGCCGGAGGTGTCTGGACGGGCAAATTTAACTCTCATTTCCCACCAGGAAGAGGAATTCACCAAAGGCTCAGCGTGCCGTGTCGGAACCACACTAGGGCCTGAAGCAATCATGTGGTGTTGTGGCCAGCTCACAAGAAAGCGAGTTGAAGAAAGGAGCTCAGGGGCACTGCCATTCACAAACCTGCCGAGTTATAAATGACAGCTATCGTCCAAAACTATATTGAAGTAAGGCTGCCAAGAGGACTTGAAAGCGGGGCAGAATTGCAGGAAACCGATTTCAGGAGGTAGACAGGAATTGCAATGAAAACATATGAAAAGAGGCAGAACGTCGACAATGATGCACTTGGCCAAAAAGTGGGTATGCGTTTTTTCCTGAATATATTCAGGAAGAAACGCATACGCCCTTTCTGGCCAACCAAGCAAGCTTGCAAAGGAAATCTGCACTACAACAAAGTCTCACTTCCCCCCGGTCAAAAGGGCCATCTGAAAAAAGTGTAAAATCCAGAAAGGCAGGACAGGCCATGGAGAACTGGGAGCCTTGTTATGCTGATGGGCGGGATGTAAATTGCCAACAGCCACTCTGGAGAAGTGTATGGTGTTTCCTGAAACATCCAAAGAACAAAGCAACAGAGCCTAGGGCACTTCCACTTATGGTCCTATAGCTTAGGGAAATTAAAATCAATAAGACACAGCCACCCCAAAGTTTCGGACAGCTCTGTTTACAAGAACCTCATTTACGGTACAAGTTCAATATCGCAGAAAGCGAAATATGGATAAAGAAGTTGTGGTCCTTACGTACAATGCAATATCACTCAGCAATGAAATCTATGTCATCAGGCCAGTAGGAGCATAATGAGTGGATTCAGGTACAATGATTCTAAGTGAAATAAGTCACACAGAAAAAGAAACATCATAAGATATCACTAATACACGGAATGTAAACTTGGCTACACAGGAACTGAATTACAAAACAGAAAAGGGGCTCAAATGTAGAAAAGCAACTTATGCTTGCTTAAGGGGAAAGGTGAGTTGGGGTGCTGCATAAAACCAGAGATTGAAATTAGCACAGATACCGTTCCATAAGCCAAATATGTAATAAACAAGAGCTACTCCTTGCTCAACGAAGTAGACTCAACACCCCATATTAAACGCCTAAGAATATACCTGACTAGTAAGAATCTGAAAACCTATGGATTTATATGTGTCTGAAAGAGAATCAAGCGTGTGTACAGCGGCCTAAACGCAGCAGTGATAGGATTGGTGAGGTTCGGTGAGCAAATGCAGACCCTTTGAAGTCATATTGCATGGTACCCATTCCATGGGTCTCAACTCTCCAGGTTTAAGGGATTCTTCCTTCAGCTAAAATATGCCTGTGGAACCCAGAGTATGATCCACCGTGTGATCGGGAAACGTGTTCAAATGTGTCTCAGTTTTCGTCCCCTGGTACTCGGGTGCAACATTCCAGATGCTTTACTAACACTCTCCCCACTTGGAGAGTCAGTGCCTTTAACCTCCTGTTTGGCCCAGTTTGCAATTTCTGCGTAAGATGGACAGGAATAGGGAGAAGCAATGAGAGACTAGCCGGAGGTGTCTGGACGGGCAAATTTAACTCTCATTTCCCACCAGGAAGAGGAATTAACCAAAGGCTCAATGTGCCATTCCGGAACCACACTAGGGCCTGTAGCAATCCTGCAGTGTTGCGGCAAGCTCACAAGAAAGCGAGTTGAAGAAAGGAGCTCAGGGGCACTGTAATTCACAAAACTTCAGAGTTATAAATGACAGCTATCGTCCAAAAATATATTGAAGTAAGGCTGCCAAGAGGACTTGAAAGCGGGGCAGAATTGCAGGAAACCAATTTCAGGAGGTAGACTGGAATTGCATGTAAAGCATAGGAAAAGAGGCAGAATGCCCACAATGATGCACTTGGCCAAAGGGGCGTATGCGTATTTTCCTGAATATATTCAGGAAAACACGCATACGCCCTTTTTGGTCAACCAAGCAAGCTTGCAAAGGAAATCTGCACTACAAGGAAGTCTCACTTCCCCCCGGTCAAAAGGGCCATCTGAAAAAAGTGTAAAATCCAGAAAGGCAGGACAGGCCATGGAGAACTGGGAGCCTTGTTATGCTGATGGGCGGGATGTAAATTGCCAACAGCCACTCTGGAGAAGTGTATGGTGTTTCCTGAAACATCTAGAAAACAAAGCAACAGAGCCTAGGGCACTTCCACTTATGGTCCTATAGCTTAGGGAAATTAAAATCTAAAAGACACAGCCACCCCAAAGTTTGGGACGGCTCTGTTTACAAGAACCTCATTTACGGTACAAGTTCAATATCACAGAAAGCGAAAAATGGTTAAAGAAGTTGTGGTACTTACGTACAATGCAATATCACTCAGCAATGAAATCTATGTCATCAGGCCCATAGCAGCATAATGAGTGGATTCAGGTACGATGATTCTAAGTGAAATAAGTCACACAGAAAAAGAAATATCGTAAGATATCACTACTACACGGAATGTAAACTTGGCTACACAGGAACTGAATTACAAAACAGAACAGGGTCTCAAATGTAGAAAACCAACTTATGCTTGCTTAAGGGGAAAGGTGAGTTGGGGTGCTGCATAAAACCACAGATTGAAATGAGCACAGATACCGTTCCATAAGCCAAATATGTAATAGACAAGAGTTACTCCTTGCTCAACGAAGTGGACTCAACACCCCATATTAAACGCCTAAGAATATACCTGACTAGTAAGTATCTTAAAACCTATGGATTTCTATGTCTCCGAAGGAGAATCAAGCATGTGTACAGCGGCATAAACGCAGCAGTGATAGGATTGGTGAGGTTCGGTGAGCAAATGCAGACCCTTTGAAGTCATATTGCATAGTACCCATTCCATGGGTCTCAACTCTCCAGGTTTAAGTATTCTTCCTTCAGCTAAAACATGCATGTGGAACCCAGAGTATGATCCACCGTGTGATCGGGAAACGCGTTCAAATGTGTCTCAGTTTTTGTCCCCTGGTACTCAGGTGCAACATTCCAGACGCTTTACTAACACTCTCCCCACTTGGAGAGTCAGTGCCTTTAACCTCCTGTTTGGCCCAGTTTGGAATTTCTGCGGAAGATGAACAGGAATAGGGAGAACCAATGAGAGACTAGCTGGAGGTGTCTGGACGGGGAAATTTAACTCTCATTTCCCACCAGGAAGTGGAATTAACCAAAGGCTCAATGTGCCATGCTGGAGCCACATTAGGGCCTGTAGCAATCCGGCAGTGTTGCGGCCAGCTCAGAAGAAAGCGAGTTGAAGAAAGGAGCTCAGGGGCACTGTAATTCACAAACCTGCAGAGTTATAAATGACAGCTATCGTCCAAAAATATATTGAAGGAAGGATGCCAAGAGGACTTGAAAGCGGGGCAGAATTGCAGGAAACCGATTTCAGGAGGTAGACTGGAATTGCATGTAAAGCATAGGAAAAGAGGCAGAACGTCCACAATGATGCACTTGGCCAAAAAGGACGTATGCGTTTTTTCCTGAATATATTCAGGAAAAAACCCATACGCACTTTTTGGCCAACCAAGCAAGCTTGCAAAGGAAATCTGCACTACAATGAAGTCTCACTGCCCCCCGGTCAAAAGGGCCATCTGAAAAACGTGTAAAATCCAGAAAGGCAGGACAGGCCATGGAGAACCGGGAGCCTTGTTATGCTGATGGGCGGGATGTAAATTGCCAACAGCCACTCTGGAGAAGTGTATGGTGTTTCCTGAAACATCTAGAAAACAAAGCAACAGAGCCTAGGGCACTTCCACTTATGGTCCTATAGCTTAGGGAAATTAAAATCTAAAAGACACAGCCACCCCAAAGTTTGGGACGGCTCTGTTTACAAGAACCTCGTTTACGGTACACGTTCAATATCACAGAAAGCGAAAAATGGTTAAAGAAGTTTTGGTACTTACGTACAATGCAATATCACTCATCAATGAAATCTATGTCATCAGGCACGTAGCAGCATAATGAGTAGACTCAGGTACGATGATTCTAAGTGAAATAAGTCACACAGAAAAAGAAACATCATAAGACATCACTAATACACGGAATGTAAACTTGGCTACACAGGAACTGAATTACAAAACAGAACAGGGTCTCAAATGTAGAAAACCAACTTATGCTTGCTTAAGGGGAAAGGTGAGTTGGGGTGCTGCATAAAACCAGAGATTGAAATGAGCACAGATACCGTTCCATAAGCCAAATATGTAATAGACAAGAGCTACTCCTTGCTCAACGAAGTGGACTCAACACCCCATATTAAACGCCTAAGAATATACCTGACTAGAAAGAATCTGAAAACCTATGGATTTCTATGTCTCCGAAAGAGAATCAAGCGTGTGTACAGCGGCCTAAACGCAGCAGTGATAGGATTGGTGAGGTTCTGTGAGCAAATGCAGACCCTTTGAAGTCATATTGCATGGTACCCATTCCATGGGTCTCAACTCTCCAGGTTTAAGGGATTATTCCTTCAGCTAAAACATGCATGTGGAACCCAGAGTATGATCCACCGTGTGATCGGGAAACGTGTTCAAATGTGTCTCAGTTTTCATCCCCTGGTACTCGGGTGCAACATTCCAGACGCTTTACTAACACTCTCCCCACTTGGAGAGTCAGTGCCTTTAACCTCCTGTTTGGCCCAGTTTGCAATTTCTGCGTAAGATGGACAGGAATAGGGAGAACCAATGAGAGACTAGCCGGAGGTGTCTGGACGGGCAAATTTAACTCTCATTTCGCACCAGGAAGAGGAATTCACCAAAGGCTCAGCGTGCCGTGCCGGAACCACACTAGGGCCTGAAGCAATCATGTGGTGTTGTGGCCAGCTCACAAGAAAGCGAGTTGAAGAAAGGAGCTCAGGGGCACTGCCATTCACAAACCTGCCGAGTTATAAATGACAGCTATCGTCCAAAACTATATTGAAGTAAGGCTGCCAAGAGGACTTGAAAGCGGGGCAGAATTGCAGGAAACCGATTTCAGGAGGTAGACAGGAATTGCAATGAAAACATATGAAAAGAGGCAGAACGTCGACAATGATGCACTTGGCCAAAAAGTGGGTATGCGTTTTTTCCTGAATATATTCAGGAAGAAACGCATACGCCCTTTCTGGCCAACCAAGCAAGCTTGCAAAGGAAATCTGCACTACAACAAAGTCTCACTTCCCCCCGGTCAAAAGGGCCATCTGAAAAAAGTGTAAAATCCAGAAAGGCAGGACAGGCCATGGAGAACTGGGAGCCTTGTTATGCTGATGGGCGGGATGTAAATTGCCAACAGCCACTCTGGAGAAGTGTATGGTGTTTCCTGAAACATCCAAAGAACAAAGCAACAGAGCCTAGGGCACTTCCACTTATGGTCCTATAGCTTAGGGAAATTAAAATCAATAAGACACAGCCAACCCAAAGTTTCGGACAGCTCTGTTTACAAGAACCTCATTTACGGTACAAGTTCAATATCGCAGAAAGCGAAATATGGATAAAGAAGTTGTGGTCCTTACGTACAATGCAATATCACTCAGCAATGAAATCTATGTCATCAGGCCAGTAGGAGCATAATGAGTGGATTCAGGTACAATGATTCTAAGTGAAATAAGTCACACAGAAAAAGAAACATCATAAGATATCACTAATACACGGAATGTAAAGTTGGCTACACAGGAACTGAATTACAAAACAGAACAGGGGCTCAAATGTAGAAAAGCAACTTATGCTTGCTTAAGGGGAAAGGTGAGTTGGGGGGCTGCATAAAACCAGAGATTGAAATTAGCACAGATACCGTTCCATAAGCCAAATATGTAATAAACAAGAGCTACTCCTTGCTCAACGAAGTAGACTCAACACCCCATATTAAACGCCTAAGAATATACCTGACTAGTAAGAATCTGAAAACCTATGGATTTATATGTGTCTGAAAGAGAATCAAGCGTGTGTACAGCGGCCTAAACGCAGCAGTGATAGGATTGGTGAGGTTCGGTGAGCAAATGCAGACCCTTTGAAGTCATATTGCATGGTACCCATTCCATGGGTCTCAACTCTCCAGGTTTAAGGGATTCTTCCTTCAGCTAAAACATGCCTGTGGAACCCAGAGTATGATCCACCGTGTGATCGGGAAACGTGTTCAAATGTGTCTCAGTTTTCGTCCCCTGGTACTCGGGTGCAACATTCCAGATGCTTTACTAACACTCTCCCCACTTGGAGAGTCAGTGCCTTTAACCTCCTGTTTGGCCCAGTTTGCAATTTCTGCGTAAGATGGACAGGAATAGGGAGAAGCAATGAGAGACTAGCCGGAGGTGTCTGGACGGGCAAATTTAACTCTCATTTCCCACCAGGAAGAGGAATTAACCAAAGGCTCAATGTGCCATTCCGGAACCACACTAGGGCCTGTAGCAATCTTGCAGTGTTGCGGCAAGCTCACAAGAAAGCGAGTTGAAGAAAGGAGCTCAGGGGCACTGTAATTCACAAAACTTCAGAGTTATAAATGACAGCTATCGTCCAAAAATATATTGAAGTAAGGCTGCCAAGAGGACTTGAAAGCGGGGCAGAATTGCAGGAAACCAATTTCAGGAGGTAGACTGGAATTGCATGTAAAGCATAGGAAAAGAGGCAGAATGCCCACAATGATGCACTTGGCCAAAGGGGCGTATGCGTATTTTCCTGAATATATTCAGGAAAACACACATACGCCCTTTTTGGTCAACCAAGCAAGCTTGCAAAGGAAATCTGCACTACAAGGAAGTCTCACTTCCCCCCGGTCAAAAGGGCCATCTGAAAAAAGTGTAAAATCCAGAAAGGCAGGACAGGCCATGGAGAACTGGGAGCCTTGTTATGCTGATGGGCGGGATGTAAATTGCCAACAGCCACTCTGGAGAAGTGTATGGTGTTTCCTGAAACATCTAGAAAACAAAGCAACAGAGCCTAGGGCACTTCCACTTATGGTCCTATAGCTTAGGGAAATTAAAATCTAAAAGACACAGCCACCCCAAAGTTTGGGACGGCTCTGTTTACAAGAACCTCATTTACGGTACAAGTTCAATATCACAGAAAGCGAAAAATGGTTAAAGAAGTTGTGGTACTTACGTACAATGCAATATCACTCAGCAATGAAATCTATGTCATCAGGCCCATAGCAGCATAATGAGTAGATTCAGGTACGATGATTCTAAGTGAAATAAGTCACACAGAAAAAGAAACATCATAAGACATCACTAATACACGGAATGTAAACTTGGCTACACAGGAACTGAATTACAAAACAGAACAGGGTCTCAAATGTAGAAAACCAACTTATGCTTGCTTAAGGGGAAAGGTGAGTTGGGGTGCTGCATAAAACCAGAGATTGAAATGAGCACAGATACCGCTCCATAAGCCAAATATGTAATAGACAAGAGCAACTCCTTGCTCAACGAAGTGGACTCAACACCCCATATTAAACGCCTAAGAATATACCTGACTAGAAAGAATCTGAAAACCTATGGATTTCTATGTCTCCGAAAGAGAATCAAGCGTGTGTACAGCGGCCTAAACGCAGCAGTGATAGGATTGGTGAGGTTCTGTGAGCAAATGCAGACCCTTTGAAGTCATATTGCATGGTACCCATTCCATGGGTCTCAACTCTCCAGGTTTAAGGGATTATTCCTTCAGCTAAAACATGCATGTGGAACCCAGAGTATGATCCACCGTGTGATCGGGAAACGTGTTCAAATGTGTCTCAGTTTTCATCCCCTGGTACTCGGGTGCAACATTCCAGACGCTTTACTAACACTCTCCCCACTTGGAGAGTCAGTGCCTTTAACCTCCTGTTTGGCCCAGTTTGCAATTTCTGCGTAAGATGGACAGGAATAGGGAGAACCAATGAGAGACTAGCCGGAGATGTCTGGACGGGCAAATTTAACTCTCATTTCCCACCAGGAAGAGGAATTCACCAAAGGCTCAGCGTGCCGTGCCGGAACCACACTAGGGCCTGAAGCAATCATGTGGTGTTGTGGCCAGCTCACAAGAAAGCGAGTTGAAGAAAGGAGCTCAGGGGCACTGCCATTCACAAACCTGCCGAGTTATAAATGACAGCTATCGTCCAAAACTATATTGAAGTAAGGCTGCCAAGAGGACTTGAAAGCGGGGCAGAATTGCAGGAAACCGATTTCAGGAGGTAGACAGGAATTGCAATGAAAACATATGAAAAGAGGCAGAACGTCGACAATGATGCACTTGGCCAAAAAGTGCGTATGCGTTTTTTCCTGAATATATTCAGGAAGAAACGCATACGCCCTTTCTGGCCAACCAAGCAAGCTTGCAAAGGAAATCTGCACTACAACAAAGTCTCACTTCCCCCCGGTCAAAAGGGCCATCTGAAAAAAGTGTAAAATCCAGAAAGGCAGGACAGGCCATGGAGAACTGGGAGCCTTGTTATGCTGATGGGCGGGATGTAAATTGCCAACAGCCACTCTGGAGAAGTGTATGGTGTTTCCTGAAACATCCAAAGAACAAAGCAACAGAGCCTAGGGCACTTCCACTTATGGTCCTATAGCTTAGGGAAATTAAAATCAATAAGACACAGCCACCCCAAAGTTTCGGACAGCTCTGTTTACAAGAACCTCATTTACGGTACAAGTTCAATATCGCAGAAAGCGAAATATGGATAAAGAAGTTGTGGTCCTTACGTACAATGCAATATCACTCAGCAATGAAATCTATGTCATCAGGCCAGTAGGAGCATAATGAGTGGATTCAGGTACAATGATTCTAAGTGAAATAAGTCACACAGAAAAAGAAACATCATAAGATATCACTAATACACGGAATGTAAACTTGGCTACACAGGAACTGAATTACAAAACAGAACAGGGGCTCAAATGTAGAAAAGCAACTTATGCTTGCTTAAGGGGAAAGGTGAGTTGGGGTGCTGCATAAAACCAGAGATTGAAATTAGCACAGATACCGTTCCATAAGCCAAATATGTAATAAACAAGAGCTACTCCTTGCTCAACGAAGTAGACTCAACACCCCATATTAAACGCCTAAGAATATACCTGACTAGTAAGAATCTGAAAACCTATGGATTTATATGTGTCTGAAAGATAATCAACCGTGTGTACAGCGGCATAAACGCAGCAGTTATACGAATGGTGAGGTTCGGTGAGCAAATGCAGACCCTTAGAAGTCATATTGCATGGTACCCATTCCATGGGTCTCACCTCCCAGGTTTAAGGGATTCTTCCCTCAGCTAAAACATGTATGTGGGACCCAGAGTATGATCCATCATGTGACAGGGAAATGTGTTCAAATATGTCTCAGTTTTCGTCCCCTGGTTCTTGGGTGCAACATTCCAGACTGTTTACTAAAACTCTCCCCAGTTGGAGAGTCAGTGCCTTTAACCTCCTGTTTGGCCCAGTTTGAAATTTCTGTGAAAGATGAACAGGAATAGGGAGAACCAATGAGAGACTAGCTGCAGGTGTCAGGACAGGCAAATGTAACTCTCATTTCCGACGAGGAAAAGGAAATAATCAAACGTGCAGCGTGCCATGCCGGAACCACACTAGGGCCTGAAGCAATCCTGCGGTGTTGCGGCCAGCTCACAAGAAAGCGAGTTGAAGAAAGGAGCTCAGGGGCACTGTCATTAACAAACCTGGAGAGTTATAAAAGACAGCTATCATCCAAAAATATATTGAAGTAAGGCTGCCAAGAGGACTTGAAAGCGGGGCAGAATTGCAGGAAACCGATTTCAGGAGGTAGACTGGAATTGCATGTAAAGCATAGGAAAAGAGGCAGAACGTCCACAATGATGCACTTGGCCAAAGGGGCATATGCGTTTTTTCCTGAATATATTCAGAAAAAAACGCATACGCTCTTTTTGGCCAACCAAGCAAGCTTGTGAAGGAAATCTGCACTACAATGAAGTCTCACTGCCCCCCGGTCAAAAGGGCCATCTGAAAAAAGTGTAAAATCCAGAGAGGCAGGACAGACCATGGAGAACTGGGAGCCTTGTTATGCTGATGGGCGGGATGTAAATTGCCAACAGCCACTGTGGAGAAGTGTATGGTGTTTCCTGAAACATCTAGAAAACAAAGCAACAGAGCCTAGGTCACTTCCACTTATGGTCCAATAGCTTAGGGAAATTAAAATCAAAAAGACACAGCCACCCCAAAGTTTGGGACGGCTCTGTTTACAAGATCCTCGTTTACGGTACAAGTTCAATATCACAGAAAGCGAAAAATGGATAAAGAAGTTGTGGTACTTAAGTACAATGCAATATCACTCAGCAAAGAAATCTATGTCATCATGCACGTAGCAGCATAATGAGTGGACTCAGGTACGATGATTGTAAGTGAAATAAGTCACACAGAAAAAGAAACATCATAAGATATCACTAATACACGGAATGTAAACTTGGCTACACAGGAACTGAATTACAAAACAGAACAGGGTCTCAAATGTAGAAAACCAACTTATGCTTGCTTAAGGGGAAAGGTGAGTTGGGGTGCTGCATAAAACCAGAGATTGAAATGAGCACAGATACCGTTCCATAAGCCAAATATGTAATAGACAAGAGCTACTCCTTGCTCAACGAAGTGGACTCAACACCCCATATTAAACGCCTAAGAATATACCTGACTAGAAAGAATCTGAAAACCTATGGATTTATATGTCTCCGAAAGAGAATCAAGCGCGTGTACAGCGGCCTAAACGCAGCAGTGATAGGATTGGTGAGGTTCGGTGAGCAAATGCAGACCCTTTGAAGTCATATTGCATGGTACCCATTCCATGGGTCTCAACTCTCCAGGTTTAAGGGATTCTTCCTTCAGCTAAAACATGCCTGTGGAACCCAGAGTATGATCCACCGTGTGATCGGGAAACGTGTTCAAATGTGTCTCAGTTTTCGTCCCCTGGTACTCGGGTGCAACATTCCAGATGCTTTACTAACACTCTCCCCACTTGGAGAGTCAGTGCCTTTAACCTCCTGTTTGGCCCAGTTTGCAATTTCTGCGTAAGATGGACAGGAATAGGGAGAAGCAATGAGAGACTAGCTGGAGGTGTCTGGACGGGCAAATTTAACTCTCATTTCCCACCAGGAAGAGGAATTAACCAAAGGCTCAATGTGCCATTCCGGAACCACACTAGGGCCTGTAGCAATCCTGCAGTGTTGCGGCAAGCTCACAAGAAAGCGAGTTGAAGAAAGGAGCTCAGGGGCACTGTAATTCACAAAACTTCAGAGTTATAAATGACAGCTATCGTCCAAAAATATATTGAAGTAAGGCTGCCAAGAGGACTTGAAAGCGGGGCAGAATTGCAGGAAACCAATTTCAGGAGGTAGACTGGAATTGCATGTAAAGCATAGGAAAAGAGGCAGAATGCCCACAATGATGCACTTGGCCAAAAAGGGCGTATGCGTATTTTCCTGAATATATTCAGGAAAACACGCATACGCCCTTTTTGGCCAACCAAGCAAGCTTGCAAAGGAAATCTGCACTACAAGGAAGTCTCACTTCCCCCCGGTCAAAAGGGCCATCTGAAAAAAGTGTAAAATCCAGAAAGGCAGGACAGGCCATGGAGAACTGGGAGCCTTTTGATGCTGATGGGTGGGATGTAAACTGCCAACAGCCACTCTGGAGAAGTGTATGGTGTTTCCTGAAACATCTAAAAAACAAAGCAACAGAGCCTAGGCAACTTCCACTTATCATCCTATAGCTTAGGGAAATTAAAATCAAAAAGACACAGCCACCCCAAAGTTTGGGAGGGCTCTGTTTACAAGAACCTCGTTTACGGTACAAGTTCAATATCACAGAAAGCGAAAAATAGATAAAGAAGTTGTGGTACTTACGTACAATGCAATATCACTCAGCAATGAAATCTATGTCATCAGGCCCATAGCAGCATAATGAGTGGATTCAGGTACGATGATTCTAAGTGAAATAAGTCACACAGAAAAAGAAACATCGTAAGATATCACTACTACACGGAATGTAAACTTGGCTACACAGGAACTGAATTACAAAACAGAACAGGGTCTCAAATGTAGAAAACCAACTTATGCTTGCTTAAGGGGAAAGGTGAGTTGGGGTGCTGCATAAAACCAGAGATTGAAATGAGCACAGATACCGTTCCATAAGCCAAATATGTAATAGAGAAGAGTTACTCCTTGCTCAACGAAGTGGACTCAACACCCCATATTAAACGCCTAAGAATATACCTGACTAGTAAGTATCTTAAAACCTATGGATTTCTATGTCTCCGAAGGAGAATCAAGCATGTGTACAGCGGCATAAACGCAGCAGTGATAGGATTGGTGAGGTTCGGTGAGCAAATGCAGACCCTTTGAAGTCATATTGCATAGTACCCATTCCATGGGTCTCAACTCTCCAGGTTTAAGTATTCTTCCTTCAGCTAAAACATGCATGTGGAACCCAGAGTATGATCCACCGTGTGATCGGGAAACGTGTTCAAATGTGTCTCAGTTTTTGTACCCTGGTACTCAGGTGCAACATTCCAGACGCTTTACTAACACTCTCCCCACTTGGAGAGTCAGTGCCTTTAACCTCCTGTTTGGCCCAGTTTGGAATTTCTGCGGAAGATGAACAGGAATAGGGAGAACCAATGAGAGACTAGCTGGAGGTGTCTGGACGGGGAAATTTAACTCTCATTTCCCACCAGGAAGTGGAATTAACCAAAGGCTCAATGTGCCGTGCTGGAGCCACACTAGGGCCTGTAGCAATCCTGCAGTGTTGCAGCCAGCTCAGAAGAAAGCGAGTTGAAGAAAGGAGCTCAGGGGCACTGTAATTCACAAACCTGCAGAGTTATAAATGACAGCTATCGTCCAAAAATATATTGAAGTAAGGATGCCAAGAGGACTTGAAAGCGGGGCAGAATTGCAGGAAACCGATTTCAGGAGGTAGACTGGAATTGCATGTAAAGCATAGGAAAAGAGGCAGAACGTCCACAATGATGCACTTGGCCAAAAAGGACGTATGCGTTTTTTCCTGAATATATTCAGGAAAAAACCCATACGCACTTTTTGGCCAACCAAGCAAGCTTGCAAAGGAAATCTGCACTACAATGAAGTCTCACTGCCCCCCGGTCAAAAGGGCCATCTGAAAAACATGTAAAATCCAGAAAGGCAGGACAGGCCATGGAGAACTGGGAGCCTTGTTATGCTGATGGGCGGGATGTAAATTGCCAACAGCCACTCTGGAGAAGTGTATGGTGTTTCCTGAAACATCTAGAAAACAAAGCAACAGAGCCTAGGGCACTTCCACTTATGGTCCTATAGCTTAGGGAAATTAAAATCTAAAAGACACAGCCACCCCAAAGTTTGGGACGGCTCTGTTTACAAGAACCTCGTTTACGGTACAAGTTCAATATCACAGAAAGTGAAAAATGGTTAAAGAAGTTGTGGTACTTATGTACAATGCAATATCACTCATCAATGAAATCTATGTCATCAGGCACGTAGCAGCATAATGAGTGGACTCAGGTACGATGATTCTAAGTGAAATAAGTCACACAGAAAAAGAAACATCATAAGACATCACTAATACACGGAATGTAAACTTGGCTACACAGGAACTGAATTACAAAACAGAACAGGGTCTCAAATGTAGAAAACCAACTTATGCTTGCTTAAGGGGAAAGGTGAGTTGGGGTGCTGCATAAAACCAGAGATTGAAATGAGCACAGATACCGTTCCATAAGCCAAATATGTAATAGACAAGAGCTACTCCTTGCTCAACGAAGTGGACTCAACACCCCATATTAAACGCCTAAGAATATACCTGACTAGAAAGAATCTGAAAACCTATGGATTTATATGTCTCCGAAAGAGAATCAAGCGCGTGTACAGCGGCCTAAACGCAGCAGTGATAGGATTGGTGAGGTTCGGTGAGCAAATGCAGACACTTTGAAGTCATATTGCATGGTACCCATTCCATGGGTCTCAACTCTCCAGGTTTAAGGGATTCTTCCTTCAGCTAAAACATGCCTGTGGAACCCAGAGTATGATCCACCGTGTGATCGGGAAACGTGTTCAAATGTGTCTCAGTTTTCGTCCCCTGGTACTCGGGTGCAACATTCCAGATGCTTTACTAACACTCTCCCCACTTGGAGAGTCAGTGCCTTTAACCTCCTGTTTGGCCCAGTTTGCAATTTCTGCGTAAGATGGACAGGAATAGGGAGAAGCAATGAGAGACTAGCCGGAGGTGTCTGGACGGGCAAATTTAACTCTCATTTCCCACCAGGAAGAGGAATTAACCAAAGGCTCAATGTGCCATTCCGGAACCACACTAGGGCCTGTAGCAATCCTGCAGTGTTGCGGCAAGCTCACAAGAAAGCGAGTTGAAGAAAGGAGCTCAGGGGCACTGTAATTCACAAAATTTCAGAGTTATAAATGACAGCTATCGTCCAAAAATATATTGAAGTAAGGCTGCCAAGAGGACTTGAAAGCGGGGCAGAATTGCAGGAAACCGATTTCAGGAGGTAGACAGGAATTGCAATGAAAACATATGAAAAGAGGCAGAACGTCGACAATGATGCACTTGGCCAAAAAGTGCGTATGCGTTTTTTCCTGAATATATTCAGGAAGAAACGCATACGCCCTTTCTGGCCAACCAAGCAAGCTTGCAAAGGAAATCTGCACTACAACAAAGTCTCACTTCCCCCCGGTCAAAAGGGCCATCTGAAAAAAGTGTAAAATCCAGAAAGGCAGGACAGGCCATGGAGAACTGGGAGCCTTGTTATGCTGATGGGCGGGATGTAAATTGCCAACAGCCACTCTGGAGAAGTGTATGGTGTTTCCTGAAACATCCAAAAAACAAAGCAACAGAGCCTAGGGCACTTCCACTTATGGTCCTATAGCTTAGGGAAATTGAAATCAATAAGACACAGCCACCCCAAAGTTTCGGACAGCTCTGTTTACAAGAACCTCATTTACGGTACAAGTTCAATATCGCAGAAAGCGAAATATGGATAAAGAAGTTGTGGTCCTTACGTACAATGCAATATCACTCAGCAATGAAAACTATGTCATCAGGCCAGTAGGAGCATAATGAGTGGATTCAGGTACAATGATTCTAAGTGAAATAAGTCACACAGAAAAAGAAACATCATAAGATATCACTAATACACGGAATGTAAACTTGGCTACACAGGAACTGAATTACAAAACAGAACAGGGGCTCAAATGTAGAAAAGCAACTTATGCTTGCTTAAGGGGAAAGGTGAGTTGGGGTGCTGCATAAAACCAGAGATTGAAATTAGCACAGATACCGTTCCATAAGCCAAATATGTAATAAACAAGAGCTACTCCTTGCTCAACGAAGTAGACTCAACACCCCATATTAAACGCCTAAGAATATACCTGACTAGTAAGAATCTGAAATCCTATGGATTTATATGTCTCTGAAAGAGAATCAAGCGTGTGTACAGCGGCATAAAGGCAGCAGTTATAGGAATGGTGAGGTTCGGTGAGCAAATGCAGACCCTTTGAAGTCATATTGCATGGTACCCATTCCATGGGTCTCACCTCCCAGGTTTAAGGGATTCTTCGCTCAGCTAAAACATGTATGTGGGACCCAGAGTATGATCCATCATGTGACAGGGAAATGTGTTCAAATATGTCTCAGTTTTCGTCCCCTGGTTCTTGGGTGCAACATTCCAGACTGTTTACTAAAACTCTCCCCAGTTGGAGAGTCAGTGCCTTTAACCTCCTGTTTGGCCCAGTTTGAAATTTCTGTGAAAGATGAACAGGAATAGGGAGAACCAATGAGAGACTAGCTGCAGGTGTCAGGACAGGCAAATGTAACTCTCATTTCCGACGAGGAAAAGGAAATAACCAAACGCGCAGCGTGCCATGCCGGAACCACACTAGGGCCTGAAGCAATCCTGCGGTGTTGCGGCCAGCTCACAAGAAAGCGAGTTGAAGAAAGGAGCTCAGGGGCACTGTCATTCACAAACCTGGAGAGTTATAAAGGACAGCTATCGTCCAAAAATATATTGAAGTAAGGCTGCCAAGAGGACTTGAAAGCGGGGCAGAATTGCAGGAAACCGATTTCAGGAGGTAGACTGGAATTGCATGTAAAGCATAGGAAAAGAGGCAGAACGTCCACAATGATGCACTTGGCCAAAGGGGCGTATGCGTTTTTTCCTGAATATATTCAGAAAAAAACGCATACGCCCTTTTTGGCCAACCAAGCAAGCTTGTGAAGGAAATCTGCACTACAATGAAGTCTCACTGCCCCCCGGTCAAAAGGGCCATCTGAAAAAAGTGTAAAATCCAGAGAGGCAAGACAGACCATGGAGAACTGGGAGCCTTGTTATGCTGATGGGCGGGATGTAAATTGCCAACAGCCACTCTGGAGAAGTGTATGGTGTTTCCTGAAACATCTAGAAAACAAAGCAACAGAGCCTAGGTCACTTCCACTTATGGTCCAATAGCTTAGGGAAATTAAAATCAAAAAGACACAGCCACCCCAAAGTTTGGGACGGCTCTGTTTACAAGATCCTCGTTTACGGTACAAGTTCAATATCACAGAAAGCGAAAAATGGATAAAGAAGTTGTGGTACTTAAGTACAATGCAATATCACTCAGCAATGAAATCTATGTCATCAGGCACGTAGCAGCATAATGAGTGGACTCAGGTACGATGATTGTAAGTGAAATAAGTCACACAGAAAAAGAAACATCATAAGATATCACTAATACACGGAATGTAAACTTGGCTACACAGGAACTGAATTACAAAACAGAACAGGGTCTCAAATGTAGAAAACCAACTTATGCTTGCTTAAGGGGAAAGGTGAGTTGGGGTGCTGCATAAAACCAGAGATTGAAATGAGCACAGATACCGTTCCATAAGCCAAATATGTAATAGACAAGAGCTACTCCTTGCTCAACGAAGTGGACTCAACACCCTATATTAAACGCCTAAGAATATACCTGACTAGTAAGTATCTTAAAACCTATGGATTTCTATGTCTCCGAAAGAGAATCAAGCGTGTGTACAGCAGCATAAACGCAGCAGTGATAGGACTGGTGAGGTTCGGTGAGCAAATGCAGACCCTTTGAAGTCATATTGCATGGTACCCATTCCATGGGTCTCAACTCTCCAGGTTTAAGGGATTCTTCCTTCAGCTAAAACATGCATGTGGAACCCAGAGTATGATCCACCGTGTGATCGGGAAACGTGTTCAAATGTGTCTCAGTTTTTGTCCCCTGGTACTCGGGTACAACATTCCAGACGCTTTACTAACACTCTCCCCACTTGGAGAGTCAGTGCCTTTAACCTCCTGTTTGGCCCAGTTTGCAATTTCTGCGGAAGATGAACAGGAATAGGGAGAACCAATGAGAGACTAGCTGGAGGTGTCTGGACGGGCAAATTTAACTCTCATTTCCCACCAGGAAGTGGAATTAACCAAAGGCTCAATGTGCCGTGCTGGAGCCACACTAGGGCCTGTAGCAATCCTGCAGTGTTGCTGCCAGCTCACAAGAAAGTGAGTTAAAAAACGGAGCTCAGGGGCACTGTAATTCACAAACCTGCAGAGTTATAAATGACAGCTATCGTCCAAAAATATATTGAAGTAAGGCTGCCAAGAGGACTTGAAAGCGGGGCAGAATTGCAGGAAACCGATTTCAGGAGGTAGACTGGAATTGCATGTAAAGCATAGGAAAAGAGGCAGAATGTCCACAATGATGCACTTGGCCAAATGGGCGTATACGTTTTTACCTGAATATATTCAGAAAAAAACGCATACGCACTTTTTGGCCAACCAAGCAAGCTTGCAAAGGAAATCGGCACTACAATGAAGTCTCACTGCCCCCCCCGTGAAAAGGGCCATCTGAAAAACGTGTAAAATCCAAAAAGGCAAGACAGGCCATGGAGAACTGGGAGCCTTGTTATGCTGATGGGCGGGATGTAAATTGCCAACAGCCACTCTGGAGAAGTGTATGGAGTTTCCTGAAACATCTAGAAAACAAAGCAACAGAGCCTAGGGCACTTCCACTTATGGTCCTATAGCTTAGGGAAATTAAAATCTAAAAGACACAGCCACCCCAAAGTTTGGGACGGCTCTGTTTACAAGAACCTCGTTTACGGTACAAGTTCAATATCACAGAAAGCGAAAAATGGATAAAGAAGTTGGGATACTTACGTACAATGCAATATGACTCAGCAATGAAATCTATGTCACCAGGCCTGTAGCAGCATAATGAGTGGATTCAGGTACGATGATTCTAAGTGAAATAAGTCACACAGAAAAAGAAACATCATAACATATCACTAGTACACGGAATGAAAACTTGGCTACACAGGAACTGAATTACAAAACAGAACAGGGTCTCAAATGTAGAAAACCAACTTATGCTTGCTTAAGGGGAAAGGTGAGTTTGGGTGCTGCATAAAACCAGAGATTCAAATGAGCACAGATACCGTTCCATAAGCCAAATATGTAATAGACAAGAGCTACTCCTTGCTCAACGAAGTGGACTCAACACCCCATATTAAACGCCTAAGAATATACCTGACTAGTAAGAATCTTAAAACCTATGGATTTATATGTCTCCGAAAGAGAATCAAGCGTGTGTGCAGCGGCCTAAACGCAGCAGTGATAGGATTGGTGAGGTTCGGTGAGCAAATGCAGACCCTTTGAAGTCATATTGCATGGTACCCATTCCATGGGTCTCAACTCTCCAGGTTTAAGGGATTCTTCCTTCAGCTAAAACATGCATGTGGAACCCAGAGTATGATCCACCGTGTGATCGGGAAACGTGTTCAAATGTGTCTCAGTTTTCGTCCCCTGGTACTCGGGTTCAACATTCCAGACGCTTTACTAACACTCTCCCCACTTGGAGAGTCAGTGCCTTTAACCTCCTGTTTGGCCCAGTTTGCAATTTCTGCGTAAGATGGACAGGAATAGGGAGAAGCAATGAGAGACTAGCCGGAGGTGTCTGGACGGGCAAATTTAACTCTCATTTCCCACCAGGAAGAGGAATTAACCAAAGGCTCAATGTGCCATTCCGGAACCACACTAGAGCCTGTAGCAATCCTGCAGTGTTGCGGCAAGGTTACAAGAAAGCGAGTTGAAGAAAGGAGCTCAGGGGCACTGTAATTCACAAAACTTCAGAGTTATAAATGACAGCTATCGTCCAAAAATATATTGAAGTATGGCTGCCAAGAGGACTTGAAAGCGGGGCAGAATTGCAGGAAACCAATTTCAGGAGGTAGACTGGAATTGCATGTAAAGCATAGGAAAAGAGGCAGAATGCCCACAATGATGCACTTGGCCAAAGGGGCGTATGCGTTTTTTCCTGAATATATTCAGGAAAACACGCATACGCCCTTTTCGGCCAACCAAGCAAGCTTGCAAAGGAAATCTGCACTACAATGAAGTCTCACTGCGCCCCGGTCAAAAGGGCCATCTGAACAAAGTGTAAAATCCAGAAAGGCAGGACAGGCCATGGAGAACTGGGAGCCTTTTGATGCTGATGGGTGGGATGTAAACTGTCAACAGCCACTCTGGGGAAGTGTATGGTGTTTCCTGAAACATCTAAAAAACAAAGCAACAGAGCATAGGCCACTTCCACTTATCGTCCTATAGCTTAGGGAAATTAAAATAAAAAAGACACAGCCACCACAAAGTTTGGGACGGCTCTGTTTACAAGAACCTCGTTTACGGTACAAGTTCAATATCACAGAAAGCGAAAAATGGATAAAGAAGTTGTGGTACTTACGTACAATGCAATATCACTAAGCAATGAAATCTATGTCTTCAGGCCCATAGCAGCATAATGAGTGGATTCAGGTACGATGATTCTAAGTGAAATAAGTCACACAGAAAAAGAAACATCATAAGATATCACTAATACACGGAATGTAAACTTGGCTACACAGGAACTGAATTACAAAACAGAACAGGGTCTCAAATGTAGAAAAGCAACTTATGCTTGCTTAAGAGGAAAGGTGAGTTGGGGTGCTGCATAAAACCAGAGATTGAAATGAGCACAGATACCGTTCCATAAGCCAAATATGTAATACACAAGAGTTACTCCTTGCTCAACGAAGTGGACTCAACACCCCATATTAAACGCCTAAGAATATACCTGACTAGTAAGTATCTTAAAACCTATGGATTTCTATGTCTCCGAAGGAGAATCAAGCATGTGTACAGCGGCATAAACGCAGCAGTGATAGGATTGGTGAGGTTCGGTGAGCAAATGCAGACCCTTTGAAGTCATATTGCATGGTTCCCATTCCATGGGTGTCAACTCTCCAGGTTTAAGGGATTCTTCCTTCAGCTAAAACATGCATGTGGAACCCAGAGTATGATCCACCGTGTGATCGGGAAACGTGTTCAAATGTGTCTCAGTTTTTGTCCCCTGGTACTCAGGTGCAACATTCCAGACGCTTTACTAACACTCTCCCCACTTGGAGAGTCAGTGCCTTTAACCTCCTGTTTGGCCCAGTTTGCAATTTCTGCGGAAAATGAACAGGAATAGGGAGAACCAATGACAGACTAGCTGAAGGCGTCTGGACGGGCAAAGTTAACTCTCATTTCCCACCAGGAAGAGGAATTAACCAAAGGCTCAGCATGCCGTGCCGGAACCACACTAGGGCCTGAAGCAATCCTGCGGTGTTGCGGCCAGCTCACAAGAAAGGGAGTTGAAGAAAGGAGCTCAGGGGCACTGTCATTCACAAACCTGCAGAGTTATAAATGACAGCTATCGTCCAAAAATATATTGAAGTAAGGCTGCGAAGAGGACTTGAATGCGGGGCAGATTTGCAGGAAACCGATTTCAGGAGGTAGACTGGAATTGCATTTAAAGCAGAGGAAAAGAGGCAGAACGTCCACAATGATGCACTTGGCCAAAAAGGGCGTATGCGTTTTTTCCTGAATATATTCAGGAAAAAACACATACGCCCTTTTTGGCCAACAAAGCAAGCTTGCAATGGAAATCGGCGCTACAAAGAAGTCTCACCTCCCCCCGGTCAAAAGGGCCATCTGAAAAAAGTGTAAAATCCAGATAGGCAGGACAGGCCATGGAGAACTGGGAGCCTTGTTATGCTGATGGGAGGGATGTAAATTGCCAACAGCCACTGTGGAGAAGTGTATGGTGTTTCCTGAAACATCTAAACAACAAAGCAATAGAGCCTAGGGCACTTCCACTTATGGTCCTATAGCTTAGGGAAATTAAAATCAAAAAGACACAGCCACCCCTATGTTTGGGACGTCTCTGTTTACAAGAACCTCGTTTACTGTACAAGTTCAATATTGCAGAAAGCGAAAAATGGATAAAGAAGTTGTGATACTTACGTACAATGCAATATCACTCAGCAATGAAATCTATGTCATCAGGCCCGTAGCAGCATAATGACTGGATTCAGGTACGATGATTCTAAGTGAAATAAGTCACACAGAAAAAGAAACATCATAAGATATCACTAATACACGGAATGTAACCTTGGCTACACAGGAACTGAATTACAAAACACAACAGGGTCTCAAATGTAGAAAACCAACGCTTAAGGGGAAAGGCGAATTGGGGTGCTGCATAAAACCAGAGATTGAAATTAGCACAGATACCGTTCCCTAAGCCACGTATGTAATAGACAAAATTATACTGAAGTAAGGCTGCGAAGAAGACTTGAATGTGGGGCAGAATTTCTGGAAACCGATTTCAGAAGGTACACTGGAGTCACTCTTAAAGCATAGGAAAAGAGATAGAACTTGGAAAATAATGCACTTGGCAAAAAAGGGCATATGTGTTTTATCCAGAGCTCTCATAACCGAGGGGAGGAGGCTCCCAGCAGGCTCCAAGTGCCACCAGAGGGCTCATGTCCACAAGGTGAGGTGAGCAAGCCAGGCAGGAGTTACCTCACAGCAGAGGTCCCACCTCACAGAAGGGTGAGAAACCCAGCCAACATCAGACTCTCCCCAGAGGGCCCACATCACCAAGGGGATGGGAACCAGGCAGGAGTGTCTTCACACCAGTGGGGCCACATCATCAAAAGGTGAGGTACTCAGCACATGTGTCCTCAAACCAGAGGACCCACATCACCAAGGGACTCGGAGTGAGGCAGGCTGGAGTAGCCTCACAACACTGGGCCCATAGAATAAAAAAGTGAGGAATCCAGCATTTGGAACCTCCCAGCAGGCAGCCCAGAGCACCGAGGGTATGGGATCCAGGCCACAGTGAACTCACAGAAGAGGGCCCATGTCATGAAACTGAGCAAACCAGCCATTGGGACCTCAGAGCAGGAGGCCCACATCCCCATGGGGATATAAATCTGGTAGGAGTGTCCTTGCACCACTGAGAACGTATCAGAAAATTTTGGGAGACCAGCAGTTAGGGCCTGACGCCAGGGGGCCCTCATAACTGAGGGGAGGAGACTCCCAGCAGGTTCCAACTGCCAACAGAGGGCCCACGTCTACAAGGTGGCATGCGCCAGCCAGGCAGTAGTGACCTCACAGCAGAGGGCCGATCTCACAGAAGGGTGAGGAACCGAGGCAGGATGAGACTCTCGCCAGAGGGCCCACAACACCAAGGGGATGGGAACCAGTCAGGACTGTCCTCCCACCAGTGGGGCCACATCATCGAAAGGTGAGGAACCCAGCACATGTGGCCTCATATCAGAGGACATACATCACAAAGGGGATGGGAGTGAGGCAGGTAGGAGTAGCCTAAAAACAGAGGGCCCAAAGAATAAAAAAGGTGAGGAATCCAGCATTTGGAACCTCCCAGCAGGCGGCCGAGAGCACAGAAGCTATGGGATTCAGGCAGGAGTGAACTAACACCAGAGAGCCCACATCATGAAACTGTGAGCAACCCAGGCGTTGGGACCTCAGAGCAGAAAGCCCACATCCCCATGGGGATGGGAACCTGACAGGAGTGTCCTGGCATCACTGGGCTCACATCAGAAAACGTGGGGAGCCCAGCAGTTAGGGCCTGATGCTAGAGGGCCGTCATCACCGAGGGCAGGAGGCTCCCAGCAGGTTCCATGTGCCAACAGAGGGCCCACGTCGCCAAGGTGATGTGTGCAAGTCAGGCAGGATTGACCTCACAGCAGAGGGCCTACCTCACAGAAGAGTGAGGAACCCAGCCAGGATAAGACTGTCACCAGAAGGCCCACATCACCAAGGGGATGGGAACCAGGCAGGAGTGTCCTCACACCAGTGGGGCCACATCATTGAAAGTTGCGGAACCCAGCACATGTGGCCTCAAACCAGAGGACCCACATCACGAAGGGGTTGCGAGTGAGGCAGGCAGGAGGAGCATCACAACACAGGACCCATAGAATACAAAAGTTGAGGAATCGAGCAGTTGGAACCTCCCAGCAGGCGGCCCAGAGCACAGAGGATATGGCTTCCATGCCAGAGTGAACTAACAGCAGAGAGCCCACATCATGAAACTGTGAACAACCCAGCCGTTGGGACCTCAGAGCAGAAGGCCCATATCCCAATGGGGATGTGAACCTGGCTGGAGTGTCCTCGCACCACTGGGTGCACATCACAAAATGTGGGGAGCCCAGCCGTTAAGGCCTGACGCCAGAGGGCCCTCATCACCGAGGGGAGGAGGCTCCCAGCAGGCTCCAAGTGCCACCAGAGGGCTCATGTCCACAAGGTGAGGTGAGCAAGCCAGGCAAGAGTTACCTGATAATAGAGGGCTCACCACACAGATGGTGAGGAACCCAGCCAGGATCAGACTCTCACCAGAGGGCCCACATCACAAAGGGGATGGGAACCAGTCAGGATTATCCTCACACCAGTGGGGCCTCATCATCTTAAGGTGAGGAACCCAGCACATGTGTCCTCAAACCAGAGGACCCACATCACCAAGGGCCTTGGAGTGAGGCAGGCAGGAGTAGCCTCACAACACAGGGCACATAATATAAAAAACGTGAGGATTCCAGCATTTAGACCTTCCAGCAGGCGGCCCAGAACACCGAGGCTATGGGAGCCAGGCCACAGTGAACTCACAGCAGAGGGCCCACATCATAAAACTGTGAGCAACCCAGGCGTTGGGACCTCAGTGCAGAAGGCCCACATCCCCATGGGAATGGGAACCTGGCTGGAGTGTCCTCGCACCACTGGGCGCACATCAGAAAATGTGGGGAGCCCACCATTTAGGGCCTGACGCCAGAGGGCCGTCATCACCGAGAGGAGGAGGCACCCTGCACGCTCCAACTGCCACCAGAGGGCTCACGTCTCCAAGGTGACGTGTGCCAGCCAGGCAGGAGTGACCTCACAGCAGAGGGCCTACCTCACAGAACGTTGAGGAACCCAGCCAGGATTAGACTCTCGCCAGAGGGCCCACCTCACCAAGGGGATGGGAACCAGGCAGGAGTGTCCTCACACGAGTGGGGCCAC
Source organism: Orcinus orca (assembly GCF_937001465.1). NCBI lineage: Eukaryota > Metazoa > Chordata > Mammalia > Artiodactyla > Delphinidae > Orcinus > Orcinus orca. The sequence continues at coordinate 43,987,103 of NC_064560.1, read as the reverse complement.
ATCATCGAAAGGTGAGGAATGCAGCACATGTGGCCTCAAGCCATAGGACAGTCATCACCAAGGGGCTGGCAGTGAGGCAGGCAGGAGGAGCCTCACAACAGAGGGCACATAGAATAAAATGTTGAGGAATCCAGCAGTTGGAACCTCCCAGCAGGCAGCTCAGAGCACCGATGATAAGGGATCCTTGCCGGAGTGAACTCACAGCAGAGGGCCCACATCATGGTACTGTGAGCAAGCCAGCCTTTTTGACCTCAGAGCAGAAGGCCCATATCCCCTTGGGGATGGGAACCTGGCAAGAGTGTCCTCACTCACTTGGCGCACATCAGAAAATGTGAGGAGTCCAGCAGTTATGGCCTAAGGCAAGAGGGCCCTCATCACCGAGGGGAGGAGGATCCCAGCACACTCCAACTGCCACCAGAGGGCACACGTCGCCAAGGTGACGTGTGCCAGACAGGCATGATTGACCTCACAGCAGAGGGCCCACCTCACAGAAGGGTGAGGAACCCAGCCAGGATCAGACTCTCACCTGAGGGCCCACATCAGCAAGGGGATGGGAACCAGTCAGGACTGTCTTCCCTCCAGTGGGGCCACATCAACGAAAGGTGCGGAACCCAGCACATGTGGCGTCAATTCAGAGGACACATATCACAAAGGCAATGGGAGTGAGGCAGGCAGGAGTAGCCTAAAAACAGAGGGCCCAAAGAATAAGAAAGGTGAGGAATCCAGCAGTTGGAACCTCCCAGCAGGCGGCCGAGAGCACAGAAGCTATGGGATGCAGGCAGGAGTGAACTAACAGCAGAGAGCCCACATCATGAAACTGTGAGCAACCCAGGCGTTGGGACCTCAGAGCAGAAGGCCCACATCCCAATGGGGATGTGAACCTGGCTGGAGTGTCCTCGCACCACAGGGTGCACATCACAAAATGTGGGGAGCCCAGCAGTTAGGGCCTGACGCCAGAGGTCCCTCATCACCGACGGGAGGAGGCTCCCAGCAGGCTCCAAGTGCCACCAGAGGGCTCATGTCCACAAGGCGAGGTGAGCAAGCCAGGCAGGAGTGACCTCACAGCAGACGGCCCACCTCACAGATGGGTGAGGAACCCAGCCAGGATCAGACTCTCAACAGAGGGCCCACATCACCAAGGGGATGTGAACCAGGCAGGAGTCTCCTAAGACCATTGGTCCCACATCATCGAAAGGTGAGGAACCCAGCACATGTGGCCTCAAACCAGAGGACACACATCACGAAGGGGCTGGGAGTGAGGCAGGCAGGAGGGTCCTCACAACAGAGGGCTCAAAAAATTAAAAAAGTGAGGAATCCAGCAGTTGGAACCTCCCAGCAGGTGGCCAAGAGCACAGAGGCTATGGGATCCAAGCCTCTGTGAACTACACCAGAGAGCCCACATCATGAAAATCTGAACAACCCAGCCGTTCGGACCTCAGAGCAGAAGGCCCACATCCCCATGGAGATGGGATCCTAAGAGGAGTGCCAAAGCATCACTGGGCTCACTAAGAAAAGTTGGTGAGCCCAGCAGTTAGGGCCTGACCCAAGAGGGCCCTCATCACCGGGGGGAGCAAATTCCCAGCACGCTCCAACTGCCACCACACGGCTGACTTCACCAAGGCAATGTGTGCCAACCATGCAGGAGTGACCTATCAGCAGAGGGTCTCCCTCACAGGTGGGTGAGGAACACAGCCAGGAACAGACTCTCACCAGGGGGTCCACATAACCACGTGGATGAGAACCAGGCAGGAGTGTCCTCACACTCGTGGGGCCACATCATCGAAAGGTGAGGAAGCCAGCAAAGGTGGCCACAAACCACAAGACCCACATCACAAAGGGGTTGAGAGTGAGGTAGGTGTCTGGACGGGCATATTTAACACTCATTTCCCACCAGAAAGAGGAATTAACCAAAGGCTCACCGTGCCCTGCCAGAAGCAGATTAGGGCCTGAAGCAGTCTTGCGGATTTGCGGCCAGCTCACAAGAAAGCGAGTTGAAGAAAGGAGCTCAGGGGCCCTGTAATTCACAAACATGCAGAGTTATAAATGACAGATAACGTCCAAAAATATGTTGAAGTGAGGCTGCGAAGAGGACTTGAAAGCGGGGCAGAATTTCAGGAAACCGATTTCAGGAGGTAGACTGGATTTGCATTTAAAGCATAGGAAAAGAGGCAGAACATCGACAATGATGCACTTGGCAAAAAAAGGCGTATGAGTTTGTTCCTGAATATATTCAGGAACAAACACATACGCCCTTTTTGGCAAACCAAGCAAGCTTGCAATGGAAATCCGAACTACTATGAAGTGTCACTTCCCCCCGGTATAAAGGGCCATCTGAGAAAAGTGTAAAATCCAGAAAGGCAAGACAGGCCATGGGGAAAATGGAGCCTTGTTATGCTGATGGGCTGGATGTAAATTGCCAACAGCCACTCTGGAGAAGTGTATGGTGTTTCCTGATACATCTGAAAAACAAAGCAACAGAGTCTAGGGCATTTCCACTTATGGTCCTATAGCTTAGGGAAATTAAAATCAAAAAGACACAGCCACCCCAAAATTTGGGACGGCTCTGTTTACAGGAACCTCTTCTACAGTACAAGTTAAATATCCCAGAGAACAAATAATTGATAAAGACTTTGCTGTACTTACGGACAACAGAATACCACTCAGCAATGAAATCTGTGTCACCAGGCCTGTACCAGCATAATGAGTGGATTGAGGCACGATGATTCTAAGTGAAATAAGTCACACAGAAAAAGAAACATCATAAGGTATCACTAATGCACAGAATGTAAGCTTGGCTACACATGAACTGAATTACAAAACAGAACAGGGTCTCAAGTTTAGAAAACCAACTTATGCTTGCTTAAGGGGAAAGGTGAGTTGGGGTGCTGCATAAAACCAGAGTTTGAAATTAGCACAGATACTGTTCCATAAGCCAAATATGTAATAGACAAGACCTACCCCTTGCTCAACGAAATGGACTCAACAATGAGGTATCACCTCACACCTGTTAGAATGGGCATCATCTGAAAATCTACAAACAACAAATGCTGGAAAGGGTGTGGAGAAAAGGAACCCTCTTCCACTATTGTTGGGAATATAAATTGATACAGTCACTATGGAGAACAATATGGAGTTTCTTAAGAAACTAATAATAGAATTACCATATGATACAGCAATCCCAGTACTGGACATATACCCAGAGAAAACCATAAATCAAAAAGAGACATTCACCGCAATGTTCATTGCATCACTATTTACAATGTCGAGGTAATGGAAGCAACCTAAATGCCCACAGACAGACGAATGCATAAAGATGTGGTACATATATAAAATGGAATATTACTAAGCCATGAAAGGAATGAAATTGGGTCATTTGTAGAGACGTCGATGGATCTAGAGACTGTCATACAGAGTGAAGTAAGTCAGAAAGAGAAAAACAAATCTTGTATATTCATGCATATATGTGGAACCTAGAAAAACTGTACAGATTAACCGTTTTGCAAGGCATAAATAGAGCAACAGATGTAGACAACAATCGTATGGACAACAAGGGGGGAAAGCTCTTGGGGGGTGGTGGTGGGAGGAGTTGAGAGATTGGGATTGGCATGTAAACATTTATATGTATAAAATAGATAACCAATAAGATCCTGCTGTATAAAAATATAAAATAAAATTCAAAATTAAAAAGAAATAAAATTTAAAAAATAAAACAGAAAAAACAATTATTCCCTTCACATACATGTATTTATATGAATAAATTATTTCCATGCTTATATCTGTAAATACAAAAAAGAGGAATAAGATCTACCTTGAACCAAAAACGAAAAAGAGAAAAAAAAAAACAGAACCCACCAGTTACTCAGAGGAAAACCGTATCAGGGCACTTGCTCCAGTTGTAAACAATTCTGAAGTTGGTCAGTGGTGGGGAATCGTCTCCCATTCAGCCAGCAGCCCCCACACAACAAGCGTCCTCATTGCAAAGCTGGGGCACCGTGCCGAGGCATCTGTGAGTAAACGTGAGCTGAGCCCCAGGCCAGTTGCTGCTGAACTGTTCCCACCCTTCCCAGGTAAAACACCTGAATATATACAAGGACTTGAAAGCCTAGAGGAAGGGCCATGGAGCCACACGAGTGACAGCATGCCAGCTGACTTGGTGCCTGCAGGCCAGCCAGGATGGTCCTGGCCCTGGGTGCTCTTCTGGAAGATTTCCATTTCCCTGCCTGAGATACTCGTCCTGTCCCTGCCCCCACTGTTTTTTTCCTTCCTCACCTCTGCCCAGGGAGAAATTCCAGCAGCAGGTATGGGTGACACATCCTCTTCTTTAGCAGGTGGCAGCCTGGCAACTGCTGCAGAAAGTCCAGCAGAGCCCCACTCACACTGGGCCACCCACAAAGCCGTGGCCTCTCACTCCCTCCCACCAGCCCAGCCCCGAGACTGCTGACAGGGCAGAGAAAATGGCGTCAGGCACAGCTGCAGGGGCTCTTGCTGCCTGGAGTGGTATTTATATTGATCTCAACCCAGGCACACCTGGGGAGGGCTGGCCGGCACGGTAAGGCTGCCAAGGTCAGCCAATCATCACCCCTCAGGGGCTCACAGTTGCAGAAAATGGAACTTGCTGAACCGGCCAGGTCCAAGGAACAGGTGTGGGCTCCTGAGAGTCAGGATAGACAAGGGGCTGCAGCTTTGGCTTGTTTTCTAATCATTTTATCTGGCCCATGAGTGGGAGACAACTTCAAGAAAACCCTCTCCTAATGAGAGGAACCCAGGAGTCAGGGAGAGGAGGGGTGGGTGGTGGTTGGTGACAGAGGCCTGGTGCCCTGGGTGCAGTGGAAGTCTCTGGAAGACCAGGTGGAGGGAGGCCACACAGAGTGATGCCCAGGGTCACAGACCTGTCGGAGCTGCTGTTTGTTCGTTCAAGTCCTGCTCTGAGGTGCTCTGTGTCAGCTCTGAGCGACAGGTGAGCTGGGGGTGCTCTTCAATGAGGGCTATGTGCACGGTTCCTGTGTGCCCAGCCCTGCCACGGTACCTGCAAGGGTAGCTCTGTATCCTGGGAAGGGCCTGACCATGAGAGCCCCGTGGGCTGGGTTGGGGGTGGGGTACCTGCCCAGGAGAGCTCCATATCCTGGGATTGGCCTGACCACGAGAGCCCCATGGGCTGCTGGGGACCTGGTAAAGGATGTCAGGACAGTCAGTGAAGCCACCGAGGATATACCTCCAGTTGCTCCTGATTCCTACACCCTGCTGGTCATTCTACCAACCACCAGGACATGGTATTCTGTATTAGTCTTCAATGATGCCTTCTTTTGTATTCCATTAGTCCCAGAGTCACAAGAAATTTTGGCTTGTGAGTGGCAGGACTCAACATACAACTAAAACAATACTTCCGGGCCGTCTTGCCCCAAGGGTTCAAAAATTCCCACACCATCTTTGGGGAAAGCTTAGCTAAAGACCGAAAAGTTCTACCTCTGGAAAAGGAAACCCTCCTTCAATATGCAGATGACATTCTGATCGCCAGCCCTACTAAGGAGGCCTCTGAACTACCAAGCCAATAAAGGATAGAAGTTGTCCAAGAAAAAGCTCAAATATCACAGACTGCGGTGACCTGCCTGGGCTTCATTCTCACAGAAGGTCAGAGAAGCCCATCCCAGGAAAGGGAAGAAACCATTTGCAGCCTTACCCCTTTCTAAAACTAGAAGACAGCTTAGGGGTTCCTGGGGAGGCCAGGGTTTGCTGCTTCTGGATCCCTAACTACAGTCTACTAGCTGGGCCTCTATATGAAACACTGAAAGGAAAAGATGATGATCCTTTTGAACAGAATCCAGAAGTGGCCTTTCAAGAATGGAAAGAGCAGTCAATTCAGACCCTTGCCCTGGAACTCCCTAATTGAGCTAAACCCTTTGACCTTTACATTCCCGGTGAAAGGTGAATCGCCATTGGAGAATTAGTGCAAAAACTGGGACCACTTGAAATGGAACAATGCAAGAATGCCATCCAGGTAGGATAAACTACAGTCACCAAGGGGCTTGGCCCACTGCCACATCTGGCCAAGATACTGGCGGTATCTAAAAACCTGGAAATCAGCAGCCCAAAAGGCCACCTCCCTCCTAAGGGAAAAGGACCCCACGTGGTGATCCTAATCACCAACCATGCCCTGAAGTTGCAGGGTTCGCTCCGTGGGCACACCGACCTCGAGTGAGGAGGCCCTCCAACTCCAACATCCAGAGAGATAACCAGGGGCAACAGGGCACCATGACGACTCGTGTGAACATCACTTGACCTGGAGTTTCTCTCATAAAACAACAATAGTGTGTCCCAAAGGAGTAGACTACTGTTTGCAGGACTTACTGCACCCAGAGGGGAGCTAATAATCTTGGCGGGGGAACCGTATATCACACTGTCACCATAGAAAAGCCTACAGACACCGTGATGATGGTGGCCAATAAGACCAGCTGGACTCCTGTTTACTTCAAAAGGCTGTTGACTCAGTGGCCATCATGGTCCTTGATCACCACTGACCGTGGACTGTCTGGGAGTTGAGCAGGCAGGGCTCTGACACCTGGTGCTGTTTTTACGTTAATTCAGGAGCCTAATTGAAGAAAGAGCAGACTACTGGTCAGAGCATCTAGGCTGGCAGAAACGGTCAGCCTAAGGTGGCCGAACAAATGTGGGGTGGGGTGAAATCGGCCCCCACAGCGTCTCTGCACATCTCTTTCCTGGACCCTTAAAGGTCATTAGAATCTATAACACTTCCAATGCTGGTGCTCAGGTGGACGAGCAGGGAGGCAGGGGTCCTGGGGCCAATCAACGTCACCTGGAGGCTTCTGGGGAGAAGTTCTGACCCTCGTCCCCTGGTATGAGGGCTCCCAACTCAGCACTCAGCAATTACAGAAGAAGGGTCTGCACCCTCAGCACTCCAAGAATGAGGAACGGGACAAAAGGTAGAGGAGGGGTTTGTCCCCAGCAAAGCCCATTAAAAATCCCTGGGAGATAAAAATAGAATCTGGGCAATAAAGTCAAGTCTGACCTTTTTTATCCTTTGTGCTTTGTCTAATTTCACGTGCTCTTAGGGTCCCGCATGCAGAGGTTCCACACCCGGCACTTCAGACCAGATTTCCTAGTGCAGAATGGCTGGGTCGACACCTCAGCTCCTGGGGCCCAGTGCAGACTCCGAGATATAGAGCCTGAGCTGCAGCCAACCTGGCCCTCGAGAGCTCCGCCCCCTCCCTCCCACTGACTCTCACAGGATCTCTACACAGCAGCCCAGCCCACAGCCCACGGGGTAGTGCATGCTCTCACCTCTCCATTCTCTGATCAAAATATAAAGTTTCCTTTGCTTGTAAACCAAACTCAGTCTCGATCTGTTGGCCCCAGTGACACTGGGCAGGGGGACACTTGTTGGGGTCCACTCTGGAGGATCAGTAACAGAAATTGAGACTATTGTAACTTCAATGAACAGATGTGTGAGCCAAACTGTAGTTAACATAGAACAGTTTATAAGGCTCGGGTAAAATAAGATGTTTCTAACACTTCCATTTGATATTTCCATCACTTTATTATAAGCAAGTTCAGTGAAAAGGTTTGTCTTATTTGTCAGGTCAATATTAGAGAAATGAAGTGATTTCTTTCCAAGGATGTACATCTAATAATCTTGGTTAAAGCTTCAATCTTGTTTTAAATGCTTTTCCATTGAAAATGATACCTCTCTTTCAGCTCCCCCATTTCTGAGAAGTATAAAATCTTATAATTTATTATTACCAAAGGGGAAAGGTGGGAGGAGGGATAAATTAACAGTTTGGAATTAACACATACACACTGCTATGTATAAAATAGATCATCAACAAGGAACTACTGTATAGCACAGGGAACTACACTCAATATTTTGCAATAACCTATAAGGGGAAATAATCGGAAAAAGAATAGATATTTTTATTGACATCATCTATCAATGACAGTTAAAGTGTAACCTAAGGGAAGCCGGTGGTGAGTGCTTCTGACCCTGAAGACTTCAATCATCTAAAGTTTGGACTCTGCCTACTTCCCAAGGCCCTTAATGAACATATGTGTAGCCGTAGCTTAAAAAACTCCCCAGTTTGGGTTTCGGGGAGACACTGATTTTGAAAAAGCCCTGGTGTTCTCCTTACATGAATGGGACTCTTCCTACTGCTAAAACATGTCTGTCACACCCAGAGGATGGTATACCATCTGATCGGGAAGAGTTTGGAAAAGGCATCTCATCTCCTCATCTCCTGGTGCTCGGGTTCACCCGTCCAGCGTCTTTACTAACAGTCTCCCCACTTGGAGATGTCAGCACTGTCAACATCCTGTTGCGTACAGTTTGGAATTTGTCCAGAGGATGAAGCGGAAGGATGAGGAACAATGAGAGACAAGTCCTAGGTGTTCAGACAGGCACATGTCACTCTAATTTCCAATCAGGAAGATGAATTGACCAAAGGCTAGGGTTGCCCATGGAAACAGTATAGGGCTTGAGGAAATCCCACTGCTTTGTGGCCAGTTCCCATAAACACAAGTTGAACAATGGAAGTCAGGGGCAGTAAAATTCATGAAACTGCAGAGTTGAAAATATCTATCACTGAAAAATGTCTTGAGGAAAGTCAGAGAAAAGGATTGGTAAGCAAGGGAGAATGGCAGGAAAGGGATTTGAGGAGGTAGAAAGGACTCGCCATTAAGCACAAGAAAAGGGGCTGAACATTGCCAACATTGCAGTTGGCCAAAAAGGCTGTATGCGTTTTTTTCTGTATATACTCAAGAAAAGGGCATACACTTTTTTAGCCAACCAAACAGGTGGGCACTGGAAATCAATACTACAAAAGATATCACTTCGCATCAGTCAGAAGAGCCATCCTCATAAAGTGTAAACACCAGAAATGCAGGACAGGGCAAGGAGAAGAGGGAGCCCTGTGAGGCTTATAGTGGAAATGTATATTGCCAACGGCCATTCTGGAGAAGTGTATTGTGTTTACTAAAGCATCTAAAAAATGAGCTACAGAGCATAGGGCACTTGCACTCATGGGCGTATATCTTGGGAAAAACAAAAATCGAGAGGACACACGCACCCCAATGTTTACTGCCTCTCTGTTTAAAAGATCCTCGACTAGGATAGAACTTCAATGTCTCTGGAGGGAAAAAATGGATAGAGATGTGGTACTTATGTAGAGTAGAATATTAGTCAGCCTGGAAATCAATGAAATATGGCCAGTTGTAACAACTCCAAAGGAGTTACGTATGATCATTCTAAGTGACATAATTCAAAAAGAAAAAGACACATATCATAAGATATCACTTAAAGGTGGAATCCAAAATGGCTACACATGAAATAAATTACAAAACAAAAACATAGTCAAATATGTAGAAAACACGCGTAAGGCTGCTAAACGGGAAAGGTGGGGAGGGGTGAGGCATCATCCAGGAGGTTGAAATTAGCAAAGATACCATTCCAAATACCAAACTGATAATCAACAAGGCCTACACGGTAGCTAAAAGAACTGCACTCAGCACACTCAAGTCACCGGAAAAGAATATCTATGACTGGTAAGAATCTGAAAAAGAATTTATTGATGTCTCTCTGTACGTGAATCAAGTGGATGTACAGCAGCAAGAAACAGAGCTTTGAAAATCAGCTGTAACCAATATAGTAATAAATTGAAAAAAATAAATGACAGAGAGACAGAGAAAACCTCTTACAACTTTTCCTCAGGGACGGTGATGCAACATGGATTGAACACATCTAGACCCACAGCAGGATGAGACATAAGGCTGGAAACTGTTCGCACTAAGAGAAATGTGAGGTTGGGTGAGGAAATGCACACCCTTTAAAGTAATACTACCTGGTACCCACTCAATGGGTCCAAATCTGCAGGTTCAAGGAATCTTCCTACAGCTAAAACATGCATGGAAAACCCAGAGGACTGTACACCATGTGATCGGGAGATGTGTCTAAAATGCACCTCATTTATCCTCTCCTGGTGCTCCTGTTCACCATTCCAGCCACGTTACTTAGAATCTCCCCACTTGGAGAATCAGCACATTTCAACTTCTGTTTCACACATTTTGCAAATTGTGAGGAGGATGAACGGGAAGAGGGGGAACCAATGAGAGAATAGTTGTAGGGGTTTGGACGGGCACATGTCACTCTAATTTCCCATTAAGAATAAGAATTAAAAAAAGGCTCAGCCCGCCTCGCCGGAGCCAAAATAGGGCCTGAAGCAATCCTGCGGCTTTGAGGCCAGCTCACAAAAGAGCAACTTAAAAACTGGAGCTCAGGGTCACTGCAATTCACAAACCTGCAGAGTTATAAATGAAAACTAACGTCCAAAAATATGTTGAGGTAAGACAAAGAAGAGGATCTGAATGCAAGACAGAATTGCAAGAAACAGATTTCAAGAGATAGAATGGACTCGTCTTTAAAGCACATGAAAAGCGGCAGAATTTTGACAATGATGCAGTTGGCCCAAAAGGGAGTATGCGTTTTTTCCTGAATATATCCAGGAAAAAATGCATACGCACTTTATGGGCAACCAAGCAAGCAAGCAATGCAAATGTGCACAACAAAGAAGTCTCATTTCCCACCGGTCAAAAGGGCCATCCGAAAAAATTGTAAAACCGAAAATGCAGGACAGGCCATGGAGAACAGGGAGCTTTTATACGCTGATGGACAGTGTGTGAAATGCTGAGAGCCACTCTGGAGAAGCATATGGTGGTTCCTAAATCATCTAAAAAACAGAGCTACACTTTATGCGGAAGATGAACAGGAATAGGGAGAACCAATGAGAGACTAGCTGTAGGTGTCTGGACGGGCAAATTTAACTCTCATTTCCCACCAGGAAGAGGAATTAACCAAAGGCTCAGCGTGCCGTGCCATAACCACACTAGGGCCTGAAACAATCCTGCGGTGTTGGGGCCAGCTCACAACAAAGCGAGTTGAAGAAAGGAACTCAGGGGCACTGTCATTCACAAACATGCAGAGTTATAAATGACAGCTATCGTCCAAAAATATATTGAAGTAAGGCTGCCAAGAGGACTTGAAAGCGGGGCAGAATTGCAGGAAACCGATTTCAGGAGGTAGACTGGAATTGCATGTAAAGCATAGGAAAAGAGGCAGAACGTCCACAATGATGCACTTGGCAAAAAAGGGCGTATGAGTTTGTTCCTGAATATATTCAGGAAAAAACACATACGCCCTTTTTGGCAAACCAAGCAAGCTTGCAAAGGAAATCCGAACTACTATGAAGTCTCACTTCCACCCGGTCTAAAGGGCCATCTGAGAAAAGTGTAAAATCCAGAAAGGCAAGACAGGCCATGGGGAAAAAGGAGCCTTGTTATGCTGATGGGCGGGATGTAAATTGCCAACAGCCACTCTGGAGAAGTGTATGGTGTTTCCTGATACATCTGAAAAACAAAGCAACAGAGTCTAGGGCATTTCCACTTATGGTCCTATAGCTTAGGGAAATTAAAATCAAAAAGACACAGCCACCCCAAACTTTGGGACGGCTCTGTTTACAGGAACCTCTTCTACAGTGCAAGTTAAATATCCCAGAGAACAAATAATTGATAAAGACTTTGCTGTACTTACGTACAACAGAATACCACTCAGCAATGAAATCTGTGTCACCAGGCCTGTACCAGCATAATGAGTGGATTGAGGCACGATGATTCTAAGTGAAATAAGTCACACAGAAAAAGAAACATCATAAGGTATCACTAATGCACGGAATGTAAACTTGGCTACACATGAACTGAATTACAAAACAGAACAGGGTCTCAAGTTTAGAAAACCAACTTATGCTTGCTTAAGGGGAAAGGTGAGTTGGGGTGCTGCATAAAACCAGAGTTTGAAATTAGCACAGATACCTTTCCATAAGCCAAATATGTAATAGACAAGACCTACCCCTTGCTCAACGAAATGGACTCAACAATGAGGTATCACCTCACACCTGTTAGAATGGGCATCATCTGAAAATCTACAAACAACAAATGCTGGAAAGGGTGTGGAGAAAAGGAACCCTCTTCCACTATTGTTGGGAATATAAATTGATACAGTCACTATGGAGAACAATATGGAGTTTCTTAAGAAACTAATAATAGAATTACCATATGATACAGCAATCCCAGTACTGGACATATACCCAGACAGAACCATAAATCAAAAAGAGACATTCACCACAATGTTCATTGCATCACTATTTACAATGTCGAGGTAATGGAAGCAACCTAAATGCCCACAGACAGACGAATGCATAAAGATGTGGTACATATATAAAATGGAATATTACTAAGCCATGAAAGGAATGAAATTGGGTCATTTGTAGAGACGTCGATGGATCTAGAGACTGTCATACAGAGTGAAGTAAGTCAGAAAGAGAAAAACAAATCTTGTATATTCATGCATATATGTGGAACCTAGAAAAACTGTACAGATTAACCGTTTTGCAAGGCATAAATAGAGCAACAGATGTAGACAACAATCGTATGGACAACAAGGGGGGAAAGCTCTTGGGGGGGTGGTGGTGGGAGGAGTTGAGAGATTGGGATTGGCATGTAAACATTTATATGTATAAAATAGATAACCAATAAGAACCTGCTGTATAAAAATATAAAATAAAATTCAAAATTAAAAAGAAATAAAATTTAAAAAATAAAACAGAAAAAACAATTATTCCCTTCACATACATGTATTTATATGAATAAATTATTTCCATGCTTATATCTGTAAATACAAAAAAGAGGAATAAAATCTACCTTGAACCAAAAACGAAAAAGAGAAAAAAAAAAAAAACAGAACCCACCAGTTACTCAGAGGAAAACCGTATCAGGGCACTTGCTCCAGTTGTAAACAATTCTGAAGTTGGTCAGTGGTGGGGAATCGTCTCCTATTCAGCCAGCAGCCCCCACACAACAAGCGTCCTCATTGCAAAGCTGGGGCACCGTGCCGAGGCATCTGTGAGTAAACGTGAGCTGAGCCCCAGGCCAGTTGCTGCTGAACTGTTCCCACCCTTCCCAGGTAAAACACCTGAATATATACAAGGACTTGAAAGCCTAGAGGAAGGGCCATGGAGCCACACGAGTGACAGCATGCCAGCTGACTTGGTGCCTGCAGGCCAGCCAGGATGGTCCTGGCCCTGGGTGCTCTTCTGGAAGATTTCCATTTCCCTGCCTGAGATACCCGTCCTGTCCCTGCCCCCACTGCTTTTTTCCTTCCTCACCTCTGCCCAGGGAGAAATTCCAGCAGCAGGTATGGGTGACACATCCTCTTCTTTAGCAGGTGGCAGCCTGGCAACTGCTGCAGAAAGTCCAGCAGAGCCCCACTCACACTGGGCCACCCACAAAGCCGTGGCCTCTCACTCCCTCCCACCAGCCCAGCCCCGAGACTGCTGACAGGGCAGAGAAAATGGCGTCAGGCACAGCTGCAGGGGCTCTTGCTGCCTGGAGTGGTATTTATATTGATCTCAACCCAGGCACACCTGGGGAGGGCTGGCCGGCACGGTAAGGCTGCCCAGGTCAGCCAATCATCACCCCTCAGGGGCTCACAGTTGCAGAAAATGGAACTTGCTGAACCGGCCAGGTCCAAGGAACAGGTGTGGGCTCCTGAGAGTCAGGATAGACAAGGGGCTGCAGCTTTGGCTTGCTTTCTAATCATTTTATCTGGCCCATGAGTGGGAGACAACTTCAAGAAAACCCTCTCCTAATGAGAGGAACCCAGGAGTCAGGGAGAGGAGGGGGTGGGTGGTGGTTGGAGACAGAGACCTGGTGCCCTGGGTGCAGTGGAAGTCTCTGGAAGACCAGGTGGAGGGAGGCCACACAGAGTGATGCCCAGGGTCACAGACCTGTCGGAGCTGCTGTTTGTTAGTTCAAGTCCTGCTCTGAGGTGCTCTGTGTCAGCTCTGAGCGACAGGTGAGCTGGGGGTGCTCTTCAATGAGGGCTATGTGCACGGTTCCTGTGTGCCCAGCCCTGCCACGGTACCTGCAAGGGTAACTCTGTATCCTGGGAAGGGCCTGACCATGAGAGCCCCGTGGGCTGGGTTGGGGGTGGGGTACCTGCCCAGGAGAGCTCCATATCCTGGGATTGGCCTGACCACGAGAGCCCCATGGGCTGCTGGGGACCTGGTAAAGGATGTCAGGACAGTCAGTGAAGCCACCGAGGATATACCTCCAGTTGCTCCTGATTCCTACACCCTGCTGGTCATTCTACCAACCACCAGGACATGGTATTCTGTATTAGTCTTCAATGATGCCTTCTTTTGTATTCCATTAGTCCCAGAGTCACAAGAAATTTTGGCTTGTGAGCGGCAGGACTCAACATACAACTAAAACAATACTTCCGGGCCGTCTTGCCCCAAGGGTTCAAAAATTCCCACACCATCTTTGGGGAAAGCTTAGCTAAAGACCGAAAAGTTCTACCTCTGGAAAAGGAAACCCTCCTTCAATATGCAGATGACATTCTGATCGCCAGCCCTACTAAGGAGGCCTCTGAACTACCAAGCCAATAAAGGATAGAAGTTGTCCAAGAAAAAGCTCAAATATCACAGACTGCGGTGACCTGCCTGGGCTTCATTCTCACAGAAGGTCAGAGAAGCCCATCCCAGGAAAGGGAAGAAACCATTTGCAGCCTTACCCCTTTCTAAAACTAGAAGACAGCTTAGGGGTTCCTGGGGAGGCCAGGGTTTGCTGCTTCTGGATCCCTAACTACAGTCTACTAGCTGGGCCTCTATATGAAACACTGAAAGGAAAAGATGATGATCCTTTTGAACAGAATCCAGAAGTGGCCTTTCAAGAATGGAAAGAGCAGTCAATTCAGACCCTTGCCCTGGAACTCCCTAATTGAGCTAAACCCTTTGACCTTTACATTCCCGGTGAAAGGTGAATCGCCATTGGAGAATTAGTGTAAAAACTGGGACCACTTGAAATGGAACAATGCAAGAATGCCATCCAGGTAGGATAAACTACAGTCACCAAGGGGCTTGGCCCACTGCCACATCTGGCCAAGATACTGGCGGTATCTAAAAACCTGGAAATCAGCAGCCCAAAAGGCCACCTCCCTCCTAAGGGAAAAGGACCCCACGTGGTGATCCTAATCACCAACCATGCCCTGAAGTTGCAGGGTTCGCTCCGTGGGCACACCGACCTCGAGTGAGGAGGCCCTCCAACTCCAACATCCAGAGAGATAACCGGGGGCAACAGGGCACCATGACGACTCGTGTGAACATCACTTGACCTGGAGTTTCTCTCATAAAACAACAATAGTGTGTCCCGAAGGAGTAGACTACTGTTTGCAGGACTTACTGCACCCGGAGGGGAGCTAATAATCTTGGCGGGGGAACCGTATATCACACTGTCACCATAGAAAAGCCTACAGACACCGTGATGATGGTGGCCAATAAGACCGGCTGGACTCCTGTTTACTTCAAAAGGCTGTTGACTCAGTGGCCATCATGGTCCTTGATCACCACTGACCCTGGACTGTCTGGGAGTTGAGCAGGCAGGGCTCTGACACCTGGTGCTGTTTTTATGTTAATTCAGGGGCTTAATTGAAGAAAGAGCAGACTACTGGTCAGAGCATCTAGGCTGGCAGAAACGGTCAGCCTAAGGTGGCCGAACAAATGTGGGGCGGGGTGAAATCGGCCCCCACAGCGTCTCTGCACATCTCTTTCCTGGACCCTTAAAGGTCATTAGAATCTATAATACTTCCAATGCTGGTGCTCAGGTGGACGAGCAGGGAGGCAGGGGTCCTGGGGCCAATCAACGTCACCTGGAGGCTTCTGGGGAGAAGTTCTGACCCTCGTCCCCTGGTATGAGGGCTCCCAACTCAGCACTCAGCAGTTACAGAAGAAGGGTCTGCACCCTCAGCACTCCAAGAATGAGGAACGGGACAAAAGGCAGAAGAGGGGTTTGTCCCCAGCAAAGCCCATTAAAAATCCCTGGGAGATAAAAATAGAATCTGGGCAATAAAGTCAAGTCTGACCTTTTTTATCCTTTGTGCTTTGTCTAATTTCACGTGCTCTTAGGGTCCCGCATGCAGAGGTTCCACACCCGGCACTTCAGACCAGATTTCCTAGTGCAGAATGGCTGGGTCGACACCTCAGCTCCTGGGGCCCAGTGCAGACTCCGAGATATAGAGCCTGAGCTGCAGCCAACCCGGTCCTCGAGAGCTCCGCCCCCTCCCTCCCACTGACTCTCACAGGATCTCTACACAGCAGCCCAGCCCACAGCCCACGGGGTAGTGCATGCTCTCACCTCTCCATTCTCTGATCAAAATATAAAGTTTCCTTTGCTTGTGAACCAAACTCAGTCTCGATCTGTTGGCCCCAGTGACACTGGGCAGGGGGACACTTGTTGGGGTCCACTCTGGAGGATCAGTAACAGAAATTGAGACTATTGTAACTTCAATGAACAGATGTGTGAGCCAAACTGTACTTAACATAGAACAGTGTATAAGGCTCGGGTAAAATAAGATGTTTCTAACACTTCCATTTGATATTTCCATCACTTTATTATAAGCAAGTTCAGTGAAAAGGTTTGTCTTATTTGTCAGGTCAATATTAGAGAAATGAAGTGATTTCTTTCCAAGGATGTACATCTAATAATCTTGGTTAAAGCTTCAATCTTGTTTTAAATTCTTTTCCATTGAAAATGATACCTCTCTTTCAGCTCCCCCATTTCTGAGAAGTATAAAATCTTATAATTTATTATTACCAAAGGGGAAAGGTGGGAGGAGGGATAAATTAACAGTTTGGAATTAACACATACACACTGCTATGTATAAAATAGATCATCAACAAGGAACTACTGTATAGCACAGGGAACTACACTCAATATTTTGCAATAACCTATAAGGGGAAATAATCGGAAAAAGAATAGATATTTTTATTGACATCATCTATCAATGACAGTTAAAGTGTAACCTAAGGGAAGCCGGTGGTGAGTGCTTCTGACCCTGAAGACTTCAATCATCTAAAGTTTGGACTCTGCCTACTTCCCAAGGCCCTTAATGAACATATGTGTAGCCGTAGCTTAAAAAACTCCCCAGTTTGGGTTTCGGGGAGACACTGATTTTGAAAAAGCCCTGGTGTTCTCCTTACATGAATGGGACTCTTCCTACTGCTAAAACATGTCTGTCACACCCAGAGGATGGTATACCATCTGATCGGGAAGAGTTTGGAAAAGGCATCTCATCTCCTCATCTCCTGGTGCTCGGGTTCACCCCTCCAGCGTCTTTACTAACAGTCTCCCCACTTGGAGATGTCAGGACTGTCAACATCCTGTTGCGTACAGTTTGGAATTTGTCCAGAGGATGAAGCGGAAGGATGAGGAACAATGAGAGACAAGTCCTAGGTGTTCAGACAGGCACATGTCACTCTAATTTCCAATCAGGAAGACGAATTGACCAAAGGCTAGGGTTGCCCATGGAAACAGTATAGGGCTTGAGGAAATCCCACTGCTTTGTGGCCAGTTCCCATAAACACAAGTTGAACAATGGAACTCAGGGGCAGTAAAATTCACGAAACTGCAGAGTTGAAAATATCTATCACTGAAAAATGTCTTGAGGAAAGTCAGAGAAAAGGATTGGTAAGCAAGGGAGAATGGCAGGAAAGGGATTTGAGGAGGTAGAAAGGACTCGCCATTAAGCACAAGAAAAGGGGCTGAACATTGCCAACATTGCAGTTGGCCAAAAAGGCTGTATGCGTTTTTTTCTGTATATACTCAAGAAAAGGGCATACACTTTTTTAGCCAACCAAACAGGTGGGCACTGGAAATCAATACTACAAAAGATATCACTTCGCATCAGTCAGAAGAGCCATCCTCATAAAGTGTAAACACCAGAAATGCAGGACAGGGCAAGGAGAAGAGGGAGCCCTGTGAGGCTTATAGTGGAAATGTATATTGCCAACGGCCATTCTGGAGAAGTGTATTGTGTTTACTAAAGCATCTAAAAAATGAGCTACAGAGCATAGGGCACTTGCACTCATGGGCGTATATCTTGGGAAAAACAAAAATCGAGAGGACACAGGCACCCTAATGTTTACTGCCTCTCTGTTTAAAAGATCCTCGACTAAGATATAACTTCAATGTCTCTGGAGGGAAAAAATGGATAGAGATGTGGTACTTATGTAGAGTGGAATATTACTCAGCCTGGAAATCAATGAAATATGGCCAGTTGTAACAACTCCGGAGGAGTTACGTATGATCATTCTAAGTGACATAATTCAAAAAGACAATGACACGTATCATAAGATATCACTTAAAGGTGGAATCCAAAATGGCTACACATGAAATAAATTACAAAACAAAAACATAGTCAAATATGTAGAAAACACGCGTAAGGCTGCTAAACGGGAAAGGTGGGGAGGGGTGAGGCATCATCCAGGAGGTTGAAATTAGCAAAGATACCATTTCAAATACCAAACTGATAATCAACAAGGCCTACATGGTAGCTAAAAGAACTGCACTCAGCACACTCAAGTCACCGGAAAAGAATATCTATGACTGGTAAGAATCTGAAAAAGAATTTATTGATGTCTCTCTGTACGTGAATCAAGTGGATGTACAGCAGCAAGAAACAGAGCTTTGAAAATCAGCTGTAACCAATATAGTAATAAATTGAAAAAAATAAACGACAGAGAGACAGAGAAAACCTCTTACAACTTTTCCTCAGGGACGGTGATGCAACATGGATTGAACACATCTAGACCCACAGCAGGATGAGACATAAGGCTGGAAACTGTTCGCGCTAAGAGAAATGTGAGGTTGGGTGAGGAAATGCACACCCTTTAAAGTAATATTACCTGGTACCCATTCAATGGGTCCCAAATCTGCAGGTTCAAGGAATCTTCCTACAGCTAAAACATGCATGGAAAACCCAGAGGACTGTACACCATGTGATCGGGAGATGTGTCTAAAATGCACCTCATTTATCCTCTCCTGGTGCTCCTGTTCATCATTCCAGCCACGTTACTTAGAATCTCCCCACTTAGAGAATCAGCACATTTCAACTTCTGTTTCACACATTTTGCAAATTGTGAGGAGGATGAACGGGAAGAGGGGGAACCAATGAGAGAATAGTTGTAGGGGTTTGGACGGGCACATGTCACTCTAATTTCCCATTAAGAATAAGAATTAAAAAAAGGCTCAGCCCGCCTCGCCGGAGCCAAAATAGGGCCTGAAGCAATCCTGCGGCTTTGAGGCCAGCTCACAAAAGAGCAACTTAAAAACTGGAGCTCAGGGTCACTGCAATTCACAAACCTGCAGAGTTATAAATGAAAACTAACGTCCAAAAATATGTTGAGGTAAGGCAAAGAAGAGGATCTGAATGCAAGACAGAATTGCAAGAAACAGATTTCAAGAGATAGATTGGACTCGTCTTTAAAGCACATGAAAAGCGGCATAATTTCGACAATGATGCAGTTGGCCCAAAAGGGAGTATGCGTTTTTTCCTGAATATATCCAGGAAAAAAGGCATACGCACTTTATGGGCAACCAAGCAAGCAAGCAATGCAAATGTGCACAACAAAGAAGTCTCATTTCCCACCGGTCAAAAGGGCCATCCGAAAAAATTGTAAAAACCAGAAATGCAGGACAAGCCATGGAGAACAGGGAGCCTTTATACGCTGATGGACAGTGTGTGAACTGCCGAGAGCCACTCTGGAGAAGTGTATGGTGGTTCCTAAATCATCTAAAAAACAGAGCTACAGAGCATAAGGCACTTCCAATCACGGGAGTATATCTAGGGAAGTCTAAAAATCAACAAGACACAAGCACACCGCAGTTTAGGGCTACTCTGTTTACAAGAACCTCAACTTCAGTACACCTTAAATATCCCAGGAAAGAGAACAATGGATAAAGAAAATGTGGTACTTATGTACAATGGAATATCTCTTCACCATGAAATCAATGTAATAAGGCTAGTAGAAGGATAAAGAGTGGATTTAGGTCCGATAATACTACTTGAAATAAGTCAAACAGAAAAAGAAACATATCATAAGATATCACTTATAGAGGGAGGATAAATATGGCTGCACAAAAAATGAATTACAAAACAGAACAGTGTCTCACATTTAGAAAACACACTTATGTCAGCTTAAGGGGAAAGGAGAGGTGGGGTGATGCAGAAAACCAGAGTTTGAAATTAGCACAGATACCGTTCAATAAACCAAATAGGTATTAGACAAGATCTACACCTTGCTCAATGAACTGGCCTCAACACACCCTATACACCGCAGAGAAATATATCTGAGTAATAAGAATCTTAAAACCCATGTATTGATATATCTCCATAAGGGAATCAAGTGTGTGCAGAGTGGCACAAACACAGCAGTGAAAATGAGCTAAACCCCATTATAGAAATAAATTTTAAAACCAAAACGCAGAAACAATGAAAGAGAGAAAAATTCTTACAAAATTCGCTCAGGGGTGTGATGCAACCTGG
Organism: Orcinus orca; assembly: GCF_937001465.1. Classification (NCBI taxonomy): domain Eukaryota; kingdom Metazoa; phylum Chordata; class Mammalia; order Artiodactyla; family Delphinidae; genus Orcinus; species Orcinus orca. The sequence goes on along the minus strand of NC_064560.1, from coordinate 43,966,666 downwards.
AATGACCACATATAAACCCACAGCTGGATAAGACATAAGGCTGGACACTTGGGGCTGAGAGGATTGGTGAGCTTTGGTGAGCAACTGCCGAAAGTTTAATGCAATACTTCATGCTACTCATTCCAAGGGTCCCAACACTCCAGGTTGAAGGGAATCTTCCTACAGCTAAACCATGCATGGGAAATCCAGCAGATGGTATACCATATGATCGGGAAGGGTTTCTAAAACGCACCTCATTTTCCTCTCTTGGGGCTCTGGATCAACATTCCAGCCACTTTACTAACAACATCCCCACATGGAGAGTCAATGCCTTTAAGTTCCGGTATCGCACAGTCTGCAGTTAGTGCGGAGGATGAATGGGAATAGGGGGAACCAGTGAGAAAATAGCTGTAGCGGTTTCAATGGGCACATGTCACTCTAATTTCACATAGGAAGAAGAATTAACCATAGGCACAGCAAGGTGCCCCAGAAGAAGAATAGGGCCTGAAGAAATCCTGTGGATATGAGGCAAGATCACAAAAATAAGAGCTGAAAAATGGAACTAAGGGAAACTGCAATTCAAAAACCTGCAGAGTTATACAGGCCAACTATTTTCCAAAAGTATATTGAGGTAAGGCTATGAAGAGGCACTGACAGCAAGGCAGAATTGCAGGAAACCGATTTCAGGAGGTAGACTGGAATTGCATCGAAAACTTATGAAAAGACTCAGAACATCGACAATCATGCACTTGGCCAAAAAGGGCGTATGCGTTTCTTCCTGAATATATTCAGGAAGAAACGCATACGCCCTTTCTGGCCAACCAAGCAAGCTTGCAAAGAAATCTTCACTACAATGAAGTCTCACTGCCCCCCAGTCAAAAGGGCCATCTGAAAAAAGTGTAAAATCCAGAAAGGCAGGACAGGCCATGGAGAACTGGGAGCCTTGTTATGCTGATGGGCGGGATGTAAATTGCCAACAGCCACTCTGGAGAAGTGTATGGTGTTTCCTGAAACATCTAAAAAACAAAGCAACAGAGCCTAGGGAACTTCCACTTATGGTCCTATAGCTTAGGGAAATGAAAATCAAAAAGACACAGCCACCCCAAAGTTTGGGACGGCTCTGTTTACAAGAACCTCGTTTACGGTACAAGTTCAATATCGCAGAAAGCGAAAAATGGATAAAGAAGATGTGGTACTTACGTACAATGCAATATCACTCAGCAATGAAATCTATGTCATCAGGCCCGTAGCAGCATAATGAGTGGATTCAGGTACGATGATTCTAAGTGAAATAAGTCACACAGAAAAAGAAACATCATAAGATATCACTACTACACGGAATGTAAACTTGGCTACACAGGAACTGAATTACAAAACAGAACAGGGTCTCAAATGTAGAAAACCAACTTATGCTTGCTTAAGGGGAAAGGTGAGTTGGGGTGCTGCATAAAACCAGAGATTGAAATTAGCACAGATACCGTTCCATAAGCCAAATATGTAATAGGCAAGAGCTACTCCTTGCTCAATGAAGTGGACACAACACCCCATATTAAACGCCTAACAATATACCTGACTAGGAAGAATCTTAAAACCTATGGATTTATATGTCTCTGAAAGAGAATCAAGCGTGTGTACAGCGGCATAATTGCAGCAGTGATAGGATTGGTGAGGTTCGGTGAGCAAATGCAGACCCTTTGAAGTCATATTGCATGGTACCCATTCCATGGGTCTCAACTCTCCAGGTTTAAGGGATTCTTCCTTCAGGTAAAACATGCATGTGGAACCCAGAGTATGATCCACAGTGTGATCGGGAAACGTATTGAAATGTGTCTCAGTTTTTGTCCCCTGGTACTCGGGTGCAACATTCCAGATGCTTTAGTAACACTCTCCCCACTTGGAGAGTCAGAGCCTTTAAACTCCTGTTTGGCCCAGTTTGCAATTTCTGTGGAAAATGAACAGGAATAGGGAGAACCAATGAGAGACTAGCTGGAGGTGTCTGGACGGGCAAATTTAACTCTCATTTCCCACGAGGAAGAGGAATTAACCAAAGGCTCAGCGTGCCATGCCGGAACCACACTAGGGCCTGAAGCAATCCTGCGGTGTTGCGGCCAGCTCACAAGAAAGCGAGTTGAAGAAAGGAGCTAGGGGCACTGTAATTCACAAACCTGCAGAGTTATAAATGACAGCTATCGTCCAAAAATATATTGAAGTGAGGCTGCCAAGAGGACTTGAAAGTGGGGCAGAATTGCATGAAACCGATTTCAGGAGGTAGACTGGAATTGCATGTAAAGCATAGGAACAGAGGCAGAACGTCCACAATGATGCACTTGGCCAAAAAGGACGTATGCGTTTTTTCCTGAATATATTCAGGAAAAAACGCATACGTCCTTTTTGGCCAACCAAGCAAGCTTGCAAAGGAAATCTGCACTACAATGAAGTCTAACTGCCCCCCGGTCAAAAGGGCCATCTGAAAAAAGTGTAAAATCCAGAAAGGCAGCACAGGCCATGGAGAACTGGGAGCCTTGTTATGCTGATGGGCGGGATGTAAATTGCCAACAGCCACTCTGGAGAAGTGTATGGTATTTCCTGAAACATCTAAAAAACAAAGCAACAGAGCCTAGGGCACTTCCACTTATGGTTCTATAGCTTAGGGAAATTAAAATCAAAAAGACACAGCCACCCCAAAGTTTGGGACGACTCTGTTTACAAGAACCTCGTTTACGGTACAAGTTCAATATCGCAGAAATCGAAAAATGAATAAAGAAGTTGTGGAACTTACGTACAATGCAATATCACTCAGCAATGAAATCTATGTCATCAGGCCCTTAGCAGCATAATGAGTGGATTCAGGTACGATGATTCTAAGTGAAATAAGTCACACAGAAAAAGAAACATCATAAGGTATCCCTACTACACGGAATGTAAACTTGGCTACACAGGAACTGAATTACAAAACAGAACAGGGACTCAAATGTAGAAAACCAATTTATGCTTGATTAAGGGGAAAGGTGAGTTGGGGTGCTGCATAAAACCAGAGATTGAAATTAGCACAGATACCGTTCCATAAGCCAAATATGTAATAGGCAAAACCTACTCCTTGCTCAACGAAGTGGACTCAACACCCCATATTAAACGCCTAAGAATATACCTGACTACTAAGAATCTTAAAACCTATGGATTTATATGTCTCTGAAAGAGAATCAAGCGTGTGTACAGCGGCATAAACACAGCAGTGATAGGATTGGTGAGGTTCGGTGAGCAAATGCAGACCCTTTGAAGTCATATTGCATGGTACCCATTCCATGGGTCTCAACTCTCCAGGTTTAAGGGATTCTTCCCTCAGCTAAAACATGCATGTGGAACCCAGAGTATGATCCGTGTGATCGGGAAACGTGTTCAAATGTGTCTCAGTTTTCATCCCCTGGTACTCGGGTGCAACATTCCAGATGCTTTACTAACACTCTCCCCACTTGGAGAGTCAGTGCCTTTAACCTCCTGTTTGGCCCAGTTTGCAATTTCTGCGGAAAATGAACAGGAATAGGGAGAAACAATGAGAGACTAGCTGGAGGTGTCTGGACGGGCAAATTATCTCTCATTTCCCACCAGGAAGAGGAATTAACCAAAGGCTCAGCGTGCCGTGCCGGAACCACACTAGGGCCTGAAGCAATCCTGCGGTGTTGTGGCCAGCTCACAAGAAAGCGAGTTGAAGAAAGGAGCTCAGGGGCACTGTCATTCACAAACCTGAAGAGTTATAAATGACAGCTATCGTCCAAAAATATATTGAAGTTAGGCTGCTAAGAGGACTTGGAAGTACGGCAGAATTGCAGGAAACCGATTTCAGGAGGTAGACTGGAATTGCATGTAAAACCTAGGAAAAGAGTCAGAACGTCCACAATGATGCACTTGGCCAAAAAGGGCGTATGCGTTTTTTCCTGAATATATTCAGGAAAAAACGCATACGCCCTTTTTGGCCAACCAAGCAAGCTTGCAAAGGAAATCTGCACTAAAATGAAGTCTCACTGCCCCCCGGTCAAAAGGGCCATCTGAAAAAAGTGTAAAATCCAGAAAGGCAGCACAGGCCATGGAGAACTGGGAGCCTTGTTATGCTGATGGGCGGGATGTAAATTGCCAACAGCCACTCTGGAGAAGTGTATGGTATTTCCTGAAACATCTAAAAAACAAAGCAACAGAGCCTAGGGCACTTCCACTTATGGTTCTATAGCTTAGGGAAATTAAAATCAAAAAGACACAGCCACCCCAAAGTTTGGGACGACTCTGTTTACAAGAACCTCGTTTACGGTACAAGTTCAATATCGCAGAAATCGAAAAATGGATAAAGAAGTTGTGGAACTTACGTACAATGCAATATCACGCAGCAATGAAATCTATGTCATCAGGCCCGTAGCAGCATAATGAGTGGATTCAGGTACGATGATGCTAAGTGAAATAAGTCACACAGAAAAAGAAACATCATAAGATATCACTACTACGCGGAATGTAAACTTGGCTACACAGGAACTGAATTACAAAACAGAACAGGGTCTCAAATGTAGAAAACCAATTTATGCTTGCTTAAGGGGAAAGGTGAGTTGGGGTGCTGCATAAAACCAGAGATTGAAATTAGCACAGATACCGTTCCATAAGCCAAATATGTAATAGGCAAAAGCTACTCCTTGCTCAACGAAGTGGACTCAACACCCCATATTAAACGCCTAAGAATATACCTGACTAGTAAGAATCTTAAAACCTATGGATTTATATGTCTCTGAAAGAGAATCAAGCGTGTGTACAGCAGCATAAATGCAGCAGTGATAGGATTGGTGAGGTTCGGTGAGCAAATGCAGACCCTTTGAAGTCATATTGCATGGTACCCATTCCATGGGTCTCAACTCTCCAGGTTTAAGGGATTCTTCCTTCAGGTAAAACATGCATGTGGAACCCAGAGTATGATCCACAGTGTGATCGGGAAACGTATTGAAATGTGTCTCAGTTTTCGTCCCCTGGTACTCGGGTGCAACATTCCAGACTCTTTAGTAACACTCTCCCCACTTGGAGAGTCAGAGCCTTTAACCTCCTGTTTGGCCCAGTTTGCAATTTCTGCGGCAAATGAACAGGAATAGGGAGAACTAATGAGAGACTAGCTGGAGGTGTCTGGACGGGCAAATTTAACTCTCATTTCCCAACAGGAAGAGGAATTAACCAAAGGCTCAGCGTGCCATGCCGGAACCACACTAGGGCCTGAAGCAATCCTGCGGTGTTGCGGCCAGCTCACAAGAAAGCGAGTTGAAGAAAGGAGCTAGGGGCACTGTAATTCACAAACCTGCAGAGTTATAAATGACAGCTATTGTCCAAAAATATATTGAAGTGAGGCTGACAAGAGGACTTGAAAGCGGGGCAGAATTGCAGGAAACCGATTTCAGGAGGTAGACTGGAATTGCATGTAAAGCAGAGGAAAAGAGGCAGAACGTCCACAATGATGCACTTGGACAAAAAGGGCGTATGCGTTTTCTCCTGAATATATTCAGGAAAAAACGCATACGCCCTTTTTGGCCAACCAAGCAAGCTTGCAAAGGAAATCTGCATTACAATGAAGTCTCACTGCCCCCCGGTCAAAAGGGCCATCTGAAAAAAGTGTAAAATCCAGAAAGGCAGGACAGGCCATGGAGAACTGGGAGTCTTGTTATGCTGATGGGCGGGATGTAAATTGCCAACAGCCACTCTGGAGAAGTGTATGGTGTTTCCTGAAACATCTAAAAAACAAAGCAACACAGCCTAGGGCACTTCCACTTATCGTCCTATAGCTTAGGGAAATTAAAATAAAAAAGACAGAGCCACCCCAAAGTTTAGGCTAGCTGTTTTTACAAGAACCTCCTTTACGGTACAAGTTCAATATTGCAGAAAGCGAAAAATGGATAAAGACGTCGTGGTACTTACGTACAATGCAATATCATTCAGCAATGAAATCTATGTCATCAGGCTCATAGCAGCATAATGAGTGGATTCAGGTACGATGATTCTAAGTGAAATAAGTCACACAGAAAAAGAAACATCATAAGATATCACTACTACACGGAATGTAAACTTGGCTACCCAGGAACTGAATTACAAAACAGAACAGGGTCTCAAATGTAGAAAACCAACGTATGCATGCTTAAGGGGAAAGGTGAGTTGGGGTGCTGCATAAAACCAGAGATTGAAATTAGCACAGATACCGTTCCATAAGCCAAATATGTAATAGACAAGAGCTACTCCTTGCTAAACGAAGTGGACTCAACACCCCATATTAAACGCCTAAGAATATACCTGACTAGTAAGAATCTTAAAACCTATGGATTTATATGTCTCTGAAAGAGAATCAAGCGTGTGTACAGTGGCATAAATGCAGCAGTGATAGGATTGGTGAGGTTCGGTGAGCAAATGCAGACCCTTTGAAGTCATATTGCATGGTACCCATTCCATGGGTCTCAACTCTCCAGGTTTAAGGGATTCTTCCTTCAGCTAAAACATGCATGTGGAACCCAGAGTATGATCCGTGTGATCGGGAAACGTGTTCAAATGTGTCTCACTTTTCATCCCCTGGTACTCGGGTGCAACATTCCAGATGCTTTACTAACACTCTCCCCACTTGGAGAGTCAGTGCCTTTAACCTCCTGTTTGGCCCAGTTTGCAATTTCTGCGGAAAATGAACAGGAATAGGGAGAACCAATGAGAGACTAGCTGGAGGTGTCTGGACGGGCAAATTTAACTCTCATTTCCCACCAGGAAGAGGAATTAACCAAAGGCTCAGCGTACCGTGCCGGAACCACACTAGGGCCTGAAGCAATCCTGCGGTGTTGCGGCCAGCTCACAAGAAAGCGAGTTGAAGAAAGGAGCTCAGGGGCACTGTCATTCACAAACCTGAAGAGTTATAAATGACAGCTATCGTCCAAAAATATATTGAAGTAAGGCTGCTAAGAGGACTTGGAAGTGCGGCAGAATTGCAGGAAACCGATTTCAGGAGGTAGACTGGAATTGCATGTAAAACCTAGGAAAAGAGGCAGAACGTCCACAATGATGCACTTGGCCAAAAAGGGCGTATGCGTTTTTTCCTGAATATATTCAGGAAAAAACGCATACGCCCTTTTTGGCCAACCAAGCAAGCTTGCAAAGGAAATCTGCACTAAAATGAAGTCTCACTGCCCCCCGGTCAAAAGGGCCATCTGAAAAAAGTGTAAAATCCAGAAAGGCAGGACAGGCCATGGAGAACTGGGAGCCTTGTTATGCTGATGGGTGGGATGTAAATTGCCAAGAGCCACTCTGGAGAAGTGTATGGTGTTTCCTGAAACATCTAAAAAACAAAACAACAGAGCCTAGGCCACTTCCACTTATGGTCCTATAGCTTAGAGAAATTAAAATAAAAAAGACAGAGCCACCCCAAAGTGTAGGCCGGCTCTTTTTACAAGAACCTCCTTTACGGTACAAGTTCAATATCGCAGAAAGCGAAAAATGGATAAAGACGTCGTGGTACTTACATACAATGCAATATCATTCAGCAATGAAATCTATGTCATCAGGCCCGTAGCAGCATAATGAGTGGATTCAGGTACGATGATTCTAAGTGAAATAAGTCACACAGAAAAAGAAACATCATAAGATATCACTACTACACGGAATGTAAACTTGGCTATACAGGAACTGAATTACAAAACAGAACAGGGTCTCAAATGTAGAAAACCAACGTATGCTTGCTTAAGGGGAAAGGTGAGTTGGGGTGCTGCATAAAACCAGAGATTGAAATTAGCACAGATACCGTTCCATAAGCCAAATATGTAATAGACAAGAGCTACTCCTTGCTCAACGAAGTGGACTCAACACCCCATATTAAACGCCTAAGAATATACCTGACTAGTAAGAATCTTAAAACCTATGGATTTATATGTCTCTGAAAGAGAATCAAGCGTGTGTACAGCAGCATAAATGCAGCAGTGATAGGATTGGTGAGGTTCGGTGAGCAAATGCAGACCCTTTGAAGTCATATTGCATGGTACCCATTCCATGGGTCTCAACTCTCCAGGTTTAAGGGATTCTTCCTTCAGGTAAAACATGCATGTGGAACCCAGAGTATGATCCACAGTGTGATCGGGAAACGTATTGAAATGTGTCTCAGTTTTCGTCCCCTGGTACTCGGGTGCAACATTCCAGACTCTTTAGTAACACTCTCCCCACTTGGAGAGTCAGAGCCTTTAACCTCCTGTTTGGCCCAGTTTGCAATTTCTGCGGCAAATGAACAGGAATAGGGAGAACTAATGAGAGACTAGCTGGAGGTGTCTGGACGGGCAAATTTAACTCTCATTTCCCAACAGGAAGAGGAATTAACCAAAGGCTCAGCGTGCCATGCCGGAACCACACTAGGGCCTGAAGCAATCCTGCGGTGTTGCGGCCAGCTCACAAGAAAGCGAGTTGAAGAAAGGAGCTAGGGGCACTGTAATTCACAAACCTGCAGAGTTATAAATGACAGCTATTGTCCAAAAATATATTGAAGTGAGGCTGACAAGAGGACTTGAAAGCGGGGCAGAATTGCAGGAAACCGATTTCAGGAGGTAGACTGGAATTGCATGTAAAGCAGAGGAAAAGAGGCAGAACGTCCACAATGATGCACTTGGACAAAGAGGGCGTATGCGTTTTCTCCTGAATATATTCAGGAAAAAACGCATACGCCCTTTTTGGCCAACCAAGCAAGCTTGCAAAGGAAATCTGCATTACAATGAAGTCTCACTGCCCCCCGGTCAAAAGGGCCATCTGAAAAAAGTGTAAAATCCAGAAAGGCAGGACAGGCCATGGAGAACTGGGAGTCTTGTTATGCTGATGGGCGGGATGTAAATTGCCAACAGCCACTCTGGAGAAGTGTATGGTGTTTCCTGAAACATCTAAAAAACAAAGCAACACAGCCTAGGGCACTTCCACTTATGGTCCTATAGCTTAGGGAAATTAAAATAAAAAAGACAGAGCCACCCCAAAGTTTAGGCTAGCTGTTTTTACAAGAACCTCCTTTACGGTACAAGTTCAATATTGCAGAAAGCGAAAAATGGATAAAGACGTCGTGGTACTTACGTACAATGCAATATCATTCAGCAATGAAATCTATGTCATCAGGCTCATAGCAGCATAATGAGTGGATTCAGGTACGATGATTCTAAGTGAAATAAGTCACACAGAAAAAGAAACATCATAAGATATCACTACTACACGGAATGTAAACTTGGCTACCCAGGAACTGAATTACAAAACAGAACAGGGTCTCAAATGTAGAAAACCAACGTATGCATGCTTAAGGGGAAAGGTGAGTTGGGGTGCTGCATAAAACCAGAGATTGAAATTAGCACAGATACCGTTCCATAAGCCAAATATGTAATAGACAAGAGCTACTCCTTGCTAAACGAAGTGGACTCAACACCCCATATTAAACGCCTAAGAATATACCTGACTAGTAAGAATCTTAAAACCTATGGATTTATATGTCTCTGAAAGAGAATCAAGCGTGTGTACAGTGGCATAAATGCAGCAGTGATAGGATTGGTGAGGTTCGGTGAGCAAATGCAGACCCTTTGAAGTCATATTGCATGGTACCCATTCCATGGGTCTCAACTCTCCAGGTTTAAGGGATTCTTCCTTCAGGTAAAACATGCATGTGGAACCCAGAGTATGATCCGTGTGATCGGGAAACGTGTTCAAATGTGTCTCAGTTTTCATCCCCTGGTACTCGGGTGCAACATTCCAGATGCTTTACTAACACTCTCCCCACTTGGAGAGTCAGTGCCTTTAACCTCCTGTTTGGCCCAGTTTGCAATTTCTGCGGAAAATGAACAGGAATAGGGAGAACCAATGAGAGACTAGCTGGAGGTGTCTGGACGGGCAAATTTAACTCTCATTTCCCACCAGGAAGAGGAATTAACCAAAGGCTCAGCGTACCGTGCCGGAACCACACTAGGGCCTGAAGCAATCCTGCGGTGTTGCGGCCAGCTCACAAGAAAGCGAGTTGAAGAAAGGAGCTCAGGGGCACTGTCATTCACAAACCTGAAGAGTTATAAATGACAGCTATCGTCCAAAAATATATTGAAGTAAGGCTGCTAAGAGGACTTGGAAGTGCGGCAGAATTGCAGGAAACCGATTTCAGGAGGTAGACTGGAATTGCATGTAAAACCTAGGAAAAGAGGCAGAACGTCCACAATGATGCACTTGGCCAAAAAGGGCGTATGCGTTTTTTCCTGAATATATTCAGGAAAAAACGCATACGCCCTTTTTGGCCAACCAAGCAAGCTTGCAAAGGAAATCTGCACTAAAATGAAGTCTCACTGCCCCCCGGTCAAAAGGGCCATCTGAAAAAAGTGTAAAATCCAGAAAGGCAGGACAGGCCATGGAGAACTGGGAGCCTTGTTATGCTGATGGGTGGGATGTAAATTGCCAAGAGCCACTCTGGAGAAGTGTATGGTGTTTCCTGAAACATCTAAAAAACAAAACAACAGAGCCTAGGCCACTTCCACTTATGGTCCTATAGCTTAGAGAAATTAAAATAAAAAAGACAGAGCCACCCCAAAGTTTAGGCCGGCTCTTTTTACAAGAACCTCCTTTACGGTACAAGTTCAATATCGCAGAAAGCGAAAAATGGATAAAGACGTCGTGGTACTTACATACAATGCAATATCATTCAGCAATGAAATCTATGTCATCAGGCCCGTAGCAGCATAATGAGTGGATTCAGGTACGATGATTCTAAGTGAAATAAGTCACACAGAAAAAGAAACATCATAAGATATCACTACTACACGGAATGTAAACTTGGCTATACAGGAACTGAATTACAAAACAGAACAGGGTCTCAAATGTAGAAAACCAACGTATGCTTGCTTAAGGGGAAAGGTGAGTTGGGGTGCTGCATAAAACCAGAGATTGAAATTAGCACAGATACCGTTCCATAAGCCAAATATGTAATAGACAAGAGCTACTCCTTGCTCAACGAAGTGGACTCAACACCCCATATTAAACGCCTAAGAATATACCTGACTAGTAAGAATCTTAAAACCTATGGATTTATATGTCTCTGAAAGAGAATCAAGCGTGTGTACAGCAGCATAAATGCAGCAGTGATAGGATTGGTGAGGTTCGGTGAGCAAATGCAGACCCTTTGAAGTCATATTGCATGGTACCCATTCCATGGGTCTCAACTCTCCAGGTTTAAGGGATTCTTCCTTCAGGTAAAACATGCATGTGGAACCCAGAGTATGATCCACAGTGTGATCGGGAAACGTATTGAAATGTGTCTCAGTTTTTGTCCCCTGGTACTCGGGTGCAACATTCCAGATGCTTTAGTAACACTCTCCCCACTTGGAGAGTCAGAGCCTTTAAACTCCTGTTTGGCCCAGTTTGCAATTACTGCGGAAAATGAACAGGAATAGGGAGAACCAATGAGAGACTAGCTGGAGGTGTCTGGACGGGCAAATTTAACTCTCATTTCCCACCAGGAAGAGGAATTAACCAAAGGCTCAGCGTGCCATGCCGGAACCACACTAGGGCCTGAAGCAATCCTGCGGTGTTGCGGCCAGCTCACAAGAAAGCGAGTTGAAGAAAGGAGCTGGGGCACTGTAATTCACAAACCTGCAGAGTTATAAATGACAGCTATCGTCCAAAAATATATTCAAGTGAGGCTGCCAAGAGGACTTGAAAGCGGGGCAGAATTGCAGGAAACCGATTTCAGGAGGTAGACTGGAATTGCATGTAAAGCATAGGAAAAGAGGCAGAACGTCCACAATGATGCACTTAGCCAAAAAGGGCGTATGCGTTTTTTCCTGAATATATTCAGGAAAAAACGCATACGCCCTTTTTGGCCAACCAAGCAAGCTTGCAAAGGAAATCTGCACTACAATGAAATCTCACTGCCCCCCGGTCAAAAGGGCCATCTGAAAAATGTGTAAAATCCAGAAAGGCAGGACAGGTCATGGAGAACTGGGAGCCTTGTTATGCTGATGGGCGGGATGTAAATTGCCAACAGCCACTCTGGAGAAGTGTATGGTATTTCCTGAAACATCTAAAAAAAAGAAGCAACAGAGCCTAGGGCACTTCCACTTATGGTCCTATAGCTTAGGGAAATTAAAATCAAAAAGACACAGGCACCCCAAAGTTTGGGACGGCTCTGTTTACAAGAACCTCGTTTACGGTACAAGTACAATATTGCAGAAAGCGAAAAATGGATAAAGAAGTTGTGGAACTTACATACAATGCAATATCACTCAGCAATGAAATCTATGTCATCAGGCCCGTAACAGCATAATGAGTGGATTCAGGTACGATGATTCTAAGTGAAATAAGTCACACAGAAAAAGAAACATCATAAGATATCACTACTACACGGAATGTAAACTTGGCTACCCAGGAACTGAATTACAAAACAGAACAGGGTCTCATATGTAGAAAACCAACTTATGCTGGCTTAAGGGGAAAGGTGAGTTGGGGTGCTGCATAAAACCAGAGATTGAAATTAGCACAGATACCGTTCCATAAGCCAAATATGTAATAGGCAAAAGCGACTCCTTGCTCAACGAAGTGGACTCAACACCCCATATTAAACGCCTAAGAATATACCTGACTAGTAAGAATCTTAAAACCTATGGATTTCTATGTCTCCGAAAGAGAATCAAGCGTGTGTACAGCGGCATAAACGCAGCAGTGATAGGATTGGTGAGGTTCGGTGAGCAAATGCAGACCCTTAGAAGTCATATTGCATGGTACCCATTCCATGGTTCTCAACTCTCCAGGTTTAAGGGATTCTTCCTTCAGCTAAAACATGCATGTGGAACCCAGAGTATGATCCGTGTGATCGGGAAACTTATTGAAATGTGTCTCAGTTTTTATCCCCTGGTACTCGGGTGCAACATTCCAGATGCTTTACTAACACTCTCCCCACTTGGAGAGTCAGTACCTTTAACCTCCTGTTTGGCCCAGTTTGCAATTTCTGCGGAAAATGAACAGGAATAGGGAGAACCAATGAGAGACTAGCTGGAGGTGTCTGGACGGGCAAATTTAACTCTCATTTCCCACCAGGAAGAGGAATTAAACAAAGGCTCAGCGTGCCGTGCCGGAACCACACTAGGGCCTGAAGCAATCCTGCGGTGTTGCGGCCAGCTCACAAGAAAGCGAGTTGAAGAAAGGAGCTCAGGGGCACTGTAATTCACAAACCTGCAGAGTTATAAATGACAGCTATCATCCAAAAATATATTGTAGTAAGGTTACCAAGAGGACTTGAAAGCGGGCAGAATTGCAGGAAACCGATTTCAGGAGGTAGACTGGAATTGCATGTAAAACCTAGGAAAAGAGGCAGAACGTCCACAATGATGCACTTGGCCAAAAAGGGCGTATGCGTTTTTTCCTGAATATATTCAGGAAAAAACGCATACGCCCTTTTTGGCCAACCAAGCAAGCTTGCAAAGGAAATCTGCACTAAAATGAAGTCTCACTGCCCCCCGGTCAAAAGGGCCATCTGAAAAAAGTGTAAAATCCAGAAAGGCAGGACAGGCCATGGAGAACTGGGAGCCTTGTTATGCTGATGGGTGGGATGTAAATTGCCAAGAGCCACTCTGGAGAAGTGTATGGTGTTTCCTGAAACATCTAAAAAACAAAACAACAGAGCCTAGGCCACTTCCACTTATGGTCCTATAGCTTAGAGAAATTAAAATAAAAAAGACAGAGCCACCCCAAAGTTTAGGCCGGCTCTTTTTACAAGAACCTCCTTTACGGTACAAGTTCAATATCGCAGAAAGCGAAAAATGGATAAAGACGTCGTGGTACTTACATACAATGCAATATCATTCAGCAATGAAATCTATGTCATCAGGCCCGTAGCAGCATAATGAGTGGATTCAGGTACGATGATTCTAAGTGAAATAAGTCACACAGAAAAAGAAACATCATAAGATATCACTACTACACGGAATGTAAACTTGGCTATACAGGAACTGAATTACAAAACAGAACAGGGTCTCAAATGTAGAAAACCAACGTATGCTTGCTTAAGGGGAAAGGTGAGTTGGGGTGCTGCATAAAACCAGAGATTGAAATTAGCACAGATACCGTTCCATAAGCCAAATATGTAATAGACAAGAGCTACTCCTTGCTCAACGAAGTGGACTCAACACCCCATATTAAACGCCTAAGAATATACCTGACTAGTAAGAATCTTAAAACCTATGGATTTATATGTCTCTGAAAGAGAATCAAGCGTGTGTACAGCAGCATAAATGCAGCAGTGATAGGATTGGTGAGGTTCGGTGAGCAAATGGAGACCCTTTGAAGTCATATTGCATGGTACCCATTCCATGGGTCTCAACTCTCCAGGTTTAAGGGATTCTTCCTTCAGGTAAAACATGCATGTGGAACCCAGAGTATGATCCACAGTGTGATCGGGAAACGTATTGAAATGTGTCTCAGTTTTTGTCCCCTGGTACTCGGGTGCAACATTCCAGATGCTTTAGTAACACTCTCCCCACTTGGAGAGTCAGAGCCTTTAAACTCCTGTTTGGCCCAGTTTGCAATTACTGCGGAAAATGAACAGGAATAGGGAGAACCAATGAGAGACTAGCTGGAGGTGTCTGGACGGGCAAATTTAACTCTCATTTCCCACCAGGAAGAGGAATTAACCAAAGGCTCAGCGTGCCATGCCGGAACCACACTAGGGCCTGAAGCAATCCTGCGGTGTTGCGGCCAGCTCACAAGAAAGCGAGTTGAAGAAAGGAGCTGGGGCACTGTAATTCACAAACCTGCAGAGTTATAAATGACAGCTATCGTCCAAAAATATATTCAAGTGAGGCTGCCAAGAGGACTTGAAAGCGGGGCAGAATTGCAGGAAACCGATTTCAGGAGGTAGACTGGAATTGCATGTAAAGCATAGGAAAAGAGGCAGAACGTCCACAATGATGCACTTAGCCAAAAAGGGCGTATGCGTTTTTTCCTGAATATATTCAGGAAAAAACGCATACGCCCTTTTTGGCCAACCAAGCAAGCTTGCAAAGGAAATCTGCACTACAATGAAATCTCACTGCCCCCCGGTCAAAAGGGCCATCTGAAAAAAGTGTAAAATCCAGAAAGGCAGGACAGGTCATGGAGAACTGGGAGCCTTGTTATGCTGATGGGCGGGATGTAAATTGCCAACAGCCACTCTGGAGAAGTGTATGGTATTTCCTGAAACATCTAAAAAAAAGAAGCAACAGAGCCTAGGGCACTTCCACTTATGGTCCTATAGCTTAGGGAAATTAAAATCAAAAAGACACAGGCACCCCAAAGTTTGGGACGGCTCTGTTTACAAGAACCTCGTTTACGGTACAAGTACAATATTGCAGAAAGCGAAAAATGGATAAAGAAGTTGTGGAACTTACATACAATGCAATATCACTCAGCAATGAAATCTATGTCATCAGGCCCGTAACAGCATAATGAGTGGATTCAGGTACGATGATTCTAAGTGAAATAAGTCACACAGAAAAAGAAACATCATAAGATATCACTACTACACGGAATGTAAACTTGGCTACCCAGGAACTGAATTACAAAACAGAACAGGGTCTCATATGTAGAAAACCAACTTATGCTGGCTTAAGGGGAAAGGTGAGTTGGGGTGCTGCATAAAACCAGAGATTGAAATTAGCACAGATACCGTTCCATAAGCCAAATATGTAATAGGCAAAAGCGACTCCTTGCTCAACGAAGTGGACTCAACACCCCATATTAAACGCCTAAGAATATACCTGACTAGTAAGAATCTTAAAACCTATGGATTTCTATGTCTCCGAAAGAGAATCAAGCGTGTGTACAGCGGCATAAACGCAGCAGTGATAGGATTGGTGAGGTTCGGTGAGCAAATGCAGACCCTTAGAAGTCATATTGCATGGTACCCATTCCATGGTTCTCAACTCTCCAGGTTTAAGGGATTCTTCCTTCAGCTAAAACATGCATGTGGAACCCAGAGTATGATCCGTGTGATCGGGAAACTTATTGAAATGTGTCTCAGTTTTTATCCCCTGGTACTCGGGTGCAACATTCCAGATGCTTTACTAACACTCTCCCCACTTGGAGAGTCAGTACCTTTAACCTCCTGTTTGGCCCAGTTTGCAATTTCTGCGGAAAATGAACAGGAATAGGGAGAACCAATGAGAGACTAGCTGGAGGTGTCTGGACGGGCAAATTTAACTCTCATTTCCCACCAGGAAGAGGAATTAAACAAAGGCTCAGCGTGCCGTGCCGGAACCACACTAGGGCCTGAAGCAATCCTGCGGTGTTGCGGCCAGCTCACAAGAAAGCGAGTTGAAGAAAGGAGCTCAGGGGCACTGTAATTCACAAACCTGCAGAGTTATAAATGACAGCTATCATCCAAAAATATATTGTAGTAAGGTTACCAAGAGGACTTGAAAGCGGGCAGAATTGCAGGAAACCGATTTCAGGAGGTAGACTGGAATTGCATGTAAAACCTAGGAAAAGAGGCAGAACGTCCACAATGATGCACTTGGCCAAAAAGGGCGTATGCGTTTTTTCCTGAATATATTCAGGAAAAAACGCATACGCCCTTTTTGGCCAACCAAGCAAGCTTGCAAAGGAAATCTGCACTAAAATGAAGTCTCACTGCCCCCCGGTCAAAAGGGCCATCTGAAAAAAGTGTAAAATCCAGAAAGGCAGGACAGGCCATGGAGAACTGGGAGCCTTGTTATGCTGATGGGTGGGATGTAAATTGCCAAGAGCCACTCTGGAGAAGTGTATGGTGTTTCCTGAAACATCTAAAAAACAAAACAACAGAGCCTAGGCCACTTCCACTTATGGTCCTATAGCTTAGAGAAATTAAAATAAAAAAGACAGAGCCACCCCAAAGTTTAGGCCGGCTCTTTTTACAAGAACCTCCTTTACGGTACAAGTTCAATATCGCAGAAAGCGAAAAATGGATAAAGACGTCGTGGTACTTACATACAATGCAATATCATTCAGCAATGAAATCTATGTCATCAGGCCCGTAGCAGCATAATGAGTGGATTCAGGTACGATGATTCTAAGTGAAATAAGTCACACAGAAAAAGAAACATCATAAGATATCACTACTACACGGAATGTAAACTTGGCTATACAGGAACTGAATTACAAAACAGAACAGGGTCTCAAATGTAGAAAACCAACGTATGCTTGCTTAAGGGGAAAGGTGAGTTGGGGTGCTGCATAAAACCAGAGATTGAAATTAGCACAGATACCGTTCCATAAGCCAAATATGTAATAGACAAGAGCTACTCCTTGCTCAACGAAGTGGACTCAACACCCCATATTAAACGCCTAAGAATATACCTGACTAGTAAGAATCTTAAAACCTATGGATTTATATGTCTCTGAAAGAGAATCAAGCGTGTGTACAGCAGCATAAATGCAGCAGTGATAGGATTGGTGAGGTTCGGTGAGCAAATTCAGACCCTTTGAAGTCATATTGCATGGTACCCATTCCATGGGTCTCAACTCTCCAGGTTTAAGGGATTCTTCCTTCAGGTAAAACATGCATGTGGAACCCAGAGTATGATCCACAGTGTGATCGGGAAACGTATTGAAATGTGTCTCAGTTTTCGTCCCCTGGTACTCGGGTGCAACATTCCAGACTCTTTAGTAACACTCTCCCCACTTGGAGAGTCAGAGCCTTTAACCTCCTGTTTGGCCCAGTTTGCAATTTCTGCGGCAAATGAACAGGAATAGGGAGAACTAATGAGAGACTAGCTGGAGGTGTCTGGACGGGCAAATTTAACTCTCATTTCCCACCAGGAAGAGGAATTAACCAAAGGCTCAGCGTGCCATGCCGGAACCACACTAGAGCCTGAAGCAATCCTGCGGTGTTGCGGCCAGCTCACAAGAAAGCGAGTTGAAGAAAGGAGCTAGGGGCACTGTAATTCACAAACCTGCAGAGTTATAAATGACAGCTATTGTCCAAAAATATATTGAAGTGAGGCTGACAAGAGGACTTGAAAGCGGGGCAGAATTGCAGGAAACCGATTTCAGGAGGTAGACTGGAATTGCATGTAAAGCAGAGGAAAAGAGGCAGAACGTCCACAATGATGCACTTGGACAAAAAGGGCGTATGCGTTTTCTCCTGAATATATTCAGGAAAAAACGCATACGCCCTTTTTGGCCAACCAAGCAAGCTTGCAAAGGAAATCTGCATTACAATGAAGTCTCACTGCCCCCCGGTCAAAAGGGCCATCTGAAAAAAGTGTAAAATCCAGAAAGGCAGGACAGGCCATGGAGAACTGGGAGTCTTGTTATGCTGATGGGCGGGATGTAAATTGCCAACAGCCACTCTGGAGAAGTGTATGGTGTTTCCTGAAACATCTAAAAAACAAAGCAACACAGCCTAGGGCACTTCCACTTATCGTCCTATAGCTTAGGGAAATGAAAATCAAAAAGACAGAGCCACCCCAAAGTTTAGGCTAGCTGTTTTTACAAGAACCTCCTTTACGGTACAAGTTCAATATTGCAGAAAGCGAAAAATGGATAAAGACGTCGTGGTACTTACGTACAATGCAATATCATTCAGCAATGAAATCTATGTCATCAGGCTCATAGCAGCATAATGAGTGGATTCAGGTACGATGATTCTAAGTGAAATAAGTCACACAGAAAAAGAAACATCATAAGATATCACTACTACACGGAATGTAAACTTGGCTACCCAGGAACTGAATTACAAAACAGAACAGGGTCTCAAATGTAGAAAACCAACGTATGCATGCTTAAGGGGAAAGGTGAGTTGGGGTGCTGCATAAAACCAGAGATTGAAATTAGCACAGATACCGTTCCATAAGCCAAATATGTAATAGACAAGAGCTACTCCTTGCTAAACGAAGTGGACTCAACACCCCATATTAAACACCTAAGAATATACCTGACTAGTAAGAATCTTAAAACCTATGGATTTATATGTCTCTGAAAGAGAATCAAGCGTGTGTACAGCGGCATAAATGCAGCAGTGATAGGATTGGTGAGGTTCGGTGAGCAAATGCAGACCCTTTGAAGTCATATTGCATGGTACCCATTCCATGGGTCTCAACTCTCCAGGTTTAAGGGATTCTTCCTTCAGGTAAAACATGCATGTGGAACCCAGAGTATGATCCACAGTGTGATCGGGAAATGTATTGAAATGTGTCTCAGTTTTTGTCCCCTGGTACTCGGGTGCAACATTCCAGACGCTTTACTAACACTCTCCCCACTTGGAGAGTCAGAGCCTTTAAACTCCTGTTTGGCCCAGTTTGCAATTACTGCGGAAAATGAACAGGAATAGGGAGAACCAATGAGAGACTAGCTGGAGGTGTCTGGACGGGCAAATTTAACTCTCATTTCCCACCAGGAAGAGGAATTAACCAAAGGCTCAGCGTGCCATGCCGGAACCACACTAGGGCCTGAAGCAATCCTGCGGTGTTGCGGCCAGCTCACAAGAAAGCGAGTTGAAGAAAGGAGCTGGGGCACTGTAATTCACAAACCTGCAGAGTTATAAATGACAGCTATCGTCCAAAAATATATTCAAGTGAGGCTGCCAAGAGGACTTGAAAGCGGGGCAGAATTGCAGGAAACCGATTTCAGGAGGTAGACTGGAATTGCATGTAAAGCATAGGAAAAGAGGCAGAACGTCCACAATGATGCACTTAGCCAAAAAGGGCGTATGCGTTTATTCCTGAATATATTCAGGAAAAAACGCATACGCCCTTTTTGGCCAACCAAGCAAGCTTGCAAAGGAAATCTGCACTACAATGAAATCTCACTGCCCCCCGGTCAAAAGGGCCATCTGAAAAAAGTGTAAAATCCAGAAAGGCAGGACAGGTCATGGAGAACTGGGAGCCTTGTTATGCTGATGGGCGGGATGTAAATTGCCAACAGCCACTCTGGAGAAGTGTATGGTATTTCCTGAAACATCTAAAAAAAAGAAGCAACAGAGCCTAGGGCACTTCCACTTATGGTCCTATAGCTTAGGGAAATTAAAATCAAAAAGACACAGGCACCCCAAAGTTTGGGACGGCTCTGTTTACAAGAACCTCGTTTACGGTACAAGTACAATATTGCAGAAAGCGAAAAATGGATAAAGAAGTTGTGGAACTTACATACAATGCAATATCACTCAGCAATGAAATCTATGTCATCAGGCCCGTAACAGCATAATGAGTGGATTCAGGTACGATGATTCTAAGTGAAATAAGTCACACAGAAAAAGAAACATCATAAGATATCACTACTACACGGAATGTAAACTTGGCTACCCAGGAACTGAATTACAAAACAGAACAGGGTCTCATATGTAGAAAACCAACTTATGCTGGCTTAAGGGGAAAGGTGAGTTGGGGTGCTGCATAAAACCAGAGATTGAAATTAGCACAGATACCGTTCCATAAGCCAAATATGTAATAGGCAAAAGCGACTCCTTGCTCAACGAAGTGGACTCAACACCCCATATTAAACGCCTAACAATATACCTGACTAGTAAGAATCTTAAAACCTATGGATTTCTATGTCTCCGAAAGAGAATCAAGCGTGTGTACAGCGGCATAAACGCAGCAGTGATAGGATTGGTGAGGTTCGGTGAGCAAATGCAGACCCTTTGAAGTCATATTGCATGGTACCCATTCCATGGTTCTCAACTCTCCAGGTTTAAGGGATTCTTCCTTCAGCTAAAACATGCATGTGGAACCCAGAGTATGATCCGTGTGATCGGGAAACTTATTGAAATGTGTCTCAGTTTTTATCCCCTGGTACTCGGGTGCAACATTCCAGATGCTTTACTAACACTCTCCCCACTTGGAGAGTCAGTACCTTTAACCTCCTGTTTGGCCCAGTTTGCAATTTCTGCGGAAAATGAACAGGAATAGGGAGAACCAATGAGAGACTAGCTGGAGGTGTCTGGACGGGCAAATTTAACTCTCATTTCCCACCAGGAAGAGGAATTAAACAAAGGCTCAGCGTGCCGTGCCGGAACCACACTAGGGCCTGAAGCAATCCTGCGGTGTTGCGGCCAGCTCACAAGAAAGCGAGTTGAAGAAAGGAGCTCAGGGGCACTGTAATTCACAAACCTGCAGAGTTATAAATGACAGCTATCATCCAAAAATATATTGTAGTAAGGCTACCAAGAGGACTTGAAAGCGGGCAGAATTGCAGGAAACCGATTTCAGGAGGTAGACTGGAATTGCATGTAAAGCATAGGAAAAGAGGCAGAATGTCCACAATGATGCACTTGGCCAAAAAGGGCGTATGCGTTTATTCCTGAATATATTCAGGAAAAAACGCATACGCCCTTTTTGGCCACCCAAGCAAGCTTGCAAAGGAAATCTGTGCTACAATGTAGTCTCACTGCCCCCCGGTCAAAAGGGCCATCTGAAAAAAGTGTAAAATCCAGAAAGGCAGGACAGGCCATGGAGAACTGGGAGCCTTGTTATGCTGATGGGCGGGATGTAAATTGCCAACAGCCACTCTGGAGAAGTGTATGGTGTTTCCTGAAACATCTAAAAAACAAAGCAACAGAGCCTAGGGCACTTTCACTTATGGTCCTATAGCTTAGGGAAATTAAAATAAAAAAGACACAGCCACCCAAATGTTTGGGACGGCTCTGTTTACAAGAACTTCATTTACTGTATAAGTTCAATATTGCAGAAAGCGAAAAATGGATAAAGAAGTTGTGGTACTTACGTACAATGCAATATCACTCAGCAATGAAATCTATGTCATCAGGCCCGTAGCAGCATAATGAGTGGACTCAGGTACGATGATTCTAAGTGAAATAAGTCACACAGAAAAAGAAACATCATAAGATATCACTACTACACGGAATGTAAACTTGGCTACACAGGAACTGAATTACAAAACAGAACAGTGTCTCAAATGTAGAAAACCAACTTATGCTTGCTTAAGGGGAAAGGTGAGTTGGGGTGCCTCATAAAACCAGAGATTGAAATTAGCACAGATACCGTTCCATAAGCCAAATATGTAATAGAAAAGAGCTACTCCTTGCTCAATGAAGTGGACACAACACCCCATATTAAACGCCTAAGAATATACCTGACTAGTAAGAATCTTAAAACCTATGGATTTATATGTCTCCGAAAGAGAATCAAGCATGTGTAGAGCAGCATAAATGCAGCAGTGATAGGATTGGTGAGGTTCGGTGAGCAAATGCAGACCCTTTGAAGTCATATTGCATGGTACCCATTCCATGGGTCTCAACTCTCCAGGTTTAAGTATTCTTCCTTCAGCTAAAACATGCATGTGGAACCCAGAGTATGATCAACCGTGTGATCGGGAAACGTGTTCAAATCTCTCTCAGTGTTCGTCCCCTGGTACTCGGGTCCAAATTTCCAGATGCTTTACTAACACTCTCCCCACTTGGAGAGTCAGTGCCTTTAACCTCCTGTTTGGCCCAGTTTGCAATTTCTGTGGAAAATGAACAGGAATAGGGAGAACCAATGAGAGACTACCTGGAGGTGTCTGGACGGGCAAATTTATGTCTCATTTCCCACCAGGAAGAGCAATTAAACAAAGGCTCAGCATGCCGTGCCGGAACCACTCTAGGGACTGCAGCAATCCTGCGGTGTTGTGGCCAGCTCACAAGAAAGCCAGTTGAAGAAAGGAGGTCAGGGGTAAAGTAACTCACAAACCTGCAGAGTTATAAATGACAGCTATCGTCCAAAAATATATTGAAGTAAGGCTGCCAAGAGGACTTGAAAGCGGGGCAGAATTGCAGGAAACCGATTTCAGGAGGTAGACTGGATTTGCATGTAAAGCATAGGAAAAGAGGCAGAACGTCCACAATGATGCACTTGGCCAAAAAGTGCGTATGCGTTTTTTCCTGAATATATTCAGGTAAAAACGCATACGCCCTTTTTGGTCAACAAAGCAAGCTTGCAAAGGAAATCTTCACTACAATGAAGTCTCACTGCCCCCCGGTCAAAAGGGCCATCTGAAAAAAGTGTAAAATCCAGAAAGGCAGGACAGGCCATGGAGAACTGGGAGCCTTGTTATGCTGATGGGCGGGATGTAAATTGCCAACAGCCACTCTGGAGAAGTGTATGGTGTTTCCTGAAACATCCAAAAAGCAAAGCAACAGAGCCTAGGACACTTCCACTTATGGTCCTATAGCTTAGGGAAATTAAAATCAAAAGGACACAGCAACCCCAAAGTTTGGGACGGCTCTGTTTACAAGAATCTCATTTACGGTACAAGTTCAATATCGCAGAAAGCGAAAAATGGATAAAGAAGTTGTGGTACTTACGTACAATGCAATATCACTCAGCAATGAAATCTATGTCATCAGGCTCATAGCAGCATAATGAGTGGATTCACGTATGATGATTCTAAGTGAAATAAGTCACACAGAAAAAGAAACATCATAAGATATCACTACTACACGGAATGTAAACTTGGCTACACAGGAACTTAATTACAAAACAGAACAGGGTCTCAAATGTAGAAAACCAACTTATGCTTGCTTAAGGGGAAAGGTGAGTTGGGGTGTTGCATAAAACCAGAGATTGAAATTAGCACAGATACCGTTCCATAAGCCAAATATGTAATACACAAGAGTTACTCCTTGCTCAACGAAGTGGACTCAACACCCCATATTAAACGCCTAAGAATATACCTGACTAGTAAGAATCTTAAAACCTATGGATTTATATGTCTCCGAAAGAGAATCAAGCGTGTGTAGAGCAGCATAAAGGCAGCAGTGATAGGATTGGTGAGGTTCGGTGAGCAAATGCAGACCCTTTGAAGTCATATTGCATGGTACCCATTCCATGGGTCTCAAATCTCCAGGTTTAAGGGATTCTTCCTTCAGCTAAAACATGCATGTGGAACCCAGAGTATGATCCACCGTGTGATCGGGAAACGTGTTCAAATGTTTCTCAGTTTTCATCCCCTGGTACTCAGGTGCAACATTCCAGACGCATTACTAACACTCTCCCCACTTGGAGAGTCAGGGCCTTTAACCTCCTGTTTGGCCCAGTTTGCAATTTCTGCGGAAAATGAACAGGAATAGGGAGAACCAATGAGAGACTAGCTGGAGGTGTCTGGACGGGCAAATTTAACTCTCATTTCCCACCAGGAAGAGGAATTAACCAAAGGCTCAGCTTTCCATGCCAGAACCACACTAGGGCCTGAAGCAATCCTGCTGTGTAGCGGCCAGCTCACAAGAAAGCGAGTTGAAGAAAGGAGCTCAGGGACACTGTAATTCACAAACCTGCAGAGTTATAAATGACAGCTATCGTCTAAAAATATATTGAAGTAAGGCTTCCAAGAGGACTTGAAAGCGGGGCAGAATTGCAGGAAACCGATTTCAGGAGGTAGACTGGAATTGCATGTAAAGCATAGGAAAAGAGGCAGAAGGTCCTCAAGGATGCACTTGGCCAAAAAGGGCGTATGCGTTTTTTCCTGAATATATTCAGGAAAAAACGCATACGCCCTTTTTGGCCAACCAAGCAAGCTTGCAAAGGAAATCTGCACTACAATGAAGTCTCACTGCTCGCCGGTCAAAAGGGCCATCTGAAAAAAGTGTAAAATCCAGAAAGGCATGACAGGCCATGGAGAACTGGGAGCCTTGTTATGCTGATGGGCGGGATGTGAATTGCTAACAGCCACTCTGGAGAAGTGTATGGTGTTTCCTGAAACATCCAAAAAACAAAGCAACAGAGCCTAGGGCACTTCCACTTATGGTCCTATAGCTTAGGGAAATTAAAATCAAAAAGACACAGCCACCCCAAAGTTTGGGCCGGCTCTGTTTACAAGAACCTCATTTACGGTACAAGTTCAATATCA
Organism: Orcinus orca; assembly: GCF_937001465.1. Taxonomy (NCBI): domain Eukaryota; kingdom Metazoa; phylum Chordata; class Mammalia; order Artiodactyla; family Delphinidae; genus Orcinus; species Orcinus orca. Next base: position 43,941,856 of record NC_064560.1, on the reverse strand, counting down.
CAGAAAGTGAAAAATGGATAAAGACGTTGTGGTACTTACGTACAATGCAATATCACTCAGCAATGAAATCTATGTAATCAGGCCCGTAACAGCATAATGAGTGGAATCAGGTACGATGATTCTAAGTGAAATAAGTCACACACAAAAAGAAACATCATAAGATATTACTACTACACGGAATGTAAAGTTGGCTACACAGGAACTGAATTACTAAACAGAACAGGGACTCAAATGTAGAACACCAACTTATGCTTGCTTAAGGGGAAAGGTGAGTTGGGGTGCTGCATAAAACCAGAGATTGAAATTAGCACAGATACTGTTCCATAATCCATATATGTAATAGACAAGAGCTACTCCTTGCTCAAGGAAGTGGACTCAACACCCCATATTAAACGCCTAAGAATATACCTGACTAGAAAGTATCTTAAAACCTATGGATTTATATGTCTCTGAAAGAGAATCAAGCGTGTGTACAGCGGCATAAACGCAGCAGTGATAGGACTGGTGAGGTTCCGTGAGCAAATGCAGACCCTTTGAAGTCATATTGCATGGTACCCATTCCATGGGTCTCAACTCTCCAGGTTTAAGGGATTCTTCCTTCAGGTAAAACATGCATGTGGAACCCAGAGTATGATCCACTGTGTGATCGGGAAATGTGTTCAAATGTGTCTCAGTTTCCTTCCCCTGGTACTCCGGTGAAACATTCCAGACACATTACTAACACTCTCCCAACTTGGAGAGTCACTACCTTTAACCTCCTGTTTGGCCCAGTTTGCAATTTCTGCGGAAAATGAACAGGAATAGGGAGAACCAACGAGAGACTAGCTGGAGGTGTCTGGATGGGCAAATTTAACTCTCATTTCCCACCAGGAAGAGGAATTAACCGAAGGCTCGGCATGCCGTGCCGGAACCACACTAGGGCCTGAAGCAATCCTGCGGTGTTGCGGCCAGCTCACAAGAAAGCGAGTTGAAGAAAGGAGCTCCGGGGCACTGTCATTCACAAACCTGCAGAGTTATAAATGACAGCTATCGTCCAAAAATATATTGAAGTAAGGCTGCGAAGAGGACTTGAAAGCGGGGCAGAATTGCAGGAAACCGATTTCAGGAGGTAGACTGGAATTGCATGTAAAGCATAGGAAAAGAGGCAGAACGTCCACAATGATGCACTTGGCCAAAAAGGGCGTATGCGTTTTTTCCTGAATATATTCAGGAAAAAACGCATACGCCCTTTTTGGCCAACCAAGCAAGCTTGCAAAGGAAATCTGCACTACAATGAAGTCTCACTGCCCCCGGTCAAAAGGGCCATCTGAAAAAAGTGTAAAATCCAGAAAGGCAGGACAGGCCATGGAGAACTGGGAGCCTTGTTATGCTGATGGGCGGGATGTAAATTGCCAACAGCCACTCTGGAGAAGTGTATGGTGTTTCCTGAAACATCCAAAAAACAAAGCAACAGAGCCTAGGGCACTTCCACTTATGGTCCTATAGCTTAGGGAAATTAAAATCAAAAAGACACAGCCACCCCAAAGTTTGGGATGGCTCTGTTTACAAGAACCTCGTTTACGGTACAAGTTCAATATCACAGAAAGCGAAAAATGGATAAAGAAGTTGTGGTACTTACGTACAATGCAATTTCACTCAGCAATGAAATCTATGTCATCAGGCCCGAAGCAGCATAATGAGTGGATTCAGGTACGATGATTCTAAGGGAAATAATTCACACAGAAAAAGAAACATCATAAGATATCACTACTACACGGAATATAAACTTGCCTACACAGGAACTGAATTACAAAACAGAACAGGGTCTCAAATGTAGAACACCAACTTATGCTTGCTTAAGGGGAAAGGGGAGTTGGGGTGCTGCATAAAACCAGAGATTGAAATTAGCACAGATACCGTTCCATAAGCCAAATATGTAATGGAGAAGAGCTACTCCTTGCTCAACGAAGTGGACTCAACACCCCATATTAAACGCCTAACAATATATCTGACTAGTAACAATCTTAAAACCTATGGATTTATATGTCTCCGAAAGAGAATCAAGCGTGTGTACAGTGACATAAAAGCAGCAGTGTTAGGATTGGTGAGGTTCGGTGAGCAAATGCAGACCCTTTGAAGTCATATTGCATGGTACCCATTCCATGGGTCTCAACTCTCCAGTTTTAAGGGATTCTTCCTTCAGCTAAAACATGCATGTGGAACCCAGAGTATGATCCACCGTGTGATCGGGAAACGTGTTCAAATGTGTCTCAGTTTTCGTCCCCTGGTACTCGGGTGCAACATTCCAGACGCTTTACTAACGCTCTCCCCACTTGGAGAGTCACTACCTTTAACCTCCTGTTTGGCCCAGTATGCAATTTCTGCGGAAAATGAACAGGAATAGGGAGAACCAATGAGAGACTAGCTGGAGGTGTCTGGACGGGTAAATTTAACTCTCATTTCCCACCAGGAAGAGGAATTGGTGAAAGGCTCAGCGTGCCATGCGAGAACCACACTAGGGTCTGAAGCAATCCTGCGGTGTTGCGGCCAGCTCACAAGAAAGCGAGTTGAAGAAAGGAGCTCAGGGGCACTGTCATTCACAAACATGCAGAGTTATAAATGACAGCTATCGTCCAAAAATATATTGAAGTAAGGCTGCCAAGAGGACTTGAAAGTGGGGCAGAATTGCAGGAAACCGATTTCAGGAGGTAGACTGGAATTGCATGTAAAGCATAGGAAAAGAGGCAGAACGTCCACAATGATGCACTTGGCCAAAAAGGGCGTATGCGTTTTTTCCTGAATATATTCAGGAAAAAACGCATACGCCCTTTTTGGCCAACCAAGCAAGCTTGCAAAGGAAATCTGCACTACAATGAAGTCTCACTGTCCCCCGGTCAAAAGGGCCATCTGAAAAAAGTGTAAAATCCAGAAAGGCATGACAGGCCATGGAGAACTGGGAGCCTTGTTATGCTGATGGGCGGGATGTAAATTGCCAACAGCCACTCTGGAGAAGTGTATGGTGTTTCCTGAAACATCCAAAAAACAAAGCAACAGAGCCTAGGGCACTTCCACTTATGGTCCTATAGCTTAGGGAAATTAAAATCAAAAAGACACAGCCACCCCAAAGTTTGCGATGGCTCTGTTTACAAGAACCTCGTTTACAGTACAAGTTCAATATCGCAGAAAGCGAAAAATGGATAAAGAAGTTGTGGTACTTACGTACAATGCAATATCACTCAGCAATGAAATCTATGTCATCAAGCCCGTCTCAGCATAATGAGTGGATTCATGTACGATGATTCTAAGTGAAATAAGTCACACAGAAAAAGAAACATCATAATATATCACTACTACACAGAATGTAAACTTGGCTACACAGGAACTGAATTACAAAACAGAACAGGGTCTCAAATGTAGAACACCAACTTATGCTTGCTTAAGGGGAAAGATGAGTTGGGATGCTGCATAAAACCAGAGATTGAAATTAGCACAGATACCGATCCATAAGCCAAATATGTAATAGACAAGAGCTACTCCTTGCTCAACGAAGTGGACTCAACACCGCATATTAAACGCCTAACAATATACCTGACTAGTAAGAATCTTAAAACCTATGGATTTATATGTCTCCGAAAGAGAATCAAGCATGTGTACAGTGGCATAAACGCAGCAGTGATAGGATTGGTGAGGTTCGGTGAGCAAATGAAGACCCTGTGAAGTCATATTGCATATTACCCATTCCATGGGTCTCAACTCTCCAGGTTTAAGGGATTCTTCCTTCAGCTAAAACATGCATGTGGAACCCAGAGTATGATCCACCGTGTGATCGGGAAACGTGTTCAAATGTGTCTCAGTTTTCGTCCCCTGGTACTTGGGTGCAACATTCCAGACGCTTTACTAACACTCTCCCCACTTGGAGAGTCAGTGCCTTTAAACTCCTGTTTGGCCCAGTATGCAATTTCTGCCGAAAATGAACAGGAATAGGGAGAACCAATGAGAGACTAGCTGAAGGTGTCTGGACGGGCAAATTTAACTCTCATTTCCCACCAGGAAGAGGAATTAACCAAAGGCTCAGCGTGCCGTGCCGGAACCACACTAGGGCCTGAAGCAATTCTGCGGTGTTGCGGCCAGCTCACAAGAAAGCGAGTTGAAGAAAGGAGCTCAGGGACTCTGTCATTCACAAACCTGCAGAGTTATAAATGACAGCTATCGTCCAAAAATATATTGAAGTAAGGCTGCCAAGAGGACTTGAAAGCAGGGCAGAATTGCAGGAAACCGATTTCAAGAGGTAGACTGGAATTGCATGTAAAGCATAGGAAAAGAGGCAGAACGTCCACAATGATGCACTTGGCTAAAAAGGGCGTATGCGTTTTTTCCTGAATATATTCAGGAAAAAACGCATACGCCCTTTTTGGCCAACCAAGCAAGCTTGCAAAGGTAATCTGCACTACAATGAAGTCTCACTGCCCCCCCCCACCCAGGTCAAAAGGGCCATCTGAAAAAAGTGTAAAATCCAGAAAGTCATGATAGGCCATGGAGAACTGGGAGCCTTGTTATGCTGATGGGCGGGATGTAAATTGCCAACAGCCACTCTGGAGAAGTGTATGGTGTTTCCTGAAACATCCAAAAAACAAAGCAACAGAGCCTAGGGCACTTCCACTTATGGTCCTATAGCTTAGGGAAATTAAAATAAAAAAGACACAGCCACCCCAAAGTTTGGGATGGCTCTGTTTACAAGAACCTCGTTTACGGTACCAGATCAATATCACAGAAAGCGAAAAATGGATAAAGAAGTTGTGGTACTTACGTACAACGCAATATCATTCAGCAATGAAATCTATGTCATCAGGCCCGTCGCAGCATAATGACTGGATTCAGGTACAATGATTCTAAGTGAAATAAGTCACACAGAAAAAGAAACATCATAATATATCACTACTACACGGAATGTAAACATGGCTAAACAGGAACTGAATTACAAAACAGAACAGGGTCTCAAATGTAGAACACCAACTTATGCTTGCTTAAGGGGAAAGGTGAGTTGGGATGCTGCATAAAACCAGAGATTTAAATGAGCACAGATACCGTTCCATAAGCCAAATATGTAATAGACAAGAGCTACTCCTTGCTCAACGAAGTGGACACAACACCACATATTAAACGCCTAAGAATATACCTGACTAGTAAGAATTTTCAAACCTAAGGATTTATATGCCTCCGAAAGAGAATCAAGCGTGTGTATAGCAGCATAAACGCATCATGATAGGATTGGTGAGGTTCGGTGAGCAAATGCAGACCCTTTGAAGTCATATTGCATGGTACCCATTCCAAGGGTCTCAACTCTCCAGGTTTAAGGGATTATTCCTTCAGCTAAAACATGCATGTGGAACCCAGAGTATGATCCACCGTGTGATCGGGAAACGTGTTCAAATGTGTCTCAGTTTTCGTCCCCTGGTACTCGGGTGCAACATTCCAGACGCTTTACTAACACTCTCCCCACTTGGAGAGTCAGTGCCTTTAACCTCCTGTTTGGCCCAATTTGCAATTTCTGCGTAAGTAAACATCAATAGGGAGAACCAATGAGAGACTAGCTGGAGGTGTCTGGACGGGCAAATTTAACTCTCATTTCCCACCAGGAAGAGGAATTAACCAAAGGCTCAGCGTACCGTGCCGGAACCACACTAGGGCCTGAAGCAATCATGTGGTGTTGCGGCCAGTTCACAAGAAACCGCGTTGAAGAAGGGAACTCAGGGGCACTGTCATGCACAAACTTGCAGAATTATAAATGACAGCTATCATCCAAAAATATTTTGAAGTAAGGCTGCCAAGAGGACTTGACAGTGGGGCAGAATTGCAGGAAACCGATTTCAGGAGGTAGACTTGAATTGCATTTAAAGCATAGGAAAAGAGGCAGAACGTCCACAATGATGCACTTGGCCAAAAAGGGCGTATGCGTTTTTTTCTGAATATATTCAGGAAAAAACGCATACGCACTTTTTGGCCAACCAAGCAAGCTTGCAAAGGAAATCTGCACTACAATGAAGTCTCACTGCCCCCCGGTCAAAAGGGCCATCTGAAAAAAGTGTAAAATCCAGAAAGGCAGGACAGGCCATGGAGAACTGGGAGCCTTGTTATGCTGATGGGCGGGATGTAAATTGCCAACAGCCACTCTGGAGAAGTGTATGGTGTTTCCTGAAACATATAAAAAACAAAGCAACAGAGCCTAGGGCACTTCCACTTATGGTCCTATAGCTTAGGGAAATTAAAATAAAAAAGACACAGCCACCCCAAAGTTTGGGACGGCTCTGTTTGCAAGAACCTCGTTTACGGTACAAGTTCAATATCGCAGAAAGCGAAAAATGGATAAAGAATTTGTGGTACTTACGTACAATGCAATATCACTCTGCAATGAAATCTATGTCATCAGGCCCGTAGCAGCATAATTAGTGGATTCAGCTACGACGATTCTAAGTGAAATAAGTCACACAGAAAAAGAAACATCATAAGATATCACTAATACACGGAATGTAAACTTGCCTACAAAGGAACTGAAATACAAAACAGAACAGGGGCTCAAATGTAGAAAACCAACTTATGCTTGCTTAAGGGGAAAGGTGAGTTGGGGTGCTGCATAAAACCAGAGATTGAAATGAGCACAGATACCGTTCCATAAGCCAAATATGTAATAGACAAGAGATACTCCTTGCTCATCGAAGTGGACACAACACCACATATTAAACGCCTAAGAATATACCTGACTAGTAAGAATTTTAAAACCTAAGGATTTATATGTCTCCGAAAGAGAATCAAGCGTGTGTACAGCAGCATAAACGCAGCAGTGATAGGATTGGTGAGGTTCGGTGAGCAAATGCAGACCCTTTGAAGTCATATTGCATGGTACACATTCCAAGGGTCTCAACTCTCCAGGTTTAAGGGATTCTTCCTTCAGCTAAAACATGCATGTGGAACCGAGAGTATGATCCACCGTGTGATCGGGAAACGTGTTCAAATGTGTCTCAGCTTTCGTCCCATGGTACTCGGGTGCAACATTCCAGACGCTCTACTAACACTCTCCCCACTTGGAGAGTCAGTGCCTTTAACCTCCTGTTTGGCCCAGTTTGCAATTTCTGCGTAAGATGAACATCAATAGGGAGAACCAATGAGAGACTAGCTGGAGGTGTCTGGACGGGCAAATTTAACTCTCATTTCCCACCAGGAAGAGGAATTAACCAAAGGCTCTGCGTGCCGTGCCGGAACCACACTAGGGCCTGAAGCAATGCTGCGGTGTTGCGGCCAGCTCACAAGAAAGCGAGTTGAAGAAAGGAGCTCAGGGGCACTGTAATTCACAAACCTGCAGTGTTATAAATGACAGCTATCGACCAAATATATATTGAAGTAAGGCTGCCAAGAGGACTCGAAAGAAGGGCAGAATTGTAGGAATCCAATTTCAGGAGATAGACTGGAATTACATTTAAAGCATAGGAAAAGAGGCAGAACGTCCACAATGATGCACTTGGCCAAAAAGGGCGTATGCGTTTTTTCCTGTATATATTCAGTAAAAAACGCATACGCCCTTTTTGGCCAACCAAGCAAGCTTGCAAAGGAAATCTGCACTACAATGAAGTCTCACTTCCCCCCGGTCAAAAGGGCCATCTGAAAAAGTGTAAAATCCAGAAAGGCAGGACAGGCCATGGAGAACTGGGAGCCTGGTTATGCTGATGGGCGGGATGTAAATTGCCAACAGCCACTCTGGAGAAGTGTATGGTGTTTCCTGAAACATCCAAAAAACAAAGCAACAGAGCCTAGGGCACTTCCACTTATGGTCCTATAGCTTAGGGAAATTAAAATCAAAAAGACACAGCCACCCCAAAGTTTGGGATGGCTCTGTTTACAAGAACCTCGTTTACGGTACAAGTTCAATATCACAGAAAGCGAAAAATGGATAAAGAAGTTGTGGTACTTACGTACAATGCAATATCACTCAGCAATGAAATCTATGTCATCAGGCCCGTAGCAGCATAATGAGTGGATTCAGGTACGATGATTCTAAGAGAAATAAGTCACACACAAAAAGAAACATCATAAGATATCACTAATACATGGAATGTAAACTTGGCTACACAGGAACTGAATTACAAAACAGAACAGGATCTCAAATGTAGAACACCAACTTATGCTTGCTTAAGGTGAAAGGTGAGTTGGGGTGCTGCATAAAACCAGAGATTGAAATTAGCACAGATACTGTTCCATAATCCATATATGTAATAGACAAGAGGTACTCCTTGCTCAAGGAAGTGGACTCAACACCCCATATTAAACGCCTAAGAATATACCTGACTAGAAAGTATCTTAAAACCTATGGATTTATATGTCTCCGAAAGAGAATCAAGCGTGTGTACAGCGGCATAAACGCAGCAGTGATAGGACTGGTGAGGTTCCGTGAGCAAATGCAGACCCTTTGAAGTCATATTGCATGGTACCCATTCCATGGGTCTCAACTCTCCAGGTTTAAGGGATTCTTCCTTCAGGTAAAACATGCATGTGGAACCCAGAGTATGATCCACTGTGTGATCGGGAAATGTGTTCAAATGTGTCTCAGTTTCCTTCCCCTGGTACTCGGGTGAAACATTCCAGACACATTACTAACACTCTCCCAACTTGGAGAGTCACTACCTTTAACCTCCTGTTTGGCCCAGTTTGCAATTTCTGCGGAAAATGAACAGGAATAGGGAGAACCAATGAGAGACTAGCTGGAGGTGTCTGGATGGGCAAATTTAACTCTCATTTCCCACCAGGAAGAGGAATTAACCAAAGGCTCGGCATGCCGTGCCGGAACCACACTAGGGCCTGAAGCAATCCTGCGGTGTTGCGGCCAGCTCACAAGAAAGCGAGTTGAAGAAAGGAGCTCCGGGGCACTGTCATTCACAAACCTGCAGAGTTATAAATGACAGCTATCGTCCAAAAATATATTGAAGTAAGGCTGCGAAGAGGACTTGAAAGCGGGGCAGAATTGCAGGAAACCGATTTCAGGAGGTAGACTGGAATTGCATGTAAAGCATAGGAAAAGAGGCAGAACGTCCACAATGATGCACTTGGCCAAAAAGGGCGTATGCGTTTTTTCCTGAATATATTCAGGAAAAAACGCATACGCCCTTTTTGGCCAACCAAGCAAGCTTGCAAAGGAAATCTGCACTACAATGAAGTCTCACTGTCCCCCGGTCAAAAGGGCCATCTGAAAAAAGTGTAAAATCCAGAAAGGCATGACAGGCCATGGAGAACTGGGAGCCTTGTTATGCTGATGGGCGGGATGTAAATTGCCAACAGCCACTCTGGAGAAGTGTATGGTGTTTCCTGAAACATCCAAAAAACAAAGCAACAGAGCCTAGGGCACTTCCACTTATGGTCCTATAGCTTAGGGAAATTAAAATCAAAAAGACACAGCCACCCCAAAGTTTGCGATGGCTCTGTTTACAAGAACCTCGTTTACAGTACAAGTTCAATATCGCAGAAAGCGAAAAATGGATAAAGAAGTTGTGGTACTTACGTACAATGCAATATCACTCAGCAATGAAATCTATGTCATCAAGCCCGTCTCAGCATAATGAGTGGATTCATGTACGATGATTCTAAGTGAAATAAGTCACACAGAAAAAGAAACATCATAATATATCACTACTACACAGAATGTAAACTTGGCTACACAGGAACTGAATTACAAAACAGAACAGGGTCTCAAATGTAGAACACCAACTTATGCTTGCTTAAGGGGAAAGATGAGTTGGGATGCTGCATAAAACCAGAGATTGAAATTAGCACAGATACCGATCCATAAGCCAAATATGTAATAGACAAGAGCTACTCCTTGCTCAACGAAGTGGACTCAACACCCCATATTAAACGCCTAACAATATACCTGACTAGTAAGAATCTTAAAACCTATGGATTTATATGTCTCCGAAAGAGAATCAAGCATGTGTACAGTGGCATAAACGCAGCAGTGATAGGATTGGTGAGGTTCGGTGAGCAAATGAAGACCCTGTGAAGTCATATTGCATATTACCCATTCCATGGGTCTCAACTCTCCAGGTTTAAGGGATTCTTCCTTCAGCTAAAACATGCATGTGGAACCCAGAGTATGATCCACCGTGTGATCGGGAAACGTGTTCAAATGTGTCTCAGTTTTCGTCCCCTGGTACTTGGGTGCAACATTCCAGACGCTTTACTAACACTCTCCCCACTTGGAGAGTCAGTGCCTTTAAACTCCTGTTTGGCCCAGTATGCAATTTCTGCCGAAAATGAACAGGAATAGGGAGAACCAATGAGAGACTAGCTGAAGGTGTATGGACGGGCAAATTTAACTCTCATTTCCCACCAGGAAGAGGAATTAACCAAAGGCTCAGCGTGCCGTGCCGGAACCACACTAGGGCCTGAAGCAATACTGCGGTGTTGCGGCCAGCTCACAAGAAAGCGAGTTGAAGAAAGGAGCTCAGGGACACTGTCATTCACAAACCTGCAGAGTTATAAATGACAGCTATCGTCCAAAAATATATTGAAGTAAGGCTGCCAAGAGGACTTGAAAGCAGGGCAGAATTGCAGGAAACCGATTTCAGGAGGTAGACTGGAATTGCATGTAAAGCATAGGAAAAGAGGCAGAACGTCCACAATGATGCACTTGGCTAAAAAGGGCGTATGCGTTTTTTCCTGAATATATTCAGGAAAAAACGCATACGCCCTTTTTGGCCAACCAAGCAAGCTTGCAAAGGTAATCTGCACTACAATGAAGTCTCACTTCCCCCCGGTCAAAAGGGCCATCTGAAAAAAGTGTAAAATCCAGAAAGTCATGATAGGCCATGGAGAACTGGGAGCCTTGTTATGCTGATGGGCGGGATGTAAATTGCCAACAGCCACTCTGGAGAAGTGTATGGTGTTTCCTGAAACATCCAAAAAACAAAGCAACAGAGCCTAGGGCACTTCCACTTATGGTCCTATAGCTTAGGGAAATTAAAATAAAAAAGACACAGCCACCCCAAAGTTTGGGATGGCTCTGTTTACAAGAACCTCGTTTACGGTACCAGATCAATATCACAGAAAGCGAAAAATGGATAAAGAAGTTGTGGTACTTACGTACAACGCAATATCATTCAGCAATGAAATCTATGTCATCAGGCCCGTCGCAGCATAATGACTGGATTCAGGTACAATGATTCTAAGTGAAATAAGTCACACAGAAAAAGAAACATCATAATATATCACTACTACACGGAATGTAAACATGGCTAAACAGGAACTGAATTACAAAACAGAACAGGGTCTCAAATGTAGAACACCAACTTATGCTTGCTTAAGGGGAAAGGTGAGTTGGGATGCTGCATAAAACCAGAGATTTAAATGAGCACAGATACCGTTCCATAAGCCAAATATGTAATAGACAAGAGCTACTCCTTGCTCAACGAAGTGGACACAACACCACATATTAAACGCCTAAGAATATACCTGACTAGTAAGAATTTTCAAACCTAAGGATTTATATGCCTCCGAAAGAGAATCAAGCGTGTGTATAGCAGCATAAACGCATCATGATAGGATTGGTGAGGTTCGGTGAGCAAATGCAGACCCTTTGAAGTCATATTGCATGGTACCCATTCCAAGGGTCTCAACTCTCCAGGTTTAAGGGATTATTCCTTCAGCTAAAACATGCATGTGGAACCCAGAGTATGATCCACCGTGTGATCGGGAAACGTGTTCAAATGTGTCTCAGTTTTCGTCCCCTGGTACTCGGGTGCAACATTCCAGACGCTTTACTAACACTCTCCCCACTTGGAGAGTCAGTGCCTTTAACCTCCTGTTTGGCCCAATTTGCAATTTCTGCGTAAGTAAACATCAATAGGGAGAACCAATGAGAGACTAGCTGGAGGTGTCTGGACGGGCAAATTTAACTCTCATTTCCCACCAGGAAGAGGAATTAACCAAAGGCTCAGCGTGCCATGCCGGAACCACACTAGGGCCTGAAGCAATCATGTGGTGTTGCGGCCAGTTCACAAGAAACCGCGTTGAAGAAGGGAACTCAGGGGCACTGTCATGCACAAACTTGCAGAATTATAAATGACAGCTATCATCCAAAAATATTTTGAAGTAAGGCTGCCAAGAGGACTTGAAAGTGGGGCAGAATTGCAGGAAACCGATTTCAGGAGGTAGACTTGAATTGCATTTAAAGCATAGGAAAAGAGGCAGAACGTCCACAATGATGCACTTGGCCAAAAAGGGCGTATGCGTTTTTTTCTGAATATATTCAGGAAAAAACGCATACGCACTTTTTGGCCAACCAAGCAAGCTTGCAAAGGAAATCTGCACTACAATGAAGTCTCACTGCCCCCCGGTCAAAAGGGCCATCTGAAAAAAGTGTAAAATCCAGAAAGGCAGGACAGGCCATGGAGAACTGGGAGCCTTGTTATGCTGATGGGCGGGATGTAAATTGCCAACAGCCACTCTGGAGAAGTGTATGGTGTTTCCTGAAACATATAAAAAACAAAGCAACAGAGCCTAGGGCACTTCCACTTATGGTCCTATAGCTTAGGGAAATTAAAATAAAAAAGACACAGCCACCCCAAAGTTTGGGACGGCTCTGTTTGCAAGAACCTCGTTTACGGTACAAGTTCAATATCGCAGAAAGCGAAAAATGGATAAAGAATTTGTGGTACTTACGTACAATGCAATATCACTCTGCAATGAAATCTATGTCATCAGGCCCGTAGCAGCATAATTAGTGGATTCAGCTACGACGATTCTAAGTGAAATAAGTCACACAGAAAAAGAAACATCATAAGATATCACTAATACACGGAATGTAAACTTGGCTACACAGGAACTGAATTACAAAACAGAACAGGATCTCAAATGTAGAACACCAACTTACGCTTGCTTAAGGGGAAAGGTGAGTTGGGGTGCTGCATAAAACCAGAGATTGAAATTAGCACAGATACTGTTCCATAATCCATATATGTAATAGACAAGAGGTACTCCTTGCTCAAGGAAGTGGACTCAACACCCCATATTAAACGCCTAAGAATATACCTGACTAGAAAGTATCTTAAAACCTATGGATTTATATGTCTCCGAAAGAGAATCAAGCGTGTGTACAGCGGCATAAACGCAGCAGTGATAGGACTGGTGAGGTTCCGTGAGCAAATGCAGACCCTTTGAAGTCATATTGCATGGTACCCATTCCATGGGTCTCAACTCTCCAGGTTTAAGGGATTCTTCCTTCAGGTAAAACATGCATGTGGAACCCAGAGTATGATCCACTGTGTGATCGGGAAATGTGTTCAAATGTGTCTCAGTTTCCTTCCCCTGGTACTCGGGTGAAACATTCCAGACACATTACTAACACTCTCCCAACTTGGAGAGTCACTACCTTTAACCTCCTGTTTGGCCCAGTTTGCAATTTCTGCGGAAAATGAACAGGAATAGGGAGAACCAATGAGAGACTAGCTGGAGGTGTCTGGATGGGCAAATTTAACTCTCATTTCCCACCAGGAAGAGGAATTAACTGAAGGCTCGGCATGCCGTGCCGGAACCACACTAGGGCCTGAAGCAATCCTGCGGTGTTGTGGCCAGCTCACAAGAAAGCGAGTTGAAGAAAGGAGCTCCGGGGCACTGTCATTCACAAACCTGCAGAGTTATAAATGACAGCTATCGTCCAAAAATATATTGAAGTAAGGCTGCGAAGAGGACTTGAAAGCGGGGCAGAATTGCAGGAAACCGATTTCAGGAGGTAGACTGGAATTGCATGTAAAGCATAGGAAAAGAGGCAGAACGTCCACAATGATGCACTTGGCCAAAAAGGGCGTATGCGTTTTTTCCTGAATATATTCAGGAAAAAACGCATACGCCCTTTTTGGCCAACCAAGCAAGCTTGCAAAGGAAATCTGCACTACAATGAAGTCTCACTGTCCCCCGGTCAAAAGGGCCATCTGAAAAAAGTGTAAAATCCAGAAAGGCATGACAGGCCATGGAGAACTGGGAGCCTTGTTATGCTGATGGGCGGGATGTAAATTGCCAACAGCCACTCTGGAGAAGTGTATGGTGTTTCCTGAAACATCCAAAAAACAAAGCAACAGAGCCTAGGGCACTTCCACTTATGGTCCTATAGCTTAGGGAAATTAAAATCAAAAAGACACAGCCACCCCAAAGTTTGCGATGGCTCTGTTTACATGAACCTCGTTTACGGTACAAGTTCAATATCGCAGAAAGCGAAAAATGGATAAAGAAGTTGTGGTACTTACGTACAATGCAATATCACTCAGCAATGAAATCTATGTCATCAAGCCCGTCTCAGCATAATGAGTGGATTCATGTACGATGATTCAAAGTGAAATAAGTCACACAGAAAAAGAAACATCATAATATATCACTACTACACAGAATGTAAACTTGGCTACACAGGAACTGAATTACAAAACAGAACAGGGTCTCAAATGTAGAACACCAACTTATGCTTGCTTAAGGGGAAAGATGAGTTGGGATGCTGCATAAAACCAGAGATTGAAATTAGCACAGATACCGATCCATAAGCCAAATATGTAATAGACAAGAGCTACTCCTTGCTCAACGAAGTGGACTCAACACCCCATATTAAACGCCTAACAATATACCTGACTAGTAAGAATCTTAAAACCTATGGATTTATATGTCTCCGAAAGAGAATCAAGCATGTGTACAGTGGCATAAACGCAGCAGTGATAGGATTGGTGAGGTTCGGTGAGCAAATGAAGACCCTGTGAAGTCATATTGCATATTACCCATTCCATGGGTCTCAACTCTCCAGGTTTAAGGGATTCTTCCTTCAGCTAAAACATGCATGTGGAACCCAGAGTATGATCCACCGTGTGATCGGGAAACGTGTTCAAATGTGTCTCAGTTTTCGTCCCCTGGTACTTGGGTGCAACATTCCAGACGCTTTACTAACACTCTCCCCACTTGGAGAGTCAGTGCCTTTAAACTCCTGTTTGGCCCAGTATGCAATTTCTGCCGAAAATGAACAGGAATAGGGAGAACCAATGAGAGACTAGCTGAAGGTGTCTGGACGGGCAAATTTAACTCTCATTTCCCACCAGGAAGAGGAATTAACCAAAGGCTCAGCGTGCCGTGCCGGAACCACACTAGGGCCTGAAGCAATACTGCGGTGTTGCGGCCAGCTCACAAGAAAGCGAGTTGAAGAAAGGAGCTCAGGGACACTGTCATTCACAAACCTGCAGAGTTATAAATGACAGCTATCGTCCAAAAATATATTGAAGTAAGGCTGCCAAGAGGACTTGAAAGCAGGGCAGAATTGCAGGAAACCGATTTCAGGAGGTAGACTGGAATTGCATGTAAAGCATAGGAAAAGAGGCAGAACGTCCACAATGATGCACTTGGCTAAAAAGGGCGTATGCGTTTTTTCCTGAATATATTCAGGAAAAAACGCATACGCCCTTTTTGGCCAACCAAGCAAGCTTGCAAAGGTAATCTGCACTACAATGAAGTCTCACTTCCCCCCGGTCAAAAGGGCCATCTGAAAAAAGTGTAAAATCCAGAAAGTCATGATAGGCCATGGAGAACTGGGAGCCTTGTTATGCTGATGGGCGGGATGTAAATTGCCAACAGCCACTCTGGAGAAGTGTATGGTGTTTCCTGAAACATCCAAAAAACAAAGCAACAGAGCCTAGGGCACTTCCACTTATGGTCCTATAGCTTAGGGAAATTAAAATAAAAAAGACACAGCCACCCCAAAGTTTGGGATGGCTCTGTTTACAAGAACCTCGTTTACGGTACCAGATCAATATCACAGAAAGCGAAAAATGGATAAAGAAGTTGTGGTACTTACGTACAACGCAATATCATTCAGCAATGAAATCTATGTCATCAGGCCCGTCGCAGCATAATGACTGGATTCAGGTACAATGATTCTAAGTGAAATAAGTCACACAGAAAAAGAAACATCATAATATATCACTACTACACGGAATGTAAACATGGCTAAACAGGAACTGAATTACAAAACAGAACAGGGTCTCAAATGTAGAACACCAACTTATGCTTGCTTAAGGGGAAAGGTGAGTTGGGATGCTGCATAAAACCAGAGATTTAAATGAGCACAGATACCGTTCCATAAGCCAAATATGTAATAGACAAGAGCTACTCCTTGCTCAACGAAGTGGACACAACACCACATATTAAACGCCTAAGAATATACCTGACTAGTAAGAATTTTCAAACCTAAGGATTTATATGCCTCCGAAAGAGAATCAAGCGTGTGTATAGCAGCATAAACGCAGCATGATAGGATTGGTGAGGTTCGGTGAGCAAATGCAGACCCTTTGAAGTCATATTGCATGGTACCCATTCCAAGGGTCTCAACTCTCCAGGTTTAAGGGATTATTCCTTCAGCTAAAACATGCATGTGGAACCCAGAGTATGATCCACCGTGTGATCGGGAAACGTGTTCAAATGTGTCTCAGTTTTCGTCCCCTGGTACTCGGGTGCAACATTCCAGACGCTTTACTAACACTCTCCCCACTTGGAGAGTCAGTGCCTTTAACCTCCTGTTTGGCCCAATTTGCAATTTCTGCGTAAGTAAACATCAATAGGGAGAACCAATGAGAGACTAGCTGGAGGTGTCTGGACGGGCAAATTTAACTCTCATTTCCCACCAGGAAGAGGAATTAACCAAAGGCTCAGCGTGCCGTGCCGGAACCACACTAGGGCCTGAAGCAATCATGTGGTGTTGCGGCCAGTTCACAAGAAACCGCGTTGAAGAAGGGAACTCAGGGGCACTGTCATGCACAAACTTGCAGAATTATAAATGACAGCTATCATCCAAAAATATTTTGAAGTAAGGCTGCCAAGAGGACTTGAAAGTGGGGCAGAATTGCAGGAAACCGATTTCAGGAGGTAGACTTGAATTGCATTTAAAGCATAGGAAAAGAGGCAGAACGTCCACAATGATGCACTTGGCCAAAAAGGGCGTATGCGTTTTTTCCTGAATATATTCAGGAAAAAACGCATACGCACTTTTTGGCCAACCAAGCAAGCTTGCAAAGGAAATCTGCACTACAATGAAGTCTCACTGCCCCCCGGTATAAAGGGCCATCTGAAAAAAGTGTAAAATCCAGAAAGGCAGGACAGGCCATGGAGAACTGGGAGCCTTGTTATGCTGATGGGCGGGATGTAAATTGCCAACAGCCACTCTGGAGAAGTGTATGGTGTTTCCTGAAACATATAAAAAACAAAGCAACAGAGCCTAGGGCACTTCCACTTATGGTCCTATAGCTTAGGGAAATTAAAATCAAAAAGACACAGCCACCCCAAAGTTTGGGACGGCTCTGTTTGCAAGAACCTCGTTTACGGTACAAGTTCAATATCGCAGAAAGCGAAAAATGGATAAAGAATTTGTGGTACTTACGTACAATGCAATATCACTCTGCAATGAAATCTATGTCATCAGGCCCGTAGCAGCATAATGAGTGGATTCAGCTACGACGATTCTAAGTGAAATAAGTCACACAGAAAAAGAAACATCATAAGATATCACTAATACACGGAATGTAAACTTGCCTACAAAGGAACTGAAATACAAAACAGAACAGGGGCTCAAATGTAGAAAACCAACTTATGCTTGCTTAAGGGGAAAGGTGAGTTGGGGTGCTGCATAAAACCAGAGATTGAAATGAGCACAGATACCGTTCCATAAGCCAAATATGTAATAGACAAGAGATACTCCTTGCTCATCGAAGTGGACACAACACCACATATTAAACGCCTAAGAATATACCTGAATAGTAAGAATTTTAAAACCTAAGGATTTATATGTCTCCGAAAGAGAATCAAGCGTGTGTACAGCAGCAAAAACGCAGCAGTGATAGGATTGGTGAGGTTCGGTGAGCAAATGCAGACCCTTTGAAGTCATATTGCATGGTACACATTCCAAGGGTCTCAACTCTCCAGGTTTAAGGGATTCTTCCTTCAGCTAAAACATGCATGTGGAACCCAGAGTATGATCCACCGTGTGATCGGGAAACGTGTTCAAATGTGTCTCAGCTTTCGTCCCATGGTACTCGGGTGCAACATTCCAGACGCTCTACTAACACTCTCCCCACTTGGAGAGTCAGTGCCTTTAACCTCCTGTTTGGCCCAGTTTGCAATTTCTGCGTAAGATGAACATCAATAGGGAGAACCAATGAGAGACTAGCTGGAGGTGTCTGGACGGGCAAATTTAACTCTCATTTCCCACCAGGAAGAGGAATTAACCAAAGGCTCTGCGTGCCGTGCCAGAACCACACTAGGGCCTGAAGCAATGCTGCGGTGTTGCGGCCAGCTCACAAGAAAGCGAGTTGAAGAAAGGAGCTCAGGGGCACTGTAATTCACAAACCTGCAGTGTTATAAATGACAGCTATCGACCAAATATATATTGAAGTAAGGCTGCCAAGAGGACTCGAAAGAAGGGCAGAATTGTAGGAATCCAATTTCAGGAGGGAGACTGGAATTACATTTAAAGCATAGGAAAAGAGGCAGAACGTCCACAATGATGCACTTGGCCAAAAAGGGCATATGCGTTTTTTCCTGTATATATTCAGTAAAAAACGCATACGCCCTTTTTGGCCAACCAAGCAAGCTTGCAAAGGAAATCTGCACTACAATGAAGTCTCACTTCCCCCCGGTCAAAAGGGCCATCTGAAAAAGTGTAAAATCCAGAAAGGCAGGACAGGCCATGGAGAACTGGGAGCCTGGTTATGCTGATGGGCGGGATGTAAATTGCCAACAGCCACTCTGGAGAAGTGTATGGTGTTTCCTGAAACATTTAAAAAACAAAGCAACAGAGCCTAGGGCACTTCCACTTATGGTCCTATAGCTTAGGGAAATTAAAATCAAAAAGACACAGCCACCCCAAATTTAGGGATGGCTCTGTTTACAAGAACCTCGTTTACAGTACAAGTTCAATATTGCAGAAAGCGAAAAATGGATAAAGAAGTTGTGGTACTTACGAACAATGCAATATCACTCAGCAATGAAATCTATGTCATCAGGCCCGTAGCAGCATAATGAGTGGATTCAGCTACGATGATCCTAAGTGAAATAAGTCACACAGAAAAAGAAACATCATAAGATACCACTAATACACGGAATGTAAACTTGGCTACACAGGATCTGAATTACAAAACAGAACAGAGTCTCAAATGTAGAAAACCAACTTATGCTTGCTTAAGGGGAAAGGTGAGTTCGGGTGCTGCATAAAACCAGAGATTGAAATGAGCACAGATACCGTTCCATAAGCCAAATATGTAATAGACAAGAGCTACTCCTTGCTCAACGAAGTGGACACAACACCCCATATTAAACGCCTAAGAATATACCTGACTAGTAAGAATCTTAAAACCTATGGATTTATATGTCTCCGAAAGAGAATCAAGCGTGTGCACAGCGGCATAAACGCAGCAGCGATAGGATTTGTGAGGTTCGGTGAGCAAATGCAGACCCTTTGAAGTCATATTGCATATTACCCATTCCATGGGTCTCAACTCTCCAGGTTTAAGGGATTCTTCCTTCAGCTAAAACATGCATGTGGAACCCAGAGTATGATCCACCATGTGATGGGGAAACGTGTTCAAATGTGTCTCAGCTTTCGTCCCATGGTACTCGGGTGCAACATTCCAGACGCTCTACTAACACTCTCCCCACTTGGAGAGTCACTGCCTTTAACCTCCTGTTTGGCCCAGTTTGCAATTTCTGCGTAAGATGAACAGGAATAGGGGGAACCAATGAGAGACTAGCTGGAGGTGTCTGGACGGGAAATTTAACTCTCATTTCCCACCAGGAAGAGGAATTAACCAAAGGCTCAGCGTGCCATGCCGGAACCACACTAGGGCCTGAAGCAATCATGCGGTGTTGCGGCCAGCTCACAAGAAAGCGAGTTGAAGAAAGGAGCTCAGGGGCACTGTAATTCACAAACCTGCAGAGTTATAAATGACAGCTATCGTCCAAAAATATATTGAAGTAAGGCTGCCAAGAGGACTTGAAAGTGGGGCAGAATTGCAGGAAACCGATTTCAGGAGGTAGACTGGAATTGCATTTAAAGCATAAGAAAACAGGCAGAACGTCCACAATGATGCACTTGGCCAAAAAGGGCGTATGCGTTTTTTCCTGAATATATTCAGGAAAAAACCCATACGCCCTTTTTGGCCAACCAAGCAAGCTTGCAAAGGAAATCTGCACTACAATGAAGTCTCACTTCCCCCCAGTCAAAAGGGCCATCTGAAAAAAGTGTAAAATCCAGAAAGGCAGGACAGGCCATGGAGAACTGGGAGCCTTGTTATGCTGATGGGCGGGATATAAATTGCCAACAGCCACTCTGGAGAAGTGTGTGGTGTTTCCTGAAACATCTAAAAAACAAAGCAACAGAGCCTAGGGCACTTCCACTTATGGTCCTATAGCTTAAGGAAATTAAAATCAAAAAGACACAGCCACCCCAAAGTTTGGGACGGCTCTGTTTACAAGAACCTCGTTTACGGTACAAGATCAATATTGCAGAAAGCGAAAAATGGATAAAGAAGTTGGGATACTTACGTACAATGCAATATCACTCAGCAATGAAATCTATGTCACCAGGCCAGTAGCAGCATAATGAGTGGATTCAGGTACAATGATTCTAAGTGAAATAAGTCACACAGAAAAAGAAACATCATAAGATATCACTAATACACGGAATGTAAACTTGGCTACACAGGAACTGAATTACAAAACAGAACAGGGTCTCAAATGTAGAAAACCAACTTATGCTTGCTTAAGGGGAAAGGTGAGTTGGGGTGCTGCATAAAACCAGAGATTGAAATGAGCACAGATACCGTTCCATAAGCCAAATATGTAATAGACAAGAGCTACTCCTTGCTCAACGAAGTGGACACAACACCCCATATTAAACCCCTAAGAATATACCTGACTAGTAAGAATCTTGAAACCTATGGATTTATATGTCTCCGAAAGAGAATCAAGCATGTGTACAGCGGCATAAACGCAGCAGTGATAGGATTTGTGAGGTTTGGGATCAAATGCAGACCCTTTGAAGTCATATTGCATGTTACCCATTCCATGGGTCTCAACTCTCCAGGATTAAGGGATTCTTACTTCAGCTAAAACATGCATGTGGAACCCAGAGTATGATCCACCGTGTGATCGGGAAACATGTTTAAATATGTCTCTGTTTTCGTCCCCTGGTACACCGGTGCAACATTCAAGACGCTTTACTAACACTCTCCCCACTTGGAGAGTCAGTGCCTTTAACCTCCTGTTTGGCCCAGTTTGCAATTTCTGCGGAAAATGAACAAGAATAGGGAGAACCAATGAGAGACTAGCTGGAGGTGTCTGGACGGGCAAATTTAACTCTCATTTCCCACCAGGAAGAGGAATTAACCAAACGCTCAGCGTGCTATGCTGGAACCACACTTGGGCCTGAAGCAATCTTGCGGTATTGCGGCCAGCTCACAAGAAAGCGAGTTGAAGAAAGGAGCTCAGGGGCACTGTAACTCACAACCTGCAGAGTTATAAATGACAGCTATCGTCCAAAAATATATTCAAGTAAGGCTGCCAAGAGGACTTGAAAGTGGGGCAGAATTGCAGGAAACCGATTTCAGGAGGTAGACTGGAATTGCATGTAAAGCATAGGAAAAGAGGCAGAACGTCCACAATGATGAACTTGGCCAAAAAGGGCGTATGCGTTTTTTCCCGAATATATTCAGGAAAAAATGCATACACACTTTTTGGCCAACCAAGCAAGCCTGCAAAGGAAATCTTCACTACAATGAAGTCTCACTGCGCCCCAGTCAAAAGGGCCATCTGAAAAACGTGTAAAATCCAGAAAGGCAGGACAGGCCATGGAGAACTGGGAGCCTTGTCATGCTGATGGGCGGGATGTAAATTGCCAAGAGCCACTCTGGAGAAGTGTATGGTGTTTCCTGAAACATCTACAAAACAAAGCAACAGCGCCTAGGGCACTTCCACTTATGGTCCTATAGCTTAGGGAAATTAAAATCAAAAAGACACAGCCACCCCAAAGTTTGGACCAGCTCTGTTTACAAGAACCTCATTTACGGTACAAGTTCAATATCGCAGAAATGAAAAAATGGATAAAGACGTTGTGCTACTTACGTACAATGCAATATCACTCAGCAATGAAATCTATGTCATCAGGCCTGTAGCAGCATAATGAGTGGATTCAGGTACGATGATTCTAAGTGAAATGAGTCACACAGAAAAAGAAACATCAAAAGGTATCACTAGTACACGGAATGTAAACTTGGCTACACAGGAACTGAATTACAAAACAGAACAGGGTCTCAAATGTAGAAAACCAACTTATGCTTGCTTAAGGGGAAAGGTGAGTTGGGGTGCTGCATAAAACCAGAGATTGAAATTAGCACAGATACCGTTCCATAAGCCAAATATGTAATAGACAAGAGCTACTCCTTGCTCAACGAAATGGACGCAACACCCCATATTAAACGCCTAAGAATATACCTGACTAGTAAGAATCTTAAAACCTATGGATTTATACGTCTCCGAAAGAGAATCAAGCGTGTGTACAGTGGCATAAACGCAGCAGTGATAGGATTGGTGAGGTTCGGTGAGCAAATGCAGACCCTTTGAAGTCATATTGCATGGTACCCATTCCATGGGTCTCAACTCTCCAGGTTTAATGGATTCTTGCTTCAGCTAAAACATGCATGTGTAACCCAGAGTATGATCCACCGTGTGATCGGGAAACATGTTCAAATGTGTCTCAGTTTTTGTCCTCTGGTACTTGGGTGCAACATTTCAGATGCTTTACTAACACTCTGCCCACTTGGAGAGTCAGGGCCTTTAACCTCCTGTTTGGCCCAGTTTGCAATTTCTGCGGAAGATGAAGAGGAATAGGGATAACCAATGAGAGACTAGCTGCAGGTGTCTGGACGGGCAAATTTAACTCTCATTTCTAACCGGGAAGAGGAATTAACCAAAGGCAGAGACTGCCGTGCCAGAACCACACTAGGCCCTGAAGCAATCCTGTGGTGTTGCGGCCAGCTCACAAGAAAGCGAGTTGAAGAAAGGAGCTCAGGGACACTGTAATTCACAAACCTGCAGAGTTATAAATGACAGCTATCGTCCAAAAATATATTGAAGTAAGGCTGCCAAGAGGACTTGAAAGCGGGGCAGAATTGCAGGAAACCGATTTCAGGAGGTAGAATGGAATTGCTTTTAAAGCATAGGAAAAGAGGCAGAACGTCCACAATGATGCACTTGGCCAAAAAGGGCGTATGCATTTTATCCTGAATATATTCAGGAAAAACGCATACGCACTTTTTGGCCAACCAAGCAAGCTTGCAAAGGAAATCTGCACTACAATGAAGTCTCACTTCCCCCTGGTCAAAAGGGCCATCTGAAAAATGTGTAAAATCCAGAAAGGCAGGACAGGCCATGGAGAACTGGGAGCCTTGTTATGCTGATAAGCGGGATGTAAATTGCCAACAGCCACTCTGGAGAAGTGTATGTTGTTTCCTGAAACATCTAAAAAACAAAGCAACAGAGCCTACGGCACTTCCACATATGGTCCTATAGCTTAGGGAAATTAAAATCAAAAAGACACAGCCACCCCAATGTTTGGGACGCCTCTGTTTACAGGAACCTCGAATACGGTACAAGTTCAATATCGCAGAAAGCGAAAAATGGATAAAGAAGTTGTGGTAATTACGTACAATGCAATATCACTCAGCAATGAAATCCATGTCATCAGGCCCATAGCAGCATAATGAGTGGATTCAGGTACGATGATTCTAAGTGAAATAAGTCACACAGGAAAAAGAAACATCATAAGATATCACTAATACACGGAATGTAAACTTGGCTACACAGGAACTGAATTACAAACCAGAACAGGGTCTGAAATGTAGAAAACCAAATTATGCTTGCTTAAGGGGAAAGGTGAGTTGGGGTGCTGCATAAAACCAGAGATTGAAATGAGCACAGATACCGTTCCATAAGCCAAATATGTAATAGACAAGAGATACTCCTTGCTCATCGAAGTGGACACAACACCACATATTAAACGCCTAAGAATATACCTGAATAGTAAGAATTTTAAAACCTAAGGATTTATATGTCTCCGAAAGAGAATCAAGCGTGTGTACAGCAGCAAAAACGCAGCAGTGATAGGATTGGTGAGGTTCGGTGAGCAAATGCAGACCCTTTGAAGTCATATTGCATGGTACACATTCCAAGGGTCTCAACTCTCCAGGTTTAAGGGATTCTTCCTTCAGCTAAAACATGCATGTGGAACCCAGAGTATGATCCACCGTGTGATCGGGAAACGTGTTCAAATGTGTCTCAGCTTTCGTCCCATGGTACTCGGGTGCAACATTCCAGACGCTCTACTAACACTCTCCCCACTTGGAGAGTCAGTGCCTTTAACCTCCTGTTTGGCCCAGTTTGCAATTTCTGCGTAAGATGAACATCAATAGGGAGAACCAATGAGAGACTAGCTGGAGGTGTCTGGACGGGCAAATTTAACTCTCATTTCCCACCAGGAAGAGGAATTAACCAAAGGCTCTGCGTGCCGTGCCGGAACCACACTAGGGCCTGAAGCAATGCTGCGGTGTTGCGGCCAGCTCACAAGAAAGCGAGTTGAAGAAAGGAGCTCAGGGGCACTGTAATTCACAAACCTGCAGTGTTATAAATGACAGCTATCGACCAAATATATATTGAAGTAAGGCTGCCAAGAGGACTCGAAAGAAGGGCAGAATTGTAGGAATCCAATTTCAGGAGGGAGACTGGAATTACATTTAAAGCATAGGAAAAGAGGCAGAACGTCCACAATGATGCACTTGGCCAAAAAGGGCGTATGCGTTTTTTCCTGTATATATTCAGTAAAAAACGCATACGCCCTTTTTGGCCAACCAAGCAAGCTTGCAAAGGAAATCTGCACTACAATGAAGTCTCACTTCCCCCCGGTCAAAAGGGCCATCTGAAAAAGTGTAAAATCCAGAAAGGCAGGACAGGCCATGGAGAACTGGGAGCCTGGTTATGCTGATGGGCGGGATGTAAATTGCCAACAGCCACTCTGGAGAAGTGTATGGTGTTTCCTGAAACATTTAAAAAACAAAGCAACAGAGCCTAGGGCACTTCCACTTATGGTCCTATAGCTTAGGGAAATTAAAATCAAAAAGACACAGCCACCCCAAATTTAGGGATGGCTCTGTTTACAAGAACCTCGTTTACAGTACAAGTTCAATATTGCAGAAAGCGAAAAATGGATAAAGAAGTTGTGGTACTTACGAACAATGCAATATCACTCAGCAATGAAATCTATGTCATCAGGCCCGTAGCAGCATAATGAGTGGATTCAGCTACGATGATCCTAAGTGAAATAAGTCACACAGAAAAAGAAACATCATAAGATACCACTAATACACGGAATGTAAACTTGGCTACACAGGATCTGAATTACAAAACAGAACAGAGTCTCAAATGTAGAAAACCAACTTATGCTTGCTTAAGGGGAAAGGTGAGTTCGGGTGCTGCATAAAACCAGAGATTGAAATGAGCACAGATACCGTTCCATAAGCCAAATATGTAATAGACAAGAGCTACTCCTTGCTCAACGAAGTGGACACAACACCCCATATTAAACGCCTAAGAATATACCTGACTAGTAAGAATCTTAAAACCTATGGATTTATATGTCTCCGAAAGAGAATCAAGCGTGTGCACAGCGGCATAAACGCAGCAGCGATAGGATTTGTGAGGTTCGGTGAGCAAATGCAGACCCTTTGAAGTCATATTGCATATTACCCATTCCATGGGTCTCAACTCTCCAGGTTTAAGGGATTCTTCCTTCAGCTAAAACATGCATGTGGAACCCAGAGTATGATCCACCATGTGATGGGGAAACGTGTTCAAATGTGTCTCAGCTTTCGTCCCATGGTACTCGGGTGCAACATTCCAGACGCTCTACTAACACTCTCCCCACTTGGAGAGTCACTGCCTTTAACCTCCTGTTTGGCCCAGTTTGCAATTTCTGCGTAAGATGAACAGGAATAGGGGGAACCAATGAGAGACTAGCTGGAGGTGTCTGGACGGGAAATTTAACTCTCATTTCCCACCAGGAAGAGGAATTAACCAAAGGCTCAGCGTGCCATGCCGGAACCACACTAGGGCCTGAAGCAATCATGCGGTGTTGCGGCCAGCTCACAAGAAAGCGCGTTGAAGAAAGGAGCTCAGGGGCACTGTAATTCACAAACCTGCAGAGTTATAAATGACAGCTATCGTCCAAAAATATATTGAAGTAAGGCTGCCAAGAGGACTTGAAAGTGGGGCAGAATTGCAGGAAACCGATTTCAGGAGGTAGACTGGAATTGCATTTAAAGCATAAGAAAACAGGCAGAACGTCCACAATGATGCACTTGGCCAAAAAGGGCGTATGCGTTTTTTCCTGAATATATTCAGGAAAAAACCCATACGCCCTTTTTGGCCAACCAAGCAAGCTTGCAAAGGAAATCTGCACTACAATGAAGTCTCACTTCCCCCCAGTCAAAAGGGCCATCTGAAAAAAGTGTAAAATCCAGAAAGGCAGGACAGGCCATGGAGAACTGGGAGCCTTGTTATGCTGATGGGCGGGATATAAATTGCCAACAGCCACTCTGGAGAAGTGTGTGGTGTTTCCTGAAACATCTAAAAAACAAAGCAACAGAGCCTAGGGCACTTCCACTTATGGTCCTATAGCTTAAGGAAATTAAAATCAAAAAGACACAGCCACCCCAAAGTTTGGGACGGCTCTGTTTACAAGAACCTCGTTTACGGTACAAGATCAATATTGCAGAAAGCGAAAAATGGATAAAGAAGTTGGGATACTTACGTACAATGCAATATCACTCAGCAATGAAATCTATGTCACCAGGCCAGTAGCAGCATAATGAGTGGATTCAGGTACAATGATTCTAAGTGAAATAAGTCACACAGAAAAAGAAACATCATAAGATATCACTAATACACGGAATGTAAACTTGGCTACACAGGAACTGAATTACAAAACAGAACAGGGTCTCAAATGTAGAAAACCAACTTATGCTTGCTTAAGGGGAAAGGTGAGTTGGGGTGCTGCATAAAACCAGAGATTGAAATGAGCACAGATACCGTTCCATAAGCCAAATATGTAATAGACAAGAGCTACTCCTTGCTCAACGAAGTGGACACAACACCCCATATTAAACCCCTAAGAATATACCTGACTAGTAAGAATCTTGAAACCTATGGATTTATATGTCTCCGAAAGAGAATCAAGCATGTGTACAGCGGCATAAACGCAGCAGTGATAGGATTTGTGAGGTTTGGGATCAAATGCAGACCCTTTGAAGTCATATTGCATGTTACCCATTCCATGGGTCTCAACTCTCCAGGATTAAGGGATTCTTACTTCAGCTAAAACATGCATGTGGAACCCAGAGTATGATCCACCGTGTGATCGGGAAACATGTTTAAATATGTCTCTGTTTTCGTCCCCTGGTACACCGGTGCAACATTCAAGACGCTTTACTAACACTCTCCCCACTTGGAGAGTCAGTGCCTTTAACCTCCTGTTTGGCCCAGTTTGCAATTTCTGCGGAAAATGAACAAGAATAGGGAGAACCAATGAGAGACTAGCTGGAGGTGTCTGGACGGGCAAATTTAACTCTCATTTCCCACCAGGAAGAGGAATTAACCAAACGCTCAGCGTGCTATGCTGGAACCACACTTGGGCCTGAAGCAATCTTGCGGTATTGCGGCCAGCTCACAAGAAAGCGAGTTGAAGAAAGGAGCTCAGGGGCACTGTAACTCACAACCTGCAGAGTTATAAATGACAGCTATCGTCCAAAAATATATTCAAGTAAGGCTGCCAAGAGGACTTGAAAGTGGGGCAGAATTGCAGGAAACCGATTTCAGGAGGTAGACTGGAATTGCATGTAAAGCATAGGAAAAGAGGCAGAACGTCCACAATGATGAACTTGGCCAAAAAGGGCGTATGCGTTTTTTCCCGAATATATTCAGGAAAAAATGCATACACACTTTTTGGCCAACCAAGCAAGCCTGCAAAGGAAATCTTCACTACAATGAAGTCTCACTGCGCCCCAGTCAAAAGGGCCATCTGAAAAACGTGTAAAATCCAGAAAGGCAGGACAGGCCATGGAGAACTGGGAGCCTTGTCATGCTGATGGGCGGGATGTAAATTGCCAAGAGCCACTCTGGAGAAGTGTATGGTGTTTCCTGAAACATCTACAAAACAAAGCAACAGCGCCTAGGGCACTTCCACTTATGGTCCTATAGCTTAGGGAAATTAAAATCAAAAAGACACAGCCACCCCAAAGTTTGGACCAGCTCTGTTTACAAGAACCTCATTTACGGTACAAGTTCAATATCGCAGAAATGAAAAAATGGATAAAGACGTTGTGCTACTTACGTACAATGCAATATCACTCAGCAATGAAATCTATGTCATCAGGCCTGTAGCAGCATAATGAGTGGATTCAGGTACGATGATTCTAAGTGAAATGAGTCACACAGAAAAAGAAACATCAAAAGGTATCACTAGTACACGGAATGTAAACTTGGCTACACAGGAACTGAATTACAAAACAGAACAGGGTCTCAAATGTAGAAAACCAACTTATGCTTGCTTAAGGGGAAAGGTGAGTTGGGGTGCTGCATAAAACCAGAGATTGAAATTAGCACAGATACCGTTCCATAAGCCAAATATGTAATAGACAAGAGCTACTCCTTGCTCAACGAAGTGGACGCAACACCCCATATTAAACGCCTAAGAATATACCTGACTAGTAAGAATCTTAAAACCTATGGATTTATACGTCTCCGAAAGAGAATCAAGCGTGTGTACAGTGGCATAAACGCAGCAGTGATAGGATTGGTGAGGTTCGGTGAGCAAATGCAGACCCTTTGAAGTCATATTGCATGGTACCCATTCCATGGGTCTCAACTCTCCAGGTTTAATGGATTCTTGCTTCAGCTAAAACATGCATGTGTAACCCAGAGTATGATCCACCGTGTGATCGGGAAACATGTTCAAATGTGTCTCAGTTTTTGTCCTCTGGTACTTGGGTGCAACATTTCAGATGCTTTAGTAACACTCTGCCCACTTGGAGAGTCAGGGCCTTTAACCTCCTGTTTGGCCCAGTTTGCAATTTCTGCGGAAGATGAAGAGGAATAGGGATAACCAATGAGAGACTAGCTGCAGGTGTCTGGACGGGCAAATTTAACTCTCATTTCTAACCGGGAAGAGGAATTAACCAAAGGCAGAGACTGCCGTGCCAGAACCACACTAGGCCCTGAAGCAATCCTGTGGTGTTGCGGCCAGCTCACAAGAAAGCGAGTTGAAGAAAGGAGCTCAGGGACACTGTAATTCACAAACCTGCAGAGTTATAAATGACAGCTATCGTCCAAAAATATATTGAAGTAAGGCTGCCAAGAGGACTTGAAAGCGGGGCAGAATTGCAGGAAACCGATTTCAGGAGGTAGAATGGAATTGCTTTTAAAGCATAGGAAAAGAGGCAGAACGTCCACAATGATGCACTTGGCCAAAAAGGGCGTATGCATTTTATCCTGAATATATTCAGGAAAAACGCATACGCACTTTTTGGCCAACCAAGCAAGCTTGCAAAGGAAATCTGCACTACAATGAAGTCTCACTTCCCCCTGGTCAAAAGGGCCATCTGAAAAATGTGTAAAATCCAGAAAGGCAGGACAGGCCATGGAGAACTGGGAGCCTTGTTATGCTGATAAGCGGGATGTAAATTGCCAACAGCCACTCTGGAGAAGTGTATGTTGTTTCCTGAAACATCTAAAAAACAAAGCAACAGAGCCTACGGCACTTCCACATATGGTCCTATAGCTTAGGGAAATTAAAATCAAAAAGACACAGCCACCCCAATGTTTGGGACGCCTCTGTTTACAGGAACCTCGAATACGGTACAAGTTCAATATCGCAGAAAGCGAAAAATGGATAAAGAAGTTGTGGTAATTACGTACAATGCAATATCACTCAGCAATGAAATCCATGTCATCAGGCCCATAGCAGCATAATGAGTGGATTCAGGTACGATGATTCTAAGTGAAATAAGTCACACAGGAAAAAGAAACATCATAAGATATCACTAATACACGGAATGTAAACTTGGCTACACAGGAACTGAATTACAAACCAGAACAGGGTCTGAAATGTAGAAAACCAAATTATGCTTGCTTAAGGGGAAAGGTGATTTGGGGTGCTGCATAAAACCAGAGATTGAAATTAGCACAGATACTGTTCCATAAGCCAAATATGTAATAAACAAGAGCTACTCCTTGCTCAACGAAGTGGACTCAACACCCCATATTAAACGCCTAAGAATATACCTGACTAGTAAGAATCTTAAAACCTATGGATTTATATGTCTCCGAAAGAGAATCAAGCATGTGTACAGTGGTATAAACGCAGCAGTCATAGGATTGGTGAGGTTCGGTGAGCAAATGCAGACCCTTAGAAGTCATATTGCATGGTACCCATTCCATGGGTCTCAACTCTTCAGGTTTAAGGGATTCTTCCTTCAGCTAAAACATGCATGTGGAACCCAATGTATGATCCACCATGTGATCGGGAAACGTTTTCAAATGTGTCTCAGTTTTTGTCCTCTGGTACTTGGGTGCAACATTTCAGATGCTTTACTAACACTCTCCCCACTTGGAGAGTCAGTGCCTTTAACCTCTTGTTTGGCCCAGTTGCAATTTCTGCGGAAGATGAACAGGAATACGGAGAACCAATGAGAGACTAGCTGGAGGTGTCTGGACGGGCAAATTTAACTCTCATTTCCCACCAGGAAGAGGAATTAACCAAAGGCTCAGCCTGCCGTGCCGGAACCACACTAGGTCCTGAAGCAATCCTGCGGTGTTGCGGCCAGCTCACAAGAAGCGAGTTGAAGAAAGGAGTTCAGGCAGACTGTAATTCACAAACCTGCAGAGTTATAAATGACAGCTATCATCCAAAAATATATTGAAGTAAGGCAGCCAAGAGGACTTGAAAGTGGGGCAGAATTGCAGGAAACTGATTTCAGGAGGTAGACTGGAATTGCATTTAAAGCATAGAAAAAGAGGCAGAACGTCCACAATGATGCACTTGGCCAAAAAGGGCGTATGCGTCTTTTTCGGAATATATTCAGTAAAAACGCATAGGTCCTTTTTGGCCAATCAAGCAAGCTTGCAAAGGAAATCTGCACTACAATGAAGTCTCACTTCCCCCAGTTCAAAAGGGCCATCTGAAAAAAGTGTAAAATCCAGAAAGGCAGGACAGGCCATGGAGAACTGGGAGCCTTGTTATGCTGATGGGCGGGATGTAAATTGCCAACAGCCATTCTGGAGAAGTGTATGGTGTTTCCTGAAACATCTAAAAAACAAAGCAACAGAGCCTATGACACTTCCACTTATGGTCCTATGGCTTAGGGAAATTAAAATAAAAAAGACACAGCTACCCCAAAGTTAGGGACAGCTCTGTTTACAAGAACCCTGTTTACGGTACAAGTTCAATAGCGCGGAAAGCGAAAAATGGATGAAGAGTTTGTGGTACTTACGTACAATGCAATATCACTCAGCAATGAAATCTATGTCATCAGGCCCGTAGCAGCATAATGAGTGGATTCAGGTACGATGATTCTAAGGGAAATAAGTCACACAGAAAAAGAAACATCATAAGATATCACTAATACACGGAATGTAAACTTGGCTACACAGGAACTGAATTACAAAACAGAACAGGGTCTCAAATGTAGAAAACCAACTTATGCTTGCTTAAGGGGAAAGGTGAGTTGGGGTGATGCATAAAACCAGAGATTGAAATGAGCACAGATACCGTTCCATAAGCCAAATATGTAATAGACAAGAGCTACTCCTTGCTCAATGAAGTGGACACAACACCTCATATTAAACGCCTAAGAATATACCTGACTAGTAAGAATCTTAAAACCTATGGATTTATATGTCTCCAAAAGAGAAAGAAGTGTGTGTACAGCGGCATAAACGCAGCAGTGATAGGATTGGTGAGCTTCGGTGAGCAAACGTAGACCGTTTGAAGTCATATTGCATGGTACCCATTCCATGGGTCTCAACTCTCCAGGTTTAAGGGATTCTTCCTTCAGCTAAAACATGCATGTGGAACCCAGAGTATGATCCACCGTGTGATCGGGAAACATGTTCAAATGTGTCTCAGTTTTTGTCCCCTGGTACTCGGGTGCAACATTCCATACACTTTACTAACACTCTCCCCACTTGGAGAGTCAGTGCCTTTAACCTCCTGTTTGGCCCAGTTTGCAAATTCTGCGGAAGATGAAGAGGAATAGGGAGAACCAATGAGAGACTAGCCGGAGGTGTCTGGATGGGCAAATTTAACTCTCATTTCCCACCAGGGAGAGGAATTAACAAAAGGCTCAGCGTGCCGTGCTGGAACCACACTAGGGCCTGAAGCAATCCTGCGGTGTTGCGGCCAGCTCACAAGAAATCGAGTTGAAGAAAGGAGCTCAGGGGCACTGTAATTCACAATCCTGCAGAGTTAAAAATGACAGCTATCGTCCAAAAATATATTGAAGTAAGGCTGCCAAAAGGACTTGAATGTTGGGCAGAATTGCAGGAAACCGATTTCAGGAGGTAGACTGGAATTGCATTTAAAGCATAGGAAAAGAGGCAGAACGTCCACAATGATGCACTTTGCCAAAAAGGGCGTATGCGTTTTTTCCTGAATATATTCAGGAAAAAACGCATACGCCCTTTTTGGCCAACCAAGCAAGCTTGCAAAGGAAATCTGCACTACAATGAAGTCTCACTTCCCCCGGTCAAAAGGGCCATCTCAAAAAAGTGTAAAATCCAGAAAGGCAGGACAGGCCATGGAGCACTGGGAGCCTTGTTATGCTGATGGGAGTGATGTAATTTGCCAACACCCACTCTGGAGAAGTTTATGGTGTTTCCTGAAACATCTAAAAAACAAAGCAACAGAGCCTATGGCATTTCCACTTATGGTCCTATAGCTTAGGGAAATTAAAATCAAAAAGACACAGCCACCCCAAACTTTGCGACAGCTCTGTTTACAAGAACCTCGTTTACGGTAGAAGTTCAATATCACAGAAAGAAAAAAATGGATAAAGAAGTTGTGGTACTTACGTACAATGCAATATCACTCAGCAATGAAATCTATTTCATCAGGCCCATAGCAGCATAATGAGTGGATTCAGGTACGATGATTCTAAGTGAAATAAGTCACACAGAAAAAGAAACATCATAAGATATCACTAATACACGGAATGTACACTTGGCTACACAGGAACTGAATTACAAAACAGAACAGGGTCTCAAATGTAGAAAACCAACTTATGCTTGCTTAAGGGAAAGGTGAGCTGGGGTGCTGCATAAAACCAAAGATTGAAATTAGCACAGATACCGTTCCATAAGCCAAAAATGTAATACACAAGAGCTACTCCTTGCTCAACGAAGTGGACTCAACACTCCATATTAAACACCTAAGAATATACCTGACTAGTAAGAATCTAAAACCTATGGATTTATATGTCTCTGAAAGAGAATCAAGGATGTGTACAGCGGCATAAACACAGCAGTGATAGGATTTGTGAGGTTCGGTGAGCAAATGCAGACCCTTTGAAGTCATATTGCATGGTACCCATTCCATGGGTCTCAACTCTCCAGGTTTAAGGGATTCTTCCTTCAGCTAAAACATGCATGAGGAACCCAGAGTATGATCCACCGTGTGATCGGAATACGTGTTTAATGTGTCTCAGTTTTCATTCCCTGGTACTCGGGTGCAACATTCCAGATGCTTTACTAACACACTCCCCACTTGGAGAGTTAGTGCCTTTAACCTCCTGTTTGGCTCAGTTCGCAGTTTCTGCGGAAGATGAACAGCAATAGGGAGAACCAATGAGAGACTAGCTGGAGGTGTCTGGATGGGCAAATTTAACTCTCATTTCCCACCCGGAAGAGGAATTAACCAACGGCTCAGCATGCCGTGCTGGAACCACACTAGGGCCTGAAGCAATCATGCGGTGTTGCGGCCAGCTCACAAGAAAGCTAGTTGAAGAAAGGAGCTCAGGGGCACTGTAATTCACAAACCTGCAGAGTTATAAATGACAGCTATCGTCCAAAAATATATTGAAGTGAGGCTGCCAAGAGGACTCGAAAGCGGGGCAGAATTGCAGGAAACCGATTTCAGGAGGTAGACTGGAATTGCAATTAAACCATAGGAAAAGAGGCAGAACGTCCAAAATGATGCACTTGGCCAAAAAGTGTATTTGCGTTTTTTCCTGAATATATTCAGGAAAAAACGCATAAGCCCTTTTTGGCCAACCAAGCAAGCTTGCAAAGGAAATCTGCACTACAATGAAGTCTCACTTCCCCCCGGTCAAAAGGGCCATCTGAAAAAAGTGTAAAATCCAGAAAGGCAGGACAGGCCATGGAGAACTGGGAGCCTTGTTATGCTGATGGGCAGGATGTAATTTGCCAACAGCCACTCTGGAGAAGTGTATGGTGTTTCCTGAAACATCTAAAAAACAAAGCAACAGAGCCTAGGGCACTTCCACTTATGGTCCTATAGCTTAGGGAAATTGAAATCAAAAACACACAGCCACCCCAAAGTTCGGGACGGCTCTGTTTACAAGAACCTCGTTTACAGTACAAGTTCAATATCTCAGAAAGCAAAAAATGGATAAAGAAGTTGTGGTACTTACGTACAATGCAATATCACTCAGCAATGAAATCTATGTCATCAGGCCCGTAGCAGCATAATGAGTGGATTCAGATATGATGATTCTAAGTGAAATAAGTCACAGAGAAAAAGAAACATCATAAGATATCACTAATACATGGAATGTAAACTTGGCTACACAGGAACTAAATTACAAAACAGAACAGGGTCCCAAATGTAGAAAAACAACTTATGCTTGCTTAAGGGGAAAGGTGAGTTGGGGTGCTGCATAAAACTAGAGATTAAAATTAGCACAGATACCATTCCATAAGCCAAATATGTAATAGACAAGAGCTACTCCTTGCTCAACGAAGTGGACACAACACCTCATATTAAACGCCTAAGAATATACCTGACTAGTAAGAATCTTAAAACCTATGGATTTATATGTCTCCAAAAGAGAATCAAGTGTGTGTACAGTGGCATAAACGCAGCAGTGATAGTATTGGTGAGGTTCGGTGAGCAAATGCAGACCATGTGAAGTCGTATTGCATGGTCCCATTCCATGTGTCTCAACTCTCCAGGTTTAAGGGATTCTTCCTTCAGCTAAAACATGCTTGTGGAACCCAGAGTATGACCCACCGTGTGATCGGGAAACGTGTTCAAATGTGTCTCAGTTTTTGTCCCCTGGTACTCGGGTGCAACATTCCAGACGCTTTACTAACACTCTCCCCACTTGGAGAGTCAGTGCCTTTAACCTCCTGTTTGGAACAGTTTGCCATTTCTGGGGAAGATGAACAGAAATAGGGAGAACCAATGAGAGACTAGTTGAAGGTGTCTGGATGGGCAAATTTAACTCTCATTTGCCACCAAGAAGAGGAATTAACCAAAGGCTCAGCATGCCATGCCAGAACCACACTAGGGCCTGAAGCAATCCTGCGGTGTTGCGGCCAGCTCACAAGAAAGCGAGTTGAAGAAAGGAGCTCAGGGACACTGTAATTCACAAACCTGCAGAGTTATAAATGACAGCTATCATCCAAAAATATATTGAAGTGAGGCTGCCAAGAGGACTCAAAAGCGGGGCAGAATTGCAGGAAACCGATTTCAGGAGGTAGACTGGAATTGCAGGTAAAGCATAGGAAAAGAGGCAGAACGTCCACAATGATGCACTTGGACAAAAAGGGCATTTGCGTTTTTTCCTGAATATATTCAGGAAAAAACGCACACGCGCTTTTTGGCCAACCAAGCAAGCTTGCAAATGAAATCTGCACTACAATGAAGTCTCACTGCCCCCCGGTCAAAGGGCCATCTGAAAAAAGTGTAAAATCCAGAAAGGCAGGACAGGCCATGGAGAACTGGGAGCCTTGTTATGCTGATGGGCGGGATGTAAATTGCCAACAGCCACTCTGGAGAAGTGTATGGTGTTTCCTGAAACATCCAAAAAACAAAGCAACAGAGCCTAGGGCACTTCCACTTATGGTCCTATAGCTTAGGGAAATTAAATTCAAAAAGACACAGCCACCCCAAAGTTTGGGCCGGCTCTGTTTACAAGAACCTCATTTACGGTACAAGTTCAATGTCACAGAAAGTGAAAAATGGATAAAGAAGTTGTGGTATTTACGTATAATGCAATATCACTCAGCAATGAAATCTATGTCATCAGGCCCATAGCAGCATAATGAGTGGATTCAGGTACGATGATTCTAAGTGAAATAAGTCACACATAAAAAGAAACATCATAAGGTATCACTAATACACGGAATGTAAACTTGGCTACACAGGAACTGAATTACAAAACAGAACAGGGTCTCAAATGTAGAAAACCAACTTATGCATGCTTAAGGGGAAAGGTGAGTTGGGGTGCTGCATAAAACCACAGATTGAAATTAGCACACATACCGTTCCATAAGCCAAATATGTAATAGACAAGAACTACTCCTGCTCAACGAAGTGGACACAACACCACATATTAAACGCCTAAGAATATACCTGACTAGTAAGAATCTTAAAACCTATGGATTTATATGTCTCCAAAAGAGAATCAAGCGTGTGTACAGCGGTATAAACGCAGCAGTGATAGGATTGGTGAGGTTCAGTGAGCAAATGCAGACCCTTTGAAGTCATATTGCATGGTACCCATTCCATGGGTCTCAACTCTTCAGGTTTAAGCGATTCTTCCTTCAGCTAAAATATGCATGTGCAACCCAAAGTATGATCCACCGTGTGATCGGGAAACATGTTCAAATGTGTCTCAGTTTTCGTCCGCTGGTACTTGGGTGCAACATTCCAGATGCTTTACTAACACTCTGCCCACTTGGAGAGTCAGTGCCTTTAACCTCCTGTTTGGCCCAGTTTGCAATTTCTGCGGAAGATGAACAGGAATAGGTAGAACCAATGAGAGACTACCTGGAGGTGTCTGGACGGGCAAATTTAACTCTCATTTCCCACCAGGAAGAGGAATTAACCAAAGGCAGAGACTGCCGTGCCGGAACCACACTAGGGCCTGAAGCAATCCTGCGGTGTTGCGGCCAGCTCACAAGAAAGCGAGTTGAAGAAAGGAGCTCAGGGGCACTGTAATTCACAAACCTGCAGAGTTATAAATGTCAGCTATCGTCCAAAAATAAATTGAAGTGAGGCTGCCAAGAGGAGTTGAAAGCGGGGCAAAATTGCAGGAAACCGATTTCAGGAAGGAGACTGGAATTGCATTTAAAGCATAGGAAAAGAGGCAGAACATCCACAATGATGCACTTGGCAAAAAAGGGCGTATGCGTTTTTTCCTGAATATATTCAGGAAAAAACGCATACGCACTTTTTGGCCAACCAAGCAGGCTTGCAAAGGAAATCTGCACTACAATGAAGTCTCACTTCCCCCCGGTCAAAAGGGCCATCTGAAAAAAGTGTAAAATCCAGAAAGGCAGGACAGGCCATGGAGAACTGGGAGCCTTGTTATGCTGATGGGAGCGATGTAATTTGCCAACACCCACTCTGGTGAAGTGTATGGTGTTTCCTGAAACACCTAAAAAACAAAGCAACAGAGCCTACGGCATTTCCACATATGGTCCTATAGCTTAGGGAAATTAAAATCAAAAAGACACAGCCACCCCAAATTTTGGGATAGCTCTGTTTACAAGAACCTCAAATACGGTACAAGTTCAATATCATAGAAAGCGAAAAATGGATAAAGAAGTTGTGGTACTTACGTACAATGCAATATCACTCAGCAATGAAATCTATGTCATCAGGCCCGTAGCAGCAAAATGAGTGGATTCAGGTACGATGATTCTAAGTAAAATAAGTCACAGAGAAAAAGAAACATCATAAGATATCACTAATACACGGAATGTAAACTTGGCTACACAGGAACTGAATTACAAAACAGAACAGGGTCTGAAATGTAGAAAACCAAGTTATGCTTGCTTAAGGGGAAAGGTGAGTTGAGGTGCTGCATAAAACCAGAGATTGAAATTAGCACAGATACCGTTCCATAAGCCAAATATATAATAGACAAGAGCTACTCCTTGCTCAACGAAGTGGACTCAACACCACATATTAAACGCCTAAGAATATACCTGACTAGTAAGAATCTTAAAACCTATGGATTTATATGTCTCCGAAAGAGAATAAAGCGTGTGTACAGTGGTATAAACGCAACAGTGATAGGACTGGTGAGGTTCAGTGAGCAAATGCAGACCCTTTGAAGTCATATTGCATGGTACCCAATCCATGGGTCTCAACTCTTCAGGTTTAAGGGATTCTTCCTTCAGCTAAATCATGCATGTGGAACCCAAAGTATGATCCACCATGTGATCGGGAAACATGTTCAAATGTGTCTCAGTTTTTGTCCTCTGGTACTTGGGTGCAACATTTCAGATGCTTTACTAACACTCTGCCCACTTGGAGAGCCAGTGCCTTTAACCTCCTGTTTGGCCCAGTTTGCAATTTCTGCGGAAGATGAACAGGAATAGGGATAACCAATGAGAGACTAGCTGCAGGTGTCTGGACGGGCAAATTTAACTCTCATTTCCAACCAGGAAGAGGAATTAACCAAAGGCAGAGACTGCCGTGCCAGAACCACACTAGGCCCTGAAGCAATCCTGTGGTGTTGCGGCCAGCTCACAAGAAATCGAATTGAAGAAAGGAGCTCAGGGACACTGTAATTCACAAACCTGCAGAGTTATAAATGACAGCTATCGTCCAAAAATATATTGAAGTAAGGCTGCCAAGAGGACTTGAAAGCGGGGCAGAATTGCAGGAAACCGATTTCAGGAGGTAGAATGGAATTGCTTTTAAAGCATAGGAAAAGAGGCAGAACGTCCACAATGATGCACTTGGCCAAAAAGGGCGTATGCATTTTATCCTGAATATATTCAGGAAAAACGCATACGCACTTTTTGGCCAACCAAGCAAGCTTGCAAAGGAAATCTGCACTACAATGAAGTCTCACTTCCCCCTGGTCAAAAGGGCCATCTGAAAAATGTGTAAAATCCAGAAAGGCAGGACAGGCCATGGAGAACTGGGAGCCTTGTCATGTTGATAAGCGGGATGTAAATTGCCAACAGCCACTCTGGAGAAGTGTATGTTGTTTCCTGAAACATCTAAAAAACAAAGCAACAGAGCTTACGGCACTTCCACATATGGTCCTATAGCTTAGGGAAATTAAAATCAAAAAGACACAGCCACCCCAATGTTTGGGACGCCTCTGTTTACAGGAACCTCGAATACGGTACAAGTTCAATATCGCAGAAAGCGAAAAATGGATAAAGAAGTTGTGGTACTTACGTACAATGCAATATCACTCAGCAATGAAATCCATGTCATCAGGCCCGTAGCAGCATAATGAGTGGATTCAGGTACGATGATTCTAAGTGAAATAAGTCACACAGGAAAAAGAAACATCATAAGATATCACTAATACACGGAATGTAAACTTGGCTACACAGGAACTGAATTACAAAACAGAACAGGGTCTGAAATGTAGAAAACCAAATTATGCTTCCTTAAGGGGAAAGGTGAGTTGGGGTGCTGCATAAAACCAGAGATTGAAATTAGCACAGATACCGTTCCATAAGCCAAATATGTAATAGACAAGAGCTACTCCTTGCTCAACGAAGTGGACTCAACACCCCATATTAAACGCCTAAGAATATACCTGACTAGTAAGAATCTTAAAACCTATGGATTTATATGTCTCCGAAAGAGAATCAAGCATGTGTACAGTGGTATAAACGCAGCAGTCATAGGATTGGTGAGGTTCGGTGAGCAAATGCAGACCCTTAGAAGTCATATTGCATGGTACCCATTCCATGGGTTTCAACTCTTCAGGTTTAAGGGATTCTTCCTTCAGCTAAAACATGCATGTGGAACCCAAAGTATGATCCACCATGTGATCGGGAAACGTTTTCAAATGTGTCTCAGTTTTTGTCCTCTGGTACTTGGGTGCAACATTTCAGATGCTTTACTAACACTCTGCCCACTTGGAGAGTCAGTGCCTTTAACCTCTTGTTTGGCCCAGTTGCAATTTCTGCGGAAGATGAACAGGAATATGGAGAACCAATGAGAGACTAGCTGGAGGTGTCTGGACGGGCAAATTTAACTCTCATTTCCCACCAGGAAGAGGAATTAACCAAAGGCTCAGCCTGCCGTGCCGGAACCACACTAGGTCCTGAAGCAATCCTGCGGTGTTGCGGCCAGCTCACAAGAAGCGAGTTGAAGAAAGGAGTTCAGGCACACTGTAATTCACAAACCTGCAGAGTTATAAATGACAGCTATCATCCAAAAATATATTGAAGTAAGACAGCCAAGAGGACTTGAAAGTGGGGCAGAATTGCAGGAAACTGATTTCAGGAGGTAGACTGGAATTGCATTTAAAGCATAGAAAAAGAGGCAGAACGTCCACAATGATGCACTTGGCCAAAAAGGGCGTATGCGTTTTTTTCGGAATATATTCAGTAAAAACGCATAGGTCCTTTTTGGCCAATCAAGCAAGCTTGCAAAGGAAATCTGCACTACAATGAAGTCTCACTTCCCCCAGTTCAAAAGGGCCATCTGAAAAAAGTGTAAAATCCAGAAAGGCAGGACAGGCCATGGAGAACTGGGAGCCTTGTTATGCTGATGGGCGGGATGTAAATTGCCAACAGCCATTCTGGAGAAGTGTATGGTGTTTCCTGAAACATCTAAAAAACAAAGCAACAGAGCCTATGACACTTCCACTTATGGTCCTATGGCTTAGGGAAATTAAAATCAAAAAGACACAGCCACCCCAAATTTTGGGATGGCTCTGTTTACAAGAACCTCAAATACGGTACAAGTTCAATATCATAGAAAGCGAAAAATGGATAAAGAAGTTGTGGTACTTACGTACAATGCAATATCACTCAGCAATGAAATCTATATCATCAGGCCCGTAGCAGCATAATGAGTGGATTCAGGTACGATGATTCTAAGTAAAATAAGTCACAGAGAAAAAGAAACATCATAAGATATCACTAATACACGGAATGTAAACTTGGCTACACAGGAACTGAATTACAAAACAGAACAGGGTCTGAAATGTAGAAAACCAAGTTATGCTTGCTTAAGGGGAAAGGTGAGTTGGGGTGCTGCATAAAACCAGAGATTGAAATTAGCACAGATACCGTTCCATAAGCCAAATATATAATAGACAAGAGCTACTCCTTGCTCAACGAAGTGGACTCAACACCACATATTAAACGCCTAAGAATATACCTGACTAGTAAGAATCTTAAAACCTATGGATTTATATGTCTCCGAAAGAGAATAAAGCATGTGTACAGTGGTATAAACGCAGCAGTGATAGGACTGGTGAGGTTCAGTGAGCAAATGCAGATCCTTTGAAGTCATATTGCATGGTACCCATTCCATGGGTCTCAACTCTTCAGGTTTAAGGGATTCTTCCTTCAGCTAAATCATGCATGTGGAACCCAAAGTATGATCCACCATGTGATCGGGAAACATGTTCAAATGTGTCTCAGTTTTTGTCCTCTGGTACTTGGGTGCAACATTTCAGATGCTTTACTAACACTCTGCCCACTTGGAGAGTCAGTGCCTTTAACCTCTTGTATGGCCCAGTTGCAATTTCTGCGGAAGATGAACAGGAATAC
This sequence comes from Orcinus orca, assembly GCF_937001465.1. Taxonomy (NCBI): domain Eukaryota; kingdom Metazoa; phylum Chordata; class Mammalia; order Artiodactyla; family Delphinidae; genus Orcinus; species Orcinus orca. Next base: position 43,899,994 of record NC_064560.1, on the reverse strand, counting down.
GGAGAACCAATGAGAGACTAGCTGGAGGTGTGTGGACGGGCAAATTTAACTCTCATTTCCCACCAGGAAGAGGAATTAACCAAAGGCTCAGCCTGCCGTGCCGGAACCACACTAGGTCCTGAAGCAATCCTGCGGTGTTGCGGCCAGCTCACAAGAAGCGAGTTGAAGAAAGGAGTTCAGGCACACTGTAATTCACAAACCTGCAGAGTTATAAATGACAGCTATCATCCAAAAATATATTGAAGTAAGGCAGCCAAGAGGACTTGAAAGTGGGGCAGAATTGCAGGAAACTGATTTCAGGAGGTAGACTGGAATTGCATTTAAAGCATAGAAAAAGAGGCAGAACGTCCACAATGATGCACTTGGCCAAAAAGGGCGTATGCGTCTTTTTCGGAATATATTCAGTAAAAACGCATAGGTCCTTTTTGGCCAATCAAGCAAGCTTGCAAAGGAAATCTGCACTACAATGAAGTCTCACTTCCCCCAGTTCAAAAGGGCCATCTGAAAAAAGTGTAAAATCCAGAAAGGCAGGACAGGCCATGGAGAACTGGGAGCCTTGTTATGCTGATGGGCGGGATGTAAATTGCCAACAGCCATTCTGGAGAAGTGTATGGTGTTTCCTGAAACATCTAAAAAACAAAGCAACAGAGCCTATGACACTTCCACTTATGGTCCTATGGCTTAGGGAAATTAAAATAAAAAAGACACAGCTACCCCAAAGTTAGGGACAGCTCTGTTTACAAGAACCCTGTTTACGGTACAAGTTCAATAGCACGGAAAGCGAAAAATGGATGAAGAGTTTGTGGTACTTACGTACAATGCAATATCACTCAGCAATGAAATCCATGTCATCAGGCCCGTAGCAGCATAATGAGTGGATTCAGGTACGATGATTCTAAGTGAAATAAGTCACACAGGAAAAAGAAACATCATAAGATATCACTAATACACGGAATGTAAACTTGGCTACACAGGAACTGAATTACAAAACAGAACAGGGTCTGAAATGTAGAAAACCAAATTATGCTTCCTTAAGGGGAAAGGTGAGTTGGGGTGCTGCATAAAACCAGAGATTGAAATTAGCACAGATACCGTTCCATAAGCCAAATATTTAATAGACAAGAGCTACTCCTTGCTCAACGAAGTGGACTCAACACCCCATATTTAACGCCTAAGAATATACCTGACTAGTAAGAATCTTAAAACCTATGGATTTATATGTCTCCGAAAGAGAATCAAGCATGTGTACAGCGGTATAAACGCAGCAGTCATAGGATTGGTGAGGTTCGGTGAGCAAATGCAGACCCTTAGAAGTCATATTGCATGGTACCCATTCCATGGGTCTCAACTCTTCAGGTTTAAGGGATTCTTCCTTCAGCTAAAACATGCATGTGGAACCCAAAGTATGATCCACCATGTGATCGGGAAACGTTTTCAAATGTGTCTCAGTTTTTGTCCTCTGGTACTTGGGTGCAACATTTCAGATGCTTTACTAACACTCTGCCCACTTGGAGAGTCAGTGCCTTTAACCTCTTGTTTGGCCCAGTTGCAATTTCTGCGGAAGATGAACAGGAATACGGAGAACCAATGAGAGACTAGCTGGAGGTGTCTGGACGGGCAAATTTAACTCTCATTTCCCACCAGGAAGAGGAATTAACCAAAGGCTCAGCCTGCCGTGCCGGAACCACACTAGGTCCTGAAGCAATCCTGCGGTGTTGCGGCCAGCTCACAAGAAGCGAGTTGAAGAAAGGAGTTCAGGCACACTGTAATTCACAAACCTGCAGAGTTATAAATGACAGCTATCATCCAAAAATATATTGAAGTAAGGCAGCCAAGAGGACTTGAAAGTGGGGCAGAATTGCAGGAAACTGATTTCAGGAGGTAGACTGGAATTGCATTTAAAGCATAGAAAAAGAGGCAGAACGTCCACAATGATGCACTTGGCCAAAAAGGGCATATGCTTTTTTTTCGGAATATATTCAGTAAAAACGCATAGGTCCTTTCTGGCCAATCAAGCAAGCTTGCAAAGGAAATCTGCACTACAATGAAGTCTCACTGCCCCCCGGTCAAAAGGGCCATCTGAAAAAAGTGTAAAATCCAGAAAGGCAGGACAGGCCATGGAGAACTGGGAGCCTTGTTATGCTGATGGGCGGGATGTAAATTGCCAACAGCCACTCTGGAGAAGTGTATGGTGTTTCCTGAAACATCCAAAAAACAAAGCAACAGAGCCTAGGGCAATTCCACTTATGGTCCTATAGCTTAGGGAAATTAAAATCAAAAAGACACAGCCACCCCAATGTTTGGGCCGGCTCTGTTTACAAGAACCTCATTTACGGTACAAGTTCAATGTCACAGAAAGGGAAAAATGGATAAAGAAGTTGTGGTATTTACGTAAAATGCAATATCACTCAGCAATGAAATCTATGTCATCAGGCCCATAGCAGCATAATGAGTGGATTCAGGTACGATGATTCTAAGTGAAATAAGTCACACATAAAAAGAATCATCATAAGGTATCACTAATACACGGAATGTAAACTTGGCTACACAGGAACTGAATTACAAAACAGAACAGGGTCTCAAATGTAGAAAACCAACTTATGCATGCTTAAGGGGAAAGGTGAGTTGGGGTGCTGCATAAAACCAGAGATTGAAATTAGCACAGATACCATTCCATAAGCCAAATATGTAATAGACAAGAACTACTCCTGCTCAACGAAGTGGACACAACACCACATATTAAACGCCTAAGAATATACCTGACTAGTAAGAATCTTAAAACCTGTGGATTTATATGTCTCCAAAAGAGAATCAAGCATGTGTACAGCGGTATAAACGCAGCAGTGATAGGATTGGTGAGGTTCAGTGAGCAAATGCAGACCATTTGAAGTCATATTGCATGGTACCCATTCCATGGGTCTCAAATCTTCAGGTTTAAGGGATTCTTCCTTCAGCTAAAATATGCATGTGCAACCCAAAGTATGATCCACCGTGTGATCGGGAAACATGTTCAAATGTGTCTCAGTTTTCGTCCTCTGGTACTTGGGTGCAACATTCCAGATGCTTTACTAACACTCTGCCCACTTGGAGAGTCAGTGCCTTTAACCTCCTGTTTGGCCCAGTTTGCAATTTCTGCGGAAGATGAACAGGAATAGGTAGAACCAATTGGAGACTAGCTGGAGGTGTCTGGACGGGCAAATTTAACTCTCATTTCCCACCAGGAAGAGGAATAAACCAAAGGCAGAGACTGCCGTGCCGGAACCACACTAGGGCCTGAAGCAATCCTGCGGTGTTGCGGCCAGCTCACAAGAAAGCGAGTTGAAGAAAGGAGCTCAGGGGCACTGTAATTCACAAACCTGCAGAGTTATAAATGTCAGCTATCGTCCAAAAATAAATTGAAGTGAGGCTGCCAAGAGGAGTTGAAAGCGGGGCAAAATTGCAGGAAACCGATTTCAGGGTGGAGACTGGAATTGCATTTAAAGCATAGGAAAAGAGGCAGAACGTCCACAATGATGCACTTGGCAAAAAAGGGCGTATGCGTTTTTTCCTGAATATATTCAGGAAAAAACGCATACGCCCTTTTTGGCCAACGAAGCAGGCTTGCAAAGGAAATCTGCACTACAATGAAGTCTCACTTCCCCCCGGTCAAAAGGGCCATCTGAAAAAAGTGTAAAATCCAGAAAGGCAGGACAGGCCATGGAAAACTGGGAGCCTTGTTATGCTGATGGGAGGGATGTAATTTGCCAACACCCACTCTGGTGAAGTGTATGGGGTTTCCTGAAACACCTAAAAAACAAAGCAACAGAGCCTACGGCATTTCCACATATGGTCCTATAGCTTAGGGAAATTAAAATCAAAAAGACACAGCCACCCCAAATTTTGGGATGGCTCTGTTTACAAGAACCTCAAATACGGTACAAGTTCAATATCATAGAAAGCGAAAAATGGATAAAGAAGTTGTGGTACTTACGTACAATGTAATATCACTCAGCAATGAAATCTATGTCATCAGGCCCGTATCAGCAAAATGAGTGGATTCAGGTACGATGATTCTAAGTAAAATAAGTCACAGAGAAAAATAAACATCATAAGATATCACTAATACACGGAATGTAAACTTGGCTACACAGGAACTGAATTACAAAACAGAACAGGGTCTGAAATGTAGAAAACCAAGTTATGCTTGCTTAAGGGGAAAGGTGAGTTGGGGTGCTGCATAAAACCAGAGATTGAAATTAGCACAGATACCGTTCCATAAGCCAAATATATAAGAGACAAGAGCTACTCCTTGCTCAACGAAGTGGACTCAACACCACATATTAAACGCCTAAGAATATACCTGACTAGTAAGAATCTTAAAACCTATGGATTTATATGTCTCCGAAAGAGAATAAAGCATGTGTACAGTCGTATAAACGCAGCAGTGATAGGACTGGTGAGGTTCAGTGAGCAAATGCAGATCCTTTGAAGTCATATTGCATGGTACCCATTCCATGGGTCTCAACTCTTCAGGTTTAAGGGATTCTTCCTTCAGCTAAATCATGCATGTGGAACCCAAAGTATGATCCACCATGTGATCGGGAAACATGTTCAAATGTGTCTCAGTTTTTGTCCTCTGGTACTTGGGTGCAACATTTCAGATGCTTTACTAACACTCTGCCCACTTGGAGAGTCAGTGCCTTTAACCTCCTGTTTGGCCCAGTTTGCAATTTCTGCGGAAGATGAAGAGGAATAGGGATAACCAATGAGAGACTAGCTGCAGGTGTCTGGACGGGCAAATTTAACTCTCATTTCCAACCGGGAAGAGGAATTAACCAAAGGCAGAGACTGCCGTGCCAGAACCACACTAGGCCCTGAAGCAATCCTGTGGTGTTGCGGCCAGCTCAAAAGAAAGCGAGTTGAAGAAAGGAGCTCAGGGACACTGTAATTCACAAACCTGCAGAGTTATAAATGACAGCTATCGTCCAAAAATATATTGAAGTAAGGCTGCCAAGAGGACTTGAAAGCGGGGCAGAATTGCAGGAAACCGATTTCAGGAGGTAGAATGGAATTGCTTTTAAAGCATAGGAAAAGAGGCAGAACGTCCACAATGATGCACTTGGCCAAAAAGGGCGTATGCATTTTTTCCTGAATATATTCAGGAAAAAACGCATACGCACTTTTTGGCCAACCAAGCAAGCTTGCAAAGGAAATCTGCACTACAATGAAGTCTCACTTCTCCCTGGTCAAAAGGGCCATCTGAAAAATGTGTAAAATCCAGAAAGGCAGGACAGGCCATGGAGAACTGGGAGCCTTGTCATGTTGATAAGCGGGATGTAAATTGCCAACAGCCACTCTGGAGAAGTGTATGTTGTTTTCTGAAACATCTAAAAAACAAAGCAACAGAGCCTACGGCACTTCCACATATGGTCCTATAGCTTAGGGAAATTAAAATCAAAAAGACACAGCCACCCCAATGTTTGGGACGCCTCTGTTTACAGGAACCTCGAATACGGTACAAGTTCAATATCACAGAAAGCGAAAAATGGATAAAGAAGTTGTGGTAATTACATACAATGCAATATCACTCAGCAATGAAATCCATGTCATCAGGCCCGTAGCAGCATAATGAGTGGATTCAGGTACGATGATTCTAAGTGAAATAAGTCACACAGGAAAAAGAAACATCATAAGATATCACTAATACACGGAATGTAAACTTGGCTACACAGGAACTGAATTACAAAACAGAACAGGGTCTGAAATGTAGAAAACCAAATTATGCTTCCTTAAGGGGAAAGGTGAGTTGGGGTGCTGCATAAAACCAGAGATTGAAATTAGCACAGATACCGTTCCATAAGCCAAATATGTAATAGACAAGAGCTACTCCTTGCTCAACGAAGTGGACTCAACACCCCATATTAAACGCCTAAGAATATACCTGACTAGTAAGAATCTTAAAACCTATGGATTTATATGTCTCCGAAAGAGAATCAAGCATGTGTACAGTGGTATAAACGCAGCAGTCATAGGATTGGTGAGGTTCGGTGAGCAAATGCAGACCCTTAGAAGTCATATTGCATGGTACCCATTCCATGGGTTTCAACTCTTCAGGTTTAAGGGATTCTTCCTTCAGCTAAAACATGCATGTGGAACCCAAAGTATGATCCACCATGTGATCGGGAAACGTTTTCAAATGTGTCTCAGTTTTTGTCCTCTGGTACTTGGGTGCAACATTTCAGATGCTTTACTAACACTCTGCCCACTTGGAGAGTCAGTGCCTTTAACCTCTTGTTTGGCCCAGTTGCAATTTCTGCGGAAGATGAACAGGAATATGGAGAACCAATGAGAGACTAGCTGGAGGTGTCTGGACGGGCAAATTTAACTCTCATTTCCCACCAGGAAGAGGAATTAACCAAAGGCTCAGCCTGCCGTGCCGGAACCACACTAGGTCCTGAAGCAATCCTGCGGTGTTGCGGCCAGCTCACAAGAAGCGAGTTGAAGAAAGGAGTTCAGGCACACTGTAATTCACAAACCTGCAGAGTTATAAATGACAGCTATCATCCAAAAATATATTGAAGTAAGACAGCCAAGAGGACTTGAAAGTGGGGCAGAATTGCAGGAAACTGATTTCAGGAGGTAGACTGGAATTGCATTTAAAGCATAGAAAAAGAGGCAGAACGTCCACAATGATGCACTTGGCCAAAAAGGGCGTATGCGTTTTTTTCGGAATATATTCAGTAAAAACGCATAGGTCCTTTTTGGCCAATCAAGCAAGCTTGCAAAGGAAATCTGCACTACAATGAAGTCTCACTTCCCCCAGTTCAAAAGGGCCATCTGAAAAAAGTGTAAAATCCAGAAAGGCAGGACAGGCCATGGAGAACTGGGAGCCTTGTTATGCTGATGGGCGGGATGTAAATTGCCAACAGCCATTCTGGAGAAGTGTATGGTGTTTCCTGAAACATCTAAAAAACAAAGCAACAGAGCCTATGACACTTCCACTTATGGTCCTATGGCTTAGGGAAATTAAAATCAAAAAGACACAGCCACCCCAAATTTTGGGATGGCTCTGTTTACAAGAACCTCAAATACGGTACAAGTTCAATATCATAGAAAGCGAAAAATGGATAAAGAAGTTGTGGTACTTACGTACAATGCAATATCACTCAGCAATGAAATCTATGTCATCAGGCCCGTAGCAGCATAATGAGTGGATTCAGGTACGATGATTCTAAGTAAAATAAGTCACAGAGAAAAAGAAACATCATAAGATATCACTAATACACGGAATGTAAACTTGGCTACACAGGAACTGAATTACAAAACAGAACAGGGTCTGAAATGTAGAAAACCAAGTTATGCTTGCTTAAGGGGAAAGGTGAGTTGGGGTGCTGCATAAAACCAGAGATTGAAATTAGCACAGATACCGTTCCATAAGCCAAATATATAATAGACAAGAGCTACTCCTTGCTCAACGAAGTGGACTCAACACCACATATTAAACGCCTAAGAATATACCTGACTAGTAAGAATCTTAAAACCTATGGATTTATATGTCTCCGAAAGAGAATAAAGCATGTGTACAGTGGTATAAACGCAGCAGTGATAGGACTGGTGAGGTTCAGTGAGCAAATGCAGATCCTTTGAAGTCATATTGCATGGTACCCATTCCATGGGTCTCAACTCTTCAGGTTTAAGGGATTCTTCCTTCAGCTAAATCATGCATGTGGAACCCAAAGTATGATCCACCATGTGATCGGGAAACATGTTCAAATGTGTCTCAGTTTTTGTCCTCTGGTACTTGGGTGCAACATTTCAGATGCTTTACTAACACTCTGCCCACTTGGAGAGTCAGTGCCTTTAACCTCTTGTATGGCCCAGTTGCAATTTCTGCGGAAGATGAACAGGAATACGGAGAACCAATGAGAGACTAGCTGGAGGTGTGTGGACGGGCAAATTTAACTCTCATTTCCCACCAGGAAGAGGAATTAACCAAAGGCTCAGCCTGCCGTGCCGGAACCACACTAGGTCCTGAAGCAATCCTGCGGTGTTGCGGCCAGCTCACAAGAAGCGAGTTGAAGAAAGGAGTTCAGGCACACTGTAATTCACAAACCTGCAGAGTTATAAATGACAGCTATCATCCAAAAATATATTGAAGTAAGGCAGCCAAGAGGACTTGAAAGTGGGGCAGAATTGCAGGAAACTGATTTCAGGAGGTAGACTGGAATTGCATTTAAAGCATAGAAAAAGAGGCAGAACGTCCACAATGATGCACTTGGCCAAAAAGGGCGTATGCGTCTTTTTCGGAATATATTCAGTAAAAACGCATAGGTCCTTTTTGGCCAATCAAGCAAGCTTGCAAAGGAAATCTGCACTACAATGAAGTCTCACTTCCCCCAGTTCAAAAGGGCCATCTGAAAAAAGTGTAAAATCCAGAAAGGCAGGACAGGCCATGGAGAACTGGGAGCCTTGTTATGCTGATGGGCGGGATGTAAATTGCCAACAGCCATTCTGGAGAAGTGTATGGTGTTTCCTGAAACATCTAAAAAACAAAGCAACAGAGCCTATGACACTTCCACTTATGGTCCTATGGCTTAGGGAAATTAAAATAAAAAAGACACAGCTACCCCAAAGTTAGGGACAGCTCTGTTTACAAGAACCCTGTTTACGGTACAAGTTCAATAGCGCGGAAAGCGAAAAATGGATGAAGAGTTTGTGGTACTTACGTACAATGCAATATCACTCAGCAATGAAATCCATGTCATCAGGCCCGTAGCAGCATAATGAGTGGATTCAGGTACGATGATTCTAAGTGAAATAAGTCACACAGGAAAAAGAAACATCATAAGATATCACTAATACACGGAATGTAAACTTGGCTACACAGGAACTGAATTACAAAACAGAACAGGGTCTGAAATGTAGAAAACCAAATTATGCTTCCTTAAGGGGAAAGGTGAGTTGGGGTGCTGCATAAAACCAGAGATTGAAATTAGCACAGATACCGTTCCATAAGCCAAATTTTAATAGACAAGAGCTACTCCTTGCTCAACGAAGTGGACTCAACACCCCATATTTAACGCCTAAGAATATACCTGACTAGTAAGAATCTTAAAACCTATGGATTTATATGTCTCCGAAAGAGAATCAAGCATGTGTACAGCGGTATAAACGCAGCAGTCATAGGATTGGTGAGGTTCGGTGAGCAAATGCAGACCCTTAGAAGTCATATTGCATGGTACCCATTCCATGGGTCTCAACTCTTCAGGTTTAAGGGATTCTTCCTTCAGCTAAAACATGCATGTGGAACCCAAAGTATGATCCACCATGTGATCGGGAAACGTTTTCAAATGTGTCTCAGTTTTTGTCCTCTGGTACTTGGGTGCAACATTTCAGATGCTTTACTAACACTCTGCCCACTTGGAGAGTCAGTGCCTTTAACCTCTTGTTTGGCCCAGTTGCAATTTCTGCGGAAGATGAACAGGAATACGGAGAACCAATGAGAGACTAGCTGGAGGTGTCTGGACGGGCAAATTTAACTCTCATTTCCCACCAGGAAGAGGAATTAACCAAAGGCTCAGCCTGCCGTGCCGGAACCACACTAGGTCCTGAAGCAATCCTGCAGTGTTGCGGCCAGCTCACAAGAAGCGAGTTGAAGAAAGGAGTTCAGGCACACTGTAATTCACAAACCTGCAGAGTTATAAATGACAGCTATCATCCAAAAATATATTGAAGTAAGGCAGCCAAGAGGACTTGAAAGTGGGGCAGAATTGCAGGAAACTGATTTCAGGAGGTAGACTGGAATTGCATTTAAAGCATAGAAAAAGAGGCAGAACGTCCACAATGATGCACTTGGCCAAAAAGGGCATATGCTTTTTTTTCGGAATATATTCAGTAAAAACGCATAGGTCCTTTCTGGCCAATCAAGCAAGCTTGCAAAGGAAATCTGCACTACAATGAAGTCTCACTGCCCCCCGGTCAAAAGGGCCATCTGAAAAAAGTGTAAAATCCAGAAAGGCAGGACAGGCCATGGAGAACTGGGAGCCTTGTTATGCTGATGGGCGGGATGTAAATTGCCAACAGCCACTCTGGAGAAGTGTATGGTGTTTCCTGAAACATCCAAAAAACAAAGCAACAGAGCCTAGGGCAATTCCACTTATGGTCCTATAGCTTAGGGAAATTAAAATCAAAAAGACACAGCCACCCCAAAGTTTGGGCCGGCTCTGTTTACAAGAACCTCATTTACGGTACAAGTTCAATGTCACAGAAAGGGAAAAATGGATAAAGAAGTTGTGGTATTTACGTAAAATGCAATATCACTCAGCAATGAAATCTATGTCATCAGGCCCATAGCAGCATAATGAGTGGATTCAGGTACGATGATTCTAAGTGAAATAAGTCACACATAAAAAGAATCATCATAAGGTATCACTAATACACGGAATGTAAACTTGGCTACACAGGAACTGAATTACAAAACAGAACAGGGTCTCAAATGTAGAAAACCAACTTATGCATGCTTAAGGGGAAAGGTGAGTTGGGGTGCTGCATAAAACCAGAGATTGAAATTAGCACAGATACCATTCCATAAGCCAAATATGTAATAGACAAGAACTACTCCTGCTCAACGAAGTGGACACAACACCACATATTAAACGCCTAAGAATATACCTGACTAGTAAGAATCTTAAAACCTGTGGATTTATATGTCTCCAAAAGAGAATCAAGCATGTGTACAGCGGTATAAACGCAGCAGTGATAGGATTGGTGAGGTTCAGTGAGCAAATGCAGACCATTTGAAGTCATATTGCATGGTACCCATTCCATGGGTCTCAAATCTTCAGGTTTAAGGGATTCTTCCTTCAGCTAAAATATGCATGTGCAACCCAAAGTATGATCCACCGTGTGATCGGGAAACATGTTCAAATGTGTCTCAGTTTTCGTCCTCTGGTACTTGGGTGCAACATTCCAGATGCTTTACTAACACTCTGCCCACTTGGAGAGTCAGTGCCTTTAACCTCCTGTTTGGCCCAGTTTGCAATTTCTGCGGAAGATGAACAGGAATAGGTAGAACCAATTGGAGACTAGCTGGAGGTGTCTGGACGGGCAAATTTAACTCTCATTTCCCACCAGGAAGAGGAATAAACCAAAGGCAGAGACTGCCGTGCCGGAACCACACTAGGGCCTGAAGCAATCCTGCGGTGTTGCGGCCAGCTCACAAGAAAGCGAGTTGAAGAAAGGAGCTCAGGGGCACTGTAATTCACAAACCTGCAGAGTTATAAATGTCAGCTATCGTCCAAAAATAAATTGAAGTGAGGCTGCCAAGAGGAGTTGAAAGCGGGGCAAAATTGCAGGAAACCGATTTCAGGGTGGAGACTGGAATTGCATTTAAAGCATAGGAAAAGAGGCAGAACGTCCACAATGATGCACTTGGCAAAAAAGGGCGTATGCGTTTTTTCCTGAATATATTCAGGAAAAAACGCATACGCCCTTTTTGGCCAACGAAGCAGGCTTGCAAAGGAAATCTGCACTACAATGAAATCTCACTTCCCCCCGGTCAAAAGGGCCATCTGAAAAAAGTGTAAAATCCAGAAAGGCAGGACAGGCCATGGAAAACTGGGAGCCTTGTTATGCTGATGGGAGGGATGTAATTTGCCAACACCCACTCTGGTGAAGTGTATGGGGTTTCCTGAAACACCTAAAAAACAAAGCAACAGAGCCTACGGCATTTCCACATATGGTCCTATAGCTTAGGGAAATTAAAATCAAAAAGACACAGCCACCCCAAATTTTGGGATGGCTCTGTTTACAAGAACCTCAAATACGGTACAAGTTCAATATCATAGAAAGCGAAAAATGGATAAAGAAGTTGTGGTACTTACGTACAATGTAATATCACTCAGCAATGAAATCTATGTCATCAGGCCCGTATCAGCAAAATGAGTGGATTCAGGTACGATGATTCTAAGTAAAATAAGTCACAGAGAAAAATAAACATCATAAGATATCACTAATACACGGAATGTAAACTTGGCTACACAGGAACTGAATTACAAAACAGAACAGGGTCTGAAATGTAGAAAACCAAGTTATGCTTGCTTAAGGGGAAAGGTGAGTTGGGGTGCTGCATAAAACCAGAGATTGAAATTAGCACAGATACCGTTCCATAAGCCAAATATATAAGAGACAAGAGCTACTCCTTGCTCAACGAAGTGGACTCAACACCACATATTAAACGCCTAAGAATATACCTGACTAGTAAGAATCTTAAAACCTATGGATTTATATGTCTCCGAAAGAGAATAAAGCATGTGTACAGTCGTATAAACGCAGCAGTGATAGGACTGGTGAGGTTCAGTGAGCAAATGCAGATCCTTTGAAGTCATATTGCATGGTACCCATTCCATGGGTCTCAACTCTTCAGGTTTAAGGGATTCTTCCTTCAGCTAAATCATGCATGTGGAACCCCAAGTATGATCCACCATGTGATCGGGAAACATGTTCAAATGTGTCTCAGTTTTTGTCCTCTGGTACTTGGGTGCAACATTTCAGATGCTTTACTAACACTCTGCCCACTTGGAGAGTCAGTGCCTTTAACCTCCTGTTTGGCCCAGTTTGCAATTTCTGCGGAAGATGAAGAGGAATAGGGATAACCAATGAGAGACTAGCTGCAGGTGTCTGGACGGGCAAATTTAACTCTCATTTCCAACCGGGAAGAGGAATTAACCAAAGGCAGAGACTGCCGTGCCAGAACCACACTAGGCCCTGAAGCAATCCTGTGGTGTTGCGGCCAGCTCAAAAGAAAGCGAGTTGAAGAAAGGAGCTCAGGGACACTGTAATTCACAAACCTGCAGAGTTATAAATGACAGCTATCGTCCAAAAATATATTGAAGTAAGGCTGCCAAGAGGACTTGAAAGCGGGGCAGAATTGCAGGAAACCGATTTCAGGAGGTAGAATGGAATTGCTTTTAAAGCATAGGAAAAGAGGCAGAACGTCCACAATGATGCACTTGGCCAAAAAGGGCGTATGCATTTTTTCCTGAATATATTCAGGAAAAAACGCATACGCACTTTTTGGCCAACCAAGCAAGCTTGCAAAGGAAATCTGCACTACAATGAAGTCTCACTTCTCCCTGGTCAAAAGGGCCATCTGAAAAATGTGTAAAATCCAGAAAGGCAGGACAGGCCATGGAGAACTGGGAGCCTTGTCATGTTGATAAGCGGGATGTAAATTGCCAACAGCCACTCTGGAGAAGTGTATGTTGTTTTCTGAAACATCTAAAAAACAAAGCAACAGAGCCTACGGCACTTCCACATATGGTCCTATAGCTTAGGGAAATTAAAATCAAAAAGACACAGCCACCCCAATGTTTGGGACGCCTCTGTTTACAGGAACCTCGAATACGGTACAAGTTCAATATCACAGAAAGCGAAAAATGGATAAAGAAGTTGTGGTAATTACATACAATGCAATATCACTCAGCAATGAAATCCATGTCATCAGGCCCTTAGCAGCATAATGAGTGGATTCAGGTACGATGATTCTAAGTGAAATAAGTCACACAGGAAAAAGAAACATCATAAGATATCACTAATACACGGAATGTAAACTTGGCTACACAGGAACTGAATTACAAAATAGAACAGGGTCTGAAATGTAGAAAACCAAATTATGCTTGCTTAAGGGGAAAGGTGAGTTGGGGTGCTGCATAAAACCAGAGATTGAAATTAGCACAGATACCGTTCCATAAGCCAAATATGTAATAGACAAGAGCTACTCCTTGCTCAACGAAGTGGACTCAACACCCCATATTAAACGCCTAAGAATATACCTGACTAGAAAGAATCTGAAAACCTATGGATTTATATGTCTCCGAAAGAGAATCAAGCGTGTGTACAGTGGTATAAATGCAGCAGTCATAGGATTGGTGAGGTTCGGTGAGCAAATGCAGACCCTTAGAAGTCATATTGCATGGTACCCATTACATGGGTCTCAACTCTTCAGGTTTAAGGGATTCTTCCTTCAGCTAAAACATGCATGTGGAACCCAAAGTATGATCCACCATGTGATCGGGAAACGTTTTCAAATGTGTCTCAGTTTTTGTCCTCTGGTACTTGGGTGCAACATTTCAGATGCTTTACTAACACTCTGCCCACTTGGAGAGTCAGTGCCTTTAACCTCTTGTTTGGCCCAGTTGCAATTTCTGCGGAAGATGAACAGGAATACGGAGAACCAATGAGAGACTAGCTGGAGGTGTCTGGACGGGCAAATTTAACTCTCATTTCCCACCAGGAAAAGGAATTAACCAAAGGCTCAGCATGCCGTGCCGGAACCACACTAGGTCCTGAAGCAATCCTGCGGTGTTGCGGCCAGCTCACAAGAAGCGAGTTGAAGAAAGGAGTTCAGGCACACTGTAATTCACAAACCTGCAGAGTTATAAATGACAGCTATCATCCAAAAATATATTGAAGTAAGGCAGCCAAGAGGACTTGAAAGTGGGGCAGAATTGCAGGAAACTGATTTCAGGAGGTAGACTGGAATTGCATTTAAAGCATAGAAAAAGAGGCAGAACGTCCACAATGATGCACTTGGCCAAAAAGGGCGTATGCGTTTTTTTCGGAATATATTCAGTAAAAACGCATAGGTCCTTTTGGCCAATCAAGCAAGCTTGCAAAGGAAATCTGCACTACAATGAAGTCTCACTTCCCCCAGTTCAAAAGGGCCATCTGAAAAAAGTGTAAAATCCAGAAAGGCAGGACAGGCCATGGAGAACTGGGAGCCTTTTTATGCTGATGGGCGGGATGTAAATTGCCAACAGCCACTCTGGAGAAGTGTATGGTGTTTCCTGAAACATCCAAAAAACAAAGCAACAGAGCCTAGGGCACTTCCACTTATGGTCCTATAGCTTAGGGAAATTAAAATAAAAAAGACACAGCTACCCCAAAGTTTGGGACGGCTCTGTTTACAAGAACGCTGTTTACGGTACAAGTTCAATATCGCGGAAAGCGAAAAATGGATAAAGAGTTTGTGGTACTTACATACAATGCAATATCACTCAGCAATGAAATCTATGTCATCAGGCCCATAGCAGCAAAATGAGTGGATTCAGGTACGATGATTCTAAGTGAAATAAGTCACACAGAAAAAGAAACATCATAAGATATCACTAATACACGGAATGTAAACTTGGCTACACAGGAACTGAATTACAAAACAGAACAGGGTCTCAAATGTAGAAAACCAACTCATGCTTGCTTAAGGGGAAAGGTGAGTTGGGGTGCTGCAGAAAACCAGAGATGGAAATTAGCACAGATACCATTCCATAAGCCAAATATGTAATAGACAAGAGCTACTCCTTGCTCAACGAAGTGGACACAACACCCCATATTAAACGCCTAAGAATATACCTGACTAGTAAGAATCTTAAAACCTATGGATTTATATGTCTCCGAAAGAGAATCAAGTGTGTGTACAGCGGTATAAACGCAGCAGTGATAGGATTTGTGAGGTTCAGTGAGCAAATGCAGACCCTTTGAAGTCATATTGCATGGTACACATTCCATGGATCTCAAATCTTCAAGTTTAAGGGATTCTTCCTTCAGCTAAAACATGCATGTGGAACCCAGAGTATGATCCACCGTGTGATCGGGAAACATGTTCAAATGTGTCTCAGTTTTCATCCTCTGGTACTTGGGTGCAACATTCCAGATACTTTACTAACACTATGCCCATTTGGAGAGTCAGTGCCTTTAACCTCCTGTTTGGCCCAGTTTGCAATTTCTGCGGAAGATGAACAGGAATAGGGAGAACCAATGAGAGACTAGCTGCAGGTGTCTGGACGGGCAAAATTAACTCTCATTTCCCACCAGGAAGAGGAATTAACCAAAGGCAGAGACTGCTGTGCCGGAACCACACTAGGGCCTGAAGCAATCCTGCGGTGTTGTGGCCAGCTCACAAGAAAACGAGTTGAAGAATGGAGCTCAGGGGCACTGTAATTCACAAACCTGTAGAGTTATAAATGTCAGCTATCGTCCAAAAATATATTGAAGTGAGCCTGCCAAGAGGAGTTGAAAGCGGGGCAAAATTGCAGGAAACCGATTTCAGGAAGGAGACTGGAATTGCATTTAAAGCATAGGAAAAGAGGCAGAACGTCCACAATGATGCACTTAGCCAAAAAGGGCGTATGTGTTTTTTCCTGAATATATTCAGGATAAAACGCATATGCACTTTTTGGCCAACCAAGCAAGCTTGCAAAGGAAATCTGCACTACAATGAAGTCTCACTTCCCCTGGTCAAAAGGGCCATCTGAAAAAAGTGTAAAATCCAGAAAGGCAGGACAGGCCATGGAGCACTGGGAGCCTTGTTATGCTGATGGGAGGGATGTAATTTGCAACACCCACTCTGGTGAAGTGTATGGTTTTTCCTGAAACACCTAAAAAACAAAGCAAAAGAGCCTACGGCATTTCCACATATGGTCCTATAGCTTAGGGAAATTAAAATCAAAAAGACACAGCCACCCCAAAGTTTGGGATGGCTCTGTTTACAAGAACCTCAAATACGGTACAAGTTCAATATCACAGAAAGCACAAAATGGATAAAGAAGTTGTGGTACTTACGTACAATGCAATATCACTCAGCAATGAAATCTATGTCATCAGGCCCGTAGCAGCAAAATGAGTGGATTCAGGTATGATGATTCTAAGTAAAATAAGTCACAGAGAAAAAGAAACATCATAAGATATCACTAATACACGGAATGTAAACTTGGCTACACAGGAACTGAATTACAAAACAGAACAGGGTCTGAAATGTAGAAAACCAAGTTATGCTTCCTTAAGGGGAAAGGTGAGTTGGGGTGCTGCATAAAACCAGAGATTGAAATGAGCACAGATACCGTTCCATAAGCCAAATATATAATAGACAAGAGCTACTCCTTGCTCAATGAAGTGGACACAACACCACATATTAAACGCCTAAGAATATACCTGACTAGTAAGAATCTTAAAACCTATGGATTTATATGTCTCCGAAAGAGAATCAAGCATGTGTACAGCGGTATAAACGCAGCAGTGATAGGATTGGTGAGGTTCGGTGAGCAAATGCAGACCCTTTGAAGTCATATTGCATGGTACCCATTCCAAGGGTCTCAACTCTCCAGGTTTAAGGGATTCTTCCTTCAGCTAAATCATGCATGTGGAACCCAAAGTATGATCCACCATGTGATCGGGAAACATGTTCAAATGTGTCTCAGTTTTTGTCCTCTGGTACTTGGGTGCAACATTTCAGATGCTTTACTAACACTCTGCCCACTTGGAGAGTCAGTGCCTTTAACCTCTTGTTTGGCCCAGTTGCAATTTCTGAGGAAGATGAACAGGAATACGGAGAACCAATGAGAGACTAGCTGGAGGTGTCTGGACGGGCAAATTTAACTCTCATTTCCCACCAGGAAGAGGAATTAACCAAAGGCTCAGCCTGCCGTGCCGGAACCACACTAGGTCCTGAAGCAATCCTGCGGTGTTGCGGCCAGCTCACAAGAAGCGAGTTGAAGAAAGGAGTTCAGGCACA
The DNA here is from genome assembly GCF_937001465.1 of Orcinus orca. Lineage (NCBI taxonomy): Eukaryota > Metazoa > Chordata > Mammalia > Artiodactyla > Delphinidae > Orcinus > Orcinus orca. The sequence goes on along the minus strand of NC_064560.1, from coordinate 43,882,449 downwards.
CTGTAATTCACAAACCTGCAGAGTTATAAATGACAGCTATCATCCAAAAATATATTGAAGTAAGGCAGCCAAGAGGACTTGAAAGTGGGGCAGAATTGCAGGAAACTGATTTCAGGAGGTAGACTGGAATTGCATTTAAAGCATAGAAAAAGAGGCAGAACGTCCACAATGATGCACTTGGCCAAAAAGTGCGTATGCGTTTTTTCCGGAATATATTCAGTAAAAACGCATAGGCACTTTTTGGCCAATTAAGCACTCTTGCAAAGGAAATCTGCACTACAATGAAGTCTCACTTCCCCCCGGTCAAAAGGGCCATCTGAAAAAAGTGTAAAATCCAGAAAGGCAGGACAGGCCATGGAGAACTGGGAGCCTTGTTATGCTGATGGGCAGGATGTAATTTGCCAACAGCCACTCTGGAGAAGTGTATGGTGTTTCCTGAAACATCTAAAAAACAAAGCAACAGAGCCTAGGGCACTTCCACTTATGGTCCTATAGCTTAGGGAAATTGAAATCAAAAACACACAGCCACCCCAAAGTTTGGGACGGCTCTGTTTACAAGAACCTCGTTTACAGTACAAGTTCAATATCTCAGAAAGCAAAAAATGGATAAAGAAGTTGTGGTACTTACGTACAATGCAATATCACTCAGCAATGAAATCTATGTCATCAGGCCCGTAGCAGCATAATGAGTGGATTCAGATATGATGATTCTAAGTGAAATAAGTCACAGAGAAAAAGAAACATCATAAGATATCACTAATACATGGAATGTAAACTTGGCTACACAGGAACTAAATTACAAAACAGAACAGGGTCCCAAATGTAGAAAAACAACTTATGCTTGCTTAAGGGGAAAGGTGAGTTGGGGTGCTGCATAAAACTAGAGATTAAAATTAGCACAGATACCATTCCATAAGCCAAATATGTAATAGACAAGAGCTACTCCTTGCTCAACGAAGTGGACACAACACCTCATATTAAACGCCTAAGAATATACCTGACTAGTAAGAATCTTAAAACCTATGGATTTATATGTCTCCAAAAGAGAATCAAGCATGTGTACAGCGGCATAAACGCAGCAGTGATAAGATTGGTGAGGTTCGGTGAGCAAATGCAGACCATGTGAAGTTGTATTGCATGGTCCCATTCCATGGGTCTCAACTCTTCAGGTTTAAGGGATTCTTCCTTCAGCTAAAACATGCTTGTGGAACCCAGAGTATGACCCACCGTGTGATCGGGAAACGTGTTCAAATGTGTCTCAGTTTTTGTCCCCTGGTACTCGGGTGCAACATTCCAGACGCTTTACTAACACTCTCCCCACTTGGAGAGTCAGTGCCTTTAACCTCCTGTTTGGCTCAGTTCGCAGTTTCTGCGGAAGACGAACAGAAATAGGGAGAACCAATGAGAGACTAGCTGAAGGTGTCTGGATGGGCAAATTTAACTCTCATTTGCCACCAAGAAGAGGAATTAACCAAAGGCTCAGCATGCCATGCCAGAACCACACTAGGGCCTGAAGCAATCCTGCGGTGTTGCGGCCAGCTCACAAGAAAGCGAGTTGAAGAAAGGAGCTCAGGGACACTGTAATTCACAAACCTGCAGAGTTATAAATGACAGCTATCATCCAAAAATATATTGAAGTGAGGCTGCCAAGAGGACTCAAAAGCGGGGCAGAATTGCGGGAAACCGATTTCAGGAGGTAGACTGGAATTGCACGTAAAGCATAGGAAAAGAGGCAGAACGTCCACAATGATGCACTTGGACAAAAAGGGCATTTGCGTTTTTTCCTGAATATATTCAGGAAAAAACGCACACGCGCTTTTTGGCCAACCAAGCAAGTTTGCAAATGAAATCTGCACTACAATGAAGTCTCACTGCCCCCCGGTCAAAAGGGCCATCTGAAAAAAGTGTAAAATCCAGAAAGGCAGGACAGGCCATGGAGAACTGGGAGCCTTTTTATGCTGATGGGCGGGATGTAAATTGCCAACAGCCACTCTGGAGAAGTGTATGGTGTTTCCTGAAACATCCAAAAAACAAAGCAACAGAGCCTAGGGCACTTCCACTTATGGTCCTATAGCTTAGGGAAATTAAAATAAAAAAGACACAGCTACCCCAAAGTTTGGGACGGCTCTGTTTACAAGAACGCTGTTTACGGTACAAGTTCAATATCGCGGAAAGCGAAAAATGGATAAAGAGTTTGTGGTACTTACATACAATGCAATATCACTCAGCAATGAAATCTATGTCATCAGGCCCATAGCAGCAAAATGAGTGGATTCAGGTACGATGATTCTAAGTGAAATAAGTCACACAGAAAAAGAAACATCATAAGATATCACTAATACACGGAATGTAAACTTGGCTACACAGGAACTGAATTACAAAACAGAACAGGGTCTCAAATGTAGAAAACCAACTCATGCTTGCTTAAGGGGAAAGGTGAGTTGGGGTGCTGCAGAAAACCAGAGATGGAAATTAGCACAGATACCATTCCATAAGCCAAATATGTAATAGACAAGAGCTACTCCTTGCTCAACGAAGTGGACACAACACCCCATATTAAACGCCTAAGAATATACCTGACTAGTAAGAATCTTAAAACCTATGGATTTATATGTCTCCGAAAGAGAATCAAGTGTGTGTACAGCGGTATAAACGCAGCAGTGATAGGATTTGTGAGGTTCAGTGAGCAAATGCAGACCCTTTGAAGTCATATTGCATGGTACACATTCCATGGATCTCAAATCTTCAGGTTTAAGGGATTCTTCCTTCAGCTAAAACATGCATGTGGAACCCAGAGTATGATCCACCGTGTGATCGGGAAACATGTTCAAATGTGTCTCAGTTTTCATCCTCTGGTACTTGGGTGCAACATTCCAGATACTTTACTAACACTATGCCCATTTGGAGAGTCAGTGCCTTTAACCTCCTGTTTGGCCCAGTTTGCAATTTCTGCGGAAGATGAACAGGAATAGGGAGAACCAATGAGAGACTAGCTGCAGGTGTCTGGACGGGCAAAATTAACTCTCATTTCCCACCAAGAAGAGGAATTAACCAAAGGCAGAGACTGCTGTGCCGGAACCACACTAGGGCCTGAAGCAATCCTGCGGTGTTGTGGCCAGCTCACAAGAAAACGAGTTGAAGAATGGAGCTCAGGGGCACTGTAATTCACAAACCTGTAGAGTTATAAATGTCAGCTATCGTCCAAAAATATATTGAAGTGAGCCTGCCAAGAGGAGTTGAAAGCGGGGCAAAATTGCAGGAAACCGATTTCAGGAAGGAGACTGGAATTGCATTTAAAGCATAGGAAAAGAGGCAGAACGTCCACAATGATGCACTTAGCCAAAAAGGGCGTATGTGTTTTTTCCTGAATATATTCAGGATAAAACGCATACGCACTTTTTGGCCAACCAAGCAAGCTTGCAAAGGAAATCTGCACTACAATGAAGTCTCACTTCCCCTGGTCAAAAGGGCAATCTGAAAAAAGTGTAAAATCCAGAAAGGCAGGACAGGCCATGGAGCACTGGGAGCCTTGTTATGCTGATGGGAGGGATGTAATTTGCCAACACCCACTCTGGTGAAGTGTATGGTGTTTCCTGAAACACCTAAAAAACAAAGCAAAAGAGCCTACGGCATTTCCACATATGGTCCTATAGCTTAGGGAAATTAAAATCAAAAAGACACAGCCACCCCAAAGTTTGGGATGGCTCTGTTTACAAGAACCTCAAATACGGTACAAGTTCAATATCACAGAAAGCACAAAATGGATAAAGAAGTTGTGGTACTTACGTACAATGCAATATCACTCAGCAATGAAATCTATGTCATCAGGCCCGTAGCAGCAAAATGAGTGGATTCAGGTATGATGATTCTAAGTAAAATAAGTCACAGAGAAAAAGAAACATCATAAGATATCACTAATACACGGAATGTAAACTTGGCTACACAGGAACTGAATTACAAAACAGAACAGGGTCTGAAATGTAGAAAACCAAGTTATGCTTCCTTAAGGGGAAAGGTGAGTTGGGGTGCTGCATAAAACCAGAGATTGAAATGAGCACAGATACCGTTCCATAAGCCAAATATTTAATAGACAAGAGCTACTCCTTGCTCAACGAAGTGGACACAACACCACATATTAAACGCCTAAGAATATACCTGACTAGTAAGAATCTTAAAACCTATGGATTTATATGTCTCCGAAAGAGAATCAAGCATGTGTACAGCGGTATAAACGCAGCTGTGATAGGATTGGTGAGGTTCGGTGAGCAAATGCAGACCCTTTGAAGTCATATTGCATGGTACCCATTCCATGGGTCTCAACTCTTTAGGTTTAAGGGATTCTTCCTTCAGCTAAATCATGCATGTGGAACCCAAAGTATGATCCACCATGTGATCGGGAAACATGTTCAAATGTGTCTCAGTTTTTGTCCTCTGGTACTTGGGTGCAACATTTCAGATGCTTTACTAACACTCTGCCCACTTGGAGAGTCAGTGCCTTTAACCTCTTGTTTGGCCCAGTTGAAATTTCTGAGGAAGATGAACAGGAATACGGAGAACCAATGAGAGACTAGCTGGAGGTGTCTGGACGGGCAAATTTAACTCTCATTTCCCACCAGGAAGAGGAATTAACCAAAGGCTCAGCCTGCCGTGCCGGAACCACACTAGGTCCTGAAGCAATCCTGCGGTGTTGCGGCCAGCTCACAAGAAGCGAGTTGAAGAAAGGAGTTCAGGCACACTGTAATTCACAAACCTGCAGAGTTATAAATGACAGCTATCATCCAAAAATATATTGAAGTAAGGCAGCCAAGAGGACTTGAAAGTGGGGCAGAATTGCAGGAAACTGATTTCAGGAGGTAGACTGGAATTGCATTTAAAGCATAGAAAAAGAGGCAGAACGTCCACAATGATGCACTTGGCCAAAAAGTGCGTATGCGTTTTTTCCGGAATATATTCAGTAAAAACGCATAGGCACTTTTTGGCCAATTAAGCACTCTTGCAAAGGAAATCTGCACTACAATGAAGTCTCACTTCCCCCTGGTAAAAAGGGCCATCTGAAAAAAGTGTAAAATCCAGAAAGGCACGCCAGGCCATGGAGAACTGGGTGCCTTGTTATGCTGATGGGCGGGATGTAAATTGCCAACAGCCACTCTGGAGAAGTGTATGGTGTTTCCTGAAACATCTAAAAAACAAAGCAACAGAGCCTAGGGCACTTCCACTTATGGTCCTATAGCTTAGGGAAATTAAAATCAAAAAGACACAGCTACCCCAAAGTTAGGGACAGCTCTGTTTAGAAGAACCCTGTTTACGGTACAAGTTCAATAGCGCGGAAAGCGAAAAATGGATAAAGAGTTTGTGGTACTTACGTACAATGCAATATCACTCAGCAGTGAAATCTATGTCATCAGGCCCGTAGCAGCATAATGAGTGGATTCAGGTACGATGATTCTAAGTGAAATAAGTCACACAGAAAAAGAAACATCATAAGATATCACTAATACACAGAATGTAAACTTGGCTACACAGGAACTGAATTACAAAACAGAACAGTGTCTCAAATGTAGAAAACCAACTTATGCTTGCTTAAGGGGAAAGGTGAGTTGGGGTGCTGCATAAAACCAGAGATTGAAATTAGCACAGATATTGTTCCATAAGCCAAATATGTAATAGACAAGAGCTACTCCTTGCTCAACGAAGTGGACACAACACCTCATATTAAACGCCTAAGAATATACCTGACTAGTAAGAATCTTAAAACCTATGGATTTATATGTCTCCGAAAGAGAAAGAAGCGTGTGTACAGCGGCATAAACGCAGCAGTGATAGGATTGGTGAGCTTCGGTGAGCAAACGTAGACCCTTTGAAGTCATATTGCATGGTACCCATTCCATGGGTCTCAACTCTCCAGGTTTAAGGGATTCTTCCTTCAGCTAAAACATGCATGTGGAACCCAGAGTATGATCCACCGTGTGATCGGGAAACATGTTAAAATGTGTCTCAGGTTTTGTCCCCTGGTACTCGGGTGCAACATTCCATACACTTTACTAACACTCTGCCCACTTGGAGAGTCAGTGCCTTTAACCTCCTGTTTGGCCCAGTTGCAATTTCTGCGGAAGATGAACAGGAATAGGGAGAACCCATGAGAGACTAGCTGGAGGTGTCTGGACGGGCAAATTTAACTCTCATTTCCCACCAGGAAGAGGAATTAACCAAAGGCTCAGCCTGCCGTGCCGGAACCACACTAGGTCCTGAAGCAATCCTGTGGTGTTGCGGCCTGCTCACAACAAAGCGAGGTGAAGGAAGGAGCTCAGGGGCACTGTAATTCACAAACCTGCAGAGTTATAAAGGACAGCTATCGTCCAAAAATATATTGAAGTAAGGCTGCCAAGAGGACTTGAAAGTGGGGCAGAATTGCAGGAAACCGATTTCAGGAGGTAGACTGGAATTGCATATAAAGCATAGGAAAAGAGGCAGAACGCCCACAATGATGCACTTGGCCAAAAAGGGCGTATGCGTTTTTTCCTTAATATATTCAGGAAAAAACGCATATGCACTTTTTGGCCAACCAAGCAAGCTTGCAAAGGAAATCTGCACTACAATGAAGTCTCACTGCGTCCCGGTCAAAAGGGCAATCTGAAAAAAGTGTAAAATCCAGAAAGGCAGGACAGGCCATGGAGAACTGGGAGCCTTGTTATGCTGATGGGCGGGATGTAAATTGCCAACAGCCACTCTGGAGAAGTGTATGGTGTTTCCTGAAACATCCAAAAAGGAAGCAACAGAGCCTAGGGCACTTCCACTTATGGTCCTATAGATTAGGGAAATTAAAATCAAAAAGACACAGCCACCCCAAAGTTTGGGATGGCTCTGTTTACAAGAACCTCGTTTACGGTACAAGTTCAATGTCGCAGAAAGCGAAAAATGGATAAAGAAGTTGTGGTACTTACGTACAATGCAATATCACTCAGCAATGAAATCTATGTCATCAGGCCCGTAGCAGCATAATGAGTGGATTCAGGTACGATGATTCTAAGTGAAATAAGTCACACAGAAAAAGAAACATCATAAGATATCACTACTACACGGAATGTAAACGTGGCTACACAGGAACTGAATTACAAAACAGAAAAGGGTCTCAAATGTAGAAAACCAACTTATGCTTGCTTAAGGGGAAAGGTGAGTTGGGGTGCTGCATAAAACCAGAGATTGAAATTAGCACAGATACAATTCCATAAGCCAAATATGTAATAGACAAGAGCTACTCCTTGCTCAACGAAGTGCACTCAACACCTCATATTAAACGCCTAAGAATATAACAGACTAGTAAGAATCTTAAAACCTATGGAGTTATATGTCTCCGAAAGAGAATCAAACGTGTGTACAGTGGCATAAACGCAGCAGAGATAGGATTGGTGAGGTTCGGTGAGCAAATGCAGACCCTTTGAAGTCATATTGCCTGGTACCCATTCCATGGGTCTCAACTCTCCAGGTTTAAGGCATTCTTCCTTCAGCTAAAACATGCATGTGGAACCCAGAGTATGATCCACCGTGTGATCGGGAAACGTGTTCAAATGTGTCTCAGTTTTCGTCCCCTGGTACTCGGGTGCAACATTCCAGACGCTTTACTAACACTCCCCACTTGGAGAGTCAGGGCCTTTAACCTCCTCTTTGGCCCAGTTTGCAATTTCTGTGGAAGATGAACAGGAATAGGGAGAACACATGAGCGACTAGCTGGAGGTGTCTGGACGGGCAAATTTAACTCTCATTTCCCACCAGGAAGAGGAATTAAAAAAACGCTCAGTGTGCCATGCCAGAACCACACTAGGCCTTGAAACAATCCTGTGGTGTTGCGGCCACCTCACAAGAAAGCGAGTTGAAGGAAGGAGCTCAGGGACACTGTAATTCACAAACCTGCAGAGTTATAAATGACAGCTATCGTCCAAAAATATATTGAAGTAAGGCTGCCAAGAGGACTTGAAAGCGGGGCAGAATTGCAGGAAACCGATTTCAGGAGGTAGACTGGAATTGCATGTAAAGTATAGGAAAACAGGCAGAACGTCCACAATGATGCACTTGGCCAAAAAGGGCGTATGTGTTTTTTCCTGAATATATTCAGGAGAAAACGCATACGAACTTTTTGGCCAACCAAGCAAGCTTGCAAAGGAAATCTGCACTACAATGAAGTCTCACTGCCCCCCGGTCAAAAGGGCCATCTGAAAAAAGTGTAAAATCCAGAAAGGCAGGACAGGCCATGGAGAACTGGGAGCCTTGTCATGCTGATGGGCGGGACGTAAATAGCCAACAGCCACTCTGGAGAAGTGTATGGTGTTTCCTGAAACATCTACAAAACAAAGCAACAGAGCATAGGGCACTTCCACTTATGGTCCTATAGCTTAGGGAAATTAAAATCAAAACGACACAGCCACCCCAAAGTTTGGGATGGCTCTGTTTACAAGAACCTCGTTTACGGTACAAGTTCAATATCACAAAAAACGAAAAATGGATAAAGATGTTCTGTTACTTATGTACAATGCAATATCACTCAGCAATGAAATCTATGTCATCAGGCCCATAGCAACATAATGAGTGGATTCAGGTACGATGATTCTAAGTGAAATAAGTCACACAGAAAAAGAAACATCATAAGATATCACTACTACACGGAATGTAAACTTGGCTACACAGGAACTGAATTACAAAACAGAACAGGGTCTCAAATGTAGAACAACAGCTTATGCTTGCTTAAGGGGAAAGGTGAGTTGGGGTGCTGCATAAAACCAGAGATTGAAATTAGCACATATACTGTTCCATAAGCCAAATATATAATAGACAAGAGCTACTCCTTGCTCAAAGAAGTGGACTCAACACCACATATTAAACGCGTAACAATATACCTGACTAGAAAGAATCTTAAAACCTATGGATTTATATGTCTCCGAAAGAGAATCAAGCGTGTGTACAGCGGCATAAATGCAGCAGTGATAAGATTGGTGACGTTCGGTGAGCAAATGCAGACCCTTTGAAGTCATATTGCCTGGTACCTATTCCATGGGTCTCAACTCTTCAGGTTTAAGGGATACTTCCTTCAGCTAAAACATGCATGTGGAACCCAGAGTATGATCCACCGTTTGATCGGGAAACGTGTTCAAATGTGTCTCAGTTTTCGTCCCCTGGTACTCGGGTGCAACATTCCAGACGCTTTACTAACACTCTCCCCACTTGGAGAGTCAGTGCCTTTAAACTCCTGTTTGGCCCAGTTTGCAATTTCTGCGGAAAATGAACAGGAATAGGGAGAACCAATGAGAGACTAGCTGGAGGTGTCTGGACGGGCAAATTTAACTCTCATTTCCCACCAGGAAGAGGAATTAACCAAAGGCTCAGCCTGCCGTGCCGGAACCACACTAGGTCCTGAAGCAATCCTGCGGTGTTGCGGCCAGCTCACAAGAAGCGAGTTGAAGAAAGGAGTTCAGGCACACTGTAATTCACAAACCTGCAGAGTTATAAATGACAGCTATCATCCAAAAATATATTGAAGTAAGGCAGCCAAGAGGACTTGAAAGTGGGGCAGAATTGCAGGAAACTGATTTCAGGAGGTAGACTGGAATTGCATTTAAAGCATAGAAAAAGAGGCAGAACGTCCACAATGATGCACTTGGCCAAAAAGTGCGTATGCGTTTTTTCCGGAATATATTCAGTAAAAACGCATAGGCACTTTTTGGCCAATTAAGCACTCTTGCAAAGGAAATCTGCACTACAATGAAGTCTCACTTCCCCCTGGTAAAAAGGGCCATCTGAAAAAAGTGTAAAATCCAGAAAGGCACGCCAGGCCATGGAGAACTGGGTGCCTTGTTATGCTGATGGGCGGGATGTAAATTGCCAACAGCCACTCTGGAGAAGTGTATGGTGTTTCCTGAAACATCTAAAAAACAAAGCAACAGAGCCTAGGGCACTTCCACTTATGGTCCTATAGCTTAGGGAAATTAAAATCAAAAAGACACAGCTACCCCAAAGTTAGGGACAGCTCTGTTTAGAAGAACCCTGTTTACGGTACAAGTTCAATAGCGCGGAAAGCGAAAAATGGATAAAGAGTTTGTGGTACTTACGTACAATGCAATATCACTCAGCAGTGAAATCTATGTCATCAGGCCCGTAGCAGCATAATGAGTGGATTCAGGTACGATGATTCTAAGTGAAATAAGTCACACAGAAAAAGAAACATCATAAGATATCACTAATACACAGAATGTAAACTTGGCTACACAGGAACTGAATTACAAAACAGAACAGTGTCTCAAATGTAGAAAACCAACTTATGCTTGCTTAAGGGGAAAGGTGAGTTGGGGTGCTGCATAAAACCAGAGATTGAAATTAGCACAGATATTGTTCCATAAGCCAAATATGTAATAGACAAGAGCTACTCCTTGCTCAACGAAGTGGACACAACACCTCATATTAAACGCCTAAGAATATACCTGACTAGTAAGAATCTTAAAACCTATGGATTTATATGTCTCCGAAAGAGAAAGAAGCGTGTGTACAGCGGCATAAACGCAGCAGTGATAGGATTGGTGAGCTTCGGTGAGCAAACGTAGACCCTTTGAAGTCATATTGCATGGTACCCATTCCATGGGTCTCAACTCTCCAGGTTTAAGGGATTCTTCCTTCAGCTAAAACATGCATGTGGAACCCAGAGTATGATCCACCGTGTGATCGGGAAACATGTTAAAATGTGTCTCAGGTTTTGTCCCCTGGTACTCGGGTGCAACATTCCATACACTTTACTAACACTCTGCCCACTTGGAGAGTCAGTGCCTTTAACCTCCTGTTTGGCCCAGTTGCAATTTCTGCGGAAGATGAACAGGAATAGGGAGAACCCATGAGAGACTAGCTGGAGGTGTCTGGACGGGCAAATTTAACTCTCATTTCCCACCAGGAAGAGGAATTAACCAAAGGCTCAGCCTGCCGTGCCGGAACCACACTAGGTCCTGAAGCAATCCTGTGGTGTTGCGGCCTGCTCACAACAAAGCGAGGTGAAGGAAGGAGCTCAGGGGCACTGTAATTCACAAACCTGCAGAGTTATAAAGGACAGCTATCGTCCAAAAATATATTGAAGTAAGGCTGCCAAGAGGACTTGAAAGTGGGGCAGAATTGCAGGAAACCGATTTCAGGAGGTAGACTGGAATTGCATATAAAGCATAGGAAAAGAGGCAGAACGCCCACAATGATGCACTTGGCCAAAAAGGGCGTATGCGTTTTTTCCTTAATATATTCAGGAAAAAACGCATATGCACTTTTTGGCCAACCAAGCAAGCTTGCAAAGGAAATCTGCACTACAATGAAGTCTCACTGCGTCCCGGTCAAAAGGGCAATCTGAAAAAAGTGTAAAATCCAGAAAGGCAGGACAGGCCATGGAGAACTGGGAGCCTTGTTATGCTGATGGGCGGGATGTAAATTGCCAACAGCCACTCTGGAGAAGTGTATGGTGTTTCCTGAAACATCCAAAAAGGAAGCAACAGAGCCTAGGGCACTTCCACTTATGGTCCTATAGATTAGGGAAATTAAAATCAAAAAGACACAGCCACCCCAAAGTTTGGGATGGCTCTGTTTACAAGAACCTCGTTTACGGTACAAGTTCAATGTCGCAGAAAGCGAAAAATGGATAAAGAAGTTGTGGTACTTACGTACAATGCAATATCACTCAGCAATGAAATCTATGTCATCAGGCCCGTAGCAGCATAATGAGTGGATTCAGGTACGATGATTCTAAGTGAAATAAGTCACACAGAAAAAGAAACATCATAAGATATCACTACTACACGGAATGTAAACGTGGCTACACAGGAACTGAATTACAAAACAGAAAAGGGTCTCAAATGTAGAAAACCAACTTATGCTTGCTTAAGGGGAAAGGTGAGTTGGGGTGCTGCATAAAACCAGAGATTGAAATTAGCACAGATACAATTCCATAAGCCAAATATGTAATAGACAAGAGCTACTCCTTGCTCAACGAAGTGCACTCAACACCTCATATTAAACGCCTAAGAATATAACAGACTAGTAAGAATCTTAAAACCTATGGAGTTATATGTCTCCGAAAGAGAATCAAACGTGTGTACAGTGGCATAAACGCAGCAGAGATAGGATTGGTGAGGTTCGGTGAGCAAATGCAGACCCTTTGAAGTCATATTGCCTGGTACCCATTCCATGGGTCTCAACTCTCCAGGTTTAAGGCATTCTTCCTTCAGCTAAAACATGCATGTGGAACCCAGAGTATGATCCACCGTGTGATCGGGAAACGTGTTCAAATGTGTCTCAGTTTTCGTCCCCTGGTACTCGGGTGCAACATTCCAGACGCTTTACTAACACTCCCCACTTGGAGAGTCAGGGCCTTTAACCTCCTCTTTGGCCCAGTTTGCAATTTCTGTGGAAGATGAACAGGAATAGGGAGAACACATGAGCGACTAGCTGGAGGTGTCTGGACGGGCAAATTTAACTCTCATTTCCCACCAGGAAGAGGAATTAAAAAAACGCTCAGTGTGCCATGCCAGAACCACACTAGGCCTTGAAACAATCCTGTGGTGTTGCGGCCACCTCACAAGAAAGCGAGTTGAAGGAAGGAGCTCAGGGACACTGTAATTCACAAACCTGCAGAGTTATAAATGACAGCTATCGTCCAAAAATATATTGAAGTAAGGCTGCCAAGAGGACTTGAAAGCGGGGCAGAATTGCAGGAAACCGATTTCAGGAGGTAGACTGGAATTGCATGTAAAGTATAGGAAAACAGGCAGAACGTCCACAATGATGCACTTGGCCAAAAAGGGCGTATGTGTTTTTTCCTGAATATATTCAGGAGAAAACGCATACGAACTTTTTGGCCAACCAAGCAAGCTTGCAAAGGAAATCTGCACTACAATGAAGTCTCACTGCCCCCCGGTCAAAAGGGCCATCTGAAAAAAGTGTAAAATCCAGAAAGGCAGGACAGGCCATGGAGAACTGGGAGCCTTGTCATGCTGATGGGCGGGACGTAAATAGCCAACAGCCACTCTGGAGAAGTGTATGGTGTTTCCTGAAACATCTACAAAACAAAGCAACAGAGCATAGGGCACTTCCACTTATGGTCCTATAGCTTAGGGAAATTAAAATCAAAACGACACAGCCACCCCAAAGTTTGGGATGGCTCTGTTTACAAGAACCTCGTTTACGGTACAAGTTCAATATCACAAAAAACGAAAAATGGATAAAGATGTTCTGTTACTTATGTACAATGCAATATCACTCAGCAATGAAATCTATGTCATCAGGCCCATAGCAACATAATGAGTGGATTCAGGTACGATGATTCTAAGTGAAATAAGTCACACAGAAAAAGAAACATCATAAGATATCACTACTACACGGAATGTAAACTTGGCTACACAGGAACTGAATTACAAAACAGAACAGGGTCTCAAATGTAGAACAACAGCTTATGCTTGCTTAAGGGGAAAGGTGAGTTGGGGTGCTGCATAAAACCAGAGATTGAAATTAGCACATATACTGTTCCATAAGCCAAATATATAATAGACAAGAGCTACTCCTTGCTCAAAGAAGTGGACTCAACACCACATATTAAACGCGTAACAATATACCTGACTAGAAAGAATCTTAAAACCTATGGATTTATATGTCTCCGAAAGAGAATCAAGCGTGTGTACAGCGGCATAAATGCAGCAGTGATAAGATTGGTGACGTTCGGTGAGCAAATGCAGACCCTTTGAAGTCATATTGCCTGGTACCTATTCCATGGGTCTCAACTCTTCAGGTTTAAGGGATACTTCCTTCAGCTAAAACATGCATGTGGAACCCAGAGTATGATCCACCGTTTGATCGGGAAACGTGTTCAAATGTGTCTCAGTTTTCGTCCCCTGGTACTCGGGTGCAACATTCCAGACGCTTTACTAACACTCTCCCCACTTGGAGAGTCAGTGCCTTTAAACTCCTGTTTGGCCCAGTTTGCAATTTCTGCGGAAAATGAACAGGAATAGGGAGAACCAATGAGAGACTAGCTGGAGGTGTCTGGACGGGCAAATTTAACTCTCATTTCCCACCAGGAAGAGGAATTAACCAAAGGCTCAGCGTGTCATGCCAGAAACACACTAGGGACTGAAGCAAGCCTGTGGTGTTGCGGCCAGCTCTCAAGAAAGCGAGTTGAAGGAAGGAGCTCAGGGGCACTGTAATTCACAAACCTGCAGAGTTATAAATGACAGCTATCGTCCAAAAATATATTGAAGTAAGGCTGCCAAGAGGACTTGAAAGTGGGGCAGAATTGCAGGAAACCGATTTCAGGAGGTAGACTGGAATTGCATGTAAAGCATAGGAAAATAGACAGAACGTCCACAATGATGAACTTGGCCAAAAAGGGCGTATGCGTTTTTTGCCGAATATATTCAGGAAAAAATGCATACGCACTTTTTGGCCAACCAAGCCAGCCTGCCAAGGAAATCTGCACTACAATGAAGTCTCTCTGTGCCCCGGTCAAAAGGGCCATCTGAAAAAAGTGTAAAATCCAGAAAGGCACGACAGGCCATGGAGAACTGGGAGCCTTGTCATGCTGATGGGCGGGATGTAAACTGCCAACAGCCACTCTGGAGATGTGTATGGTGTTTCCTGAAACATCTAAAAAACCAAGCAACAGAGCCTAGGGCACTTCCACTTATGGTCCTATAGCTTAGGGAAATTAAAATCAAAAAGACACAGCCACCCCAAAGTTTGGGACGGCTCTGTTTACAAGAACCTCGTTTATGGTACAAGTTCAATATCACAGAAAGCAAAAAATGGATAAAGAAGTTGTGGTACTTACGTACAATTCAATATCACTCAGCAATGAAATCTATGTCATCAGGCACGTAGCAGCATAATGAGTGGATTCAGGTACAATGATTCTAACTGAAATAAGTCACACAGAAAAATAAACATCATAAGATATCACTAATACACGGAATGTAAACTTGGCTACACAGGAACTGAATTACAAAACAGAACAGGGTCTCAAATGTAGAAAACCAACTCATGCTTGCTTAAGGGGAAAGGTGAGTTGGGTTGCTGCATAAAACCAGAGATTGAAATTAGCACAGATACCGTTCCATAAGCCAAATATGTAATAGACAAGAGCTACTCCTTGCTCAAAGAAGTGGACTCAACACCCCATATTAAACGCATAACAATATACCTGACTAGTAAGAATCTTAAAACATATGGATTTATATGTCTCCAAAAGAGAATGAAGCGTGTTTACAGTGGCATAAACGCAGCAGTGATAGGATTGGTGAGGTTCGGTGAGCAAATGCAGACCCTTTGAAGTCATAATGCATGGTACCCATTCCATGGGTCTCAACCCTCCAGGTTTAAGGGATTCTTCCTTCAGCTAAAACATGCATGTGGAACCCAGAGTATGATCCACCGTGTGATCGGGAAACTTGTTCTAATCTGTCTCAGTTTTCGTACCTGGTACTCGGGTGCAACATTCCAGACGCTTTACTAACACTCTCCCACTTGGAGAGTCAGTGCCTTTAACCTCCTCTTTGACCCAGTTTGCAATTTGTGCGTAAGATGAACAGGAATAGGGAGAACCCATGAGAGACTAGCTGGAGGTGTCTGGACGGGCAAATTTAACTCTCAGTTCCCACCAGGAAGAGGAATTAACCAAAGGCTCAGCATGCCATGCCAGAACCACACTAGGGCCTGAAGCAATCCTGCGGTGTTGTGGAGAGCTCACAGAAAGCGAGTGGAAGAAAGGAGCTCAGGGGCACTGTCATTCACAAACCTGCAGAGTTATAAATGACAGCTATGGTCCAAAAATATATTGAAGTAAGACTGCCAAGAGGACTTGAAAGCGGGGCAGAATTGCAGGAAACCGATTTCAGTGGGTACACGTGAGTCGGTCTTAAAGCATAGGAAAAGAGACAGAACTTGGAAAATAATGCACTTGGCAAAAAAGGGCATATGTGTTTTATCCAGAGCTCTCATAACTGAGGGGAAGAGATTCCCAGCAGGCTCCAACTGCCACCTGAGGGCTCACGTTGCCAAGGCAACGTGAGCAAGCCAGGCAGGAGTTACCTTACAGCAGAGGTCCCACCTCACAGAAGGGTGAGAAACCCAGCCAACATCAGACTCTCACCAGAGGGCCCACATCACCAAGGGGATGGGAACCAGGCAGGTGTGTCTTCACACCAGTGGGGCCACATCATCGAAAGGTGAGGTACTCAGCACATGTGTCCTCAAACCAGAGGACCCACATCCCCAAGGGCCTCGGAGTGAGGCAGGCAGGAGTAGCCTCACAACACTGGGCCCATAGAATAAAAAAGTGAGGAATCCAGCAGTTGGAACCTCCCAGCAGGTGGCCCAGAGCACCGAGGCTATGGGATCCAGGCCACAGTGAACTCACAGAAGAGGGCCCATGTCATGAAACTGAGCAACCCAGCCATTGGGACCTCAGAGCAGGAGGCCCCCATCCCCATGGGGATGGAAATCTGGTAGGAGTGTCCTCGCACCACTGAGAACGTATCAGAAAATTTTGGGCGACCAGCAGTTAAGGCCTGACGCCAGAGGACCCTCATCACCAAGGGAAGGAGGCTCCCAGCAAGCTCCAACTGCCACCAGAGGGCTGACGTCGCCAAGGCGATGTGTGCCAACCAGGCACAAATGACCTCACAGCAGATGGCCCACCTCAGAGAAGTGTGACGAACCCAGTCAGGATCAGACTCGCACCAGAGGGCCCACATCACCAAGGGGATGGGAACCAGGCAGGAGTGTCCCCACACCAGTGGGACAACATCATCGAAAGGTGAGGATCCCAGCACATGTAGCCTCAAACCAGAGGAACCACATCACCAAGGGGTTCAGAATTAAGCTGGCAGGACCGGCCTCACAACACTGGGCCCATAGAATAAAAAAGTGAGGAATCCAGCAGTTGGAACCTCCCAGCAGGTGGCCCAGAGCACCGAGGCTATGGGATCCAGGCCACAGTGAACTCACAGAAGAGGGCCCACATCATGAACCTGTGAGCAGCCCAGCCGTTGGGACCTCAGAACAGAAGGCCCACATCCCCATTGGGATGGGAACCTGGCAGAAGTGGCTTCGCACCTCTTAGCACATATCAGAAAATGTTAGGAGCCCAGCAGTTAGGGCCTGACGCCAGGGGGCCCTCATAACTGAGGGGAGGAGACTCCCAGCAAGTTCCAACTGCCAACAGAGGGCCCACATCTACAAGGTGGCATGCGCCAGCCAGGCAGTAGTGACCTCACAGCAGAGGGCTTATCTCACAGAAGGGTGAGGAACCGAGGCAGGATGAGACTCTCGCCAGAGGGCTCACAACACCAAGGGGTTGGGAACCAGTCAGGACTGTCCTCCCACCAGTGGGGCCACATCATCGAAAGGTGAGGAACCCAGCACATGCGGCCTCATATCAGAGGACATACATCACAAAGGGGATGGGAGTGAGGCAGGTAGGAGTAGCCTAAAAACAGAGGGCCCAAAGAATAAAAAAGGTGAGGAATCCAGCATTTGGAACCTCCCAGCAGGCGGCCGAGAGCACAGAAGCTATGGGATGCAGGCAGGAGTGAACTAACACCAGAGAGCCCACATCATGAAACTGTGAGCAACCCAGGCGTTGGGACCTCGAAGCAGAAAACCCACATCCCCATGGGGATGGGAACCTGACAGGAGTGTCCTGGCATCACTGGGCTCACATCAGAAAACGTGGGGAGCCCAGCAGTTAGGGAATGATGATAGAGGGCCATCATTACCAAGGGCAGGAGGCTCCCAGCAGGTTCCATGTGCCAACAGAGGGCCCACGTCACCAAGGTGATGTGTGCAAGTCAGGCAGGATTGACCTCAAAGCAGACGGCCTACCTCACAGAAGAGTGAGGAACCCAGGCAGGATAAGACTGTCACCAGAAGGCCCACATCACCAAGGGGATGGGAACCAGGCAGGAGTGTCCTCACACCAGTGGGGCCACATCATTGAAAGTTGCGGAACCCAGCACATGTGGCCTCAAACCAGAGGACCCACATCACGAAGGGGTTGCGAGTGAGGCAGGCAGGAGGAGTATCACAACACAGGACCCATAGAATACAAAAGTTGAGGAATCGAGCAGTTGGAACCTCCCAGCAGGCGGCCCAGAGCACAGAGGCTATGGCATCCAGGCCAGAGTGAACTAACAGCACAGAGCCCACATCATGAAACTGTGAACAACCCAGCCGTTGGGACCTCAGAGCAGAAGGCCCACATCCCAATGGGGATGTGAACCTGGCTGGAGTGTCCTCGAACCACTGGGCGCACATCACAAAATGTGGGGAGCCCAGCAGTTAGGACCTGATGCCAGAGGGCCCTCATCACCGAGGGGAGGAGGCTCCCAGCAGGCTCCAAGTGCCACCAGAGCACTCATGTCCACAAGGCGAGGTGAGCAAGCCAGGTAGGAGTGACCTCACAGCAGACGGCCCACCTCACAGAAGGGTGAGGAACCCAGCCAGGATCAGACTCTCAACAGAGGGCCCACGTCACCAAGGGGATGTGAACCAGGCAGGAGTCTCCTAAGACTATTGGTCCCACATCATCGAAAGGTGAGGAACCCAGCACATGTGGCCTCAAACCAGAGGACACACATCACGAAGGGGCTGGGAGTGAGGCAGGCAGGAGGATCCTCACAACAGAGGGCCTAAAAAATTAAAAAAGTGAGGAATCCAGCAGTTGGAACCTCCCAGCAGGCGGCCAAGAGCACAGAGGCTATGAGATCCAGGCCACAGTGAACTAACACCAGAGAGCCCACATCATGAAATTCTGATCAACCCAGCCGTTGGAACCTCAGAGCAGAAGGCCCACTTCCCCATGGAGATGGGAACCTAAGAGGAGTGCCCAACCATCACTGGGCTCACTAAGAAAATTTGGGGAGCCCAGCAGTTAGGGCCTGACATCAGAGGGCCCTCATCACAGAGGTGAGGAGGCTCCCAGCAGGGTCCAAGTGCCACCAGAGGGCTCATGTCAACAAGGTGAGGTGAGCAAGCCAGGCAAGAGTTACCTGATAGTAGAGGGCCCACCTCACAGATGGGTGAGGAACCCAGCCAGGATCAGACTCTCACCAGAGGACCCACATCACAAAGGGGATGGGAACCAGTCAGGATTATCCTCACACCAGTGGGGCCTCATTATCTTAAGGTGAGGAACCCAGCACATGTGTCCTCAAACCACAGGACCCACATCACCAAGGGCCTTGGAGTGAGGCAGGCAGGAGTAGCCTCACAACACAGGGCACATAATATAAAAAACGTGAGGATTTCAGCATTTAGACCTTCCAGCAGGCGGCTCAGAACACCGAGGCTATGGGATCCAGGCCGCAGTGAACTCACAGCAGAGGGCCCACATCATAAAACTGTGAGCAACCCAGGCGTTGGGACCTCAGCACAGAAGGCCCACATCCCCATGGGAATGGGAACCTGGCAGGAGTGTCCTCGCACCACTGGGCGCACATCAGAAAATGTGGGGAGCCCACCATTTAGGGCCTGACGCCAGAGGGCCGTCATCACCGAGGAGAGGAGGCACCCTGCATGCTCCAACAGCCACCAGATGGCTCACGTCTCCAAGATGACGTGTACCAGCCAGGCAGGAGTGACCTCACAGCAGAGGGCCTACCTCACAGAACGTTGAGGAACCCAGCCACGATTAGACTCTCGCCAGAGGGCCCACCTCACCAAGGGGATGGGAACCAGGCAGGAGTGTCCTCACACGAGTGGGGCCACATCATCGAAAGGTGAGGAACGCAGCACATCTGACCTCAAGCAATAGGACAGTTATCACCAAGGGGCTGGCAGTGAGGCAGGCAGGAGGAGCCTCACAACAGAGGGCACATAGAATAAAAAAGTTGAGGAATCCAGCAGTTGGAACCTCCCAGCAGGCAGCTCAGAGCACCGATGATAAGGGATCCTTGCCGGAGTGAACTCACAGCAGAGGACCCACATCATGGTACTGTTTGCAAGCCAGCCGTTTTGACCTCAGAGCAGAAGGCCCATATCCTCATGGGGATGGGAACCTGGCAAGAGTGTCCTCACTCACTTGGCGCACATCAGAAAATGTGGGGAGCCCAGCAGTTATGGCCTAAGGCAAGAGGGCCCTCATCACCGAGGGGAGGAGGATCCCAGCACACTCCAACTGCCACCAGAGGGCCCACGTCGCCAAGGTGACGTGTGCCAGACAGGCATGATTGACCTCACAGCAGGGGGCCCACCTCACAGAAGGGTGAGGAACCCAGCCAAGATCAGACTCTCACCTGAGGGCCCACATCAGCAAGGGGATGGGAACCAGTCAGGACTGTCTTCCCTCCAGTGGGGCCACATCATCGAAAGGTGCGGAACCCAGCACATGTGGCCTCAAATCAGAGGACACATATCACAAAGGGAATGGGAGTGAGGCAGGCAGGAGTAGCCTAAAAACAGAGGGCCCAAAGAATAAAAAAGGTGAGGAATCCAGCAGTTGGAACCTCCCAGCAGGCGACCAAGAGCACAGAAGTTATGGGATGCAGGCAGGAGTGAACTAACAGCAGAGGGCCCACATCATGAAACTGTGAGCAACACATGCGTTGGGACCTCAGAGCAGAAGGCCCACATCCCAATGGGGATGTGAACCTGGCTGGAGTGTCCTCGCACCACTGGGCGCACATCACAAAATGTGGGGAGCCCAGCAGTTAGGGACTGACGCCAGAGGGCCCTCATCACCGAGGGGAGGAGGCTCCCAGCAGGCTCCAAATGCCACCAGAGGGCTCATGTCCACAAGGCGAGGTGAGCAAGCCAGGCAGGAGTGACCTCACAGCAGACGGCCCACCTCACAGATGGGTGAGGAACCCAGCCAGGATCAGACTCTCAACAGAGGGCCCACATCACCAAGGGGATGTGAACCAGGCAGGAGTCTCCTAAGACCATGGTCCCACATGATCGAAAGGTGAGGAACCCAGCACATGTGGCCTCAAACCAGAGGACACACATCACGAAGGGGCTGGGAGTGAGGCAGGCAGGAGGATCCTCACAACAGAGGGCCCAAAAAATTAAAAAAGTGAGGAATCCAGCAGTTGGAACCTCCCAGCAGGCGGCCAAGAGCACAGAGGCTATGGGATCCTGGCCTCTGTGAACTAACACCAGAGAGCCCACATCATGAAAATGTGAACAACCCAGCCGTTGGGACCTCCGAGCAGAAGGCCCACATCCCCATGGAGATGGGATCCTAAGAGGAGTGCCCAAGCATCATTGGGCTCACTAAGAAAAGTTGGTGAGGCCAGCAGTTAGGGCCTGACCCAAGAGGGCCCTCATCACTGGTGGGAGGAGATTCCCAGCACGCTCCAACTGCCACCACACGGCTGACTTCACCAAGGCATTGTGTACCAGCCATGCAGGAGTGACCTATCAGCAGAGGGTCTCCCTCACAGAAGGGTGAGGAACACAGCCAGGAACAGACTCTCACCAGGGGGTCCACATAACCACGTGGATGAGAACCAGGCAGGAGTGTCCTCACACTAGTGGGGCCACATCATCGAAAGGTGAGGACCCCAGCAAAGGTGGCCACAAACCAGAGGACCCACATCACCAAGGGGTTGAGAGTGAGGTAGGTGTCTGGACGGGTATATTTAACACTCATTTCCCACCAGGAAGAGGAATTAACCAAAGGCTCAGCGTGCCCTGCCAGAAGCAGATTAGGGCCTGAAGGAGTCTTGCGGGTTTGCGGCCAGCTGACAAGAAAGCGAGTTGAAGAAAGGAGCTCAGGGGCACTGTCATTCACAAACATGCAGAGTTATAAATGACAGCTATCGTCCAAAAATATATTGAAGTAAGGCTGCCAAGAGGACTTGAAAGTGGGGCAGAATTGCAGGAAACCGATTTCAGGAGGTAGACTGGTATTGCATATAAAGCATAGGAAAAGAGGCAGAACGTCCACAATGATGCACTTGGCCAAACAGGGCGTATGCGTTTTTTCCTGAATATATTCAGGAAAAAATGCATACGCCCTGTTTGGACAACCAAGCAAGCTTGCAAAGGAAATCTGCACTACAATGAAGTCTCACTGCCCCCCGGTCAAAAGGGCCATCTGAAAAAAGTGTAAAATCCAGAAAGACAGGACAGGCCATGGAGAACTGGGAGCCTTGTTATGCTGATGGGCGGGATGTAAATTGTCAACAGCCACTCTGGAGAAGTGTATGGTGTTTCCTGAAACATCTAGAAAACAAAGCAACAGAGCCTAGGGCACTTCCACTTATGGTCCTATAGCTTAGGGAAATTAAAATCAAAAAGACACAGCCACCCCAAAGTTTGGGACGGCTCTGTTTACAAGAACCTCGTTTACGGTACAAGTTCAATTCGCAGAAAGCGAAAAATGGATAAAGAAGTTGTGGTACTTACGTACAATGCAATATCACTCAGCAATGAAATCTATGTCATCAGGTCTGTAACAGCATAATGAGTGAATTCAGGTACGATGATTCTAAGTGAAATAAGTGACACATAATAAGAAACATCATAAGATATCTCTAATAAACGGAATGTAAACTTGGCTACACAGGAACTGAATTACAAAACAGAACAGGGTCTCAAATGTAGAAAACCAACTTATGCTTGCTTAAGGGGAAAGGTGAGTTGGGGTGCTGCATAAAACCAGAGATTGAAATGAGCACAGATGCCGTTCCATAAGCCAAATATGTAATAGACAAGAGCTACTCCTTGCTCAACGAAGTGGACTCAACACCCCATATTAAACGCCTAAGTATACACCTGACTAGTAAGAATCTTACAACCTACGGATTTCTATGTCTCCGAAAGAGAATCAAGCGTGTGTACAGCGGCATAAACGCAGCAGTGATAGGATTGGAGGATCAGTGAGCAAATGTAGACCCTTTGAAGTCATATTGCATGGTACCCATTCCATGGGTCTCAATTCTCCAGGTTTAAGGGATTCTTCCTTCAGCTAAAACATGCATGTGGAACCCAGAGTGTGATCCACCATGTGATCGGGAAATGTGTTCAAATGTTTCTCAGTTTTCATCCCCTGGTACTCTGGTGCAACATTCCAGATGGTTTACTAACACTCTCCCCACTTGGAGAGTCAGTGCCTTTAACCTCCTGTTTGGCCCAGTTTGCAATTTCTGTGGAAGATGAACAGGAATAGGGAGAACCAATGAGAGACTAGCTGGAGGTGTCTGGACGGGCAAATTTAACTCTCATTTCCCACCAGGAAGAGGAATTAACCAAAGGCTTAGCATGCCATGCCGGAAACACACTAAGGCCTGAAGCAATCCTGCGGTGTTGCGGCCAGCTCACAAGAATGCGGGTTGAAGAAAGGAGCTCAGGGGCACTGTCATTGACAAACCTGCAGAGTTATCAATGACAGCTATCGTCCAAAAATATATTGAAGTAAGGCTGCCAAGAGGACTTGAAAGCGGGGCAGAATTGCAGGAAACCGATTTCAGGAGGTAGACTGGAATTGCACGTAAAGCATAGGAAAAGAGGCAGAATGTCCACAATGATACGCTTGGCCAAAAATGGCATATGTGTTTTTTCCTGAATATATTCAGGAAAAAACGCATACGCCCTTTTTGGCCAACCAAGCAAGCTTGCAAAGGAAATCTGCACTACAATGAAGTCTCACTGCCCCCCGGTCAAAAGGGCCATCTGAAAAAAGTGTAAAATCCAGAAAGGCAGGACAGGCCATTGAGAACTGGGAGCCTTGTTATGCTGATGGGCGGGATGTAAATTGCCAACAGCCACTCTGGAGAAGTGTATGGTGTTTCCTGAAACATCTAAAAAACAAAGCAACAGAGCCTAGGGCACTTCCAGTTTTGGTCCTATAGCTTACGGAAATTAAAATCAAAAAGACACAGCCACCCCAAAATTTGGGAAGGCTCTGTTTACAAGAACCTCCTTTACAGTACATGGTCAATATCACAGAAAGCGAAAAATGGATAAAGAAGTTGTGGTACTTACATACAATGCAATATCACTCAGCAATGAAATCTATATCATCAGGCCTGTAGCAGCGTAATGAGTGGATTCAGGTACGATGATGCTAAGTGAAATAAGTCACACAGAAAAAGAAACATCATAAGATATCACTAATACACGGAATGTAAACTTGGCTACACAGGAACTGAATTAAAAAACAGAACAGGGCCTCAAATGTCGAAAACCAACTTATGCTTGCTTAAGGGGTAAGGTGAGTTGGGGTGCTGCATAAAACCAGAGACTGAAATTAGCACAGATACTGTTCCATAAGCCAAATATGTAATAGACAAGAGCTACTGCTTGCTCATCGAAGTGGACACAACATCCCATATTAAACGCCTAATAATATACCTGACTAATAAGAATCTTAACACCTATGGATTTATATGTCTCCGAAAGAGAATCAAGCGTGTGTACAGCGGCATAAACGCAGCAGTGATAGGATTCGTGAGGTTCGGTGAGCAAATGCAGACCCTTTGAAGGCATATTGCATGGTACCCATTCCATGGGTCTCAACTCTCCAGGTTTAAGGGATTCTTCCTTCAGCTAAAACATGCATGTGGAACCCAGAGTATGATCCACCGTGTGATCTGGAAACGTGTTCAAATGTGTCTCAGTTTTCGTCCCCTTGTACTCGGGTGCAACATTCCAGATGCTTTAGTAACACTCTCCCCACTTGGAGAGTCAGTGCCTTTAACCTCCTGTTTGGCCCAGTTTGCAATTTCTGCGGAAAATGAAGAGGAATATGGTGAACCAATGAGAGACTAGCTGGAGGTGTCTGGACGGGCATATTTAACACTCATTTCCCACCAGGAAGAGGAATTAACCAAAGGCTCAGCGTGCCCTGCCAGAAGCAGATTAGGGCCTGAAGCAGTGTTGCGGGTTTGCGGTCAGCTCACAAGAAAGCGAGTTGAAGAAAGGAGCTCAGGGGCCCTGTAATTCACAAACCTGCAGAGTTATAAATGACAGATAACATGCAAAAATATATTGAAGTAAGGCTGCGAAGAGGACTTGAAAGCGGGGCAGAATTTCAGGAAACCGATTTCAGGAGGTAGACTGGATTTGCCTTTAAAGCATAGGAAAAGAGGCAGAACATCGACAATGATGCACTTGGCAAAAAAAGGCGTATGAGTTTGTTCCTGAATATATTCAGGAAAAAGCACATACACACTTTTTGGCAAACCAAGCAAGCTTGCAATGGAAATCCGAACTACTATGAAGTGTCACTTCCCCCTGGTCTAAAGGGCCATCTGAAAAAAGTGTAAAATCCAGAAAGGCAAGATAGGCCATGGGGGAAAAGGAGCCTTGTTATGCTGATGGGCGGGATGTAAACTGCAAACAGCCACTCTGGAGAAGTGTATGGTGTTTCCTGATACATCTGAAAAACAAAACAACAGAGTCTAGGGCATTTCCACTTATGGTCCTATAGCTTAGGGAAATTAAAATCAAAAAGACACAGCCAAAAAAAAAAAAAAAAAGACACAGCCACCCCAAAATTTGGGACAGCTCTGTTTACAGGAACCTCTTCTACTGTACAAGTTAAATATCCCAGAGAACAAATAATTGATAAAGAAATTGCAGTACTTACGTACAACAGAATAGCACTCAGCAATGAAATCTGTGTCACCAGGCCTGTACCATCATAATGAGTGGATTGAGGCACGATGATTCTAAGTGAAATAAGTCACACAGAAAAAGAAACATCATAAGGTATCACTAATACACGGAATGTAAACTTGGCTACACATGAACTGAATTACAAAACAGAACAGGGTCTCAAGTTTAGAAAACCAACTTATGCTTGCTTAAGGGGAAAGGTGAGTTGGGGTGCTGCATAAAACCAGAGTTTGAAATTAGCACAGATACTGTTCCATAAGGCAAATATGTAATAGACAAAACCTACCCCTTGCTCAACGAAATGGACTCAGCAATGAGGTATCACCTCACACCTGTTAGAATGGGCATCATCTGAAAATCTACAAACAACAAATGCTGGAAAGGGTGTGGAGAAAAGGAACCCTCTACCACTATTGTTGGGAATATAAATTGATACAGTCACTATGGAGAACAATATGGAGTTTCTTAAAAAACTAATAATAGAATTACCATATGATACAGCAATCCCAGTACTGGACATATACCCAGACAAAACCATAAATCGAAAAGAGACATTCACCGCAATGTTCATTGCATCACTATTTACAATATCGAGGTAATGGAAGCAACCTAAATGCCCACAGACAGACGAATGCATAAAGATGTGGTACATATATAAAATGGAATATTACTAAGCCATGAAAGGAATGAAATTGGGTCATTTGTAGAGACGTCGATGGATCTAGAGACTGTCATACAGAGTGAAGTAAGTCAGAAAGAGAAAAACAAATCTTGTATATTCATGCATATATGTGGAACCTAGAAAAACTGTACAGATTAACCATTTTGCAAGGCATAAATAGAGCAACAGATGTAGACAACAAACGTATGGACAACAAGGGGGGAAAGCTCTTGGGGGGGTGGTGGTGGGAGGAGTTGAGAGATTGGGATTGGCATGTAAACATTTATATGTATAAAATAGATAACCAATAAGAACCTGCTGTATAAAAATATAAAATAAAATTCAAAATTAAAAAGAAATAAAATTTAAAAAATAAAACAGAAAAAACAATTATTCCCTTCACATACATGTATTTATATGAATAAATTATTTCCATGCTTATATCTGTAAATATGAAAAAGAGGAATAAAATCTACCTTGAACCAAAAATGAAAAAGAGAAAAAAAAAACAGAACCCACCAGTTACACAGAGGAAAATCGTAGCAGGGCACTTGCTCCAGTTGTAAACAATTCTGAAGTTGGTCAGTGGTGGGGAATCGTCTCCCATTCAGCCAGCAGCCCCCACACAACAAACGTCCTCATTGCAAAGCTGGGGCACCGTGCCGAGGCATCTGTGAGTAAACGTGAGCTGAGCCCCAGGCCAGTTGCTGCTGAACTGTTCCCACCCTTCCCAGGTAAAACACCTGAATATATACAAGGACTTGAAAGCCTAGAGGAAGGGCCATGGAGCCACACGAGTGACAGCATGCCAGCTGACTTGGTGCCTGCAGGCCAGCCAGGATGGTCCTGGCCCTGGGTGCTCTTCTGGAAGATTTCCATTTCCCTGCCTGAGATACTCGTCCTGTCCGTGCCCCCACTGTTTTTTTCCTTCCTCACCTCTGCCCAGGGAGAAATTCCAGCAGCAGGTATGGGTGACACATCCTCTTCTTTAGCAGGTGGCAGCCTGGCAACTGCTGCAGAAAGTCCAGCAGAGCCCCACTCACACTGGGCCACCCACAAAGCCGTGGCCTCTCACTCCCTCCCACCAGCCCAGCCCCGAGACTGCTGACAGGGCAGAGAAAATGGCGTCAGGCACAGCTGCAGGGGCTCTTGCTGCCTGGAGTGGTATTTATATTGATCTCAACCCAGGCACACCTGGGGAGGGCTGGCCGGCACGGTAAGGCTGCCCAGGTCAGCCAATCATCACCCCTCAGGGGCTCACAGTTGCAGAAAATGGAACTTGCTGAACCGGCCAGGTCCAAGGAACAGGTGTGGGCTCCTGAGAGTCAGGATAGACAAGGGGCTGCAGCTTTGGCTTGTTTTCTAATAATTTTATCTGGCCCATGAGTGGGAGACAACTTCAAGAAAACCCTCTCCTAATGAGAGGAACCCAGGAGTCAGGGAGAGGAGGGGTGGGTGGTGGTTGGAGACAGAGGCCTGCTGCCCCGGGTGCAGTGGAAGTCTCTGGAAGACCAGGTGGAGGGAGGCCACACAGAGTGATGCCCAGGGTCACAGACCTGTCGGAGCTGCTGTTTGTTAGTTCAAGTCCTGCTCTGAGGTGCTCTGTGTCAGCTCTGAGCGACAGGTGAGCTGGGGGTGCTCTTCAATGAGGGCTATGTGTACGGTTCCTGTGTGCCCAGCCCTGCCATGGTACCTGCAAGGGTAGCTCTGTATCCTGGGAGAGTCCTGACCACGAGAGCCCCGTGGGCTGGGTTGGGGGTGGGGTACCTGCCCAGGAGAGCTCCATATCCTGGGATTGACCTGACCACGGGAGCCCCATGGGCTGCTGGGGACCTGGTAAAGGATGTCAGGACAGTCAGTGAAGCCACCGAGGATATACCTCCAGTTGCTCCTGATTCCTATACCCTGCTGGTCATTCTATCAACCACCAGGACATGGTATTCTGTATTAGTCTTCAATGATGCCTTCTTTTGTATTCCATTAGTCCCAGAGTCACAAGAAATTTTGGCTTGTGAGTGGCAGGACTCAACATACAACTAAAACAATACTTCCGGGCCGTCTTGCCCCAAGGGTTCAAAAATTCCCACACCATCTTTGGGGAAAGCTTAGCTAAAGACCGAAAAGTTCTACCTCTGGAAAAGGAAAACCTCCTTCAATATGCAGACGACATTCTGATCGCCAGCCCTACTAAGGAGGCCTCTGAACTACCAAGCCAATAAAGGATAGAAGTTGTCCAAGAAAAAGCTCAAATATCACAGACTGCGGTGACCTGCCTGGGCTTCATTCTCACACAAGGTCGGAGAAGCCCATCCCAGGAAAGGGAAGAAACCATTTGCAGCCTTACCCCTTTCTAAAACTAGAAGACAGCTTAGGGGTTCCTGGGGAGGCCAGGGTTTGCTGCTTCTGGATCCCTAACTACAGTCTACTAGCTGGGCCTCTATATGAAACACTGAAAGGAAAAGAT
The DNA here is from genome assembly GCF_937001465.1 of Orcinus orca. Lineage (NCBI taxonomy): Eukaryota > Metazoa > Chordata > Mammalia > Artiodactyla > Delphinidae > Orcinus > Orcinus orca. The sequence continues at coordinate 43,853,701 of NC_064560.1, read as the reverse complement.
GATGATCCTTTTGAACAGAATCCAGAAGTGGCCTTTCAAGAATGGAAAGAGCAGTCAATTCAGACCCTTGCCCTGGAACTCCCTAATTGAGCTAAACCCTTTGACCTTTCCATTCCCGGTGAAAGGTGAATCGCCATTGGAGAATTAGTGCAAAAACTGGGACCACTTGAAATGGAACAATGCAAGAATGCCATCCAGGTAGGATAAACTACAGTCACCAAGGGGCTTGGCCCACTGCCACATCTGGCCAAGATACTGGCGGTATCTAAAAACCTGGAAATCAGCAGCCCAAAAGGCCACCTCCCTCCTAAGGGAAAAGGACCCCACGTGGTGATCCTAATCACCAACCATGCCCTGAAGTTGCAGGGTTTGCTCCGTGGGCACACCGACCTCGAGTGAGGAGGCCCTCCAACTCCAACATCCAGAGAGATAACCGGGGGTAACAGGGCACCATGACGACTCGTGTGAACATCACTTGACCTGGAGTTTCTCTCATAAAACAACAATAGTGTGTCCCGAAGGAGTAGACTACTGCTTGCAGGACTTACTGCACCCGGAGGGGAGCTAATAATCTTGGCAGGGGAACTGTATATCACACTGTCACCATAGAAAAGCCTACAGACACCGTGATGATGGTGGCCAATAAGACCGGCTGGACTCCTGTTTACTTCAAAAGGCTGTTGACTCAGTGGCCATCATGGTCCTTGATCACCACTGACCCTGGACTGTCTGGGAGTTGAGCGGGCAGGGCTCTGACACCTGGTGCTGTTTTTACGTTAATTCAGGGGCCTAACTGAAGAAAGAGCAGACTACTGGTCAGAGCATCTAGGCTGGCAGAAACGGTCAGCCTAAGGTGGCTGAACAAATGTGGGGTGGGGTGAAACCGGCCCCCACAGCATCTCTGCACATCTCTTTCCTGGACCCTTAAAGGTCATTAGAATCTATAACACTTCCAATGCTGGTGCTCAGGCGGACGAGCAGGGAGGCAGGGGTCCTGGGGCCAATCAACGTCACCTGGAGGCTGCTGGGGAGAAGTTCTGACCCTCGTCCCCTGGTATGAGGGCTCCCAACTCAGCACTCAGCAGTTACAAAAGAAGGGTCTGCACCCTCAGCACTCCAAGAATGAGGAACGGGACAAAAGGCAGAGGAGGGGTTTGTCCCCAGCAAAGCCCATTAAAAATCCCTGGGAGATAAAAATAGAATCTGGGCAATAAAGTCAAGTCTGACCTTTTTGATCCTTTGTGCTTTGTCTAATTTCACGTGCTCCTAGGGTCCCGCATGCAGAGGTTCCACACCCGGCACTTCAGACCAGATTTCCTAGTGCAGAATGGCTGGGTCGACACCTCAGCTCCTGGGGCCCAGTGCAGACTCCGAGATATAGAGCCTGAGCTGCAGCCAACCCGGCCCTTGAGAGCTCCGCCCCCTCCCTCCCACTGACTCTCACAGGATCTCTACACAGCAGCCCAGCCCACAGCCCACGGGGTAGTGCATGCTCTCACCTCTCCATTCTCTGATCAAAATATAAAGTTTCCTTTGCTTGTGAACCAAACTCAGTCTCGATCTGTTGGCCCCAATGACACTGGGCAGGGGGACACTTGTTGGGGTCCACTCTGGAGGATCAGTAACAGAAATTGAGACTATTGTAACTTCAATGAACAGATGTGTGAGCCAAACTGTAGTTAACATAGAACAGTTTGTAAGGCTCGGGTAAAATAAGATGTTTCTAACACTTCCATTTGATATTTCCATCACTTTATTATAAGCAAGTTCAGTGAAAAGGTTTGTCTTATTTGTCAGGTCAATATTAGAGAAATGAAGTGATTTCTTTCCAAGGATGTACATCTAATAATCTTGGTTAAAGCTTCAATCTTGTTTTAAATGCTTTTCCATTGAAAATGATACCTCTCTTTCAGCTCCCCCATTTCTGAGAAGTATAAAATCTTATAATTTATTATTACCAAAGGGGAAAGGTGGGAGGAGGGATAAATTAACAGTTTGGAATTAACACATACACACTGCTATGTATAAAATAGATCATCAACAAGGAACTACTGTATAGCACAGGGAACTACACTCAATATTTTGCAATAACCTATAAGGGGAAATAATCGGAAAAAGAATAGATATTTTTATTGACATCATCTATCAATGACAGTTAAAGTGTAACCTAAGGGAAGCCGGTGGTGAGTGCTTCTGACCCTGAAGACTTCAATCATCTAAAGTTTGGACTCTGCCTACTTCCCAAGGCCCTTAATGAACATATGTGTAGCCGTAGCTTAAAAAACTCCCCAGTTTGGGATTCGGGGAGACACTGATTTAGAAAAAGCCCTGGTGTTCTCCTTACATGAATGGGACTCTTCCTACTGCTAAAACATGTCTGTCACACCCAGAGGATGGTATACCGTCTGATCGGGAAGAGTTTGGAAAAGGCATCTCATCTCCTCATCTCCTGGTGCTCGGGTTCACCCGTCCAGCGTATTTACTAACAGTCTCCCCACTTGGAGATGTCAGCACTGTCAACATCCTGTTGCGTACAGTTTGGAATTTGTCCAGAGGATGAAGCGGAAGGATGAGGAACAATGAGAGACAAGTCCTAGGTGTTCAGACAGGCACATGTCACTCTAATTTCCAATCAGGAAGACGAATTGACCAAAGGCTAGGGTTGCCCATGGAAACAGTATAGGGCTTGAGGAAATCCCACTGCTTTGTGGCCAGTTCCCATAAACACAAGTTGAACAATGGAACTCAGGGCCAGTAAAATTCACGAAACTGCAGAGTTGAAAATATCTATCACTGAAAAATGTCTTGAGGAAAGTCAGAGAAAAGGATTGGTAAGCAAGGGAGAATGGCAGGAAAGGGATTTGAGGAGGTAGAAAGGACTCGCCATTACGCACAAGAAAAGGGGCTGAACATTGCCAACATTGCAGTTGGCCAAAAAGGCTGTATGCGTTTTTTCCTGTATATATTCAAGAAAAGAGCATACACTTTTTTAGCCAACCAAACAGGTGGGCACTGGAAAGCAATACTACAAAAGATATCACTTCGCATCGGTCAGAAGAGCCATCCTCATAAAGTGTAAACACCAGAAATGCAGGACAGGGCAAGGAGAAGAGGGAGCCCTGTGAGGCTTACAGTGGAAATGTATATTACCAACGGCCATTCTGGAGAAGTGTATTGTGTTTACTAAAGCATCTAAAAAATGAGCCACAGAGCATAGGGCACTTGCACTCATGGGCGTATATCTTGGGAAAAACAAAAATCGAGAGGACACAGGCACCCCAATGTTTACCGCCTCTCTGTTTAAAAGATCCTCGACTAGGATATAACTTAAATGTCTCTGGAGGGAAAAAATGGATAGAGATGTGGTACTTATGTAGAGTGGAATATTACTCAGCCTGGAAATCAATGAAATATGGCCAGTTGTAACAACTCCGGAGGAGTTACGTATGATCATTCTAAGTGACATAATTCAAAAAGAAAAAGACACATATCATAAGATATCACTTAAACATGGAATCCAAAATGGCTACACATGCAATAAATTACAAAACAAAAACATAGTCAAATATGTAGAAAACACGCGTAAGGCTGCTAAACGGGAAAGGTGGGGAGGGGTGAGGCATCATCCAGGAGGTTGAAATTAGCAAAGATACCATTCCAAATACCAAACTGATAATCAACAAGGCCTACACGGTAGCTAAAAGAACTGCACTCAGCACACTCAAGTCACCGGAAAAGAATATCTATGACTGGTAAGAATCTGAAAAAGAATTTATTGATGTCTCTCTGTACGTGAATCAAGTGGATGTACAGCAGCAAGAAACAGAGCTTTGAAAATCAGCTGTAACCAATATAGTAATAAATTGAAAAAAATAAATGACAGAGAGACAGAGAAAACCTCTTACAACTTTTCCTCAGGGACGGTGATGCAACATGGATTGAACACATCTAGACCCACAGCAGGATGAGACATAAGGCTGGAAACTGTTCGCGCTAAGAGAAATGTGAGGTTGGGTGAGGAAATGCACACCCTTTAAAGTAATACTACCTGGTACCCATTCAATGGGTCCCAAATCTGCAGGTTCAAGGAATCTTCCTACAGCTAAAACATGCATGGAAAACCCAGAGGACTGTACACCATGTGATCGGGAGATGTGTCTAAAATGCACCTCATTTATCCTCTCCTGGTTCTCCTGTTCATCATTCCAGCCACGTTACTTAGAATCTCTCCACTTAGAGAATCAGCACATTTAAACTTCTGTTTCACACATTTTGCAAATTGTGAGGAGGATGAACGGGAAGAGGGGGAACCAATGAGAGAATAGTTGTAGGGGTTTGGACGGGCACATGTCACTCTAATTTCCCATTAACAATAAGAATTTAAAAAAGGCTCAGCCCGCCTCGCCGGAGCCAAAATAGGGCCTGAAGCAATCCTGCGGCTTTGAGGCCAGCTCACAAAAGAGCAACTTAAAAACTGGAGCTCAGGGTCACTGCAATTCACAAACCTGCAGAGTTATAAATGAAAACTAACGTCCAAAAATATGTTGAGGTAAGGCAAACAAGAGCATCTGAATGCAAGACAGAATTGCAAGAAACAGATTTCAAGAGATAGATTGGACTCGTGTTTAAAGCACATGAAAAGCAGCAGAATTTCAACAATGATGCAGTTGGCCCAAAAGGGAGTATGCGTTTTCTCCTGAATATGTCCAGGAAAAAACGCATACGCACTTTATGGGCAAGCAAGCAAGCAAGCAAAGCAAATGTGCACAACAAAGAAGTCTCATTTCCCACCGGTCAAAAGGGCCATCCGAAAAAATTGTAAAAACCAGAAATGCAGGACAGGTCATGGAGAACAGGGAGCCTTTATACGCTGATGGACAGTGTGTGAACCGCCGAGAGCCACTCTGGAGAAGTGTATGGTGGTTCCTAAATCATCTAAAAAACAGAGCTACAGAGCATAGGGCACTTCCAATCATGGAAGTATATCTAGGGAAGTCTAAAAATCAACAAGACACAAACACACCACAGTTTAGGGCTACTCTGTTTACAAGAACCTCAACTTCAGTACACCTTAAATATCCCAGGAAAGAGAACAATGGATAAAGAAAATGTGGTACTTATGTACAATGGAATATCTCTTCACCATGAAATCAATGTAATAAGGCTAGTAGAAGGATAAAGAGTGGATTTAGGTCCGATAATACTACTTGAAATAAGTCAAACAGAAAAAGAAACATATCATAAGATATCACTTATAGAGGGAGGATAAATATGGCTGCACAAAAAATGAATTATAAAACAGAACAGTGTCTCACATTTAGAAAACACACTTATGTCAGCTTAAGGGGAAAGGAGAGGTGGGGTGATGCATAAAACCAGAGTTTGAAATTAGCACAGATACCGTTCAATAAACCAAATAGGTATTAGACAAGATCTACACCTTGCTCAATGAACTGACCTCAACAGACCCTATACACCACAGAGAAATATATCTGAGTAATAAGAATCTTAAAACCCATGTATTGATATATCTCCATAAGGGAATCAAGTGTGCGCAGAGTGGCACAAACACAGCAGTGAAAATGAGCTAAACCCCATTATAGAAATATATTTTAAAACCAAAACACAGAAACAATGAAAGAGAGAAAAATTCTTACAAAATTCGCTCAGGGGCTGTGATGCAACCTGGAATGACCACATATAAACCCACAGCTGGATAAGACATAAGGCTGGACACTTGGGGCTGAGAGGATTGGTGAGCTTTGGTGAGCAACTGCCGAAAGTTTAATGCAATACTTCATGCTACTCATTCCAAGGGTCCCAACACTCCAGGTTGAAGGGAATCTTCCTACAGCTAAACCATGCATGGGAAATCCAGCGGATGGTATACCATATGATTGGGAAAGGTTTCTAAAACGCACCTCATTTTCCTCTCCTGGGGCTCCGGATCAACATTCCAGCCACTTTACTAACAACATCTCCACATGGAGAGTCAATGCCTTTAAGTTCCGGTATCGCACAGTCTGCAGTTAGTGCGGAGGATGAATGGAAATAGGGGGAACCAGTGAGAAAATAGCTGCAGCGGTTTCAATGGGCACATGTCACTCTAATTTCACATCAGGAAGAAGAATTAACCAAAGGCAGAGCAAGGCGCCCCAGAAGAAGAATAGGGCCTGAAGAACTCCTGTGGATATGAGGCAAGATCACAAAAATAAGAACTGAAAAATAGAGCTAAGGGCCACTGCAATTCTAAAACCTGCACAGTTATAAAGGCCAACTATTTTCCAAAAGTATACTGAGGTAAGGCTATGAAGAGGCACTGACAGCAAGGCAGAATTGCAGGAAACTGATTTCAGGAGGTAGACTGGAATTGCATGTAAAGCATAGGAAAAGAGGAAGAACGTCCACAATGATGCACTTGGCCAAAAAAGGCGTATGCATTTTTTCCTGAATATATTCAGGAAGAAACGCATACGCCGTTTTTGGCAAACCAAGCAAGCTTGCAAAGGAAATCTGCACTACAATGAAGTCTCACTGCCCCCCGGGCAAAAGGGCCATCTGAAAAAAGTGTAAAATCCAGAAAGGCAGGACAGGCCATGGAGAACTGGGAGCCTTGTTATGCTGATGGGCGGGATGTAAATTGGAAACAGCCACTCTGGAGAAGTGTATGGTGTTTCCTGAAATATCTAAAAAGCAAAGCAACAGAGCCTAGGGCACTTCCACTTATGGTCCTATAGCTTAGGGAAATTAAAATCAAAAAGACACAGCCACACCAAAGGTTGGGACGGCTCTGTTTACAAGAACCTCATTTACGGTACAAGTTCAATATCACAGAAAGCGAAAAATGGATAAAGAAGTTGTGGTACTTACGTACAATGCAATATCACTCAGCAATGAAATCTATGTCATCAGGCCCGTAGCAGCATAAAGAGTGGATTCAGGTACGATGATTCTAAGTGAAATAAGTCACACAGAAAAAGAAACATCATAAGATATCACTACTACACGGAATGTAAACTTGGCTACACAGGAACTGAATTACAAAACAGAACAGGGTCTCAAATGTGGAAAACCAACTTATGCTTGCTTAAGGGGAAAGGTGGGTTGGGGTGCTACATAAAACAAGAGATTGAAATTAGCACAGATACCGTTCCATAAGCCAAATATATAATAGACAAGAGCTACTCCTTGCTCAGCGAAGTGGACTGAACACCCCATATTAAACGCCTAAGAATATACCTGACTAGTAAGGATCTTAAAACCTATGGATTTATATGTCTCCAAAAGAGAATCAAGTGTGTGTACAGCGGTATAATCGCAGCAGTGATAGGATTGGTGAGGTTCGGTGAGCAAATGCAGACCCTTTGAAGTCATATTGCATGGTAACCATTCCATGGGTCTCAACTCTTCAGGTTTAAGGGATTCTTCCTTCAGCTAAAACATGCATGTGGAACCCAAATTATGATCCACCATGTGATCGGGAAACATGTTCAAATGTGTCTCAGTTTTTGTACTCTGGTACTTGGGTTCAACATTTCAGATGCTTTACTAACACTCTGCCCACTTCGAGAGTCAGTGCCTTTAACCTCCTGTTTGGCCCAGTTTGCAATTTCTGCGGAAGATGAACAGGAATAGGGAGAACCAATGAGAGACTAGCTAGAGGTGTCTGTACGGGCAAATTTAACTCTCATTTCCCACCAGGAAGAGGAATTAACCAAAGGCTTAGCGTGCCGTGCCGGAACCACACTAGGGCCTGAAGCAATCCTGCGGTGTTGCGGCCAGCTCACAAGAAAGCGAGTTGAAGAAAGGAGTTCAGAGACACTGTAATTCACAAAACTGCAGAGTTATAAATGACAGCTATCGTCCAAAAATATATTGAAGTAAGGCTGCCAAGAGGACTTGAAAGTGGGGCAGAATTGCAGAAAACTGATTTCAGGAGGTAGACAGGAATTGCATTTAAAGCATAGAAAAAGAGGCAGAATGTCCACAATGATGCACTTGGCCAGAAAGGGCGTATGCGTTTTTTCCTGAATATATTCAGGAAAAAACGCATACGCTCTTTTTGGTCAATCAAGCAAGCTTGCAAAGGAAATCTGCACTACAATGAAGTCTCACTTCCCCCCGGTCAAAAGGACCATCTGAAAAAAGTGTAAAATCCAGAAAGGCAGGACAGGCCATGGAGAACTGGGAGCCTTGTTATGCTGATGGGCGGGATGTAAATTTCCAACAGCCACTCTGGAGAAGTGTGTGGTGTTTCCTGAAACATCTAAAAAACAAAGCAACAGAGCCTAGGGCACTTCCACTTATGGTCCTATAGCTTAGGGAAATTAAAATCAAAAAGACACAGCCACCCCAAAGTTTGGGCCGGCTCTGTTTACAAGAACCTCATTTACGGTACAAGTTCAATGTCACAGAAAGCGAAAAATGGATAAAGAAGTTGTGGTATTTACGTATAATGCAATATCACTCAGCAATGAAATCTATGTCATCAGGCCTGTAGCAGCATAATGAGTGGATTCAGGTACGATGATTCTAAGTGAAATAAGTCACAGAGAAAATGAAATATCATAAGGTATCACTAATACATGGAATGTAAACTTGGCTCCAAAGGAACTGAATTACAAAACAGAACAGGGTCTCAAATGTAGAAAACCAACTTATGCATGCTTAAGGGGAAAGGTGAGTTGGGGTACTGCATAAAACCAGAGATTGAAATTAGCACAGATACCACTCCATAAGCCAAATATGTAATAGACAAGAACTACTCCTGCTCAACGAAGTGGACACAACACCACATATTAAACGCCTAAGAATATACCTGACTAGTAAGAATCTTAAAACCTATGGATTTATATGTCTCCAAAAGAGAATCAAGCGTGTGTACAGCGGTATAAACGCAACAGTGATAGGATTGGTGAGGTTCAGTGAGCAAATGCAGACCCTTTGAAGTCATATTGCATGGTACCCATTCCATGGGTCTCAACTCTTCAGGTTTAAGGGATTCTTCCTTCAGCTAAAACATGCATGTGCAACCCAAAGTATGATCCACCGTGTGATTGGGAAACATGTTCAAATGTGTCTCAGTTTTCGTCCTCTGGTACTTGGGTGCAACATTCCAGATGCTTTACTAACACTCTGCCCACTTGGAGAGTCAGTGCCTTTAACCTCCTGTTTGGCCCAGTTTGCAATTTCTGCGGAAGATGAACAGGAATAGGTAGAACCAATGAGAGACTAGCTGGAGGTGTCTGGACGGGCAAATTTAACTCTCATTTCCCACCAGGAAGAGGAATTAACCAAAGGCAGAGACTGCCGTGCCGGAAACACACTAGGGCCTGAAGCAATCCTGAGGTGTTGCGGCCAGCTCACAAGAAAGCGAGTTGAAGAAAGGAGCTCAGGGGCACTGTAATTCACAAACCTGCAGAGTTATAAATGTCAGCTATCGTCCAAAAATAAATTGAAGTGAGGCTGCCAAGAGGAGTTGAAAGCGGGGCAAAATTGCAGGAAACCAATTTCAGGAAGGAGACTGGAATTGCATTTAAAGCATAGGAAAAGAGGCAGAACGTCCACAATGATGCACTTGGCCAAAAAGGGCGTATGCGTTTTTTCCTGAATATATTCAGGAAAAAACGCATACGCACTTTTTCACCAACCAAGCAGTCTTGCAAAGGAAATCTGCACTACAATGAAGTCTCACTTCCCCCCGGTCAAAAGGGCCATCTGAAAAAAGTGTAAAATCCAGAAAGGCAGGACAGGCCATGGAGAACTGGGAGCCTTGTTATGCTGATGGGAGGGATGTAATTTGCCAACAGCCACTCTGGTGAAGTGTATGGTGTTTCCTGAAACACCTAAAAAACAAAGCAACAGAGCCTACGGCATTTCCACATATGGTCCTATAGCTTAGGGAAATTAAAATCAAAAAGACACAGCCACCCCAAATTTTGGGATGGCTCTGTTTACAAGAAACTCAAATACGGTACAAGTTCAATATCATAGAAAGCGAAAAATGGATAAAGAGTTTGTGGTACTTACGTACAATGCAATATCACTCAGCAATGAAATCTATGTCATCAGGCCCGTAGCAGCATAATGAGTGGATTCAGGTACGATGATTCTAAGTGAAATAAGTCACAGAGAAAAATAAACATCATAAGATATCACTAATACACGGAATGTAAACTTGGCTACACAGGAACTGAATTACAAAACAGAACAGGGTCTGAAATGTAGAAAACCAAGTTATGCTTGCTTAAGAGGAAAGGTGAGTTGGGGTGCTGCATAAAACCAGAGCTTGAAATTAACACAGATACCGTTCCATAAGCCAAATATATAATAGAAAAGAGCTACTCCTTGCTCAACGAAGTGGACACAACACCACATATTAAACGCCTAAGAATATACCTGACTAGTAAGAATCTTAAAACCTATGGATTTATATGTCTCCGAAAGAGAATCAAGCGTGTGTACAGCGGTATAAACGCAGCAATGATAGGATTGGTGAGGTTCAGTGAGCAAATGCAGACCCTTTGAAGTCATATTGCATGGTACCCATTCCATGGGTCTCAACTCTTCAGGTTTAAGGGATTCTTCCTTCAGCTAGATCATGCATGTGGAACCCAAAGTATGATCCACCATGTGATCGGGAAACATGTTCAAATGTGTCTCAGTTTTTGTCCTCTGGTACTTGGGTGCAACATTTCAGATGCTTTACTAACACTCTGCCCACTTGGAGAGTCAGTGCCTTTAACCTCCTGTTTGGCCCAGTTTGCAATTTCTGCGGAAGATGAACAGGAATAGGGAGAACCAATGAGAGACTAGCTGCAGGTGTCTAGACGGGCAAATTTAACTCTCATTTCCCACCGGGAAGAGGAATTAACCAAAGGCAGAGACTGCTGTGCCAGAACCACACTAGGCCCTGAAGCAATCCTGTGGTGTTGCGGCCAGCTCACAAGAAAGCGAGTTGAAGAAAGGAGCTCAGGGACACTGTAATTCACAAACCTGCAGAGTTATAAATGACAGCTATCGTCCAAAAATATATTGAAGTAAGGCTGCCAAGAGGAGTTGAAAGCGGAACAGAATTACAGGAAAACGATTTCAGGAGGTAGACTGGAATTGCATGTAAAGCATAGGAAAAGAGGCAGAACGTCCACAATGATGCACTTGGCCAAAAAGGGCGTATGCATTTTATCCTGAATATATTCAGGAAAAACGCATACGCACTTTTTGGCCAACCAAGCAAGCTTGCAAAGGAAATCTGCACTACAATGAAGTCTCACTTCCCCCTGGTCAAAAGGGCCATCTGAAAAATGTGTAAAATCCAGAAAGGCAGGACAGGCCATGGAGAACTGGGAGCCTTGTCATCTTGATAAGCGGGATGTAAATTGTCAACAGCCACTCTGGAGAAGTGTATGGTGTTTCCTGAAACATCTAAAAAACAAAGCAACAGAGCCTACGGCACTTCCACATATGGTCCTATAGCTTAGGGAAATTAAAATCAAAAAGACACAGCCACCCCAATGTTTGGGACGCCTCTGTTTACAGGAACCTCGAATACGGTACAAGTTCAATATCGCAGAAAGCGAAAAATGGATAAAGATGTTGTGGTAATTACGTACAATGCAATATCACTCAGCAATGAAATCCATGTCATCAGGCCCGTAGCAGCATAATGAGTGGATTCAGGTACAATGATTCTAAGTGAAATAAGTCACACAGGAAAAAGAAACATCATAAGATAACACTACTACACGGAATGTAAACTTGGCTACACAGGAACTGAATTACAAAACAGAACAGGGTCTGAAATGTAGAAAACCAAATTATGCTTGCTTAAGGGGAAAGGTGAGTTGGGGTGCTGCATAAAACCAGAGATTGAAATTAGCACAGATACCGTTCCATAAGCCAAATATGTAATAGACAAGAGCTACTCCTTGCTCAACGAAGTGGACTCAACACCCCATATTAAACGCCTAAGAATATACCTGACTAGTAAGAATCTTAAAACCTATGGATTTATATGTCTCCGAAAGAGAATCAAGCGTGTGTACAGTGGTATAAACGCAGCAGTCATAGGATTGGTGAGGTTCGGTGAGCAAATGCAGACCCTTAGAAGTCATATTGCATGGTACCCATTCCGTGGGTCTCAACTCTTCAGGTTTAAGGGATTCTTCCTTCAGCTAAAACATGCATGTGGAACCCAAAGTATGATCCACCATGTGATCGGGAAACGTTTTCAAATGTGTCTCAGTTTTTGTCCTCTGGTACTTGGGTGCAACATTTCAGATGCTTTACTAACACTCTGCCCACTTGGAGAGTCAGTGCCTTTAACCTCTTGTTTGGCCCAGTTGCAATTTCTGCGGAAGATGAACAGGAATACGGAGAACCAATGAGAGACTAGCTGGAGGTGTCTGGACGGGCAAATTTAACTCTCATTTCCCACCAGGAAGAGGAATTAACCAAAGGCTCTGCATGCCATGCCAGAACCACACTAGATCCTGAAGCAATCCTGCGGTGTTGCGGCCAGCTCACAAGAAGCAAGTTGAAGAAAGGAGTTCAGGCACAGTGTAATTCACAAACCTGCAGAGTTATAAATGACAGCTATCATCCAAAAATATATTGAAGTAAGGCAGCCAAGAGGACTTGAAAGTGGGGCAGAATTGCAGGAAACTGATTTCAGGAGGTAGACTGGAATTACATTTAAAGCATAGAAAAAGAGGCAGAACGTCCACAATGATGCACTTGGCCAAAAAGTGCGTATGCATTTTTTCCGGAATATATTCAGTAAAAACGCATAGGCCCTTTTTGGCCAATCAAGCAAGCTTGCAAAGAAATCTGCACTACAATGAAGTCTCACTTCCCCCAGTTCAAAAGGGCCATCTGAAAAAAGTGTAAAATCCAGAAAGGCAGGACAGGCCATGGAGAACTGGGAGCCTTGTTATGCTGATGGGCGGGATGTAAATTGCCAACAGCCATTCTGGAGAAGTGTATGGTGTTTCCTGAAACATCTAAAAAACAAAGCAACAGAGCCTATGACACTTCCACTTATGGTCCTATGGATTAGGGACATTAAAATAAAAAAGACACAGCTACCCCAAAGTTAGGGACAGCTCTGTTTACAAGAACCCTGTTTACGGTACAAGTTCAATAGCGCGGAAAGCGAAAAATGGATGAAGAGTTTGTGGTACTTACGTACAATGCAATATCACTCAGCAATGACATCTATGTCATCAAGCCCGTAGCAGCATAATGAGTGGATTCAGGTACGATGATTCTAAGTGAAATAAGTCACACAGAAAAAGAAACATCATAAGATATCACTAATACACGGAATGTAAACTTGGCTACACAGGAACTGAATTACAAAACAGAACAGGGTCTCAACTGTAGAAAACCAACTTATGCTTGCTGAAGGGGAAAGGTGAGTTGGGGTGATGCATAAAACCAGAGATTGAAATGAGCACAGATACCATTCCATAAGCCAAATATGTAATAGACAAGAGCTACTCCTTGCTCAACGAAGTGGACACAACACCTCATATTAAACGCCTAAGAATATACCTGACTAGTAAGAATCTGAAAACCTATGGATTTATATGTCTCTGAAACAGAATCAAGCGTGTGTACAGCGGCATAAACGCAGCAATTATAGGAATGGTGAGGTTCGGTGAGCAAATACAGACCCTTTGAAGTCATATTGCATGGTACCCATTCCATGGGTCTCAACTCTCCAGGTTTAAGGGATTCTGCCCTCAGCTAAAACATGTATGTGGGACGCAGAGTATGATCCATCATGTGACAGGGAAATGTGTTCAAATGTGTCTCAGTTTTTGTCCCCTGGTACTCGGGTGCAACATTCCATACACTTTACTAACACTCTCCCCACTTGGAGAGTCAGTGCCTTTAACCTCCTGTTTGGCCCAGTTTGCAAATTCTGCGGAAGATGAACAGGAATAGGGAGAACCAATGAGAGACTAGCAGCAGGTGTCAGGACAGGCAAATGAAACTCTCATTTCCGACGAGGAAATGGAAATAACCAAACGCGCAGCGTGCCATGCCGGAACCACACTAGGGCCTGAAGCAATCCTGCGGTGTTGCGGCCAGCTCACAAGAAAGCGAGTTGAAGAAAGGAGCTCAGGGGCACTGTCATTCACAAACCTGGAGAGTTATAAAGGACAGCTATCGTCCAAAAATATATTAAAGTAAGGCTGCCAAGAGGACTTGAAAGCGGGGCAGAATTGCAGGAAACCGATTTCAGGAGGTAGACTGGAATTGCATGTAAAGCATAGGAAAAGAGGCAGAACGTCCACAATGATGCACTTGGCCAAAGGGGCGTATGCGTTTTTTCCTGAATATATTCAGAAAAAAACGCATACGCCCTTTTTGGCCAACCAAGCAAGCTTGTGAAGGAAATCTGCACTACAATGAAGTCTCACTGCCCCCCGGTCAAAAGGGCAATCTGAAAAAAGTGTAAAATCCAGAGAGGCAGGACAGACCATGGAGAACTGGGAGCCTTGTTATGCTGATGGGCGGGATGTAAATTGCCAACAGCCACTCTGGAGAAGTGTATGGTGTTTCCTGAAACATCTAGAAAACAAAGCAACAGAGCCTAGGTCACTTCCACTTATGGTCCAATAGCTTAGGGAAATTAAAATCAAAAAGACACAGCCACCCCAAAGTTTGGGACGGCTCTGTTTACAAGATCCTCGTTTACGGTACAAGTTCAATATCACAGAAAGCGAAAAATGGATAAAGAAGTTGTGGTACTTACGTACAATGCAATATCACTCAGCAATGAAATCTATGTCATCAGGCACGTAGCAACATAATAAGTGGACTCAGGTACGATGATTGTATGTGAAATAAGTCACACAGAAAAAGAAACATCATAAGATATAACTAATACACAGAATGTAAAGTTGGCTACACAGTAACTGAATTACAAAACAGAAAAGGGTCTCAAATGTAGAAAACCAACTTATGCTTGCTTAAGGGGAAAGGTGAGTTGGGGTGCTGCATTAAACCAGAGATTGAAATGAGCACAGATACCGTTCCATAAGCCAAATATGTAATAGACAAGAGCTACTCCTTGCTCAACGAAGTGGACTCAACACCCCATATTAAACGCCTAAGAATATACCTGACTAGTAAGTATCTTAAAACCTATGGATTTCTATGTCTCCGAAAGAGAATCAAGCGTGTGTACAGCAGCATAAACGCAGCAGTGATAGGACTGGTGAGGTTCGGTGAGCAAATGCAGACCCTTTGAAGTCATATTGCATGGTACCCATTCCATGGGTCTCAACTCTCCAGGTTTAAGGGATTCTTCCTTCAGCTAAACATGCATGTGGAACCCAGAGTATGATCCACCGTGTGATCCGGAAACGTATTCAAATGTGTCTCAGTTTTTGTCCCCTGGTACTCGGGTACAACATTCCAGACGCTTTACTAACACTCTCCCCACTTGGAGAGTCAGTGCCTTTAACCTCCTGTTTGGCCCAGTTTGCAATTTCTGCGAAAGATGAACAGGAATAGGGAGAACCAATGAGAGACTAGCTGGAGGTGTCTGGACGGGCAAATTTAACTCTCATTTCCCACCAGGAAGAGGAATTAACCAAAGGCTCTGCCTGCCGTGCCGGAACCACACTAGGTCCTGAAGCAATCCTGCGGTGTTGTGGCCAGCTCACAAAAAAACGAGTTGAAGAAAGGAGCTAAGGGGCACTGTAATTCACAAACCTGCAGAGTTATAAATGTCAGCTATCGTCCAAAAATATATTGAAGTGAGGCTGCCAAGAGGAGTTGAAAGCGGGGCAAAATTGCAGGAAACCGATTTCAGGAAGGAGACTGGAATTGCATTTAAAGCATAGGAAAAGAGGCAGAACGTCCAAAATGATGCACTTAGCCAAAAAGGGCATATGTGTTTTTTCCTGAATATATTCAGGAAAAACGCATACGCACTTTTTGGCCAACCAAGCAAGCTTGCAAAGGAAATCTGCACTACAATGAAGTCTCACTTCCCCCCGGTCAAAAGGGCCATCTGAAAAAAGTGTAAAATCCAGAAAGGCAGGACAGGCCATGGAGAACTGGGAGCCTTGTTATGCTGATGGGCGGGATGTAAATTGCCAACAGCCATTCTGGAGAAGTGTATGGTGTTTCCTGAAACATCTAAAAAACAAAGCAACAGAGCCTATGACACTTCCACTTATGGTCCTATGGCTTAGGGAAATTAAAATAAAAAAGACACAGCTACCCCAAAGTTAGGGACAGCTCTGTTTACAAGAACCCTGTTTACGGTACAAGTTCAATAGCGCGGAAAGCGAAAAATGGATGAAGAGTTTGTGGTACTTACGTACAATGCAATATCACTCAGCAATGACATCTATGTCATCAGGCCCGTAGCAGCATAATGAGTGGATTCAGGTACGATGATTCTAAGTGAAATAAGTCACACAGAAAAAGAAACATCATAAGATATCACTAGTACACGGAATGAAAACTTGGCTACACAGGAACTGAATTACAAAACAGAACAGGGTCTCAAATGTAGAAAACCAACTTATGCTTGCTTAAGGGGAAAGGTGAGTTGGGGTGCTGCATAAAACCAGAGATTGAAAGGAGCACAGATACCGTTCCATAAGCCAAATATGTAATAGACAAGAGCTACTCCTTGCTCAACGAAGTGGACTCAACACCCCATATTAAACGCCTAAGAATATACCTGACTAGTAAGAATCTTAAAACCTATGGATTTATATGTCTCCGAAAGAGAATCAAGCGTGTGTACGGCGGCCTAAACGCAGCAGTGATAGGATTGGTGAGGTTCGGTGAGCAAATGCAGACCCTTTGAAGTCATATTGCATGGTACCCATTCCATGGGTCTCAACTCTCCAGGTTTAAGGGATTCTTTCTTCAGCTAAAACATGCATGTGGAAACCAGAGTATGATCCACTGTGTGATCGGGAAACGTGTTCAAATGTGTCTCAGTTTTCGTCCCCTGGTACTCGGGTGCAACATTCCAGACGCTTTACTAACACTCTCCCCACTTGGAGAGTCAGTGCCTTTAACCTCCTGTTTGGCCCAGTTTGCAATTTCTGCGTAAGATGGACAGGAATAGGGAGAAGCAATGAGAGACTAGCCGGAGGTGTCTGGACGGGCAAATTTAACTCTCATTTCCCACCAGGAAGAGGAATTAACCAAAGGCTCAATGTGCCATTCCGGAACCACACTAGAGCCTGTAGCAATCCTGCAGTGTTGCAGCAAGGTTACAAGAAAGCGAGTTGAAGAAAGGAGCTCAGGGGCACTGTAATTCACAAAACTTCAGAGTTATAAATGACAGCTATCGTCCAAAAATATATTGAAGTAAGGCTGCCAAGAGGACTTGAAAGCGGGGCAGAATTGCAGGAAACCAATTTCAGGAGGTAGACTGGAATTGCATGTAAAGCATAGGAAAAGAGGCAGAATGCCCACAATGATGCACTTGGCCAAAGGGGCGTATGCATTTTTTCCTGAATATATTCAGGAAAACACGCATACGCCCTTTTTGGCCAACCAAGCAAGCTTGCAAAGGAAATCTGCACTACAAGGAAGTCTCACTTCCCCCCTTTCAAAAGGGCCATCTGAAAAAAGTGTAAAATCCAGAAAGGCAGGACAGGCCATGGAGAACTTGGAGCCTTTTGATGCTGATGGGTGGGATGTAAACTGCCAACAGCCACTCTGGGGAAGTGTATGGTGTTTCCTGAAACATCTAAAAAACAAAGCAACAGAGCCTAGGCCACTTCCACTTATCGTCCTATAGCTTAGGGAAATTAAAATCAAAAAGACACAGCCACCCCAATGTTTGGGACGGCTCTGTTTACAAGAACCTCGTTTACGGTACAAGTTCAATATCACAGAAAGCGAAAAATGGATAAAGAAGTTGTGGTACTTACGTACAATGCAATATCACTCAGCAATGAAATCTATGTCATCAGGCCCGTAGCAGCATAATGAGTGGATTCAGGTACGATGATTGTAAGTGAAATAAGTCACACAGAAAAAGAAACATCATAAGATATCACTAATACATGGAATGTAAACTTGGCTAGACAGGAACTGAATTACAAAACAGAACAGGGTCTCAAATGTAGAAAAGCAACTTATGCTTGCTTAAGGGGAAAGGTGAGTTGGGGTGCTGCATAAAACCAGAGATTGAAATGAGCACAGATACCGTTCCATAAGCCAAATATGTAATAGACAAGAGCTACTCCTTGCTCAACGAAGTGGACTCAACACCCTATATTAAACGCCTAAGAATATACCTGACTAGAAAGAATCTGAAAACCTATGGATTTATATGTCTCCGAAAGAGAATCAAGCGTGTGTACAGCAGCATAAACGCAGCAGTGATAGGATTGGTGAGGTTTGGTGAGCAAATGCAGACCCTTTGAAGTCATATTGCATGGTACCCATTCCATGGGTCTCAACTCTCCAGGTTTAAGGGATTCTTCCTTCAGCTAAACATGCATGTGGAACCCAGAGTATGATCCACCGTGTGATCGGGAAACGTGTTCAAATGTGTCTCAGTTTTCGTCCCCTGGTACTCGGGTGCAACATTCCAGATGCTTTACTAACATTCTCCCCACTTGGAGAGTCAGTGCCTTTAACCTCCTGTTTGGCCCAGTTTGCAATTTCTGCGTAAGATGGACAGGAATAGGGAGAAGCAATGAGAGACTAGCCGGAGGTGTCTGGACGGGCAAATTTAACTCTCATTTCCCACCAGGAACAGGAATTAACCAAAGGCTCAATGTGCCATTCCGGAACCACACTAGGGCCTGTAGCAATCCTGTAGTGTTGCGGCAAGCTCACAAGAAAGCGAGTTGAAGAAAGGAGCTCAGGGGCACTGTAATTCACAAACCTGCAGAGTTATAAATGACAGCTATCGTCCAAAAATATATTGAAGTAAGGCTGCCAAGAGGACTTGAAAGCGGGGCAGAATTGCAGGAAACCAATTTCAGGAGGTAGACTGGAATTGCATGTAAAGCATAGGAAAAGAGGCAGAATGCCCACAATGATGCACTTGGCCAAAGGGGCATATGAGTTTTTTCCTGAATATATTCAGGAAAACACGCATACGCCCTTTTTGGCCAACCAAGCAAGCTTGCAAAGGAAATCTGCACTACAATGAAGTCTCACTGCCCCCCGTTCAAAAGGGCCATCTGAAAAAAGTGTAAAATCCAGAAAGGCAGGACAGGCCATGGAGAACTGGGAGCCTTTTGATGCTGATGGGTGGGATGTAAACTGCCAACAGCCACTCTGGGGAAGTGTATGGTGTTTCCTGAAACATCTAAAAAACAAAGCAACAGAGCCTAGGGCACTTCCACTTATCGTCCTATAGCTTAGGGAAATTAAAATCAAAAAGACACAGCCACCCCAATGTTTGGGACGGCTCTGTTTACAAGAACCTCGTTTACGGTACAAGTTCAATATCACAGAAAGCGAAAAATGGATAAAGAAGTTGTGGTACTTACGTACAATGCAATATCACTCAGCAATGAAATCTATGTCATCAGGCCCGTAGCAGCATAATGAGTGGATTCAGGTACGATGATTCTAAGTGAAATAAGTCACACAGAAAAAGAAACATCATAAGATATCACTACTACACGGAATGTAAACTTGGCTACACAGGAACTGAATTACAAAACAGAACAGGGTCTGAAATGTAGAAAACCAAATTATGCTTGCTTAAGGGGAAAGGTGAGTTGGGGTGCTGCATAAAACCAGAGATTGAAATTAGCACAGATACCATTCCATAAGCCAAATATGTAATAGACAAGAGCTACTCCTTGCTCAACGAAGTGGACTCAACACCCCATATTAAACGCCTAAGAATATACCTGACTAGTAAGAATCTTAAAACCTATGGATTTATATGTCTCCGAAAGAGAATCAAGCATGTGTACAGTGGTATAAACGCAGCAGTCATAGGATTGGTGAGGTTCGGTGAGCAAATGCAGACCCTTAGAAGTCATATTGCATGGTACCCATTCCATGGGTCTCAACTCTTCAGGTTAAAGGGATACTTCCTTCATCTAAAACATGCATGTGGAACCCAAAGTATGATCCACCATGTGATCGGGAAACGTTTTCAAATGTGTCTCAGTTTTTGTCCACTGGTACTTGGGTGCAACATTTCAGATGCTTTACTAACACTCTGCCCACTTGGAGAGTCAGTGCCTTTAACCTCTTGTTTGGCCCAGTTGCAATTTCTGCGGAAGATGAACAGGAATATGGAGAACCAATGAGAGACTAGCTGGAGTTGTCTGGACGGGCAAATTTAACTCTCATTTCCCACCAGGAAGAGGAATTAACCAAAGGCTCTGCCTGCCGTGCCGGAACCACACTAGGGCCTGAAGCAATCCTGCGGTGTTGTGGCCAGCTCACAAAAAAACGAGTTGAAGAAAGGAGCTAAGGGGCACTGTAATTCACAAACCTGCAGAGTTATAAATGTCAGCTATCGTCCAAAAATATATTGAAGTGAGGCTGCCAAGAGGAGTTGAAAGCGGGGCAAAATTGCAGGAAACCGATTTCAGGAAGGAGACTGGAATTGCATTTAAAGCATAGGAAAAGAGGCAGAACGTCCAAAATGATGCACTTAGCCAAAAAGGGCATATGTGTTTTTTCCTGAATATATTCAGGAAAAAACGCATACGCACTTTTTGGCCAACCAAGCAAGCTTGCAAAGGAAATCTGCACTACAATGAAGTCTCACTTCCCCCCGGTCAAAAGGGCCATCTGAAAAAAGTGTAAAATCCAGAAAGGCAGGACAGGCCATGGAGAACTGGGAGCCTTGTTATGCTGATGAGAGGGATGTAATTTGCCAACACCCACTCTGGTGAAGTGTATGGTGTTTCCTGAAACACCTAAAAAACAAAGCAACAGAGCCTATGGCATTTCCACATATGGTCCTATAGCTTAGGGAAATTAAAATCAAAAAGACACAGCCACCCCAAAGTTTGGGATGGCTCTGTTTACAAGAACCTCAAATACGGTACAAGTTCAATATCGCAGAAAGCAAAAAATGGATAAAGAAGTTGTGGTACTTACGTACAATGCAATATCACTCAGCAATGAAATCTATGTCATCAGGCCCATAGCAGAAAAATGAGTGGATTCAGGTACGATGATTCTAAGTAAAATAAGTCACAGAGAAAAATAAACATCATAAGATATCACTAATACACGGAATGTAAACTTGGCTACACAGGAACTGAATTACAAAACAGAACAGGGTCTGAAATGTAGAAAACCAAGTTATGCTTGCTTAAGGGGAAAGGTGAGTTGGGGTGCTGCATAAAACCAGAGATTGAAATTAGCACAGATACCGTTCCATAAGCCAAATATATAATAGACAAGAGCTACTCCTTGCTCAACGAAGTGGACACAACACCACATATTAAACGCCTAAGAATATACCTGACTAGTAAGAATCTTAAAACCTATGGATTTATATGTCTCCGAAAGAGAATCAAGCATGTGTACACCGGTATAAACGCAGCAGTGATAGGATTGGTGAGGTTCGGTGAGCTAATGCAGACCCTTTGAAGTCATATTGCATGGTACCCATTCCATGGGTCTCAACTCTTCAGGTTTAAGGGATTCTTCCTTCAGCTAAATCATGCATGTGGAACCCAAAGTATGATCCACCATGTGATCGGGAAACATGTTCAAATGTGTCTCAGTTTTTGTCCTCTGGTACTTGGGTGCAACATTTCACATGCTTTACTTACACTCTGCCCACTTGGAGAGTCAGTGCCTTTAACCTCCTGTTTGGCCCAGTTGCAATTTCTGCGGAAGATGAACAGGAATAGGGAGAACCAATGAGAGACTAGCTGCAGGTGTCTGGACGGGCAAATTTAACTCTCATTTCCCACCAGGAAGAGGAATTAACCAAAGGCTTAGCGTGCCGTGCCGGAACCACACTAGGGCCTGAAGCAATCCTGCGGTGTTGCGGCCATCTCACAAGAAAACGAGTTGAAGAAAGGAGCTCAGGGACACTGTAATTCACAAACCTGCAGAGTTATAAATGACAGCTATCGTCCAAAAATATATTGAAGTAAGGCTGCCAAGAGGACTTGAAAGTGGGGCAGAATTGCAGAAAACTGATTTCAGGAGGTAGACTGGAATTGCATTTAAAGCATAGGAAAAGAGGCAGAACGTCCACAATGATGCACTTGGCCAAAAAGGGCGTAGGCGTTTTTTCCTGAATATATTCAGCAAAAAACGCATATGCCCTTTTTGGCCAACCAAGCAAGCTTGCAAAGGAAATCTGCACTACAATGAAGTCTCGCTGCCCCCCGGTCAAAAGGGCCATCTGAAAAAAGTGTAAAATCCAGAAAGGCAGGACAGGCCACGGAGAACTGGGAGCCTTGTCATGCTGATGGGCGGGATGTAAATTGCCAACAGCCACTCTGGAGAAGTGTATGGTGTTTCCTGAAATATCTAAAAAACAAAGCAACAGAGCCTAGGGCTCTTCCACTTATGGTCCTATAGCTTAGGGAAATTAAAATCAAAAAGACACAGCCACCCCAAAGTTTGGCACGGCTCTGTTTACAAGAACCTCGTTTATGGTACAAGTTCAATATCACAAAAAGCGAAAAATGGATAAAGAAGTTGTGGTACTTACGTACAATGCAATATCACTCAGCAATGAAATCTATGTCATCAGGCCCATAGCAGCATAGTGAGTGGATTCAGGTACGATGATTCTAAGTGAAATAAGTCACACAGAAAAAGAAACATCATAAGATATCACTACTACACGGAATGTAAACTTGGCTACACAGGAACTGAATTACAAAACAGAACAGGGTCTCAAATATAGAAAAAAACTTATGCTTCCTTAAGGGGAAAGGTGAGTTGGGGTGCTGCATAAAACCAGAGATTGAAATTAGCACAGATACCGTTCCATAATCCAAATATGTAATAGACAAGAGCTACTCGTTGCTCAACGAAGTGGACTCAACACCCAATATTAAATTGCTAACAATATACCTGACTAGTAAGAATCTTAAAACCTATGGAATTATATGTCTCCGAAAGAGAATCAAGCGTCTGTAGAGCAGCATAAACGCAGCAGTGATAGGATTGGTGAAGTTCGGTGAGCAAATGCAGACCCTTTGAAGTCATATTGCATGGTACCCATTCCATGGGTCTCAACTCTCCAGCTTTAAGGGATTCTTCCTTCAGCTAAAACATGCATGTGGAACCCAGAGTATGATCCACCGTGTGATCGGGAAATGTGTTCAAATGTGTCTCAGTTTTCGTCCCCTGGTACTTGGGTGCAACATTCCAGACACTTTACTAAAACTCTCCCCACTTGGAGAGTCAGTGCCTTTAACCTCCTCTTTGGCCCAGTTTGCAATTTCTGTGGAAAATGAACAGTAATAGGTAGAACCAATGAGAGAGTAGCTGGACGTATCTGGACGGGCAAATTTAACTCTCATTTCCCACCAGGAAGAGGAATTAACCAAAGGCTCTGCATGTCGTGCCGGAACCAGATTAGGGCCTGAAGCAATCCAGCGGTGTTGTGGCCAGCTCACAAGAAAGCGAGTTGACGAAAGGAGCTCAGGGGCACTGTCATTCACAAACCTGCAGAGTTATAAATGACAGCTATCGTCCAAAAATATATTGAAGTAAGGCTGCCAAGAGGACTTGAAAGTGTGGCAGAATTGCAGGAAACTGATTTCAGGAGGTAGACTGGAATTACATGTACAGCATAGGAAAAGAGGCAGAACGTCCACAATGATGCACTTGGCCAAGAAGGGCGTATGCGTTTTTTCCTGAATATATTCAGGAAAAAACGCATACGCACTTTTTGGCCAACCAAGCAAGCTTGCAAAGGAAACCTGCCCAACAATGAAGTCTCACTGCCCCCCAGTCAAAAGGGCCATCTGAAAAAAGTGTAAAATCCAGAGAGGCAGGACAGGTCATGTAGAACTGGGAGCCTTGTTATGCTGATGGGCCGGATGTAAGTTGCCAACAGCCACTCTGGAGAAGTGTATGGTGTTTCCTGAAACATCGAAAAAACAAAGCAACAGAGCCTAGGGCACTTCCACTTATGGTCCTATAGCATAGGGAAATTAAAATCAAAAAGACACAGCCAACCCAAAGTTTGGGATGGCACTGTTTACAAGAACCTCGTTTACGGGATAAGTTCAATATCGCAGAAAGCGAAAAATGGATAAAGAATTTGTGGTACTTATGTACAATGCAATATCACTCAGCAATGAAATGTATGTCATCAGGCCCATAGCAGCATAATGAGTGGATTCAGGTACGATGATTCTAAGTGAAATAAGTCACATAGAAAAAGAAACATCATAAGATATGACTACTACACGGAATGTAAACTTGGCTACACTGGAACTGAATTACAAAACAGAACAGGGTCTCAAATGTAGAAAACCAACTTATTCTTGCTTAAGGGGAAAGGTGAGTTGGGGTGCTGCATAAAACCAGAGATTGAAATGAGCACAGATACCGTTCCATAAGCCAAATATGTAATAGACAAGAGCTACTCCTTGCTCAACGAAGTGGACACAACACGCCATATTAAACGCCTAAGAATATACCTGACTAGTAAGAATCTTAAAACTTATGGATTTATATGTCTCCGAAAGAGAATCAAACGTGTGTACAGTGGCATAAACGCAGCAGTGATAGGATTGGTGAGGTTCGGTGAGCAAATGCAGACCCTTTGGAGTCATATTTCATGGTACCCATTCCATGGGTCCCAACTCTCCAGGTTTAAGGGATTCTTCCTTCAGCTAAAACATGCATGAGGAACCCAGAGTATGATCCACCGTGTGTTCGGAAAACGTGTTCAAATGTGTCTCAGTTTTCGTCCCCTGGTACTCGGGTGCAACATTCCAGAAGCTTTACTAACACTCTCCCCACTTGGAGAGTCAGTGCCTTTAACCTCCTGTTTGGCCCAGTTTGCAATTTCTGCGGAAAATGGACAGGAATATGGAGAACCAATGAGACACTAGCTGGAGGTGTCTGGACGGGCAAATTTAACTCTCATTTCCCACCAGGAAGAGGAATTAGCCAAAGGCTCAGCGTGCCGTGCCGGAATGACACTAGGGCCTGAAGCAATCCTGCGGTGTTGCGGCCAGCTAACAAGAAAGCGAGTTGAAGAAAGGAGCTCAGGGGCACTGTCATTCACAAACCTGCAGAGTTATAAATGACAGCTATCGTCGAAAAATATATTGAAGTAAGGCTGCCAAGTAGACTTGAAAACGGGGCAGAATTGCAGGAAACCGATTTCAGGAGGTAGACTGGAATTGCATGTAAAGCAGAGGAAAAGAGGCAGAACGTCGAAAATGAGGCACTTGGCCAAAAAGGACGTATGCATTTTTCCCTGAATATATTCAGGAAAAAACGCATACGCACTCTTTGCGCAACCAAGCAAGCTTGCAAAGGAAATCTGCACTACAATGAAGTCTCACTGCCCCCAGGTCAAAAGGGCCATCAGAAAAAAGTGTAAAATACAGAAAGGCAGGACAAGCCATGGAGAACTGGGAGCCTTGTTATGCTGATGGGCGGAATGTAAATTGCCAACAGCCACTCTGGAGAAGTGTATGGTGTTTCCGGAAACATCTAAGAAACAAAGCAACAGAGCCTAGGGCACTTCTACTTATGGTCTTACAGCTTACTGAAATTTAAATCAAAAAGACACAGCCACCCCAAAGTTTGGGACGGCTCTGTTTACAAGAACCTCGTTTACGGGACAAGTTCAATATCACAGAAAGCGAAAAATGTATAAAGAACTTGTGGTACTTACGTACAATGCAATATCACTCAGCAATGAAATCTATGTCATCAGGCACGTAGCAGCATAATGAGTGGATTGAGGTACGATGATTCTAAGTGAAATTAGTCACACAGAAAAATAAACATCATAAGATATCACAACTACACGGAATGTAAACTTGGCTACACAGGAACTGAATTACAAAACAGAACAGGGTCTCAAATGTAGAAAACCAACTTATGCTTGCTTAAGGGGAAAGGTGAGTTGGGGTGCTGCATAAAACCAGAGATTAAAATTAGCACACATACCGTTCCTAAGCCAAATATGTAATAGACAAGAGCTACTCCTTGCTCAACGAAGTGGACACAACACCTCATATTAAACGCCTAAGAATATACCTGACTAGTAAGAATCTTAAAACCTATGGATTTATATGTCTCCGAAAGAGAATCAAGCGTGTGTACAGCGGCATAAACGCAGCAGTGATAGGATTGGTGAGGTTCGGTGAGCAAATGCAGACCCTTTGAAGTCATATTGCATGGTACCCATTCCATGGGTCTCAACTCTCCAGGTTTAAGGGATTCTTCCTTCAGCTAAAACATGCATGTGGAACCCAGAGTATGATCCACCGTGTGATCGAGAAACATGTTCAAATGTGTCTCAGTTTTTGTCCCCTGGTACTCGGGTGCAACATTCCATACACTTTACTAACACTCTCCCCACTTGGAGAGTCAGTGCCTTTAACCTCCTGTTTGGCCCAGTTTGCAAATTCTGCAGAAGATGAACAGGAATAGGGAGAACCAGTGAGAGACTAGCCGGAGGTGTCTGGATGGGCAAATTTAACTCTCATTTCCCACCAGGTAGAGGAATTAACAAAAGGCTCAGCGTGCCGTGCTGGAACCACACTAGGGCCTGAAGCAATCCTGTGGTGTTGCGGTCAGCTCACAAAAAATCGAGTTGAAGAAAGGAGCTCAGGGGCACTGTAATTCACAATCCTGCAGAGTTATAAATGACAGCTATCGTCCAAAAATATATTGAAGTAAGGCTGCCAAGAGGACTTGAAAGCGGGGCAGAATTGCAGGAAACCGACTTCAGGAGGTAGACTGGAATTGCATGTAAAGCATAGGAAAAGAGGCAGAACGTCCACAATGATGCACTTGGCCAAAAATGGCGTATGCGTTTTTTCCTGAATATATTCAGGAAAAAATGCATACGCCCTTTTTGGCCAACCAAGCAAGCTTGCAAAGGAAATCTGCACTACAATGAAGTCTCACTGCCCCCCGGTCAAAAGGGCCATCTGAAAAAAGTGTAAAATCCAGAAAGGCAGGACAGGCCATGGAGAACTGGGAGCCTTGTTATGCTGATGAGCGGGATGTAAATTGCCAACAGCCACTCTGGAGAAGTGAATGGTGTTTCCTGAAACATCTAAGAAACAAAGCAACAGAGCCTAGGGCACTTCCACTTATGGTCCTATAGCTTAGGGAAATTAAAATCAAAAAGACACAGCCACCCTAAATATTGGAATGGCTCTGTTTACAAGAACCTCATTTACGGTACAAGTTCAATATCACAGAAAGCGAGAAATGGATAAAGAAGCTGTGGTACTTACGTACAATGCCATATCACTCAGCAATGAAATCTATGTCATCAGGCCCGTAGCAGCATAATGAGTGATTCAGGTACGATGATGATAAGTGAAATAAGTCACAGAGAAAAAGAAACATCATAAGATATCACTACTACACGGAATGTAAACTTGGCTACACAGGAACTGAATTACAAAACAGAACAGGACCTCAAATGTAGAAAACCAACTTATGCTTGCTTAAGGGGAAAGGTGAGTTGGGGTGCTCCATAAAACCAGAGATTGAAATTAGCACAGATACCGTTCCATAAGCCAAATATGTAATAGACAAGAGCTACTCCTTGCTCAATGAAGAGGACACAACACCCCATATTAAACGCCTAAGAATATACCTGACTAGTAAGAATCTTAAAACCTATGGATTTATATGTCACCGAAACAGAATCAAGACTGTGTACAGCGGCATAAGTGCAGCAGTGATAGGATTGGTGAGGTTCGGTGAGCAAATGCAGACCCTGTGGAGTCATATAGCATGGTACCCATTCCATGGGTCTCAACTCTCCAGGTTTAATGGATTCTTCCTTCAGCTAAAACATGCATGTGGAACCCAGAGTATGATCCACCATGTGATCGGGAAACGTGTTCAAATGTGTCTCAGTTTTCGTCCCCTGGTACTTGCGTGCAGCATTCCAGACGCTTTACTAACACTCTCCCCACTTGGAGAGTCAGTGCCTTTAAACTCCTGTTTGGCCCAGTTTGCAATTTCTGCGGAAAATGAACAGGAATAGGGAGAACCAATGAGAGACTAGCTGGAGGTGTCTGGACGGGCAAATTTAACTCTCATTTTCCACAAGGAAGAGGAATTAACCAAAGGCTCAGCGTGCCATGCCGGAACCACACTACGGCCTGAAGCAATCCTGCCGTGTTGCGACCAGCTCACAAGAAAGCGAGTTGAAGAATGGATCTCAGGGGCACTGTAATTCACAAACCTGCAGAGTTACAAATGACAGCTATCGTCCAAAAATATATTGAAGTAAGGCTGCCAAGAGGACTTGAAAGCGGGGCAGAATTGCAGGAAACCGATTTCAGGAGGTAGACTGGAATTGCATTTAAAGCATAGGAAAAGAGGTAGAAGGTTCACAATGATGCACTTGGCCAAAATGCACGTATGCATTTTTTCCTGAATATATTCAGGAAAAAACACATACGCGCTTTTTGGCGAACCAAGCAAGCTTGCAATGGAAATCTGCACTAAAATGAAGTCTCACTGAACCCCGGTGAAAAGGGCCATTTGAAAAAAGTATAAAATCCAGAAAGGCAGGACAGGCCATGGAGAACTGGGAGCCTTGTTATGCTCATGTGCAGGAGGTAAATTGCAAACAGCCACCCTGGAGAAGTGTATGGTGTTTCCAGAAACATCTAAAAAGCAAAGCAACAGAGCCTAGAGAACTTCCACTTATGGTCCTATAGCTTAGGGAAATTAAAATCAAAAAGACACAGCCACCCCAAAGTTTGGGACGGCTCTGTTTACAAGAACCTCGTTTACGGTACAAGTTCAATATCGCAGAAAGCAAAAAATGGATAAAGACGTTGTGGTACTTACCTACAATGCAATATCACTCAGCAATGAAATCTATGTCATCAGGCCCGTAGCAGCATAATGAGTGGATTCAGGTACGATGATTCTAAGTGAAATAAGTCACACAGAAAAAGAAACATCATAAGATATCACTAATACACGGAATGTAAACTTGGCTACACAGGAACTGAATCACAAAACAGAACAGGGACTCAAATGTAGAAAACCAACTTATGCTTGCTTAAGGGGAAAGGTGAGTTGGGGTGCTGCATAAAACCAGAGATTGAAATGAGCACAGATACCCTTCCATAAGCCAAATATGTAATAGAAAAGAGCTACTCCTTGCTCACCGAAGTGGACTCAACACCCCATATTAAACGCCTAAGAATATACCTAACTAGTAAGAATCTTAAAACCTATGGTTTATATGTCTCCGAAAGAGAATCAAGGGTGTGTACAGCGGCATAAACGCAGCAGTGATAGGATTGGTAAGGTTCAGTGAGCAAATGCAGACCCTTTGAAGTCATTTTGCATGGTACCCATTCCAAGGGTCCCAACTCTCCAGGTTTAAGGGATTCTTCCTTCAGCTAAAACATGCATGTCGAATCCAGAGTATGATCCAACGTGTGATCGGGAAACGTGTTCAAATGTGTCTCAGTTTTCGTCCCCTGGTACTCGGGTGCAACATTCCAGACGCTTTACTAACACTCTCCCCAATTGGAGAGTCAGTGCCTTTAACCTCCTGTTTGGCCCAGTTTGCAATTTCTGCAGAAAATGAACAGGAATAGGGAGAACCAATGAGAGACTAGCTGGAGGTGTCTGGACGGGCAAATTTAACTCTCATTTCCCACCAGAAAGAGGAATTAACCAAAGGCTCAGCGTGGCATGCCGGAACCACACTAAGGCCTGAAGCAATCCTGCAGTGTTACGGCCAGCTCACAAGAAAGCGAGTTGAAGAAAGGAGCTAAGGGGCACTGTCATTCACAAACCTGCAGAGTTATAAATGACAGCTATCGTCCAAAAATATATTGAAGTAAGGCTGCCAAGAGGACTTGAAAGCAGGGCAGAATTGCAGGAAACCGATTTCAGGAGGTAGACTGGAATTGCATGTAAAGCATACGATAAGAGGCAGAACGTCCACAATGATGCACTTGGCCAAAAAGTACATAAGCGTTTTTTCCTGAATATATTCAGGAAAAAACGCATACGCCCTTTTTGGCCAATCAAGCAAGCTTGCAAAGAAATCTGCACTACAATGAAGTCTCACTGCCCCCCGGTCAAAAGGGCCATCTGATAAAAGTGTAAAATCCAGAAAGGCAGGACAGGCCATGGAGAACTGGGAGCCTTGTTATGCTGATGGGCGGGATGTAAATTGCCAACACCACTCTGGAGAAGTGTATGGTGTTTCCTGAAACATCTAAAAAACAAAGCAACAGAGCCTAGGGCACTTCCACTTATGGTTCTATAGCTTAGGGAAATTAAAGTAAAAAAGACAAAGCCACCCTGAAGTTTGGGACGGCTCTGTTTACAAGAAGCTTGTTTATGGTACAAGTTCAATATCACAGAAAGCGAAAAATGGATAAAGAAGTTGTGGTACTTACGTACAATGCAATATCACTCAGCAATGAAGTCTATGTCATCAGGACCGTAGCAGAATAATGAGTGGATTCAGGTACGATGATTCTAAGTGAATAAAGTCACAGAGAAAAAGGAACATCATAAGATATCACTAATACACGGAATGTAAACTTGGCTACACAGGAACTGAATTACAAAACAGAAAAGGGCCTCAAATGTAGAAAACCAACTTATGCTTGCTTAAGGGGAAAGGTGAGTTGGGGTGCTCCATAAAACCAGAGATTGAAATTAGCACAGATACCGTTCCATAAGCCAAATATATAATAGACAACAGCTACTCCTAGCTCACCGAAGTGGACTCAACACCCCATATTAAACGCCTAAGAATATACCTAACTAGTAAGAATCTTAAAACCTATGGTTTATATGTCTCCGAAAGAGAATCAAGCGTGTGTACAGCGGCATAAACGCAGCAGTGATAGGATTGGTGAGGTTTGGTGAGCAAATGCAGACCCTTTGAAGTCATATTGCATAGTACCCATTCCAAGGGTGCCAAGTCTCAAGGTTTAAGGGATTCTTCCTTCAGCTAAAACATGCATGTGGAACCCAGAGTATGATCCACCGTGTGATCGGGAAACGTGTTCAAATGTGCCTCAGTTTTCGTCCCCTGGTACTCGGGTTCAACATTCCAGACGCTTTACTAACACTCTCCCCACTTGGAGAGTCAGTGCCTTTAACCTCCTGTTTGGCCCAGTTTGCAATTTCTGCAGAAAATGAACAGGAAGAGGGAGAACCAATGAGAGACTAGCTGGAGGTGTCTGGACGGGCAAATTTATCTCTCATTTCCCACCAGGAAGAGGAATTAACCAAAGGCTCAGCATGCCATGCCGGAACCACACTAAGGCCTGAAGCAATCCTGCAGTGTTGCGGCCAGCTCACAAGAAAGCGAGTTGAAGAAAGGAGCTCAGGGGCACTGTAATTCACAAACCTGCAGAGTTATAAATGACAGCTATCGTCCAAAAATATATTGAAGAAAGTCTGCCAAGAGGACTTGAAAGCGGGGCAGAATTGCAGGAAACCGATTTCAGGAGGTAGACTGGAAATGCATGTAAAGCATAGGAAAAGAGGCAGAACGTCCACAATGATGCACATGCCCAAAAAGGGTGTATGCGTTTTTTCCTGAATATATTCAGGAAAAAACACATACGCCCTTTTTGGCCAACCAAGCAAGCTTGCAAAGGAAATCTGCACTACAATGAAGTCTCACTGCCCGCCCGGTCAAAAGGGCCATCTGAATAAAGTGTAAAATCCAGAAAGGCAGGACAGGTCATGGAGAACTGGGAGCCTTGTTATGCTGATGGGTGGGATGTAAACTGCCAACAGCCACTCTGGAGAAGTGTATGGTGTTTCCTGAAACATCTAAAAAACAAAGCAACAGAGCCTAGGGCACTTCCATTTATGGCCCTATAGCTTACGAAAATTAAAATCAAAAAGACAAAGACACCCCAAATTTTGGGACGGCTCTGTTTACAAGAACCTCGTTTACGGTACAAGTTCAATATCACAGAAAGTGAAAAATTGATAAACAAGTTGTGGTAATTACGAACAATGCAATATCACTCAGCAATGAAATCTACATCATCAGGCCCATAGCAGCATAGTGAGTGGATTCAGGTACGATGATTCTAAGTGAAATAAGTCACACAGAAAAAGAAACATCATAAGATATCAATACTACACGGAATGTAAACTTGGCTACACAGGAACTGAATTACAAAACAGAACAGGGTCTCAAATGTAGAAAACCAACTTATGCTTGCTTAAGGGGAAAGGTGAGTTGGGGTGCTGCATAAAACCAGAGATTGAAATTAGCACAGATACCGTTCCATAAGCCAAATATGTAATAGACAAGAGCTATTCCTTGCTCAACGAAGTGGACTCAACACCCCATATTAAACGCCTATGAATATACCTGACTAGTAAGAATCTTAAAACCTATGGATTTATATGTCTCCGAAAGAGAATCAAGCGTGTGTACAGCGGCATAAAGCAGCAGTGATAGGATAGGTGAGGATCGGTTAGCAAATGCAGACTCTTTGAAGTCATATCGCATGGTACCCTTTCCATGGGTCTCAACTCTCCAGGTTTAAGGGATTCTTCCTTCAGCTAAAACATGCATGTGGAACCCAGAGTATGATCCACCGTGTGATCGGGAAACGTGTTCAAATGTGTCTCAGTTTTCCTCCCCTGGTACTCGGGCGCAGCATTCCAGATGATTTACTAACACTCTCCCCACTTGGAGAGTCAGTGCCTTTCACCTCCTGTTTGGCCCAGTTTGCAATTTCTGCATAAAATGAACAGGAATAGGGAGAACCAATGAGAGACTAGCTGGAGGTGTCTGGACGGGCAAATTTAACTCTCATTTCCCACCAGGAAGAGGAATTAACCAAAGGCTCAGCGTGCCATGCCAGAACCACACTAGGGCCTGAAGCAATCCTGCGGTGTTGCAGCCAGCTCACAAGAAAGCGAGTTGAAGAAAGGAGCTCAGGGGCACTGTAATTCACAAACCTGCAGAGTTATAAATGACAGCTATCGTCCAAACATATATTGAAGTAAGGCTGCCAAGAGGACTTGAAAGCGGGGCAGAATTGCAGGAAACCGATTTCAGGAGGTAGACTGGAATTGCATGTAAAGCATAGGAAAAGAGGCAGAACATCCACAATGATGCACTTGGCCAAAAAGGACGTATGCGTTTTTCCTGAATATATTCAGGAAAAAACTCATACGCCCTTTTTGGCCAACCAAGCAAGCTTGCAAAGGAAATCTGCACTACAATGAAGTCTCACTGCCCCCCGGTCAAAAGGGCCATCTGAAAAAAGTGTAAAACCCAGAAAGGCAGGACAGGCCAGAGAGAACTGAGAGCATTGTTATGTTGATGGGCGGGATGTAAATTGCCAACAGCCACTCTGGAGAAGTGTATGGTGTTTCCTGAAACATCTAAGAAACAAAGCAACAGAGCCTAGGCCAATTCCACTTATGGTCTTACAACTTAGGGAAATTGAAATCAAAAAGACACAGCCACCCCAAAGTTTGGGACAGCTCTGTTTACAAAAACCTCGTTTATGGTACAAGTTCAATATCACAGAAAGCGAAAAATGGATAAAGAAGTTGTGGTACTTACGTACAATGCAATATCACTCAGCAATTAAATCTACGTCATCAGGCCCGTAGCAGCATAATGAGTGGATTCAGGTACGATGATTCTAAGTGAAATAAGTCACAAAGAGAAAGAAACATCATAAGATATCACTACTACACAGAATGTAAACTTGGCTACACAGGAACTGAATTACAAAACAGTACAGGGTCAAAAATGTAGAACACCAACTTATGCGTGCTTAAGGGGAAAGGTGAGTTGGGGTGCTGCATAAAACCAGAGATTGAAATTAGCACAGATACCGTTCCATAAGCCAAATATGTAATAGACAAGAGCTACTCCTTGCTCAACGAAGTGGACTCAACACCCCATATTAAATGCCTAAGACTATACCTGACTAGTAAGAATCTTAAAACCTATGGATTTATATGTCTCCGGAAGAGAATCAAGTGTGTGTACAACGGCATAAACGCAGCAGTGATAGGATTGGTGAGGTTCGGTGAGCAAATGCAGACCCTTTGAAGTCATATTGCATGGTACCCATTCCATGGGTCTCAACTCTCCAAGTTTAAGGGATTCTTCCTTCAGCTAAAACATGCATGTGGAACCCAGTGTATGATCCACCGTGTGATCAGGAAACGTGTTCAAATGTGTCTCAGTTTTTGTCCCCTGGTACTCGGGTGCAACATTCCAGACACTTTACTAACACTCTCCCCACTTGGAGAGTCAGTGCCTTTAACCTCCTGTTTGGCCCAGCTTGCAATTTCTGCAGAAAATGAACAGGAATAGGGAGAACCCATGAGAGACTACCTGGAGGTGTCTGGACGGGCAAATTTAACTCTCATTTCCCACCAGGAAGAGGAATTAACCAAAGGCTCAGCGTGCCATGCCGGAACCACACTAGGGCCTGAAGCAATCCTGCGGTGTTGCGGCCAGCTCACAAGAAAGCGAGTTGAAGAAAGGAGCTCAGGGGCACTGTCATTCACAAACCTGCAGAGTTATAAATGACAGCTATCGTCCAAAAATATATTGAAGTAAGGCTGCCAAGAGGACTTGAAAGCGGGGCAGAATTGCAGGAAACCGATTTCAGGAGGTAGACTGGAATTGCATGTTAAGCATAGGAAAAGAGGCAGAACGTCCACAATGATGCACTTGGCCAAAAAGTGCGTATGCATTTTTTCCTGAATATATTCAGGAAAAAACGCATACGCACTTTTTGGCCAACCAAGCAAGCTTGCAAAGGAAATCTGCACTACAATGAAGTCTCACTGCCCCCAGGTCAAAAGGGCCATCAGAAAAAAGTGTAAAATACAGAAAGGCAGGACAAGCCATGGAGAACTGGGAGCCTTGTTATGCTGATGGGCGGAATGTAAATTGCCAACAGCCACTCTGGAGAAGTGTATGGTGTTTCCGGAAACATCTAAGAAACAAAGCAACAGAGCCTAGGGCACTTCTACTTATGGTCTTACAGCTTACTGAAATTTAAATCAAAAAGACACAGCCACCCCAAAGTTTGGGACGGCTCTGTTTACAAGAACCTCGTTTACGGGACAAGTTCAATATCACAGAAAGCGAAAAATGTATAAAGAACTTGTGGTACTTACGTACAATGCAATATCACTCAGCAATGAAATCTATGTCATCAGGCACGTAGCAGCATAATGAGTGGATTGAGGTACGATGATTCTAAGTGAAATTAGTCACACAGAAAAATAAACATCATAAGATATCACAACTACACGGAATGTAAACTTGGCTACACAGGAACTGAATTACAAAACAGAACAGGGTCTCAAATGTAGAAAACCAACTTATGCTTGCTTAAGGGGAAAGGTGAGTTGGGGTGCTGCATAAAACCAGAGATTAAAATTAGCACACATACCGTTCCTAAGCCAAATATGTAATAGACAAGAGCTACTCCTTGCTCAACGAAGTGGACACAACACCTCATATTAAACGCCTAAGAATATACCTGACTAGTAAGAATCTTAAAACCTATGGATTTATATGTCTCCGAAAGAGAATCAAGCGTGTGTACAGCGGCATAAACGCAGCAGTGATAGGATTGGTGAGGTTCGGTGAGCAACTGCAGACCCTTTGAAGTCATATTGCATGGTACCCATTCCATGGGTCTCAACTCTCCAGGTTTAAGGGATTCTTCCTTCAGCTAAAACATGCATGTGGAACCCAGAGTATGATCCACCGTGTGATCGAGAAACATGTTCAAATGTGTCTCAGTTTTTGTCCCCTGGTACTCGGGTGCAACATTCCATACACTTTACTAACACTCTCCCCACTTGGAGAGTCAGTGCCTTTAACCTCCTGTTTGGCCCAGTTTGCAAATTCTGCAGAAGATGAACAGGAATAGGGAGAACCAGTGAGAGACTAGCCGGAGGTGTCTGGATGGGCAAATTTAACTCTCATTTCCCACCAGGTAGAGGAATTA
The DNA here is from genome assembly GCF_937001465.1 of Orcinus orca. Taxonomy (NCBI): domain Eukaryota; kingdom Metazoa; phylum Chordata; class Mammalia; order Artiodactyla; family Delphinidae; genus Orcinus; species Orcinus orca. Next base: position 43,817,570 of record NC_064560.1, on the reverse strand, counting down.
ACAAAAGGCTCAGCGTGCCGTGCTGGAACCACACTAGGGCCTGAAGCAATCCTGCGGTGTTGCGGTCAGCTCACAAAAAATCGAGTTGAAGAAAGGAGCTCAGGGGCACTGTAATTCACAATCCTGCAGAGTTATAAATGACAGCTATCGTCCAAAAATATATTGAAGTAAGGCTGCCAAGAGGACTTGAAAGCGGGGCAGAATTGCAGGAAACCGACTTCAGGAGGTAGACTGGAATTGCATGTAAAGCATAGGAAAAGAGGCAGAACGTCCACAATGATGCACTTGGCCAAAAATGGCGTATGCGTTTTTTCCTGAATATATTCAGGAAAAAATGCATACGCCCTTTTTGGCCAACCAAGCAAGCTTGCAAAGGAAATCTGCACTACAATGAAGTCTCACTGCCCCCCGGTCAAAAGGGCCATCTGAAAAAAGTGTAAAATCCAGAAAGGCAGGACAGGCCATGGAGAACTGGGAGCCTTGTTATGCTGATGAGCGGGATGTAAATTGCCAACAGCCACTCTGGAGAAGTGAATGGTGTTTCCTGAAACATCTAAGAAACAAAGCAACAGAGCCTAGGGCACTTCCACTTATGGTCCTATAGCTTAGGGAAATTAAAATCAAAAAGACACAGCCACCCCAAAGTTTGGGACGGCTCTGTTTACAAGAACCTCGTTTACGGTACAAGTTCAATATCGCAGAAAGCGAAAAATGGATAAAGACGTTGTGGTACTTACCTACAATGCAATATCACTCAGCAATGAAATCTATGTCATCAGGCCCGTAGCAGCATAATGAGTGGATTCAGGTACGATGATTCTAAGTGAAATAAGTCACACAGAAAAAGAAACATCATAAGATATCACTAATACACGGAATGTAAACTTGGCTACACAGGAACTGAATCACAAAACAGAACAGGGACTCAAATGTAGAAAACCAACTTATGCTTGCTTAAGGGGAAAGGTGAGTTGGGGTGCTGCATAAAACCAGAGATTGAAATGAGCACAGATACCCTTCCATAAGCCAAATATGTAATAGAAAAGAGCTACTCCTTGCTCACCGAAGTGGACTCAACACCCTATATTAAACGCCTAAGAATATACCTAACTAATAAGAATCTTAAAACCTATGGTTTATATGTCTCCGAAAGAGAATCAAGGGTGTGTACAGCGGCATAAACGCAGCAGTGATAGGATTGGTAAGGTTCAGTGAGCAAATGCAGACCCTTTGAAGTCATTTTGCATGGTACCCATTCCAAGGGTCCCAACTCTCCAGGTTTAAGGGATTCTTCCTTCAGCTAAAACATGCATGTCGAATCCAGAGTATGATCCAACGTGTGATCGGGAAACGTGTTCAAATGTGTCTCAGTTTTCGTCCCCTGGTACTCGGGTGCAACATTCCAGACGCTTTACTAACACTCTCCCCAATTGGAGAGTCAGTGCCTTTAACCTCCTGTTTGGCCCACTTTGCAATTTCTGCAGAAAATGAACAGGAATAGGGAGAACCAATGAGAGACTAGCTGGAGGTGTCTGGACGGGCAAATTTAACTCTCATTTCCCACCAGAAAGAGGAATTAACCAAAGGCTCAGCGTGGCATGCCGGAACCACACTAAGGCCTGAAGCAATCCTGCAGTGTTACGGCCAGCTCACAAGAAAGCGAGTTGAAGAAAGGAGCTAAGGGGCACTGTCATTCACAAACCTGCAGAGTTATAAATGACAGCTATCGTCCAAAAATATATTGAAGTAAGGCTGCCAAGAGGACTTGAAAGCAGGGCAGAATTGCAGGAAACCGATTTCAGGAGGTAGACTGGAATTGCATGTAAAGCATACGATAAGAGGCAGAACGTCCACAATGATGCACTTGGCCAAAAAGTACATAAGCGTTTTTTCCTGAATATATTCAGGAAAAAACGCATACGCCCTTTTTGGCCAATCAAGCAAGCTTGCAAAGAAATCTGCACTACAATGAAGTCTCACTGCCCCCCGGTCAAAAGGGCCATCTGAAAAAAGTGTAAAATCCAGAAAGGCAGGACAGGCCATGGAGAACTGGGAGCCTTGTTATGCTGATGGGCGGGATGTAAATTGCCAACACCACTCTGGAGAAGTGTATGGTGTTTCCTGAAACATCTAAAAAACAAAGCAACAGAGCCTAGGGCACTTCCACTTATGGTTCTATAGCTTAGGGAAATTAAAGTAAAAAAGACAAAGCCACCCTGAAGTTTGGGACGGCTCTGTTTACAAGAACCTTGTTTATGGTACAAGTTCAATATCACAGAAAGCGAAAAATGGATAAAGAAGTTGTGGTACTTACGTACAATGCAATATCACTCAGCAATGAAGTCTATGTCATCAGGACCGTAGCAGAATAATGAGTGGATTCAGGTACGATGATTCTAAGTGAATAAAGTCACAGAGAAAAAGGAACATCATAAGATATCACTAATACACGGAATGTAAACTTGGCTACACAGGAACTGAATTACAAAACAGAAAAGGGCCTCAAATGTAGAAAACCAACTTATGCTTGCTTAAGGGGAAAGGTGAGTTGGGGTGCTCCATAAAACCAGAGATTGAAATTAGCACAGATACCGTTCCATAAGCCAAATATATAATAGACAACAGCTACTCCTAGCTCACCGAAGTGGACTCAACACCCCATATTAAACGCCTAAGAATATACCTAACTAGTAAGAATCTTAAAACCTATGGTTTATATGTCTCCGAAAGAGAATCAAGCGTGTGTACAGCGGCATAAACGCAGCAGTGATAGGATTGGTGAGGTTTGGTGAGCAAATGCAGACCCTTTGAAGTCATATTGCATAGTACCCATTCCAAGGGTGCCAAGTCTCCAGGTTTAAGGGATTCTTCCTTCAGCTAAAACATGCATGTGGAACCCAGAGTATGATCCACCGTGTGATCGGGAAACGTGTTCAAATGTGCCTCAGTTTTCGTCCCCTGGTACTCGGGTTCAACATTCCAGACGCTTTACTAACACTCTCCCCACTTGGAGAGTCAGTGCCTTTAACCTCCTGTTTGGCCCAGTTTGCAAATTCTGCAGAAGATGAACAGGAATAGGGAGAACCAGTGAGAGACTAGCTGGAGGTGTCTGGACGGGCAAATTTATCTCTCATTTCCCACCAGGAAGAGGAATTAACCAAAGGCTCAGCATGCCATGCCGGAACCACACTAAGGCCTGAAGCAATCCTGCAGTGTTGCGGCCAGCTCACAAGAAAGCGAGTTGAAGAAAGGAGCTCAGGGGCACTGTAATTCACAATCCTGCAGAGTTATAAATGACAGCTATCGTCCAAAAATATATTGAAGTAAGGCTGCCAAGAGGACTTGAAAGCGGGGCAGAATTGCAGGAAACCGACTTCAGGAGGTAGACTGGAATTGCATGTAAAGCATAGGAAAAGAGGCAGAACGTCCACAATGATGCACTTGGCCAAAAATGGCGTATGCGTTTTTTCCTGAATATATTCAGGAAAAAATGCATACGCCCTTTTTGGCCAACCAAGCAAGCTTGCAAAGGAAATCTGCACTACAATGAAGTCTCACTGCCCCCCGGTCAAAAGGGCCATCTGAAAAAAGTGTAAAATCCAGAAAGGCAGGACAGGCCATGGAGAACTGGGAGCCTTGTTATGCTGATGAGCGGGATGTAAATTGCCAACAGCCACTCTGGAGAAGTGAATGGTGTTTCCTGAAACATCTAAGAAACAAAGCAACAGAGCCTAGGGCACTTCCACTTATGGTCCTATAGCTTAGGGAAATTAAAATCAAAAAGACACAGCCACCCTAAATATTGGAATGGCTCTGTTTACAAGAACCTCGTTTACGGTACAAGTTCAATATCGCAGAAAGCGAAAAATGGATAAAGACGTTGTGGTACTTACCTACAATGCAATATCACTCAGCAATGAAATCTATGTCATCAGGCCCGTAGCAGCATAATGAGTGGATTCAGGTACGATGATTCTAAGTGAAATAAGTCACACAGAAAAAGAAACAGCATAAGATATCACTAATACACGGAATGTAAACTTGGCTACACAGGAACTGAATCACAAAACAGAACAGGGACTCAAATGTAGAAAACCAACTTATGCTTGCTTAAGGGGAAAGGTGAGTTGGGGTGCTCCATAAAACCAGAGATTGAAATTAGCACAGATACCGTTCCATAAGCCAAATATGTAATAGAAAAGAGCTACTCCTTGCTCACCGAAGTGGACTCAACACCCCATATTAAACGCCTAAGAATATACCTAACTAGTAAGAATCTTAAAACCTATGGTTTATATGTCTCCGAAAGAGAATCAAGGGTGTGTACAGCGGCATAAACGCAGCAGTGATAGGATTGGTAAGGTTCAGTGAGCAAATGCAGATCCTTTGAAGTCATTTTGCATGGTACCCATTCCAAGGGTCCCAACTCTCCAGGTTTAAGGGATTCTTCCTTCAGCTAAAACATGCATGTCGAATCCAGAGTATGATCCAACGTGTGATCGGGAAACGTGTTCAAATGTGTCTCAGTTTTCGTCCCCTGGTACTCGGGTGCAACATTCCAGACGCTTTACTAACACTCTCCCCAATTGGAGAGTCAGTGCCTTTAACCTCCTGTTTGGCCCAGTTTGCAATTTCTGCAGAAAATGAACAGGAATAGGGAGAACCAATGAGAGACTAGCTGGAGGTGTCTGGACGGGCAAATTTAACTCTCATTTCCCACCAGAAAGAGGAATTAACCAAAGGCTCAGCGTGGCATGCCGGAACCACACTAAGGCCTGAAGCAATCCTGCAGTGTTACGGCCAGCTCACAAGAAAGCGAGTTGAAGAAAGGAGCTAAGGGGCACTGTCATTCACAAACCTGCAGAGTTATAAATGACAGCTATCGTCCAAAAATATATAGAAGTAAGGCTGCCAAGAGGACTTGAAATCAGGGCAGAATTGCAGGAAACCGATTTCAGGAGGTAGACTGGAATTGCATGTAAAGCATACGATAAGAGGCAGAACGTCCACAATGATGCACTTGGCCAAAAAGTACATAAGCGTTTTTTCCTGAATATATTCAGGAAAAAACGCATACGCCCTTTTTGGCCAATCAAGCAAGCTTGCAAAGAAATCTGCACTACAAAGAAGTCTCACTGCCCCCCGGTCAAAAGGGCCATCTGAAAAAAGTGTAAAATCCAGAAAGGCAGGACAGGCCATGGAGAACTGGGAGCCTTGTTATGCTGATGGGCGGGATGTAAATTGCCAACACCACTCTGGAGAAGTGTATGGTGTTTCCTGAAACATCTAAAAAACAAAGCAACAGAGCCTAGGGCACTTCCACTTATGGTTCTATAGCTTAGGGAAATTAAAGTAAAAAAGACAAAGCCACCCTGAAGTTTGGGACGGCTCTGTTTACAAGAACATTGTTTATGGTACAAGTTCAATATCACAGAAAGCGAAAAATGGATAAAGAAGTTGTGGTACTTATGTACAATGCAATATCACTCAGCAATGAAGTCTATGTCATCAGGACCGTAGCAGAATAATGAGTGGATTCAGGTACGATGATTCTAAGTGAATAAAGTCACAGAGAAAAAGGAACATCATAAGATATCACTAATACACGGAATGTAAACTTGGCTACACAGGAACTGAATTACAAAACAGAAAAGGGCCTCAAATGTAGAAAACCAACTTATGCTTGCTTAAGGGGAAAGGTGAGTTGGGGTGCTCCATAAAACCAGAGATTGAAATTAGCACAGATACCGTTCCATAAGCCAAATATATAATAGACAACAGCTACTCCTAGCTCACCGAAGTGGACTCAACACCCCATATTAAACGCCTAAGAATATACCTAACTAGTAAGAATCTTAAAACCTATGGTTTATATGTCTCCGAAAGAGAATCAAGCGTGTGTACAGCGGCATAAACGCAGCAGTGATAGGATTGGTGAGGTTTGGTGAGCAAATGCAGACCCTTTGAAGTCATATTGCATAGTACCCATTCCAAGGGTGCCAAGTCTCCAGGTTTAAGGGATTCTTCCTTCAGCTAAAACATGCATGTGGAACCCAGAGTATGATCCACCGTGTGATCGGGAAACGTGTTCAAATGTGCCTCAGTTTTCGTCCCCTGGTACTCGGGTTCAACATTCCAGACGCTTTACTAACACTCTCCCCACTTGGAGAGTCAGTGCCTTTAACCTCCTGTTTGGCCCAGTTTGCAATTTCTGCAGAAAATGAACAGGAAGAGGGAGAACCAATGAGAGACTAGCTGGAGGTGTCTGGACGGGCAAATTTATCTCTCATTTCCCACCAGGAAGAGGAATTAACCAAAGGCTCAGCATGCCATGCCGGAACCACACTAAGGCCTGAAGCAATCCTGCAGTGTTGCGGCCAGCTCACAAGAAAGCGAGTTGAAGAAAGGAGCTCAGGGGCACTGTAATTCACAAACCTGCAGAGTTATAAATGACAGCTATCGTCCAAAAATATATTGAAGAAAGTCTGCCAAGAGGACTTGAAAGCGGGGCAGAATTGCAGGAAACCGATTTCAGGAGGTAGACTGGAAATGCATGTAAAGCATAGGAAAAGAGGCAGAACGTCCACAATGATGCACATGCCCAAAAAGGGTGTATGCGTTTTTTCCTGAATATATTCAGGAAAAAACACATACGCCCTTTTTGGCCAACCAAGCAAGCTTGCAAAGGAAATCTGCACTACAATGAAGTCTCACTGCCCGCCCGGTCAAAAGGGCCATCTGAAAAAAGTGTAAAATCCAGAAAGGCAGGACAGGCCATGGAGAACTGGGAGCCTTGTTATGCTGATGAGCGGGATGTAAATTGCCAACAGCCACTCTGGAGAAGTGAATGGTGTTTCCTGAAACATCTAAGAAACAAAGCAACAGAGCCTAGGGCACTTCCACTTATGGTCCTATAGCTTAGGGAAATTAAAATCAAAAAGACACAGCCACCCTAAATATTGGAATGGCTCTGTTTACAAGAACCTCGTTTACGGTACAAGTTCAATATCGCAGAAAGCGAAAAATGGATAAAGACGTTGTGGTACTTACCTACAATGCAATATCACTCAGCAATGAAATCTATGTCATCAGGCCCGTAGCAGCATAATGAGTGGATTCAGGTACGATGATTCTAAGTGAAATAAGTCACACAGAAAAAGAAACAGCATAAGATATCACTAATACACGGAATGTAAACTTGGCTACACAGGAACTGAATCACAAAACAGAACAGGGACTCAAATGTAGAAAACCAACTTATGCTTGCTTAAGGGGAAAGGTGAGTTGGGGTGCTCCATAAAACCAGAGATTGAAATTAGCACAGATACCGTTCCATAAGCCAAATATGTAATAGAAAAGAGCTACTCCTTGCTCACCGAAGTGGACTCAACACCCCATATTAAACGCCTAAGAATATACCTAACTAGTAAGAATCTTAAAACCTATGGTTTATATGTCTCCGAAAGAGAATCAAGGGTGTGTACAGCGGCATAAACGCAGCAGTGATAGGATTGGTAAGGTTCAGTGAGCAAATGCAGATCCTTTGAAGTCATTTTGCATGGTACCCATTCCAAGGGTCCCAACTCTCCAGGTTTAAGGGATTCTTCCTTCAGCTAAAACATGCATGTCGAATCCAGAGTATGATCCAACGTGTGATCGGGAAACGTGTTCAAATGTGTCTCAGTTTTCGTCCCCTGGTACTCGGGTGCAACATTCCAGACGCTTTACTAACACTCTCCCCAATTGGAGAGTCAGTGCCTTTAACCTCCTGTTTGGCCCAGTTTGCAATTTCTGCAGAAAATGAACAGGAATAGGGAGAACCAATGAGAGACTAGCTGGAGGTGTCTGGACGGGCAAATTTAACTCTCATTTCCCACCAGAAAGAGGAATTAACCAAAGGCTCAGCGTGGCATGCCGGAACCACACTAAGGCCTGAAGCAATCCTGCAGTGTTACGGCCAGCTCACAAGAAAGCGAGTTGAAGAAAGGAGCTAAGGGGCACTGTCATTCACAAACCTGCAGAGTTATAAATGACAGCTATCGTCCAAAAATATATAGAAGTAAGGCTGCCAAGAGGACTTGAAATCAGGGCAGAATTGCAGGAAACCGATTTCAGGAGGTAGACTGGAATTGCATGTAAAGCATACGATAAGAGGCAGAACGTCCACAATGATGCACTTGGCCAAAAAGTACATAAGCGTTTTTTCCTGAATATATTCAGGAAAAAACGCATACGCCCTTTTTGGCCAATCAAGCAAGCTTGCAAAGAAATCTGCACTACAAAGAAGTCTCACTGCCCCCCGGTCAAAAGGGCCATCTGAAAAAAGTGTAAAATCCAGAAAGGCAGGACAGGCCATGGAGAACTGGGAGCCTTGTTATGCTGATGGGCGGGATGTAAATTGCCAACACCACTCTGGAGAAGTGTATGGTGTTTCCTGAAACATCTAAAAAACAAAGCAACAGAGCCTAGGGCACTTCCACTTATGGTTCTATAGCTTAGGGAAATTAAAGTAAAAAAGACAAAGCCACCCTGAAGTTTGGGACGGCTCTGTTTACAAGAACATTGTTTATGGTACAAGTTCAATATCACAGAAAGCGAAAAATGGATAAAGAAGTTGTGGTACTTATGTACAATGCAATATCACTCAGCAATGAAGTCTATGTCATCAGGACCGTAGCAGAATAATGAGTGGATTCAGGTACGATGATTCTAAGTGAATAAAGTCACAGAGAAAAAGGAACATCATAAGATATCACTAATACACGGAATGTAAACTTGGCTACACAGGAACTGAATTACAAAACAGAAAAGGGCCTCAAATGTAGAAAACCAACTTATGCTTGCTTAAGGGGAAAGGTGAGTTGGGGTGCTCCATAAAACCAGAGATTGAAATTAGCACAGATACCGTTCCATAAGCCAAATATATAATAGACAACAGCTACTCCTAGCTCACCGAAGTGGACTCAACACCCCATATTAAACGCCTAAGAATATACCTAACTAGTAAGAATCTTAAAACCTATGGTTTATATGTCTCCGAAAGAGAATCAAGCGTGTGTACAGCGGCATAAACGCAGCAGTGATAGGATTGGTGAGGTTTGGTGAGCAAATGCAGACCCTTTGAAGTCATATTGCATAGTACCCATTCCAAGGGTGCCAAGTCTCCAGGTTTAAGGGATTCTTCCTTCAGCTAAAACATGCATGTGGAACCCAGAGTATGATCCACCGTGTGATCGGGAAACGTGTTCAAATGTGCCTCAGTTTTCGTCCCCTGGTACTCGGGTTCAACATTCCAGACGCTTTACTAACACTCTCCCCACTTGGAGAGTCAGTGCCTTTAACCTCCTGTTTGGCCCAGTTTGCAATTTCTGCAGAAAATGAACAGGAAGAGGGAGAACCAATGAGAGACTAGCTGGAGGTGTCTGGACGGGCAAATTTATCTCTCATTTCCCACCAGGAAGAGGAATTAACCAAAGGCTCAGCATGCCATGCCGGAACCACACTAAGGCCTGAAGCAATCCTGCAGTGTTGCGGCCAGCTCACAAGAAAGCGAGTTGAAGAAAGGAGCTCAGGGGCACTGTAATTCACAAACCTGCAGAGTTATAAATGACAGCTATCGTCCAAAAATATATTGAAGAAAGTCTGCCAAGAGGACTTGAAAGCGGGGCAGAATTGCAGGAAACCGATTTCAGGAGGTAGACTGGAAATGCATGTAAAGCATAGGAAAAGAGGCAGAACGTCCACAATGATGCACATGCCCAAAAAGGGTGTATGCGTTTTTTCCTGAATATATTCAGGAAAAAACACATACGCCCTTTTTGGCCAACCAAGCAAGCTTGCAAAGGAAATCTGCACTACAATGAAGTCTCACTGCCCGCCCGGTCAAAAGGGCCATCTGAATAAAGTGTAAAATCCAGAAAGGCAGGACAGGTCATGGAGAACTGGGAGCCTTGTTATGCTGATGGGTGGGATGTAAACTGCCAACAGCCACTCTGGAGAAGTGTATGGTGTTTCCTGAAACATCTAAAAAACAAAGCAACAGAGCCTAGGGCACTTCCATTTATGGCCCTATAGCTTACGAAAATTAAAATCAAAAAGACAAAGACACCCCAAATTTTGGGACGGCTCTGTTTACAAGAACCTCGTTTACGGTACAAGTTCAATATCACAGAAAGTGAAAAATTGATAAACAAGTTGTGGTAATTACGAACAATGCAATATCACTCAGCAATGAAATCTACATCATCAGGCCCATAGCAGCATAGTGAGTGGATTCAGGTACGATGATTCTAAGTGAAATAAGTCACACAGAAAAAGAAACATCATAAGATATCAATACTACACGGAATGTAAACTTGGCTACACAGGAACTGAATTACAAAACAGAACAGGGTCTCAAATGTAGAAAACCAACTTATGCTTGCTTAAGGGGAAAGGTGAGTTGGGGTGCTGCATAAAACCAGAGATTGAAATTAGCACAGATACCGTTCCATAAGCCAAATATGTAATAGACAAGAGCTATTCCTTGCTCAACGAAGTGGACTCAACACCCCATATTAAACGCCTATGAATATACCTGACTAGTAAGAATCTTAAAACCTATGGATTTATATGTCTCCGAAAGAGAATCAAGGGTGTGTACAGCGGCATAAACGCAGCAGTGATAGGATTGGTAAGGTTCAGTGAGCAAATGCAGACCCTTTGAAGTCATTTTGCATGGTACCCATTCCAAGGGTCCCAACTCTCCAGGTTTAAGGGATTCTTCCTTCAGCTAAAACATGCATGTCGAATCCAGAGTATGATCCAACGTGTGATCGGGAAACGTGTTCAAATGTGTCTCAGTTTTCGTCCCCTGGTACTCGGGTGCAACATTCCAGACGCTTTACTAACACTCTCCCCAATTGGAGAGTCAGTGCCTTTAACCTCCTGTTTGGCCCAGTTTGCAATTTCTGCAGAAAATGAACAGGAATAGGGAGAACCAATGAGAGACTAGCTGGAGGTGTCTGGACGGGCAAATTTAACTCTCATTTCCCACCAGAAAGAGGAATTAACCAAAGGCTCAGCGTGGCATGCCGGAACCACACTAAGGCCTGAAGCAATCCTGCAGTGTTACGGCCAGCTCACAAGAAAGCGAGTTGAAGAAAGGAGCTAAGGGGCACTGTCATTCACAAACCTGCAGAGTTATAAATGACAGCTATCGTCCAAAAATATATTGAAGTAAGGCTGCCAAGAGGACTTGAAAGCAGGGCAGAATTGCAGGAAACCGATTTCAGGAGGTAGACTGGAATTGCATGTAAAGCATACGATAAGAGGCAGAACGTCCACAATGATGCACTTGGCCAAAAAGTACATAAGCGTTTTTTCCTGAATATATTCAGGAAAAAACGCATACGCCCTTTTTGGCCAATCAAGCAAGCTTGCAAAGAAATCTGCACTACAATGAAGTCTCACTGCCCCCCGGTCAAAAGGGCCATCTGAAAAAAGTGTAAAATCCAGAAAGGCAGGACAGGCCATGGAGAACTGGGAGCCTTGTTATGCTGATGGGCGGGATGTAAATTGCCAACACCACTCTGGAGAAGTGTATGGTGTTTCCTGAAACATCTAAAAAACAAAGCAACAGAGCCTAGGGCACTTCCACTTATGGTTCTATAGCTTAGGGAAATTAAAGTAAAAAAGACAAAGCCACCCTGAAGTTTGGGACGGCTCTGTTTACAAGAACCTTGTTTATGGTACAAGTTCAATATCACAGAAAGCGAAAAATGGATAAAGAAGTTGTGGTACTTACGTACAATGCAATATCACTCAGCAATGAAGTCTATGTCATCAGGACCGTAGCAGAATAATGAGTGGATTCAGGTACGATGATTCTAAGTGAATAAAGTCACAGAGAAAAAGGAACATCATAAGATATCACTAATACACGGAATGTAAACTTGGCTACACAGGAACTGAATTACAAAACAGAAAAGGGCCTCAAATGTAGAAAACCAACTTATGCTTGCTTAAGGGGAAAGGTGAGTTGGGGTGCTCCATAAAACCAGAGATTGAAATTAGCACAGATACCGTTCCATAAGCCAAATATATAATAGACAACAGCTACTCCTAGCTCACCGAAGTGGACTCAACACCCCATATTAAACGCCTAAGAATATACCTAACTAGTAAGAATCTTAAAACCTATGGTTTATATGTCTCCGAAAGAGAATCAAGCGTGTGTACAGCGGCATAAACGCAGCAGTGATAGGATTGGTGAGGTTTGGTGAGCAAATGCAGACCCTTTGAAGTCATATTGCATAGTACCCATTCCAAGGGTGCCAAGTCTCCAGGTTTAAGGGATTCTTCCTTCAGCTAAAACATGCATGTGGAACCCAGAGTATGATCCACCGTGTGATCGGGAAACGTGTTCAAATGTGCCTCAGTTTTCGTCCCCTGGTACTCGGGTTCAACATTCCAGACGCTTTACTAACACTCTCCCCACTTGGAGAGTCAGTGCCTTTAACCTCCTGTTTGGCCCAGTTTGCAATTTCTGCAGAAAATGAACAGGAAGAGGGAGAACCAATGAGAGACTAGCTGGAGGTGTCTGGACGGGCAAATTTATCTCTCATTTCCCACCAGGAAGAGGAATTAACCAAAGGCTCAGCATGCCATGCCGGAACCACACTAAGGCCTGAAGCAATCCTGCAGTGTTGCGGCCAGCTCACAAGAAAGCGAGTTGAAGAAAGGAGCTCAGGGGCACTGTAATTCACAAACCTGCAGAGTTATAAATTACAGCTATCGTCCAAAAATATATTGAAGAAAGTCTGCCAAGAGGACTTGAAAGCGGGGCAGAATTGCAGGAAACCGATTTCAGGAGGTAGACTGGAAATGCATGTAAAGCATAGGAAAAGAGGCAGAACGTCCACAATGATGCACATGCCCAAAAAGGGTGTATGCGTTTTTTCCTGAATATATTCAGGAAAAAACACATACGCCCTTTTTGGCCAACCAAGCAAGCTTGCAAAGGAAATCTGCACTACAATGAAGTCTCACTGCCCGCCCGGTCAAAAGGGCCATCTGAATAAAGTGTAAAATCCAGAAAGGCAGGACAGGTCATGGAGAACTGGGAGCCTTGTTATGCTGATGGGTGGGATGTAAACTGCCAACAGCCACTCTGGAGAAGTGTATGGTGTTTCCTGAAACATCTAAAAAACAAAGCAACAGAGCCTAGGGCACTTCCATTTATGGCCCTATAGCTTACGAAAATTAAAATCAAAAAGACAAAGACACCCCAAATTTTGGGACGGCTCTGTTTACAAGAACCTCGTTTACGGTACAAGTTCAATATCACAGAAAGTGAAAAATTGATAAACAAGTTGTGGTAATTACGAACAATGCAATATCACTCAGCAATGAAATCTACATCATCAGGCCCATAGCAGCATAGTGAGTGGATTCAGGTACGATGATTCTAAGTGAAATAAGTCACACAGAAAAAGAAACATCATAAGATATCAATACTACACGGAATGTAAACTTGGCTACACAGGAACTGAATTACAAAACAGAACAGGGTCTCAAATGTAGAAAACCAACTTATGCTTGCTTAAGGGGAAAGGTGAGTTGGGGTGCTGCATAAAACCAGAGATTGAAATTAGCACAGATACCGTTCCATAAGCCAAATATGTAATAGACAAGAGCTATTCCTTGCTCAACGAAGTGGACTCAACACCCCATATTAAACGCCTATGAATATACCTGACTAGTAAGAATCTTAAAACCTATGGATTTATATGTCTCCGAAAGAGAATCAAGCGTGTGTACAGCGGCATAAAGCAGCAGTGATAGGATAGGTGAGGATCGGTTAGCAAATGCAGACTCTTTGAAGTCATATCGCATGGTACCCTTTCCATGGGTCTCAACTCTCCAGGTTTAAGGGATTCTTCCTTCAGCTAAAACATGCATGTGGAACCCAGAGTATGATCCACCGTGTGATCGGGAAACGTGTTCAAATGTGTCTCAGTTTTCCTCCCCTGGTACTCGGGCGCAGCATTCCAGATGATTTACTAACACTCTCCCCACTTGGAGAGTCAGTGCCTTTCACCTCCTGTTTGGCCCAGTTTGCAATTTCTGCATAAAATGAACAGGAATAGGGAGAACCAATGAGAGACTAGCTGGAGGTGTCTGGACGGGCAAATTTAACTCTCATTTCCCACCAGGAAGAGGAATTAACCAAAGGCTCAGCGTGCCATGCCAGAACCACACTAGGGCCTGAAGCAATCCTGCGGTGTTGCAGCCAGCTCACAAGAAAGCGAGTTGAAGAAAGGAGCTCAGGGGCACTGTAATTCACAAACCTGCAGAGTTATAAATGACAGCTATCGTCCAAACATATATTGAAGTAAGGCTGCCAAGAGGACTTGAAAGCGGGGCAGAATTGCAGGAAACCGATTTCAGGAGGTAGACTGGAATTGCATGTAAAGCATAGGAAAAGAGGCAGAACATCCACAATGATGCACTTGGCCAAAAAGGACGTATGCGTTTTTCCTGAATATATTTAGGAAAAAACTCATACGCCCTTTTTGGCCAACCAAGCAAGCTTGCAAAGGAAATCTGCACTACAATGAAGTCTCACTGCCCCCCGGTCAAAAGGGCCATCTGAAAAAAGTGTAAAACCCAGAAAGGCAGGACAGGCCAGAGAGAACTGAGAGCATTGTTATGTTGATGGGCGGGATGTAAATTGCCAACAGCCACTCTGGAGAAGTGTATGGTGTTTCCTGAAACATCTAAGAAACAAAGCAACAGAGCCTAGGCCAATTCCACTTATGGTCTTACAACTTAGGGAAATTGAAATCAAAAAGACACAGCCACCCCAAAGTTTGGGACAGCTCTGTTTACAAAAACCTCCTTTATGGTACAAGTTCAATATCACAGAAAGCGAAAAATGGATAAAGAAGTTGTGGTACTTACGTACAATGCAATATCACTCAGCAATTAAATCTACGTCATCAGGCCCGTAGCAGCATAATGAGTGGATTCAGGTACGATGATTCTAAGTGAAATAAGTCACAAAGAGAAAGAAACATCATAAGATATCACTACTACACAGAATGTAAACTTGGCTACACAGGAACTGAATTACAAAACAGTACAGGGTCTCAAATGTAGAACACCAACTTATGCGTGCTTAAGGGGAAAGGTGAGTTGGGGTGCTGCATAAAACCAGAGATTGAAATTAGCACAGATACCGTTCCATAAGCCAAATATGTAATAGACAAGAGCTACTCCTTGCTCAACGAAGTGGACTCAACACCCCATATTAAATGCCTAAGACTATACCTGACTAGTAAGAATCTTAAAACCTATGGATTTATATGTCTCCGGAAGAGAATCAAGTGTGTGTACAACGGCATAAACGCAGCAGTGATAGGATTGGTGAGGTTCGGTGAGCAAATGCAGACCCTTTGAAGTCATATTGCATGGTACCCATTCCATGGGTCTCAACTCTCCAAGTTTAAGGGATTCTTCCTTCAGCTAAAACATGCATGTGGAACCCAGTGTATGATCCACCGTGTGATCAGGAAACGTGTTCAAATGTGTCTCAGTTTTTGTCCCCTGGTACTCGGGTGCAACATTCCAGACGCTTTACTAACACTCTCCCCACTTGGAGAGTCAGTGCCTTTAACCTCCTGTTTGGCCCAGCTTGCAATTTCTGCAGAAAATGAACAGGAATAGGGAGAACCCATGAGAGACTACCTGGAGGTGTCTGGACGGGCAAATTTAACTCTCATTTCCCACCAGGAAGAGGAATTAACCAAAGGCTCAGCGTGCCATGCCGGAACCACACTAGGGCCTGAAGCAATCCTGCGGTGTTGCGGCCAGCTCACAAGAAAGCGAGTTGAAGAAAGGAGCTCAGGGGCACTGTCATTCACAAACCTGCAGAGTTATAAATGACAGCTATCGTCCAAAAATATATTGAAGTAAGGCTGCCAAGAGGACTTGAAAGCGGGGCAGAATTGCAGGAAACCGATTTCAGGAGGTAGACTGGAATTGCATGTTAAGCATAGGAAAAGAGGCAGAACGTCCACAATGATGCACTTGGCCAAAAAGTGCGTATGCATTTTTTCCTGAATATATTCAGGAAAAAACGCATACGCACTCTTTGCGCAACCAAGCAAGCTTGCAAAGGAAATCTGCACTACAATGAAGTCTCACTGCCCCCAGGTCAAAAGGGCCATCAGAAAAAAGTGTAAAATACAGAAAGGCAGGACAAGCCATGGAGAACTGGGAGCCTTGTTATGCTGATGGGCGGAATGTAAATTGCCAACAGCCACTCTGGAGAAGTGTATGGTGTTTCCGGAAACATCTAAGAAACAAAGCAACAGAGCCTAGGGCACTTCTACTTATGGTCTTACAGCTTACTGAAATTTAAATCAAAAAGACACAGCCACCCCAAAGTTTGGGACGGCTCTGTTTACAAGAACCTCGTTTACGGGACAAGTTCAATATCACAGAAAGCGAAAAATGTATAAAGAACTTGTGGTACTTACGTACAATGCAATATCACTCAGCAATGAAATCTATGTCATCAGGCACGTAGCAGCATAATGAGTGGATTGAGGTACGATGATTCTAAGTGAAATTAGTCACACAGAAAAATAAACATCATAAGATATCACAACTACACGGAATGTAAACTTGGCTACACAGGAACTGAATTACAAAACAGAACAGGGTCTCAAATGTAGAAAACCAACTTATGCTTGCTTAAGGGGAAAGGTGAGTTGGGGTGCTGCATAAAACCAGAGATTAAAATTAGCACACATACCGTTCCTAAGCCAAATATGTAATAGACAAGAGCTACTCCTTGCTCAACGAAGTGGACACAACACCTCATATTAAACGCCTAAGAATATACCTGACTAGTAAGAATCTTAAAACCTATGGATTTATATGTCTCCGAAAGAGAATCAAGCGTGTGTACAGCGGCATAAACGCAGCAGTGATAGGATTGGTGAGGTTCGGTGAGCAAATGCAGACCCTTTGAAGTCATATTGCATGGTACCCATTCCATGGGTCTCAACTCTCCAGGTTTAAGGGATTCTTCCTTCAGCTAAAACATGCATGTGGAACCCAGAGTATGATCCACCGTGTGATCGAGAAACGTGTTCAAATGTGTCTCAGTTTTTGTCCCCTGGTACTCGGGTGCAACATTCCATACACTTTACTAACACTCTCCCCACTTGGAGAGTCAGTGCCTTTAACCTCCTGTTTGGCCCAGTTTGCAAATTCTGCAGAAGATGAACAGGAATAGGGAGAACCAGTGAGAGACTAGCCGGAGGTGTCTGGATGGGCAAATTTAACTCTCATTTCCCACCAGGTAGAGGAATTAACAAAAGGCTCAGCGTGCCGTGCTGGAACCACACTAGGGCCTGAAGCAATCCTGCGGTGTTGCGGTCAGCTCACAAAAAATCGAGTTGAAGAAAGGAGCTCAGGGGCACTGTAATTCACAATCCTGCAGAGTTATAAATGACAGCTATCGTCCAAAAATATATTGAAGTAAGGCTGCCAAGAGGACTTGAAAGCGGGGCAGAATTGCAGGAAACCGACTTCAGGAGGTAGACTGGAATTGCATGTAAAGCATAGGAAAAGAGGCAGAACGTCCACAATGATGCACTTGGCCAAAAATGGCGTATACGTTTTTTCCTGAATATATTCAGGAAAAAATGCATAAGCCCTTTTTGGCCAACCAAGCAAGCTTGCAAAGGAAATCTGCACTACAATGAAGTCTCACTGCCCCCCGGTCAAAAGGGCCATCTGAAAAAAGTGTAAAATCCAGAAAGGCAGGACAGGCCATGGAGAACTGGGAGCCTTGTTATGCTGATGAGCGGGATGTAAATTGCCAACAGCCACTCTGGAGAAGTGAATGGTGTTTCCTGAAACATCTAAGAAACAAAGCAACAGAGCCTAGGGCACTTCCACTTATGGTCCTATAGCTTAGGGAAATTAAAATCAAAAAGACACAGCCACCCTAAATATTGGAATGGCTCTGTTTACAAGAACCTCGTTTACGGTACAAGTTCAATATCACAGAAAGCGAGAAATGGATAAAGAAGCTGTGGTACTTACGTACAATGCCATATCACTCAGCAATGAAATCTATGTCATCAGGCCCGTAGCAGCATAATGAGTGATTCAGGTACGATGATGATAAGTGAAATAAGTCACAGAGAAAAAGAAACATCATAAGATATCACTACTACACGGAATGTAAACTTGGCTACACAGGAACTGAATTACAAAACAGAACAGGACCTCAAATGTAGAAAACCAACTTATGCTTGCTTAAGGGGAAAGGTGAGTTGGGGTGCTCCATAAAACCAGAGATTGAAATTAGCACAGATACCGTTCCATAAGCCAAATATGTAATAGACAAGAGCTACTCCTTGCTCAATGAAGAGGACACAACACCCCATATTAAACGCCTAAGAATATACCTGACTAGTAAGAATCTTAAAACCTATGGATTTATATGTCACCGAAACAGAATCAAGACTGTGTACAGCGGCATAAGTGCAGCAGTGATAGGATTGGTGAGGTTCGGTGAGCAAATGCAGACCCTGTGGAGTCATATAGCATGGTACCCATTCCATGGGTCTCAACTCTCCAGGTTTAATGGATTCTTCCTTCAGCTAAAACATGCATGTGGAACCCAGAGTATGATCCACCATGTGATCGGGAAACGTGTTCAAATGTGTCTCAGTTTTCGTCCCCTGGTACTTGCGTGCAGCATTCCAGACGCTTTACTAACACTCTCCCCACTTGGAGAGTCAGTGCCTTTAAACTCCTGTTTGTCCCAGTTTGCAATTTCTGCGGAAAATGAACAGGAATAGGGAGAACCAATGAGAGACTAGCTGGAGGTGTCTGGACGGGCAAATTTAACTCTCATTTTCCACAAGGAAGAGGAATTAACCAAAGGCTCAGCGTGCCATGCCGGAACCACACTACGGCCTGAAGCAATCCTGCCGTGTTGCGACCAGCTCACAAGAAAGCGAGTTGAAGAATGGATCTCAGGGGCACTGTAATTCACAAACCAGCAGAGTTACAAATGACAGCTATCGTCCAAAAATATATTGAAGTAAGGCTGCCAAGAGGACTTGAAAGCGGGGCAGAATTGCAGGAAACCGATTTCAGGAGGTAGACTGGAATTGCATTTAAAGCATAGGAAAAGAGGTAGAAGGTCCACAATGATGCACTTGGCCAAAATGCACGTATGCATTTTTTCCTGAATATATTCAGGAAAAAACACATACGCCCTTTTTGGCCAATCAAGCAAGCTTGCAAAGAAATCTGCACTAAAATGAAGTCTCACTGAACCCCGGTCAAAAGGGCCATTTGAAAAAAGTGTAAAATCCAGAAAGGCAGGACAGGCCATGGAGAACTGGGAGCCTTGTTATGCTGATGGGCGGGATGTAAATTGCCAACACCACTCTGGAGAAGTGTATGGTGTTTCCTGAAACATCTAAAAAACAAAGCAACAGAGCCTAGGGCACTTCCACTTATGGTTCTATAGCTTAGGGAAATTAAAGTAAAAAAGACAAAGCCACCCTGAAGTTTGGGACGGCTCTGTTTACAAGAACCTTGTTTATGGTACAAGTTCAATATCACAGAAAGCGAAAAATGGATAAAGAAGTTGTGGTACTTACGTACAATGCAATATCACTCAGCAATGAAGTCTATGTCATCAGGACCGTAGCAGAATAATGAGTGGATTCAGGTACGATGATTCTAAGTGAATAAAGTCACAGAGAAAAAGGAACATCATAAGATATCACTAATACACGGAATGTAAACTTGGCTACACAGGAACTGAATTACAAAACAGAAAAGGGCCTCAAATGTAGAAAACCAACTTATGCTTGCTTAAGGGGAAAGGTGAGTTGGGGTGCTCCATAAAACCAGAGATTGAAATTAGCACAGATACCGTTCCATAAGCCAAATATATAATAGACAACAGCTACTCCTAGCTCACCGAAGTGGACTCAACACCCCATATTAAATGCCTAAGAATATACCTAACTAGTAAGAATCTTAAAACCTATGGTTTATATGTCTCCGAAAGAGAATCAAGCGTGTGTACAGCGGCATAAACGCAGCAGTGATAGGATTGGTGAGGTTTGGTGAGCAAATGCAGACCCTTTGAAGTCATATTGCATAGTACCCATTCCAAGGGTGCCAAGTCTCCAGGTTTAAGGGATTCTTCCTTCAGCTAAAACATGCATGTGGAACCCAGAGTATGATCCACCGTGTGATCTGGAAACGTGTTCAAATGTGCCTCAGTTTTCGTCCCCTGGTACTCGGGTTCAACATTCCAGACGCTTTACTAACACTCTCCCCACTTGGAGAGTCAGTGCCTTTAACCTCCTGTTTGGCCCAGTTTGCAATTTCTGCAGAAAATGAACAGGAAGAGGGAGAACCAATGAGAGACTAGCTGGAGGTGTCTGGACGGGCAAATTTATCTCTCATTTCCCACCAGGAAGAGGAATTAACCAAAGGCTCAGCATGCCATGCCGGAACCACACTAAGGCCTGAAGCAATCCTGCAGTGTTGCGGCCAGCTCACAAGAAAGCGAGTTGAAGAAAGGAGCTCAGGGGCACTGTAATTCACAAACCTGCAGAGTTATAAATGACAGCTATCGTCCAAAAATATATTGAAGAAAGTCTGCCAAGAGGACTTGAAAGCGGGGCAGAATTGCAGGAAACCGATTTCAGGAGGTAGACTGGAAATGCATGTAAAGCATAGGAAAAGAGGCAGAACGTCCACAATGATGCACATGCCCAAAAAGGGTGTATGCGTTTTTTCCTGAATATATTCAGGAAAAAACACATACGCCCTTTTTGGCCAACCAAGCAAGCTTGCAAAGGAAATCTGCACTACAATGAAGTCTCACTGCCCGCCCGGTCAAAAGGGCCATCTGAATAAAGTGTAAAATCCAGAAAGGCAGGACAGGTCATGGAGAACTGGGAGCCTTGTTATGCTGATGGGTGGGATGTAAACTGCCAACAGCCACTCTGGAGAAGTGTATGGTGTTTCCTGAAACATCTAAAAAACAAAGCAACAGAGCCTAGGGCACTTCCATTTATGGCCCTATAGCTTACGAAAATTAAAATCAAAAAGACAAAGACACCCCAAATTTTGGGACGGCTCTGTTTACAAGAACCTCGTTTACGGTACAAGTTCAATATCACAGAAAGTGAAAAATTGATAAACAAGTTGTGGTAATTACGAACAATGCAATATCACTCAGCAATGAAATCTACATCATCAGGCCCATAGCAGCATAGTGAGTGGATTCAGGTACGATGATTCTAAGTGAAATAAGTCACACAGAAAAAGAAACATCATAAGATATCAATACTACACAGAATGTAAACTTGGCTACACAGGAACTGAATTACAAAACAGAACAGGGTCTCAAATGTAGAAAACCAACTTATGCTTGCTTAAGGGGAAAGGTGAGTTGGGGTGCTGCATAAAACCAGAGATTGAAATTAGCACAGATACCGTTCCATAAGCCAAATATGTAATAGACAAGAGCTATTCCTTGCTCAACGAAGTGGACTCAACACCCCATATTAAACGCCTATGAATATACCTGACTAGTAAGAATCTTAAAACCTATGGATTTATATGTCTCCGAAAGAGAATCAAGCGTGTGTACAGCGGCATAAAGCAGCAGTGATAGGATAGGTGAGGATCGGTTAGCAAATGCAGACTCTTTGAAGTCATATCGCATGGTACCCTTTCCATGGGTCTCAACTCTCCAGGTTTAAGGGATTCTTCCTTCAGCTAAAACATGCATGTGGAACCCAGAGTATGATCCACCGTGTGATCGGGAAACGTGTTCAAATGTGTCTCAGTTTTCCTCCCCTGGTACTCGGGCGCAGCATTCCAGATGATTTACTAACACTCTCCCCACTTGGAGAGTCAGTGCCTTTCACCTCCTGTTTGGCCCAGTTTGCAATTTCTGCATAAAATGAACAGGAATAGGGAGAACCAATGAGAGACTAGCTGGAGGTGTCTGGACGGGCAAATTTAACTCTCATTTCCCACCAGGAAGAGGAATTAACCAAAGGCTCAGCGTGCCATGCCAGAACCACACTAGGGCCTGAAGCAATCCTGCGGTGTTGCAGCCAGCTCACAAGAAAGCGAGTTGAAGAAAGGAGCTCAGGGGCACTGTAATTCACAAACCTGCAGAGTTATAAATGACAGCTATCGTCCAAACATATATTGAAGTAAGGCTGCCAAGAGGACTTGAAAGCGGGGCAGAATTGCAGGAAACCGATTTCAGGAGGTAGACTGGAATTGCATGTAAAGCATAGGAAAAGAGGCAGAACATCCACAATGATGCACTTGGCCAAAAAGGACGTATGCGTTTTTCCTGAATATATTCAGGAAAAAACTCATACGCCCTTTTTGGCCAACCAAGCAAGCTTGCAAAGGAAATCTGCACTACAATGAAGTCTCACTGCCCCCCGGTCAAAAGGGCCATCTGAAAAAAGTGTAAAACCCAGAAAGGCAGGACAGGCCAGAGAGAACTGAGAGCATTGTTATGTTGATGGGCGGGATGTAAATTGCCAACAGCCACTCTGGAGAAGTGTATGGTGTTTCCTGAAACATCTAAGAAACAAAGCAACAGAGCCTAGGCCAATTCCACTTATGGTCTTACAACTTAGGGAAATTGAAATCAAAAAGACACAGCCACCCCAAAGTTTGGGACAGCTCTGTTTACAAAAACCTCCTTTATGGTACAAGTTCAATATCACAGAAAGCGAAAAATGGATAAAGAAGTTGTGGTACTTACGTACAATGCAATATCACTCAGCAATTAAATCTACGTCATCAGGCCCGTAGCAGCATAATGAGTGGATTCAGGTACGATGATTCTAAGTGAAATAAGTCACAAAGAGAAAGAAACATCATAAGATATCACTACTACACAGAATGTAAACTTGGCTACACAGGAACTGAATTACAAAACAGTACAGGGTCTCAAATGTAGAACACCAACTTATGCGTGCTTAAGGGGAAAGGTGAGTTGGGGTGCTGCATAAAACCAGAGATTGAAATTAGCACAGATACCGTTCCATAAGCCAAATATGTAATAGACAAGAGCTACTCCTTGCTCAACGAAGTGGACTCAACACCCCATATTAAATGCCTAAGACTATACCTGACTAGTAAGAATCTTAAAACCTATGGATTTATATGTCTCCGGAAGAGAATCAAGTGTGTGTACAACGGCATAAACGCAGCAGTGATAGGATTGGTGAGGTTCGGTGAGCAAATGCAGACCCTTTGAAGTCATATTGCATGGTACCCATTCCATGGGTCTCAACTCTCCAGGTTTAAGGGATTCTTCCTTCAGCTAAAACGTGCATGTGGAACCCAGAGTATGATCCACCGTGTGATCGGGAAACGTGTTCAAATGTGTCTCAGTTTTCGTCCCCTGGTACTCGGGTGCAACATTCCAGAAGCTTTACTAACACTCTCCCCACTTGGAGAGTCAGTGCCTTTAACCTCCTGTTTGGCCCAGTTTGCAAATTCTGCGGAAAATGAACAGGAATAGGGAGAACCCATGAGGGACTAGCTGGAGGTGTCTGGACGGGCAAATTTAACTCTCACTTCCCACCAGGAAGAGGAATTAACCAAAGGCTCAGCGTGCCATGCTGGAACCACACTAGGGCCTGAAGCAATCCTGCGGTGCTGCGGGCAGATCACAAGAAAGCGAGTTGAAGAAAGGAGCTCAGGGGCACTGTCATTCACAAACCTGCAGAGTTATCAATGAAAGCTATCGTCCAAAAATATATTGAAGTAAGGCTGCCAAGAGGACTTGAAAGCAGGGCAGAATTGAGGAAACCGATTTCAGGAGGTAGACTGGAATTGCATGTAAAGCATAGGAAAAGAGGCAGAACGTCCACAATGATGCACTTGGCCTAAAAGGGCGTATGCGTTTTTTCCTGAATATATTCAGGAAAAAACGCATACGCCCTTTTTGGCCAACCAAGCAAGCTTGCAAAGGAAATCTGCACTACAATGAAGTCTCACTACCCCCCGGTCAAAAGGGCCATCTGAAAAAAGTGTAAAATCCAGAAAGGCAGGACAGGCCATGAAGAACTGGGAGCCTTGTTATGCTGATGGGCGGGATGTAAATTGCCAACAGCCACTCTGGAAAACTGTATGGTGTTTCCTGAAACATCCAAAAAACAAAGCAACAGAGCCTAGGGCACTTCCACTTATGGTCCTATAGCTTAGGGAAATTAAAATCAAAAAGACACAGCCACACATAAATTTGGGACGGCTCTGTTTACAAGAACCTCATTTTCGGTACAATTTCAATATCACAGAAAGCGAAAAATGGATAAAGAAGTTGTGGTACTTATGTACAATGCAATATCACTCAGCAATGAAATCTATGTCATCAGACCCGTAGCAGCATAATGAGTGGACTCAGGTACGATGATTCTAAGTGAAATAAGTCACACAGAAAAAGAAACATCATAACATATCACTACTACATGGAATGTAAACTTGGCTACACAGGAACTGAATTACAAAACAGAACAGGGTCTCAAATGTAGAAAACCAACTTATGCTTGCTTAAGAGGAAAGGTGAGTTGGGGTGCTGCATAAAACCAGAGATTGAAATTAGCACAGATACCGTTCCATAAGCCAAATATGTAATAGACTACAGCTACTCCTTGCTCAACGAAGTGAACTCAACACCCCATATTAAACGCCTAAGAATATACCTGACTAGTAAGAATCTGAAAACCTATGGCTTTATATGTCTCGGAAAGAGAATCAAGCGTGTGTACAGCCGGCTTAACGCAGCAGTGATAGGATTGGTGAGGTTCGGTGAGCAAATCCAGACCCTTTGAAGTCATATTGCATGGTACCCATTCCATGGGTCTCAACTCTCCAGGTTTAAGGGATCCTTCCTTCAGCTAAAACATGCATGTGGAACCCAGAGTATGATCCACCGTGTGATCGGGAAACGTGTTCAAATGTGTCTCAGTTTTCCTCCCCTGGTACTCGGGTGCAACATTCCAGACGCTTTACTAACACATTCCCCACTTGGAGAGTCAGTTCCTTTAAACTCCTGTTTGGCCCAGTTTGCAATTTCTGCGGAAAATGAACAGGAATAGGGAGAACCAATGAGAGACTAGCTGGAGGTGTCTGGACAGGCAAATTTAACTCTCATTTCCCACCAGGAAGAGGAATTAACCAAAGGCTCAGCGTGCCGTGCCGGAACCACACTAGGGCCTGAAGCGATCCTGCGGTGTTGCGGCCAGCTCAAAAGAAAGCGAGTTGAAGAAAGGAGCTCAGGGGCACTGTCATACACAAACCTGCAGAGTTATAAATGACAGCTATCGTCCAAAACTATATAGAAGTAAGGCTGCCAAGAGGACTTGAAAGCGGGGCAGAATTGCAGGAAACCGATTTCAGGAGGTAGACTGGAATTGCATTTAAAGCATAGTAAAGAGGCAGAACGTCCGCAATGATGCACTTGGCCAAAATGTACATAAGCGTTTTTTCCTGAATATATTCAGGAAAAAACGCATACGCCCTTTTTGGCCATCCAAGCAAGCTTGCAAAGGAAATCTGCTCTACAATGAAGTCTCACTGCCCCCAGGTCAAAAGGGTCATCTGAAAAAAGTGTAAAATCCAGAAAGGCAGGACAGGCCATGGAGAACTGGGAGCCTTGTTATGCTGATGGGCGGGATGTAAATTGCCAACAGCCACTCTGGAGAAGTGTACGGTGTTTCCTGAAACATCCAAAAAACAAAGCAACGGAGCCTAGGGCACTTCCACTTATGGTCCTATAGCTTAGGGAAATTAAAATCAAAAAGACACAGCCACCCCAAAGTTTGGGACGGCTCTGTTTACAAGAACCTTGTTTACAGTACAAGTTCAATATCGCAGAGAGCAAAAAATGGATAAAGAAGTTGTGGTACTTACGTACAATGCAATATCACTCAGCAATGAAATCATGTCATCAGGCCCGTAGCAGCAAAATGAGTGGATTCAGGTACGATGATTCTAAGTGAAATAAGTCACACAGAAAAAGAAACATCATAAGATATCCCTACTACACGGAATGTAAACTTGGCTACACAGGAACTGAATTACAAAACAGAACATGGTCTCAAATGTAGAAAATGAACTAATGCTTGCTTAAGGGGAAAGGTGGGTTGGGGTGCTACATAAAACCAGAGATTGAAATTAGCACAGATACCGTTCCATAAGCCAAATATGTAATAGACAAGAGCTACTCCTTGCTCAACGAAGTGGACTCAACACCCCATATTAAACGCCTAAGAATGTACCTGACTAGTAAGAATCTTAAAACCTATGGATTTATATGTCTCCGAAAGTGAATCAAGCGTGTGTACAGCGGCATAAACGCAGCAGTGATAGGATGGGTGAGGTTCGTTGAGCAAATGCAGACCGTTTGAAGTCATATTGCATGGTACCCATTCCATGGGTCTCAACTCTCCAGCTTTAAGGGATTCTTCCTTCAGCTAAAACATGCATGTGGAACCCAGAGTATGATCCACCGTGTGATCGGGAAACGTGTTCAAATGTGTCTCAGTTTTCGTCCCCTGGTACTCGGGTGCAACATTCCAGACGCTTTACTAACATTCTCCCCACTTGGAGAGTCAGTGCCTTTAACCTCCTGTTTGGCCCAGTTTGAAATTTCTGCGGAAAATGAACAGGAATAGGGAGAACCAATGAGAGACTAGCTGGAGGTGTCTGGACGGGCAAATTTATCTCTCATTTCCCACCAGGAAGAGGAATTAAGCAAAGGCTCAACGTGCCGTGCCGGAACCACACTAGGGCCTGAAGCAATACTGCGGTTTTGCGGCCAGCTCACAAGAAAGCAAGTTGAAGAAAGGAGCTCAGGGGCACTGTCATTCACAAACCTGCAGTGTTATAAATGACAGCTATCGTGCAAAAATATATTGAAGTAAGGCTGCCAAGAGGACTTGAAAGCGGGGCAGAATTGCAGGAAACCGATTTCAGGAGGTAGACTGGAATTGCATGTAAAGCATAGGAAAAGAGGCAGAACGTCCACAATGATGCACTTGGCCAAAAAGGGCGTATGCGTTTTTTCCTGAATATATTCAGGAAAAACGCATACGCACTTTTTGGCCAACCAAGCAAGCTTGCAAAGGAAATCTGCACTACAATGAAGTCTCAGTGCCCCCCGGTCAAAAGGGCCATCTGAAAAGAGTGTAAAATCGAGAAAAGCAGGGCAGGCCATGGAGAACTGGGAGCCTTGTTATGCTGATGTGTGGGATGTAAATTGCCAACAGCCACTCTGGAGAAGTGTATGGTGTTTCCTGAAACATCTAAAAAACAAAGCAACAGAGCCTAGGGCACTTCCACATATGGTCCTATAGCTTAGGGAAATTAAAATCAAAAAGACACAGCTACCCCAAAGTTTGGGACGGCTCTGTTTACAAGAACCTCTTTTACGGTACAAGTTCAATATCACACAAAGTGAAAAATGGATAAAGAAGTTGTGGTACTTACGTACAATGCAATATCACTCAGCAATGAAATCTATGTTATCAGGCCCGTCGCAGCATAATGAGTGGATTCAGGTACGATGATTCTAAGGGAAATAAGTCACACAGAAAAAGAAACATCATAAGATATCACTAATACACGGAATGTAAACTTGGCTACACAGGAACTGAATTACAAAACACAACAGGGTCTCAAATGTAGAAAACCAACTTATGCTTGCTTAAGGGGAACGGTGAATTGGGATGCTGCATAAAACCAGAGATTGAAAGTAGCACAGATACCGTTCCATAAGCCAAATATGTAATAGACAAGAGCCACTCCTTGCTCAACGAAGTGGACTCAACACCCCATATTAAACGCCTAAGAATATACCTGACTAGTAAGAATCTTAAAACCTATGGATTGATATGTCTCCAAAAGAGAATCAAGCTTGTGTACAGTGGCATAAACGCAGCAGTGATACGATGGGTGAGTTTCGGTGAGCAAATGCAGACCCTTTGAAGTCATATTGCATGGTACCCATTCCACGGGTCTCAACTCTCCAGGTTTAAGGATTCTTCCTTCAGCTAAAACATGCATGTGGAACTCAGAGTATGATCCACCGTGTGATCGGGAAATGTGTCTCAGTTTTCGTCCCCTGGTACTTGGGTGCAACATTCCAGACGCTTTACTAACACTCTCCCCACTTGTAGAGTCAGTGCCTTTAACCTCCTGTTTGGTCCAGTTTGAAATTTCTGCGGAAAATGAACAGGAATAGGGAGAACCACTGAGAGACTAGCTGGAGGTGTCTCGACGGGCAAATTTAACTCTCATTTCCCACCAGGAAGAGGAATTAACCAAAGGCTCAGCGTGCCATGCCGGAACCACACTAGGGCCTTAAGCAATCCTGCGGTGTTGCGGCCTGCTCACAAGAAAGCGAGTTGAAGAAAGGAGCTCAGGGGCACTGTAATTCACAAACCTGCAGAGTTATAAATGACAGCTATCGTCCAAAAATATATTGAAGTAAGGCTGTCAAGAGGACTTGAAAGCGGGGCAGAATTGCAGGAAACCGATTTCAGGAGGTAGACTGGAATTGCATGTAAAGCATAGGAAAAGAGGCAGAACGTCCACAATGATGCACTGGGCCAAAAAGGGCGTATGCGTTTTTTCCTGAATATATTCAGGAAAAAACGCATACGGACTTTTTGGCCAACCAAGCAAGCTTGCAAAGGAAATCTGCACTACAATGAAGTCTCACTGCCCCCCGGTCAAACGGGTCATCTGATAAAAGTGTAAAATCCAGAAAGGCAGGACAGGCCATGGAGAACTGGGAGCCTTGTTATGCTGATGGGCAGGATATTAATTGCCAACAGCCACTCTGGAGAAGTGTATGGTGTTTCCTGAAACATCTAAAAAACCAAGCAACAGAGCCTAGGGCACTTCGACTTATGGTCCTATAGCTTAGGGAAATTAAAATCAAAAAGACACAAGCACACCACAGTTTAGGGCTACTCTGTTTACAAGAACCTCAACTTCAGTACACCTTAAATATCCCAGGAAAGAGAACAATGGATAAAGAAAATGTGGTACTTACGTACAATGGAATATCTGTTCACCATGAAATCAATGTAATAAGGCTAGTAGAAGGATAAAGAGTGGATTTAGGTCCGATAATACTACTTGAAATAAGTCAAACAGAAAAAGAAACATATCATAAGATATCACTTATAGAGGGAGGATAAATATGGCTCCACAAAAAATGAATTACAAAATACAACAGTGTCTCACATTTAGAAAACACACTTATGTCAGCTTAAGGGGAAAGGAGAGGTGGGGTGATGCATAAAACCAGAGTTTGAAATTAGCACAGATACCGTTCAATAAACCAAATAGGTATTAGACAAGATCTACACCTTGCTCAATGAACTGACCTCAACACACCCTATACACCACAGAGAAATATATCTGAGTAATAAGAATCTTAAAACCCATGTATTGATATATCTCCATAAGGGAATCAAGTGTGTGCAGAGCGGCACAAACACAGCAGTGAAAATGAGCTAAACCCCGTTATAGAAATAAATTTTAAAACCAAAACGCAGAAACAATGAAAGAGAGAAAAATTCTTACAAAATTCGCTCAGAGGCTGTGATGCAACCTGGAATGACCACATATAAACCCACAGCTGGATAAGACATAAGGCTGGACACTTGGGGCTGAGAGGATTGGTGAGCTTTGGTGAGCAACTGCCGAAAGTTTAATGCAATACTTCATGCTACTCATTCCAAGGGTCCCAACACTGCAGGTTGAAGGGAATCTTCCTACAGCTAAACCATGCATGGGAAATCCAGCAGATGGTATACCATATGATCGGGAAAGGTTTCTAAAATGCACCTCATTTTCCTCTCCTGGGGCTCCGGATCAACATTCCAGCCACTTTACTAACAACATCCCCACATGGAGAGTCAATGCCTTTAAGTTCCGGTATCGCACAGTCTGCAGTTAGTGCGGAGGATGAATGGGAATAGGGGGAACCAGTGAGAAAATAGCTGTAGCGGTTTCAATGGCCACATGTCACTCTAATTTCACATAGGAAGAAGAATTAACCAAAGGCACAGTAAGGCGTCCCAGAAGAAGAATAGGGCCTGAAGATATCCTGTGGATATGAGGCAAGATCACAAAAATAAGAGCTGAAAAATGGAACTAAGGGCAACTGCAATTCAAAAAACTGCAGTTATAAACGCCAACTATTTTCCAAAAGTATATTGAGGTAAGGCTATGAAGAGGCACTGACAGCAAGGCAGAATTGCAGGAAACCGATTTCAGGAGGTAGACTGGAATTGCATTGAAAACATATGAAAAGATTCAGAACATAGACAATCATGCACTTGGCCAAAAAGGGCGTATGGGTTTTTTCCTGAATATATTCAGGAAGAAACGCATATGCCCTTTTGGGCAACCAAGCAAGCTTGCAAAGGAAATGTGCACTACAATGAAGTCTCACTGCCCTGCGGTCAAAAGGGCCATCTGAAAAAAGTGTAAAATCCAGGAAAGCTGGACAGGCCATGGAGAACTAGGAGCATTGTTATGCTGATGGGCGGGATGTAAATTGCCAACAGCCACTCTGGAGAAGTGTATGGTGTTTCCTGAATCATCCAAAAAACAAAGCAACAGAGCCTAGGGCACTTCCACTTATGGTCCTATAGATTAGGGAAATTAAAATCAAAAAGACACAGCCACTCCAAAGTTTGGGACGGCTCTGTTTACAAGAATCTCGTTTACGGTACAAGTTCAATATCGCAGAAAGCGAAAAATGGATACAGAAGTTGTGGTACTTACGTACAATGCAATATCACTCAGCAATGAAATCTATGTCATCAGGCCCATAGCAGCATAATGAGTAGATTCAGGTACGATGATTCTAAGTGAAATAAGTCCCACAGAAAAAGAAACATCATAAGATATCACTAATACACGGAATGTAAACTTGGCTACACAGGAACTGAATTACAAAACAGAACAGGGTCTCAAATGTAGAAAACCAACTTATGCTTGCTTAAGGGGAAAGGTGAGTTGGGGTGCTTCATAAAACCAGATATGGAAAGTAGAACAGATACCGTTCCATAAGCCAAATATGTAATAGACAAGAGCTACTCCTTGTTCAACGAAGTGGACTCAACACCCAATATTAAACGCCTAAGAATATACCTGACTAGTAAGAATCTTAAAACCTATGGATTTATATGTCTCCGAAAGTGAATCAAGCATGTGTACAGTGGCATAAACGCAGCAGTGATAGGATGGGTGAGGTTCGGTTAGCAAATGCAGGCTCTTTGAAGTCATATTGTATGGTACCGATTCCATGGGTGTCAACTCTCCAGGTTTAAGGGATTCTTCCTTCAGCTAAAACATGCATGTGGAACCCAGAATATGATCCACGATGTGATCGGGAAATGTGTTCAAATGTGTCTCAGTTTTCGGCCCCTGGTACTTGGGTGCAACATTCCAGACGCTTTACTAACACTCTCCCCACTTGGAGAGTCAATGCCTTTAACCTCCTGTTTGGCCCAGTTTGCAATTTCTGTGGAAAATGAACAGGAATAGGGAGAACCAATGAGAGACTAGCTGGAGGTGTCTGGATGGGCAAATTTAACTCTCATTTCCCACCAGGAAGAGGAATTAACCAAAGGCTCAGCATGCCGTGCCAGAACCACACTAGGGCCTGAAGCAATCCTGCGCTGCTGAGGCCAGCTCACACGAAAGCGAGTTGAAGAAAGGAGCTCAGGGGCACTGTAATTCACAAACCTGCAGAGTTATAAATGACAGCTATCGTCCAAAAATATATTGAAGTAAGGCTGCCAAGAGGACTTGAAAGCAGGGCAGAATTGCAGGAAACCGATTTCAGGAGGCAGACTGCAATTACATGTAAAGCATAGGAAAAGAGGCAGAACGTCCACAATGATGCACTTGACCAAAAAGGGCGTATGCGTTTTTTCCTGAATATATTCAGGAAAAAACACATACGCCCTTTTTGGCCAACCAAGCAAGCTTGCAAAGGAAATCTACACTACAATGAAGTCTCACTGCCCCCCGGTGAAAAGGGCCATCTGAAAAAAGTGTAAAATCCAGAAAGGCAGGACAGGCCATGGAGAACTGGGAGCCTTGTTATGCTGATGGGCGGGATGTAAATTGCCAACAGCCACTCTGGAGAAGTGTATGGTGTTTCCTGAAACATCCAAAAAGCAAAGCAACAGAGCCTACGGCACTTCCACTTATGGTCCTATAGCTTAGGGAAATTAAAATCAAAAAGACACAGCCACCCCAAAGTTTGGGACAGCGCTGTTTACAAGAACCTCGTTTACGGTACAAGTTCAATATCACAGAAAGCGAAAAATGGATAAAGAATTTGTGGTACTTACGTACAATGCAATATCACTCAGCAATGAAATCTATGTCATCAGGCCCGTGGCAGCATAATGAGAGGATTCAGGTACGATGATTCTAAGGGAAATAAGTCACACAGAAAAAGAAACATCATAAGATATCACTAATACACGGAATGTAAACTTGGCTACACAGGAACTGAATTACAAAACAGAACAGGGTCTCAAATGTGGAAAAACAACTTATGCTTGCTTAAGGGGAAAGGTGAGTTGGGGTGCTGCATAAAACCAGAGATTGAAATTAGCACAGATACCATTCCATAAGCCAAATATGTAATAGACAAGAGCTACTCCTTGCTCAACGAAGTGGACTCAACACCACATATTAAACGTCTAAGAATATACCTGACTAGTAAGAATCTTAAAACCTATCGATTTATATGTCTCCGAAAGAGAATCAAGCGTGTGTACAGCGGCATAAACGCAGCAGTGATAGGATTGGTGAGGTTCGGTGAGCAAATGCAGACCCTTTGAAGTCATATTGCATGGTACCCATTCCATGGGTCTCAACTCTCCAGGTTTAAGGGATTCTTCCTTCAGCTAAAACATGCATGTGGAACCCAGAGTATGATCCACCTGTCATCGGGAAATGTGTTCAAATGTGTCTCAGTTTTCGTCCCCTGGTACTCGGGTGCAACATTCCAGACGCTTTACTAACACTCTCCCCACTTGGAGAGTCAGTGCCTTTAACCTCCTGTTTGGCCCAGTTTGCAATTTCTGCGGAAAACGAACAGGAATAGGGAGAACCAATGAGAGACTAGCTGGAGGTGTCTGGACGGGCAAATTTAACTCTCATTTCCCACCAGGAAGAGGAATTAACCAAAGGCACAGCGTGCCATGCCGGAACCACACTAGGGCCTTAAGCAATCCTGCGGTGTTGCGGCCTGCTCACAAGAAAGCGAGTTGAAGAAAGGAGCTCAGGGGCACTGTAATTCACAAACCTGCAGAGTTATAAATGACAGCTATCGTCCAAAAATATATTGAAGTAAGGCTGTCAAGAGGACTTGAAAGCGGGGCAGAATTGCAGGAAACGGATTTCAGGAGGTAGACTGGAATTGCATGTAAAGCATAGGAAAAGAGGCAGAACGTCCACAATGATGCACTGGGCCAAAAAGGGCGTATGCGTTTTTTCCTGAATATATTCAGGAAAAAACGCATACGGACTTTTTGGCCAACCAAGCAAGCTTGCAAAGGAAATCTGCACTACAATGAAGTCTCACTGCCCCCCGGTCAAACGGGTCATCTGATAAAAGTGTAAAATCCAGAAAGGCAGGACAGGCCATGGAGAACTGGGAGCCTTGTTATGCTGATGGGCAGGATATTAATTGCCAACAGCCACTCTGGAGAAGTGTATGGTGTTTCCTGAAACATCTAAAAAACCAAGCAACAGAGCCTAGGGCACTTCGACTTATGGTCCTATAGCTTAGGGAAATTAAAATCAAAAAGACACAAGCACACCACAGTTTAGGGCTACTCTGTTTACAAGAACCTCAACTTCAGTACACCTTAAATATCCCAGGAAAGAGAACAATGGATAAAGAAAATGTGGTACTTACGTACAATGGAATATCTGTTCACCATGAAATCAATGTAATAAGGCTAGTAGAAGGATAAAGAGTGGATTTAGGTCCGATAATACTACTTGAAATAAGTCAAACAGAAAAAGAAACATATCATAAGATATCACTTATAGAGGGAGGATAAATATGGCTCCACAAAAAATGAATTACAAAATACAACAGTGTCTCACATTTAGAAAACACACTTATGTCAGCTTAAGGGGAAAGGAGAGGTGGGGTGATGCATAAAACCAGAGTTTGAAATTAGCACAGATACCGTTCAATAAACCAAATAGGTATTAGACAAGATCTACACCTTGCTCAATGAACTGACCTCAACACACCCTATACACCACAGAGAAATATATCTGAGTAATAAGAATCTTAAAACCCATGTATTGATATATCTCCATAAGGGAATCAAGTGTGTGCAGAGCGGCACAAACACAGCAGTGAAAATGAGCTAAACCCCGTTATAGAAATAAATTTTAAAACCAAAACGCAGAAACAATGAAAGAGAGAAAAATTCTTACAAAATTCGCTCAGAGGCTGTGATGCAACCTGGAATGACCACATATAAACCCACAGCTGGATAAGACATAAGGCTGGACACTTGGGGCTGAGAGGATTGGTGAGCTTTGGTGAGCAACTGCCGAAAGTTTAATGCAATACTTCATGCTACTCATTCCAAGGGTCCCAACACTGCAGGTTGAAGGGAATCTTCCTACAGCTAAACCATGCATGGGAAATCCAGCAGATGGTATACCATATGATCGGGAAAGGTTTCTAAAATGCACCTCATTTTCCTCTCCTGGGGCTCCGGATCAACATTCCAGCCACTTTACTAACAACATCCCCACATGGAGAGTCAATGCCTTTAAGTTCCGGTATCGCACAGTCTGCAGTTAGTGCGGAGGATGAATGGGAATAGGGGGAACCAGTGAGAAAATAGCTGTAGCGGTTTCAATGGCCACATGTCACTCTAATTTCACATAGGAAGAAGAATTAACCAAAGGCACAGTAAGGCGTCCCAGAAGAAGAATAGGGCCTGAAGATATCCTGTGGATATGAGGCAAGATCACAAAAATAAGAGCTGAAAAATGGAACTAAGGGCAACTGCAATTCAAAAAACTGCAGTTATAAACGCCAACTATTTTCCAAAAGTATATTGAGGTAAGACTATGAAGAGGCACTGACAGCAAGGCAGAATTGCAGGAAACCGATTTCAGGAGGTAGACTGGAATTGCATTGAAAACATATGAAAAGATTCAGAACATAGACAATCATGCACTTGGCCAAAAAGGGCGTATGGGTTTTTTCCTGAATATATTCAGGAAGAAACGCATATGCCCTTTTGGGCAACCAAGCAAGCTTGCAAAGGAAATGTGCACTACAATGAAGTCTCACTGCCCTGCGGTCAAAAGGGCCATCTGAAAAAAGTGTAAAATCCAGGAAAGCTGGACAGGCCATGGAGAACTAGGAGCATTGTTATGCTGATGGGCGGGATGTAAATTGCCAACAGCCACTCTGGAGAAGTGTATGGTGTTTCCTGAATCATCCAAAAAACAAAGCAACAGAGCCTAGGGCACTTCCACTTATGGTCCTATAGATTAGGGAAATTAAAATCAAAAAGACACAGCCACTCCAAAGTTTGGGACGGCTCTGTTTACAAGAATCTCGTTTACGGTACAAGTTCAATATCGCAGAAAGCGAAAAATGGATACAGAAGTTGTGGTACTTACGTACAATGCAATATCACTCAGCAATGAAATCTATGTCATCAGGCCCATAGCAGCATAATGAGTAGATTCAGGTACGATGATTCTAAGTGAAATAAGTCCCACAGAAAAAGAAACATCATAAGATATCACTAATACACGGAATGTAAACTTGGCTACACAGGAACTGAATTACAAAACAGAACAGGGTCTCAAATGTAGAAAACCAACTTATGCTTGCTTAAGGGGAAAGGTGATTTGGAGTGCTTCATAAAACCAGATATGGAAAGTAGAACAGATACCGTTCCATAAGCCAAATATGTAATAGACAAGAGCTACTCCTTGTTCAACGAAGTGGACTCAACACCCAATATTAAACGCCTAAGAATATACCTGACTAGTAAGAATCTTAAAACCTATGGATTTATATGTCTCCGAAAGTGAATCAAGCATGTGTACAGTGGCATAAACGCAGCAGTGATAGGATGGGTGAGGTTCGGTTAGCAAATGCAGGCTCTTTGAAGTCATATTGCATGGTACCGATTCCATGGGTGTCAACTCTCCAGGTTTAAGGGATTCTTCCTTCAGCTAAAACATGCATGTGGAACCCAGAATATGATCCACGATGTGATCGGGAAATGTGTTCAAATGTGTCTCAGTTTTCGGCCCCTGGTACTTGGGTGCAACATTCCAGACGCTTTACTAACACTCTCCCCACTTGGAGAGTCAATGCCTTTAACCTCCTGTTTGGCCCAGTTTGCAATTTCTGTGGAAAATGAACAGGAATAGGGAGAACCAATGAGAGACTAGCTGGAGGTGTCTGGATGGGCAAATTTAACTCTCATTTCCCACCAGGAAGAGGAATTAACCAAAGGCTCAGCATGCCGTGCCAGAACCACACTAGGGCCTGAAGCAATCCTGCGCTGCTGAGGCCAGCTCACACGAAAGCGAGTTGAAGAAAGGAGCTCAGGGGCACTGTAATTCACAAACCTGCAGAGTTATAAATGACAGCTATCGTCCAAAAATATATTGAAGTAAGGCTGCCAAGAGGACTTGAAAGCAGGGCAGAATTGCAGGAAACCGATTTCAGGAGGCAGACTGCAATTACATGTAAAGCATAGGAAAAGAGGCAGAACGTCCACAATGATGCACTTGACCAAAAAGGGCGTATGCGTTTTTTCCTGAATATATTCAGGAAAAAACACATACGCCCTTTTTGGCCAACCAAGCAAGCTTGCAAAGGAAATCTACACTACAATGAAGTCTCACTGCCCCCCGGTGAAAAGGGCCATCTGAAAAAAGTGTAAAATCCAGAAAGGCAGGACAGGCCATGGAGAACTGGGAGCCTTGTTATGCTGATGGGCGGGATGTAAATTGCCAACAGCCACTCTGGAGAAGTGTATGGTGTTTCCTGAAACATCCAAAAAGCAAAGCAACAGAGCCTACGGCACTTCCACTTATGGTCCTATAGCTTAGGGAAATTAAAATCAAAAAGACACAGCCACCCCAAAGTTTGGGACAGCGCTGTTTACAAGAACCTCGTTTACGGTACAAGTTCAATATCACAGAAAGCGAAAAATGGATAAAGAATTTGTGGTACTTACGTAAAATGCAATATCACTCAGCAATGAAATCTATGTCATCAGGCCCGTGGCAGCATAATGAGAGGATTCAGGTACGATGATTCTAAGGGAAATAAGTCACACAGAAAAAGAAACATCATAAGATATCACTAATACACGGAATGTAAACTTGGCTACACAGGAACTGAATTACAAAACAGAACAGGGTCTCAAATGTGGAAAAACAACTTATGCTTGCTTAAGGGGAAAGGTGAGTTGGGGTGCTGCATAAAACCAGAGATTGAAATTAGCACAGATACCATTCCATAAGCCAAATATGTAATAGACAAGAGCTACTCCTTGCTCAACGAAGTGGACTCAACACCACATATTAAACGTCTAAGAATATACCTGACTAGTAAGAATCTTAAAACCTATCGATTTATATGTCTCCGAAAGAGAATCAAGCGTGTGTACAGCGGCATAAACGCAGCAGTGATAGGATTGGTGAGGTTCGGTGAGAAAATGCAGACCCTTTGAAGTCATATTGCATGGTACCCATTCCATGGGTCTCAACTCTCCAGGTTTAAGGGATTCTTCCTTCAGCTAAAACATGCATGTGGAACCCAGAGTATGATCCACCTGTCATCGGGAAATGTGTTCAAATGTGTCTCAGTTTTCGTCCCCTGGTACTCGGGTGCAACATTCCAGACGCTTTACTAACACTCTCCCCACTTGGAGAGTCAGTGCCTTTAACCTCCTGTTTGGCCCAGTTTGCAATTTCTGCGGAAAACGAACAGGAATAGGGAGAACCAATGAGAGACTAGCTGGAGGTGTCTGGACGGGCAAATTTAACTCTCATTTCCCACCAGGAAGAGGAATTAACCAAAGGCACAGCGTGCCATGCCGGAACCACGCTAGGGCCTGAAGCAATCCTGCGGTGTTGCGGCCAGCTCACAAGAAAGCGAGTTGAAGAAAGGAGCTCAGGGGCACTGTAATTCACAAACCTGCAGAGTTATAAATGACAGCTATCGTCCAAAAATATATTGAAGTAAGGCTGCCAAGAGGACTTGAAAGCGGGGCAGAATTGCAGGAAACCGATTTCAGGAGGTAGACAGGAATTGCATGTAAAGCATAGGAAAAGAGGCAGAACGTCCACAATGATGCACTTGGCCAAAAAGGGCGTATGCGTTTTTTCCTGAATATATTCAGGAAAAACGCATACGCACTTTTTGGCCAACCAAGCAAGCTTGCAAAGGAAATCTGCACTAAAATGAAGTCTCAGTGACCCCTGGTCAAAAGGGCCGTCTGAAAAAATTGTAAAATCCAGAAAGGCAGGACAGGCTATGGAGAAGTGGGAGCCTTGTTATGCTGATGGGTGGGATGTAAATTGCCAACAGCCACTCTGGAGAAGTGTACGGTGTTTCCTGAAACATCTAAAAATCAAAGCAACAGAGCCTAGGGCACTTCGACTTATGGTCCTATAGTTTAGGGAAATTAC
Source organism: Orcinus orca (assembly GCF_937001465.1). Lineage (NCBI taxonomy): Eukaryota > Metazoa > Chordata > Mammalia > Artiodactyla > Delphinidae > Orcinus > Orcinus orca. The sequence goes on along the minus strand of NC_064560.1, from coordinate 43,778,738 downwards.
AATCAAAAAGACACAGCCACCCCAAAGTTTGGGACGGCTCTGTTTTCAAGAACCTCGTTTACGGTACAAGTTCAATATCACAGAAAGCGAAAAATGGATAAAGAAGTTGTGGTACTTACGTACAATGCAATATCACTCAGCAATGAAATCTATGTCATCAGGCCCGTAGCAGGATTATGAGTGGATTCAGGTACGATGATTCTAAGTGAAATAAGTCACACAGAAAAAGAAACATCATTAGATATCACTAATACAAGGAATGTAAACTTGGCTACACAGGAACTGAATTACAAAACAGAACAGGGTCTCAAATGTAGAAAACCAACTTATGCTTGCTTAAGGGGAAAGGTGAGTTGGGGTGCTGCTTAAAACCAGAGATTGAAATTAGCACAGATACCGTTCCATAAGCCAAATATGTAATAACAAGAGCTACTCCTTGCTCAACGAAGTGGACTCAACACCCCATATTAAACGCCTAAGAATATACCTGACTAGTAAGAATCTTAAAACCTATGGATTTATATGTCTCCGAAAGAGAATCAAGCGTGTGTACAGTGGCATAAGCGCAGCAGTGAGAGGATTGGTGAGGTTCGGTGAGCAAATGCAGACCCTTTGGAGTCATATTGCATGGTACCCATTCCATGGGTCTCAACTCTCCAGGTTTAAGGGATTCTTCCTTCAGCTAAATCATGCATGTGGAACCCAGAGTATGATCCACCATGTGATCGGGAAACGTGTTCAAATGTGTCTCAGTTTTCGTCCCCTGGTACTCGGGTGCAACATTCCAGACGCTTTACTAACACTCTCCCCACTTGGAGAGTCTGTGCCTTTAACCTGCTGTTTGGCCCAGTTTGCAATTTCTGCGGAAAATGAACAGGAATAGGGAGAACCAATGAGAGACTAGCTGGAGGTATCTCAATGGGCAAATTTAACTCTCATTTCCCACCAGGAAGAGGAATTAACCAAAGGCTCAGCGTGCCATGCCCGAACCGCACTAGGGCCTGAGGCAATCCTGCAGGGTTGCGGCCAGCTCACAAAAAAGCGAGTTGAAGAAAGGAGCTCAGGGGCACTGTCATTCACAAACCTGCAGAGTTATAAATGACAGCTATCGTCCAAAAATATATTGAAGTAAGGCTGCCAAGAGGACTTGAAAGTGGAGCAGAATTGCAGGAAACCGATTTCAGGAGGTAGACTGGAATTGCATGTAAAGCATAGGAAAAGAGGCAGAACGTCCACAATGATGCACTTGGCCAAAAAGGGCGTATGCGTTTTTTCCTGAATATATTCAGGAAAAAACGCATACGCCCTTTTTCGCCAACCAAGCAAGCTTGCAAAGGAAATCTGCACTACAATGAAGTCTCACTGCCCCCTGGTCAAAAGGGCCATCTGAAAAAAGTGTAAAATCCAGAAAGGCAGGACAGGCCATGGAGAACTGGGAGCCTTGTTATGCTGATGGGCGGGATGTAAATTTCCAACAGCCACTCTGGAGAAGTGTGTGGTGTTTCCTGAAACAACTAAAAAACAAAGCAACAGAGCCTAGGGCACTTTCACTTATGTTCCTATAGCTTAGGGAAATTAAAATAAAAAAGACACAGCCACCCCAAAGTTTGGGACGGATCTGTTTACAAGAACCTCATTTACGGTACAAGTTCAATATCACAGAAAGCGAAAAATGGATAAAGAATTTGTGGTACTTACGTACAATGCAATATCACTCAGCAATGAAATCTATGTCATCAGGCCCGTAGAAGCATAATGAGTGGATTCAGGTACGATGATTCTAAGTGAAATAAGTCACACAGAAAAAGAAACATCATAAGATATCACTACTACACGGAATGTAAACTTGGCTACACAGGAACTGAATTACAAAACAGAACAGGGTCTCAAATGTAGAAAACCAACTTATGCTTGCTTAAGGGGTAAGGTGAGTTGGGGTGCTGCATAAAACCAGAGATTGAAATTAGCACAGATACCGTTCCATAAGCCAAATATGTAATAGACAAGAGCTACTCCTTGCTCAACGAAGTGGACTCAACACCCCATATTAAACGCCTAAGAATATACCTGACTAGTAAGAATCTTAAAACCTATGGATTTATATGTCTCCGAAAGGGAATCAAGTGTGTGTGTAGTGGCATAAATGCAGCAGTGATAGGATTGGTGAGGTTCGGTGAGCAAATGCAGACCCTTTGAAGTCATATTGCATGGTACCCATTCCATGGGTCTCAACTCTCCAGGTTTAAGGGATTCTTCCTTCAGCTAAAACATGCATGTGGAACCCAGAGTATGATCCACCGTGTGATTGGGAAACGAGTTCAAATGTGTCTCAGTTTTCGTCCCCTGGTACTCGGGTGCAACATTCCAGACGCTTTACTAACACTCTCCCCACTTGGAGAGTCAGTGCCTTTAACCTCCTGTTTGGCCCAGTTTGCAATTTCTGCGGAAGATGAACAGGAATAGGGAGAACAAATGAGAGACTAGTTGGAGTTGTCTGGACGGGCAAATTTAACTCTCATTTCCCACCAGGAAGAGGAATTAACCAAAGGCTCAGCGTGCCGTGCCGGAACCACACTAGGGCCTGAAGCAATCCTGCGGTGTTGCGGCCAGCTCACAAGAAAGCGAGTTGAAGAAAGGAGCTCAGGGGCACTGTCATTCACAAACCTGCAGAGTTATAAATGACAGCTATCGTCCAAAAATATATTGAAGTAAGGCTGCCAAGAGGACTTGAAAGCGGGGCAGAATTGCAGGAAACCGATTCCAGGAGGTAGACTGGAATTGCATTTAAAGCATAGGAAAAGAGGCAGAACGTCGACAATGATGCACTTGGCCAAAAAGGGCGTATGCGTTTTTTCCTGAATATATTCAGGAAAAAACGCATACGCCCTTTTTGGCCAACCAAGCAAGCTTGCAAAGGAAATCTGCACTACAATGAAGTCTCACTTCCCCCAGGTCAAAAGGGTCATCTGAAAAAAGTGTAAAATCCAGAAAGGCAGGACAGGCCATGGAGAACTGGGAGCCTTGTTATGCTGATGGGCGGGATGTAAATTGCCAACAGCCACTCTGAAGAAGTGTATGGTGTTTCCTGAAACATATAAAAAACAAAGCAACAGAGCCTAGGGCACTTCCACTTATGGTCCTATAGCTTAGGGAAATTAAAATCAAAAAGACACAGCCACCCCAAAGTTTGGGACGTCTCTGTTTACAAGAACCTCGTTTACGGTACAAGTTCAATATCGCAGAAAGCGAAAAATGGATAAAGAAGTTGTGGTACTTACGTACAATGCAATATCACTCAGCAATGAAATCTATGTCATCAGGCCCGTAGCAGCATAATGACTGGATTCAGGTACGATGATTCTAAGTGAAATAAGTCACACAGAAAAAGAAACATCATAAGATATCACTAATACACGGAATGTAACCTTGGCTACACAGGAACTGAATTACAAAACAGAACAGGGTCTCAAATGTAGAAAACCAACTTATGCTTGCTTAAGGGGAAAGGCGAGTTGGGGTGCTGCATAAAACCAGAGATTGAAATTAGCACAGATACCGTTCCATAAGCCAAGTATGTAATAGACAAGAGCTACTCCTTGCTCAACCAAGTGGACTCAACACCCCATATTAAACGCCTAAGAATATACCTGACTAGTAAGAATCTTAAAACCTATGGATTTTTATGGCTCCGTAAGAGAATCAAGCGTGTGTACAGCAGCATAAACGCAGCAGTGATAGGTTTGGTGAGGTTCGGTGAGCAAATGCAGACCCTTTGAAGTCATATTGCATGGTACCCATTCCATGGGTCTCAACTCTCCATGTTTAAGGGATTCTTCCTTCAGCTAAAACATGCATGTGGAACCCAGAGTATGATCCACCGTGTGATCGGGAAATGTGTTCAAATGTGTCTCAGTTTTTGTCCCATGGTACTCGGGTGCAACATTCCAGACGCTTTACTAACACTCTCCCCACTTGGAGAGTCAGTGCCTTTAACTTCCTGTTTGGCCCAGTTTGCAGTTTCTGCGGAAGATGAACAGGAATAGGGAGAACAAATGAGAGACTAGTTGGAGTTGTCTGGACGGGCAAATTTAACTCTCACTTCCCACCAGGAAGAGGAATTAACCAAAGGCTCAGTGGGCCGTGCCGGAACCAGATTAGAGCCTGAAGCAATCCTGAGGTGTTGCGGCCAGCTCACAAGAAAGCGAGTTGAAGAAAGGAGCTCAGGGGCACTGTAATTCACAAACCTGCAGAGTTATAAATGACAGCTATCATCCAAAATTATACTGAAGTAAGGCTGCGAAGAAGAATTGAATGCGGGGCAGAATTGTTGGAAACCGATTTCAGAACGTACACGGGAGTCACTCTTAAAGCATAGGAAAAGAGATAGAACTTGGAAAATAATGCACTTGGCAAAAAAGGGCATATGTGTTTTATCCAGAGCTCTCATAACCGAGGGGAGGAGGCTCCCAGCAGGCTCCAAGTGCCACCAGAGGGCTCATGTCCACGAGGTGAGGTGAGCAAGCCAGGCAGGAGTTACCTCACAGCAGAGGTCCCACCTCACAGAAGGGTGAGAAACCCAGCCAACATCAGACTCTCCCCAGAGGGCCCACATCACCAAGGGGATGGGAACCAGGCAGGAGTGTCTTCACACCAGTGGGGCCACATCATCAAAAGGTGAGGTACTCAGCACATGTGTCCTCAAACCAGAGGACCCACATCACCAAGGGCCTCGGAGTGAGGCAGGCTGGAGTAGCCTCACAACACTGGGCCCATAGAATAAAAAAGTGAGGAATCCAGCATTTGGAACCTCCCAGCAGGCGGCCCAGAGCACCGAGGCTATGGGATCCAGGCCACAGTGAACTCACAGAAGAGGGCCCATGTCATGAAACTGAGCAACCCAGCCATTGGGACCTCAGAGCAGGAGGCCCACATCCCCATGGGGATATAAATCTGGTAGGAGTGTCCTCGCACCACTGAGAACGTATCAGAAAATTTTGGGAGACCAGCAGTTAGGGCCTGACGCCAGGGGGCCCTCATAACTGAGGGGAGGAGACTCCCAGCAGGTTCCAACTGCCAACAGAGGGCCCACGTCTACAAGGTGGCATGCGCCAGCCAGGCAGTAGTGACCTCACAGCAGAAGGCCTATCTTACAGAAGGGTGAGGAACCGAGACAGGATGAGACTCTCGCCAGAGGGCTCACAACACCAAGGGGATGGGAACCACTCAGGACTGTCCTCCCACCAGTGGGGCCACATCATCGAAAGGTGAGGAACCCAGCACATGCGGCCTCATATCAGAGGACATACATCACAAAGGGGATGGGAGTGAGGCAGGTAGGAGTAGCCTAAAAACAGAGGGCCCAAAGAATAAGAAAGGTGAGGAATCCAGCATTTGGAACCTCCCAGCAGGTGGCCGAGAGCACAGAAGCTATGGGATGCAGGCAGGAGTGAACTAACACCAGAGAGCCCACATCATGAAACTGTGAGCAACCCAGGCGTTGGGACCTCAGAGCAGAAAGCCCACATCCCCATGGGGATGGGAACCTGACAGGAGTGTCCTGGCATCACTGGGCTCACATCAGAAAGCGTGGGGAGCCCAGCAGTTAGGGCCTGATGCTAGAGGGCCATCATCACCGAGGGCAGGAGGCTCCCAGCAGGTTCCATGTGCCAACAGAGGGCCCACGTCGCCAAGGTGATGTGTGCAAGTCAGGCAGGATTGACCTCACAGCAGAGGACCTACCTCACAGAAGAGTGAGGAACCCAGCCAGGATAAGACTGTCACCAGAAGGCCCACATCACCAAGGGGATGGGAACCAGGCAGGAGTGTCCTCACACCAGTGGGGCCACATCATTGAAAGGTGAGGAACCCAGCACATGTGGCCTCAAACCAGAAGACCCACATCACGAAGGGGTTGCGAGTGAGGCAGGCAGGAGGAGCATCACAACAGAGGACCCATAGAATACAAAAGTTGAGGAATCGAGCAGTTGGAACCTCCCAGCAGGCGGCCAAGAGCACAGAGGCTATGGGTTCCAGGCCACAGTAAACTAACACCAGAGAACCCACATCATGAAATTGTGATCAACCCAGCTGTTGGAACCTCAGAGCAGAAGGCCCACATCCCCATGGAGATGGGAACCTAAGAGGAGTGCCCAAGCATCACTGGGCTCACTAAGAAAAGTTGGGGAGCCCAGCAGTTAGGGCCTGACGTCAGAGGGCCTTCATCACAGAGGTGAGGAGGCTCCCAGCGGGGTCCAAGTGCCACTAGAAGGCTCATGTCAACAAGGCGAGGTGAGCAAGCCAGGCAAGAGTTACCTGATAGTAGAGGGCCCACCTCACAGATGGGTGAGGAACCCAGCCAGGATCAGACTCTCACCAGAGGGCCCACATCACAAAGGGGATGGGAACCAGTCAGGATTATCCTCACACCAGTGGGGCCTCATCATCTTAAGGTGAGGAACCCAGCACATGTGTCCTCAAACCAGAGGACCCACATCACCAAGGGCCTTGGAGTGAGGCAGGCAGGAGTAGCCTCACAACACAGGGCACATAATATAAAAAACGTGAGGATTCCAGCATTTAGACCTTCCAGCAGGCGGCTCAGAACACCGAGGCTATGGGATCCAGGCTGCAGTGAACTCACAGCAGAGGGCCCACATCATAAAACTGTGAGCAACCCAGGCGTTGGGACCTCAGCGCAGAAGGCCCACATCCCCATGGGAATGGGAACCTGGCAGGAGTGTCCTCGCACCACTGGGCGCACATCAGAAAATGTGGGGAGCCCACCATTTAGGGCCTGACGCCAGAGGGCCGTCATCACCGAGAGGAGGAGGCACCCTGCACGCTCCAACTGCCACCAGAGGGCTCACGTCTCCAAGGTGACGTGTGCCAGCCAGGCAGGAGTGACCTCACAGCAGAGGACCTACCTCACAGAACATTGAGGAACCCAGCCACGATTAGACTCTCGCCAGAGGGCCCACCTCACCAAGGGGATGGGAACCAGACAGGAGTGTCCTCACACAAGTGGGGTCACATCATCGAAAGGTGAGGAACGCAGCACATGTGGCCTCAAGCCATAGGACAGTCATCACCAAGGGGCTGGCAGTGAGGCAGGCAGGAGGAGCCTCACAACAGAGGGCACATAGAATAAAAAAGTTGAGGAATCCAGCAGTTGGAACCTCCCAGCAGGCGGCTCAGAGCACCGATGATAAGGGATCCTTGCCAGAGTGAACTCACAGCAGAGGTCCCACATCATGGTACTGTGAGCAAGCCAGCCGTTTTGACCTCAGAGCAGAAGGCCCATATCCCCATGGGGATGGGAACATGGCAAGAGTGTCCTCACTCACTTGGCGCACATCAGAAAATGTGGGGAGCCCAGCAGTTATGGCCTAAGGCAAGAGGGCCCTCATCACCGAGGGGAGGAGGATCCCAGCACACTCCAACTGCCACCAGAGGGCCCACGTCGCCAAGGTGACGTGTGCCAGACAGGCATGATTGACCTCACAGCAGAGGGCCCACCTCACAGAAGGGTGAGGAACCCAGACAGGATCAGACTCTCACCTGAGGGCCCACATCAGCAAGGGGATGGGAACCAGTCAGGACTGTCTTCCCTCCAGTGGGGCCACATCATCGAAAGGTGCGGAACCCAGCACATGTGGCCTCAAATCAGAGGACACATATCACAAAGGGAATGGGAGTGAGGCAGGCAGGAGTAGCCTAAAAACAGAGGGCCCAAAGAATAAGAAAGGTGAGGAATCCAGCAGTTGGAACCTCCCAGCAGGCGGCCGAGAGCACAGAAGCTATGGGATGCAGGCAGGAGTGAACTAACAGCAGAGAGCCCACATCATGAAACTGTGAGCAACCCAGGCATTGGGACCTCAGAGCAGAAGGCCCACATCCCAATGGGGATGTGAACCTGGCTGGAGTGTCCTCGCACCACTGGGCGCACATCACAAAATGTGGGGAGCCCAGCAGTTAGGGCCTGACGCCAGAGGGCCCTCATCACCGAGGGGAGGAGGCTCCCAGCAGGCTCCAAGTGCCACCAGAGGGCTCATGTCCACAAGGCGAGGTGAGCAAGCCAGGCAGGAGTGACCTGACAGCAGACGGCCCACCTCACAGATGGGTGAGGAACCCAGCCAGGATCAGACTCTCAACAGAGGGCCCACATCACCAAGGGGATGTGAACCAGGCAGGAGTCTCCTAAGACCATTGGTCCCACATCATCGAAAGGTGAGGAACCCAGCACATGTGGCCTCAAACCAGACGACACACATCACGAAGGGGCTGGGAGTGAGGCAGGCAGGAGGATCCTCACAACAGAGGGCCCAAAAAATTGAAAAAGTGAGGAATCCAGCAGTTGGAACCTCTCAGCAGGCGGCCAAGAGCACAGAGGCTATGGGATCCAGGCCTCTGTGAACTAACACCAGAGAGCCCACATCATGAAAATGTGAACAACCCAGCCGTTCGGACCTCAGAGCAGAAGGCCCACATCCCCATGGAGATGGGATCCTAAGAGGCGTGCCCAAGCATCATTGGGCTCACTAAGAAAAGTTGGTGAGCCCAGCAGTTAGGGCCTGACGCAAGAGGGCCCTCATCACCGGGGGGAGGAGATTCCCAGCACGTTCCAACTGCCACCACATGGCTGACTTCACCAAGGCAATGTGTGCCAGCCATGCAGAAGTGACCTATCAGCAGAGGGTCTCCCTCACAGAAGGTGAGGAACACAGCCAGGAACAGACTCTCACCAGGGGGTCCACATAGCCACGTGGATGAGAACCAGGCAGGAGTGTCCTCACACTAGTGGGGCCACATCATCGAAAGTTGAGGAACCCAGCAAAGGTGGCCACAAACCAGAGGACCCACATCATCAAGGGGTTGAGAGTGAGGTAGCTGTCTGGACGGGCATATTTAACTCTCATTTCCCACCAGGAGGAGGAATTAACCAAAGGCTCAGCTTGCCGTGCCGGAACCACACTGGGGCCTGAAGCAATCCTGCGGTGTTGCGGCCAGCTCACAAGAAAGCGAGTTGAAGAAAGGGGCACTGTAATTCACAAACCTGCAGAGTTATAAATGACAGCTATCGTCCAAAAATATATTGAAGTAAGGCTGCCAAGAGGACTTGAAAGCGGGGCAGAATTGCAGGAAACCGATTTCAGGAGGTAGACTGGAATTGCATGTAAAGCATAGGAAAAGAGGCAGAACGTCCACAATGATGCACTTGGCCAAAAAGGGCGTATGCGTTTTTTCCTGAATATATTCAGGAAAAAACGCATACGCACTTTTTGGCCAACCAAGCAAGCTTGCAAAGGAAATCTGCACTACAATGAAGTCTCACTTCCCCCCGGTCAAAAGGGCCATCTGATAAAAGTGTAAAATCCAGAAAGGCAGGACAGGCCATGGAGAACTGGGAGCCTTGTTATGCTGATGGGCGGGATGTAAATTGCCAACAGCCACTCTGGAGAAGTGTATGGTGTTTCCTGAAACATCTAAAAAACAAAGCAACAGAGCCTAGGGCACTGCCACTTATGGTCCTTTACCTTAGGGATATTAAAATCAAAAAGACACATTCACACCAAAGTTTGGGACGGCTCTGTTTACAAGAACCTCGTTTACGGTACAAGTTCAATATCGCAGAAAGCGAAAAATGGATAAAGAAGCTGTGGTACTTACGTACAATGCAATATCACTCAGCAATTAAATCTATGTCATCAGGCCTGTAGAAGCATAATGAGTGGATTCAGCTACGATGATTCTAAGTGAAATAAGTCACACAGAAAAAGAAACATCATAACATATCACTAATACACGGAATGTAAACTTGGCTACACAGGAACTGAATTACAAAACAGAACAGGGGCTCAAATGTAGAAAACGAACTTATGCTTGCTTAAGGGGAAAGGTGAGTTGGGGTGCTGCATAAAACCAGAGATTGAAATTAGCACACATACCACTCCATAAGCCAAATATAAAATAGACAAGAGCTACTCTTTGCTCAACGATGTGGACACAACACCACATATTAAACGCCTAAGAATATACCTGACTAGTAAGAATCTTAAAACCTATGGATTTATATGTCTCCGAAAGAGAATCAAGTGTGTGTACAGCGGCATAAACGCAGCAGTGATAGGATCGGTGAGGTTCGGTGAGCAAATTCAGACCCTTTGAAGTCATATTGCATGGTACCCATTCCATGGGTCTCAAGTCTCCAGGTTTAAGGGATTCTTCCTTCAGCTAAAACATGCATGTGGAACCCAGATTATGATCCACCGTGTGATCGGGAAACGTGTTCAAATGTGTCTCTGTTTTCGTCCCCTGGTACTCGGGTGCAACATTCCAGACGCTTTACTGACACTCTCCCCACTTGGAGAGTCAGTGCCTTTAACCTCCTGTATGGCCCAGTTTGCAATTTCTGTGGAAGATGAACAGCAATAGGGAGAACCACTGAGAGACTAGCTGGAGGTGTCTGGACGGGCAAATTTAACTCTCATTTCCCACCAGGAAGAGGAATTAACCAAAGGTTCAGCGTACCGTGCTGGAACCACACTAGGGCCTGAAGCAATCCTGCGGTGTTGCGGCCAGCTCACACGAAAGCGAGTTGAAGAAAGGAGCTCAGGGGCACTGTAATTCACAAACCTGCAAAGTTATAAATGACAGCTATCGACCAAATATATATTGAAGTAAGGCTGCCAAGAGGACTTGAAAGCAGGGCAGAATTGCAGGAAACCGATTTCAGGAGGTAGACAGGAATTGCATTTAAAGCATAGGAAAAGAGGCAGAACGTCCACAATGATGCACTTGGCCAAAAAGGGCGTACGCGTTTTTTCCTGAATATATTCAGGAAAAAACGCATACGCCCTTTTTGGCCAACCAAGCAAGCTTGCAAAGGAAATCTGCACTACAATGAAGTCTCACTTCCCCCTGGTCAAAAGGGCCATCTGAAAAAAGTGTAAAATCCAGAAAGGCAGGACAGCCCATGCAGAAGTGGGAGCCTTGTTATGCTGATGGGCGGGATGTAAATTGCCAACAGCCACTCTGGAGAAGTGTATGGTGTTTCCTGAAACATCTAAAAAACAATGCAACAGAGCCTAGGGCACTTCCACTTATGGTCCTATAGCTTAGGGAAATTAAAATCAAAAAGACACAGCCACCCCAATGTTTGGGACGGCTGTGTTTACACGAACTGCGTTTACGGTACAAGTTCAATATCGCAGAAAGCAAAAATGGATAAAGAAGTTGTGGTACTTACGTACAATGGAATATCACTCAGCAATGAAATGTATGCCATCAGGCCCGTAGCAGCATAATGAGTGGATTCAGCTACGATGATTCTAAGTGAAATAAGTCACACAGAAAAAGAAACATCATAAGATATCACTAATACATGGAATGTAAACTTGGCTACACAGGAACTGAATTACAAAACAGAACAGGGTCTCAAATGTAGAAAACCAACTTATGCTTGCTTAAGGGGAAAGGTGAGTTCGGGTGCTGCATAAAACCAGAGATTGAAATTAGCACACATACCGTTCCATAAGCTAAATATGTAACAGACAAGAGCTACTCCTTGCTCAACGAAATGGACTCAACACCTCATATTAAACACCTAAGAATATACCTTATTAGTAAGAATCTTAAAACCTATGGATTTATATGTGTCCAAAAGAGAATCAAGCGTGTGTGTAGTGGCATAAAGGCAGCAGTGATAGGATTGGTGAGGTTCGGTGAGCAAATGCAGACCCTTTGAAGTCATATTGCATGGTACCCATTCCATGGGTCTCAACTCTCCAGGTTTAAGGGATTCTTCCTTCAGCTAAAACATGCATGTGGAACCCAGAGTATGATCTACTGTGTGATCGGGAAACGTGTTCAAATGTGTCTCAGTTTTCGTCCCCTGGTACTCTGGTGCAACATTCCAGACGCTTTACTAACACTCTCCCCACTTGGAGAGTCAGTGCCTTTAACCTCCTGTTTGGCCCAGTTTGCAATTTCTGCGGAAGATGAACAGGAATAGGGAGAACCAATGAGAGAGTAGCTGGAGGTGTATGGACGGGCAAATTTAACTCTCATTTCCCACCAGGAAGAGGAATTAACCAAAGGCTCAGCGTGCCGTGCCAGAACCACACTAGGGCCTGAAACAATCCTGCGGTGTTGCGGCCAGCTCACAAGAAAGCGAGTTGAAGAAAGGAGCTCAGGGGCACTGTAATTCACAAACCTGCAGAGTTATAAGTGACAGCTATCGTCCAAAAACATATTGAAGTAAGGCTGCCAAGAGGACTTGAATGCGGGGCAGATTTGCAGGAAACCGATTTCAGGAGGTAGACTGGAATTGCATGTAAAGCATAGGAAAAGAGGCAGAACGTCCACAATGATGCACTTGACCAAAAAGTGCATATGTGTTTTTTCCTGAATATATTCAGGAAAAAACGCATACGCCCTTTTTGGCCAACCAAGCAAGCTTGCAAAGGAAATCTGCACTACAATGAAGTCTCACTTCCCCCCGTCAAAAGGGCACTCTGAAAAAAGTGTAAAATCCAGAAAGGCAGGACAGGCCATGGAAAACTGGGAGCCTTGTTATGCTGATTGGCGGGATGTAAATTGCCAACAGCCACTCTGGAGAAGTGTATGGTGTTTCCTGAAACACCTAAGAAACAAAGCAACAGAGCCTATGGCACTTCCACTTATGGTCCTATATCTTAGGGAAATTAAAATCAAAAAGGCACAGCCACCACAATTTTGGGACGGCTCTGTTTACAAGAACCTCGTTTACGGTACAAGTTCAAAATCGCAGAAAGCGAAAAATGGATAAAGAAGTTGTGGTAATTACGTACAATGCAATATCACTCAGCAATGAAATCTATATCATCAGGCCCATAGCAGCATAATGAGTAGATTCAGGTACGATGATTCTAAGTGAAATAAGTCACACAGAAAAAGAAACATCATAAGATATCACTAATACACGGAATGTAAACTTGGCTACACAGGAACTGAATTACAAAACAGAACATGGGCTCAAATGTAGAAAACCAACTTATGCTTGCTTAAGGGGAAAGGTGAGTTGGGGTGCTGCATAAAACCAGAGATTGAAATTAGCACAGATACCGTTCCATAAGCCAAATATGTAATAGACAAGAGCTACTCTTGCTCAGCGAAGTGGACTTAACACTCCATATTAAACGCCTAAGAATATACATGACTAGTAAGAATCTTAAAACCTATGTATTTATATGTCTCTGAAAGAGAATCAAGCGTGTGTACAGCGGCATAAATGCAGCAGTAATATGATTGGTGAGGTTCAGTGAGCAAATGCAGGCCCTTTGAAGTCAAACTGAATGGTACCCATTCCATGGGTCTCAACTCTCTAGGTTTAAGGGATTCTTCCTTCAGCTAAAACATGCATGTGGAACCCAGAGTATGATCCACCGTGTGATCGGGAAACGTGTTCAAATATGTCTCAGTTTTCGTCCCCTGGTAGTCGTGTGCAACATTCCAGACGCTTTAATAACACTCTCCCCATTTGGAGAGTCAGTGCCTTTAACCTCCTGTTTGGCCCAGTTTGCAATTTCTGCGGAAGATGAACAGGAATAGGCAGAACCAATGAGAGACTAGCTGGAGGTGTCTGGACGGGCAAATTTAACTCTCATTTCCCACCAGGAAGAGGAATTAACCAAAGGCTCAGCATGCCGTGCTGGAACCACACTAGGGCCTGAAGCAATCCTGCGGTGTTGCGGCCAGCTCACAAGAAAGCGAGTTGAAGAAAGGAGCTCAGGGGCACTGTAATTCACAAACCTGCAGAGTTATAAATGACAGCTATCGTCCAAAAATATATTAAAGTAAGGCTGCCAAGAGGACTTGAAAGCGGAGGAGAATTGCAGGAAACCGATTTCAGGAGGTAGACTGGAATTGCATTTAAAGCAGAGGAAAAGAGGCAGAACGTCCACAATGATGCACTTGGCCAAAAAGGGCGTATGCGTTTTTTCCTGAATATATTCAGGAAAAAACGCATACGCCCTTTTTGGCCAACCAAGCAAGCTTGCAAAGGAAATCTGCACTACAAAGAAGTCTCACTTCCCTCCGGTCAAAAGGGCCATCTGAAAAATGTGTAACATCCAGAGAGGCAGGACAGGCCATGGAGAACTGCGGGCCTTGTTATGCTGATGGGCGGGATGTAAATTGCCAACAGCCACTCTGGAGAAGTGTATGGTGTTTCCTGAAACATCTAAAAAACAAAGCAACAGAGCCTAGGGCACTTCCACTTATGGTCCTATAGCTTAAGGAAATTAAAATCAAAAAGACACAGCCACCCCAATGTTTGGGACGTCTCTGTTTACAAGAACCTCGTTTACGGTACAATTTCAATATCGCAGAAAGCGAAAAATGGATAAAGAAGTTGTGGTACTTACGTACAATGCAATATCACTCAGCAATGAAATCTATGTCATCAGGCCCGAAGCAGCATAATGACTGGATTCAGGTACGATGATTCTAAGTGAAATAAGTCACACAGAAAAAGAAACATCATAAGGTATCACTAATGAAAGGAATGTAAACTTGGCTACACAGGAACTGAATTACAAAACAGAACAGGGTCTCAAATGTAGAAAACCAACTTATGCTTGCTGAAGGGGAAAGGTGAGTTGGGGTGCTGCTTAAAACCAGAGATTGAAATTAGCACAGATACCGTTCCATAATCCAAATATGTAATAGACAAGAGCTACTCGTTGCTCAACGAAGTGGACTCAACACCCAATATTAAATTGCTAACAATATACCTGACTAGTAAGAATCTTAAAACCTATGGAATTATATGTCTCCGAAAGAGAATCAAGCGTCTGTAGAGCAGCATAAACGCAGCAGTGATAGGATTGGTGAAGTTCGGTGAGCAAATGCAGACCCTTTGAAGTCATATTGCATGGTACCCATTCCATGGGTCTCAACTCTCCAGCTTTAAGGGATTCTTCCTTCAGCTAAAACATGCATGTGGAACCCAGAGTATGATCCACCGTGTGATCGGGAAATGTGTTCAAATGTGTCTCAGTTTTCGTCCCCTGGTACTTGGGTGCAACATTCCAGACACTTTACTAAAACTCTCCCCACTTGGAGAGTCAGTGCCTTTAACCTCCTCTTTGGCCCAGTTTGCAATTTCTGTGGAAAATGAACAGTAATAGGTAGAACCAATGAGAGAGTAGCTGGACGTATCTGGACGGGCAAATTTAACTCTCATTTCCCACCAGGAAGAGGAATTAACCAAAGGCTCTGCATGTCGTGCCGGAACCAGATTAGGGCCTGAAGCAATCCAGCGGTGTTGTGGCCAGCTCACAAGAAAGCGAGTTGACGAAAGGAGCTCAGGGGCACTGTCATTCACAAACCTGCAGAGTTATAAATGACAGCTATCGTCCAAAAATATATTGAAGTAAGCCTGCCAAGAGGACTTGAAAGTGTGGCAGAATTGCAGGAAACTGATTTCAGGAGGTAGACTGGAATTACATGTACAGCATAGGAAAAGAGGCAGAACGTCCACAATGATGCACTTGGCCAAGAAGGGCGTATGCGTTTTTTCCTGAATATATTCAGGAAAAAACGCATACGCCCTTTTTGGCCAACCAAGCAAGCTTGCAAAGGAAACCTGCCCAACAATGAAGTCTCACTGCCCCCCAGTCAAAAGGGCCATCTGAAAAAAGTGTAAAATCCAGAGAGGCAGGACAGGTCATGGAGAACTGGGAGCCTTGTTATGCTGATAGGCCGGATGTAAGTTGCCAACAGCCACTCTGGAGAAGTGTATGGTGTTTCCTGAAACATCGAAAAAACAAAGCAACAGAGCCTAGGGCACTTCCACTTATGGTCCTATAGCATAGGGAAATTAAAATCAAAAAGACACAGCCAACCCAAAGTTTGGGATGGCACTGTTTACAAGAACCTCGTTTACGGGATAAGTTCAATATCGCAGAAAGCGAAAAATGGATAAAGAATTTGTGGTACTTATGTACAATGCAATATCACTCAGCAATGAAATGTATGTCATCAGGCCCATAGCAGCATAATGAGTGGATTCAGGTACGATGATTCTAAGTGAAATAAGTCACATAGAAAAAGAAACATCATAAGATATGACTACTACACGGAATGTAAACTTGGCTACACTGGAACTGAATTACAAAACAGAACAGGGTCTCAAATGTAGAAAACCAACTTATTCTTGCTTAAGGGGAAAGGTGAGTTGGGGTGCTGCATAAAACCAGAGATTGAAATGAGCACAGATACCGTTCCATAAGCCAAATATGTAATAGACAAGAGCTACTCCTTGCTCAACGAAGTGGACACAACACGCCATATTAAACGCCTAAGAATATACCTGACTAGTAAGAATCTTAAAACTTATGGATTTATATGTCTCCGAAAGAGAATCAAACGTGTGTACAGTGGCATAAACGCAGCAGTGATAGGATTGGTGAGGTTCGGTGAGCAAATGCAGACCCTTTGGAGTCATATTTCATGGTACCCATTCCATGGGTCCCAACTCTCCAGGTTTAAGGGATTCTTCCTTCAGCTAAAACATGCATGAGGAACCCAGAGTATGATCCACCGTGTGTTCGGAAAACGTGTTCAAATGTGTCTCAGTTTTCGTCCCCTGGTACTCGGGTGCAACATTCCAGAAGCTTTACTAACACTCTCCCCACTTGGAGAGTCAGTGCCTTTAACCTCCTGTTTGGCCCAGTTTGCAATTTCTGCGGAAAATGGACAGGAATATGGAGAACCAATGAGACACTAGCTGGAGGTGTCTGGACGGGCAAATTTAATTCTCATTTCCCACCAGGAAGAGGAATTAGCCAAAGGCTCAGCGTGCCGTGCCGGAATGACACTAGGGCCTGAAGCAATCCTGCGGTGTTGCGGCCAGCTAACAAGAAAGCGAGTTGAAGAAAGGAGCTCAGGGGCACTGTCATTCACAAACCTGCAGAGTTATAAATGACAGCTATCGTCGAAAAATATATTGAAGTAAGGCTGCCAAGAAGACTT